>NC_141696.1:219288135-219994642 GCF_964263255.1 Lissotriton vulgaris | reverse complement strand
GAGGATAGCGTCCCTATCCCGAAAGTGGAATAGCCTAGCGATGATAGGCCTCGGGGGAGCACCCGGCTTGGATTGTCCACCCGGGAAGTGGTACGCGCGCTCAACCGCAAAGAACTTGCTGAGGCCTGCGGGAGCAAGAGGAGTCACAATCAGATCTTCCACCAGTAGATCCACAGTAGTATCAGCACTGTTCTCCGGCACCCCGACCAAGCGGATGTTGTTCCGTCGGGCCCTATTTTCATACTCCTCTAGACGTCTGGCCATCAAATCGTGCGATGACCTCAGGTTGCCGATCTCCTCCAGGGATACTATTTTTGCTCCTACTACTACGATATTGCAAGCCAAATTACCAGCGACACCCAATTCTCCATGTAGACAACTGTACTGGCGATGAAGTGTCGTGAGCGCATCATCCAAATTTTGGGACTACCTCGTCTACGAGAATTAAATACCACATGGTTTCTGTCATTCAGACCAATTTGGCAAGATTGCATCTAACCTGTTCTACACTGCCTGCTATGCGGAGAAGAATGCGTGCTAGAAACTTGCCTAACACTCCCATCAGTCATGCCAATGGATGTTGATACTTTGCTGGACCCAATACCGGCCCATGCTCTGTGTTGTCCCCAGCGGCTACCAATTCTGATGACGGCATTCATTGAGATCTCACAGATGCAAATTGCAACTGCTGAGGTACGAAAGTAAATATCAGGCGCGCAGGTACCATCAGATTCGAACATTGCTGATGCAACCAATGCTGAAGGGGGTAGTTCACATCTATGTGCAGTTAATCTTCTAAACGAGGTAATCCAACTTTCACCTACAATGGTAGACGACTTTTTGTCTACAGACATAGAAGATTTCATGTTTTCTCCAAGCCCTAACACTGACTTTTGAAATTGGCACACAGTGTCCTGAGAGACTTTGAATTTGACCTTCATTTTTCAAAACAAGGAACTAACTTTGGAACTTTTTCCTATGATTAATTTTTCTTTTTCCAAATTTGTATTTTTCATTTTTTGGCACAAAGTAATCTGCTTATAGTAGAACTATTCATAGAGAACAAGAATTACGTGAATACTTCCGGAGACAATTTATGACCTTGTCCATATACAAACAGTTTTATGTAATGTGACATGAAATGGTTTTGTCCCTTTTTCTACTGTATTAACGAGCCATTTCATAAATGTATATTTTTGTGATTCATTCAGTTAGCATTTAAAATGTCAACATATGCTTAGAATGAATACTTGCTTTAATGTCTACAGCACCAATGCAATTTTTTTACTTACAACTAGTTTTGATACATCAGATGATACATTGATGCTTTTAGCACTTTGTGTGTAGATAGACTTTAGATATGTTATCATGTTTAGAATTTAGTAACGTTGTACATACGAAAGTGGTGTGGGTGTTGTGTATCGATTTAGATTCTGTATGAAATTCCTGATTCATGCCCTTATATAGGTACAATCCGCATTGCCCTTATATAGGCATAGAAATCCAGTCCTTATTAAGGCATAGCCCATGCTACTCAAATACAGGCATGACCACTTCCATCCGTTCATCTACGTCACAACTATTTCTTGGAAAATCAGGCTCTTAAGCTGTTAGGGACATCCCCTTGCTTGAATATTGATTTCTCCAAGAAATTCATTATTATGCATGAACATCTATTCCCTAGAGGTTCATTCATGATGTTCATATGCCCGACTCTTACGTCAATACTGGCATTCCTGAACACTTTCAAGGTATAAATATACCTTCACTTGCTATGGCAAAGCACAGTGTGGTTCGATGCAGTTCGACTACCTACTTGCACAACGCAGTTCACCACAGCAAGTACTGAAGGAAGCCAACTCCCCAGCTGACACACTGACTAGCCGCTGTCATCCTCCTGCAGAGAATCCAGCTGCAGTGTTTCTGACTTCCCTTGCGGGGGGTTGGGAAATCGAGTCCCGGGAAAGAGATTCCAACCTCTCTCATTCTAAAGGTATGGAGCTGATTAGAAGCTAGAGAAACCTTTGGCAATTCTAGGCAAAACTAAAACTTGTGCTAAGGCAGCACCTACTTCTTTGAGTATTTTAGCGTGTGTTATTTATTTATGTATTTTTATATATGTCATAGAACAGACAATGCTTTTACAGTATTGTTTTATATTACTGTTTACGCTCAACGCATTATACTTTGCATTCCGTCTACTGATTGTAGCAGTTCATATCTCTTGCATGAGAAAGAAGACTGTTCAATAAACCTTTTATAGAAATGCCTGTCTCTCTATTTCTGTGCAACGCTGTAGAAACGCAGCATGCACGATTGACTGAGTGAGATAGTTATCTATTGTTTCCACGACTCTGAAGATATTGTTCCGACTCTAAGGGAAACAAAGTTGTCATGTTTATGCGGTTGTCACAGACTAATCCCTTCTTGTTCATTCAAGAAAGTTTTTAGTGACCTCTGAGTTAGCTGGCACACACACAATTACATTTAATATACTCAATAGAGACATACTGACCTCAGTCCTATGTCAAATCTATAGTGTATATTATTCCAATGCGCAGAGCCTATTAGTGATATAGGAACTACACTACATGGTGTTTGCTGGGAAATGTAGGTTTTCTGCTTCTGATGTCGGCATCATCTTGGCCTTCAGAGCGATCCCCAAAATTCTCCAAGCTATTAGCAACAGTGAGCGAGCCATGATGAGTGGGTTAGGATTTTCTTGAAAACTCCTCAACAGAAATAGGAAAGATTGAATAAGGAGTGGAACCACAGCAAAGAGTTGGAGCGGCACTGGGAACTAAACTTAGATCGGCTCTACCAGAAAGGAGTGACCAGGACAAGCACTTTCTTTGAGATTGTACTTCAGGTGTTGATCAGTGAATTGGGATGCAAGGAGGAAAGGCATACATTAGATCCTATGACAGAATCTCTTTTAAGGATTCTTAATCCAAGAAAATGCAAATATTGTACAGTACCCCTTATCTAAGGAATCCAATATTTAAGAAGTTCTTTAGTGCGTGAGGCTGAACAAATCATTTAGGTGGCAATGGCTAGTAGACACAACAATCTGGGTAAATGGGGGAGAGGCAGATTTAGAGGAAGCAGAGTTATCTTCAACTTTTGTCTGATAGAGTAATTTTTAGGACAGTCTCATTATACTGCCTGTTGGGCGTCTACTAGAAAATGAAGGATTGCTGTTTCTTGTGAAGTGACCAGGGATGAATGCTCCAAATTCAGTAATGCCTGTAGAACTTAGCCAAAATATGTTTCTATTTTCAAATGACAGCAGAGATCTTGAGGATTTTGTGTCATGAGAAGTGTATTGTCAAAAATAAATGAGCATACGAATGTCCCCGACTTTCTGTGACACTGTTAGGTATGCTTCTTGAATATCGAAGCTATATTATCGAGGCATATAAATGGTGAGGATAAGATATCAAATCCAAAATATACAAAGGTCAGTATAGACCTTCTATACCTAACTTCACATATATGTACCATGAGAAGGTGTTTAGATGAAATATAGAGTTCAAAATATCAGTTGCAGAAATATTGGAAAAAACTATTATGACACAATAATATCGTAGTGCAGGAATATCGTTGTCACGAATATCGATTTTTTTGGGTAAGTAATATCGTTTTCGAGATTAATGTTGTAGAAATCGTTTTCAATAATATTGTTTTCAAATTATCTTTATTTGTGTTAGTTTATATATTCATTTTTTGGGTGATTATTTTTTGTATAATTGTTCATAATATTTTAACTATAGTTTGTAATGTTAAGTGATTTAAAATGTGTAATTTTATTATAATAGTAATTTATTTTGACATAGGGGATGCTAGGTTTGTAGGTCTGTAGGGTGGGAAGTTAAGTATAATTAAATAATAATCAATTGTTAATGTATTATTGATTATTTCATTGATTAATAATTATGTAAATTGTATAATAATTTTTTAAGTTATTTGTTAGGTGAAGGTTTGTGGGTTTGTAGGTGTATAGGGTAGGAAGTTCATTATTAATTAATAAATTATATAATACATGTTTATTCATTGAGTAATACAATCATAATTACTTGATTAATTAATTCATGATTTAATATTAAGGTATTAATTAATATATAAGTGATACATAATAGTACATTTGTTTTAATTCATAATTATTTATTAAATTGATCAATAATTATGTGAATTGTTTAATTGTTGTTTGTATGTATATATATTTTTGGGGGGTAAATTAATCAAGTTTATATTAAAAGTTTACATTTTTATAAAATGTATAGGGTTATAGTTCACGTATGTTATGTGTTTGAAGTGAAGTACATTCCCTACTGTTGCACAGACTGGAGTGGGAATAGTAATTTTTACTCCCCGAACTCCAATGCTTTCCCTACTGTTGCACAGACTGGTGTAAGAAAAGTACATTGTACTCCTCTGTAGTCTCAATATTTTCCCTACTGTTGCACAGACTGGAGTGGGAATAGTACATTTTACTCCTCTAGAGTCCAACGCTTTCTCTACTGTTACACAGATTGGAGAGGGAATAGTGAATGTTTCTTCTCTTAAGTCCAGCGCTTTCCCTACTATTGCACAGACTAGAGTCGGAATAGATAATTTTACTCCTCTGGAGTCCAGCGCTTTCCCTACTGTAGCACAGACTGAAGTGGGTACAGTGTACTTATTACTCCCAGATTTTAATGTTGTTTATACATCTATCAATCAATCAATCAAAGACATTTATAGAGCGCACTACTTACCCGGAGGGTCTCAAGGCGCTTGGGGGGGGGTGCTGCTACTGCTCGAACAGCCAGGTCTTGAGCTTCTTCCTGAAGGAGAGGTGGTCTTGGGTCAGGCGCAGGTCGGGAGGGAGGGAGTTCCAGGTCTTGGCGGCCAGGTAGGAGAAGGACCTTCCTCCTGTTGTCGTTCTTCGGATGCGGGGGAAGGCGGCGAGGGCGTGACTGGCTGATCGGAGATGGCGTTTGGGAGCGTAGAAGTTGATGCGGTTGTTGAGGTAGCTCGGGCCTTGATCGTGTAAGGCTTTGTGTGCGTGGGTGAGGAGACGGAAGGTGATTCTTTTGTTGACGGGGAGCCAGTGCAGGTCTCTCAAATGTCCGTAGATGTGGCTGTGTCGTGGGATGTCGAGGATGAGTCTGGCTGAGGCGTTCTGGATCCGCTGGAGTCTCTTCTGGAGCTTGGCGGTGGTTCCGGCGTAGAGGGCGTTGCCGTAGTCCAGTCGGCTGGTGACGAGGGCCTGGGTGACCGTCTTCCTGGTCTCGGTGGGGATCCACCGGAAGATCTTCCGTAGCATGCGCAGGATGTTGAAGCATGACGAGGAAACGGCGTTGACTTGTCTGGTCATGGTGAGGGAGGAGTCCAGGATGAAGCCCAGGTTGCGTGCGTGGTCTGTTGGTTTGGGTGCGGTGCCCATAGCGGGGGGCCACCAGGAGTCGTCTCAGGCGGAGGGCGAGGGGCCCAGGATGAGGACTTCCGTCTTGTCTGAGTTCAGTTTCAGGTGGCTGGTCGTCATCCACTCGGCTACGTCTTTCATCCCTTCGTGAAGGTTGGCTCTGGCGGCGGCGGGGTCGTTGGTCAGGGAGAGGATCAGCTGGGTGTCGTCAGCGTAGGAGATGATGTTGAGGTTGTGTTGGCGTACGATGGCCGCGAGGGGGCTCATGTAGACGTTGAAGAGGGTGGGGCTCAGCGAGGATCCTTGATGGACGCCGCAGATGACTTCGGTGGCCTCTGACTTGTACGGTGGTAGACGGACTCTCTGTGTTCTTCCGTCGAGGAAGGAGATGATCCATTCCAGAGCCTTCTCCTGGATTCCGACGTTGCAGAGGCGCTGCACTAGGGTGCGGTGGCAGACAGTGTTGAATGCCTTGGAGAGGTCTAGGAGGATGAGGGCCGCTGTTTCTCCGTTGTCCATCAGGGCTCAGATGTCATCTGTGGCAGCGATGAGGGCGGTCTCGGTGCTGTGGTTGGCTCGGAAGCCAGACTGTGAGGGGTCGAGGGATCCATTCATCTCGAGGAAGGCGGCCAGCTGTTTGTTGACGGTCTTCTCGATGACTTTGGCTGGAAACGGGAGGAGCGAGATGGGGCGGTAATTCTTGAGTTCGGTGGGGTCCGCTGTAGGTTTCTTTAGTAGGGCGCTGAGTTCGGCGTGCTTCCAGCTCTCCGGGAAGGTGGCGGTGTCGAAGGAGGTGTTGATGATGTCCCGCAGGTGGGGTGCGATGACAGCGTCGGACTTGTTGAAGACGTGGTGAGGGCAGGGGTCGGTCGGAGATCCGGAGTGGATGGAGTTCATCATGCGGACGGTGTCTTCGGTGCTGATCGGAGTCCAGGTGCGGAGGGTGGTGGTGGGGGGCGGTAGTTCGGTCGTGGCGTGCGTCGGTTGAGTGCTGAAGCTGTTGTGTATGTCCGCGATCTTGTTGTGGAAGTAGGAGGCGAGGGAATTGCAGAGGTCTTGCGATGGGGTGATGTCGTTGTTTCCGGCGTTGGGGTTGGAGAGCTCTTTCACGATGTTGAAGAGTTCCTTGCAGTTGTGTGCGTTGTTGTCCAGCCGGTCCTTGAATGCAGTTTTCTTGGTGGCGCGGATCAGTTGGTGGTGCTTCCGGGTGGCAAGCTTGATGGCGGTCATGTTGTCCGGTGTTGGTTCCCTTCTCCAGGCTTTCTCGAGGGCTCGGCAGTTCTTCTTGGAGCTCTTGAGTTCGTCGGTGAACCATGGGGCCTTCTTGCTGCCGGGTCTGCTGGGCGGGGTCCTCAGTGGGGCGAGTTCGTCCGTGCAGTTGCTGATCCACTTCGTGAGGTTGTCGGCGGCCTGGCTGGGGTTCGCTGAGCAGGCGGGAGGGTGCTGGCTCAGGGAGGCGGCGAGCTGGTCGGCTGTGATCTTGTTCCAGCTTCTTCGAGCAACCTGTTGCTGGTGGTGGTGGATCGTCGTTTTTCTGAAGGTGAAGTGGACGCAGCTGTGGTCCGTCCAGTGGAGTCCAGTGGCGTGGCTGAAGGCAATGTCTTTGCTGGATGAGAAGACGGCGTCGAGTGTGTGTCCGGCGAGGTGGGTGGGGGTGGACACCAGCTGCTTGAGTCCGAGGTTGGCGAGGTTGTCGAGCAGGGTGATGGTGTTGCGGTCGTTGTTGTTCTCCAGGTGGAAGTTGAGGTCCCCCAGGAGGATGTAGTCAGCGGAGGGGAGGGCATGCGGGCTGACGAAGTTGGCGATGTCCTCGCTGAATTGTGGGCGTGGTCCCGGGGGTCGGTAGATCAGGGTGCCTCTGAGGGTGTTCTTCGGGTCGGTGCGGATCTGGAAGTGTAGGTGTTCGGCGGTAGTCAGGGTGTCGTCGGTGTTGGTCGTGATGTGGATGGTGTCCCTGTGGATGAAGGCGATGCCTCCTCCCGTCTGTTTGACGCGGTCTCTTTGGGTGATCTTGTATCCTTCTGGGATGGCGATGGCGATGTCGGGTGCTGAGGAGTCGTTCATCCAGGTTTCCGTGAGGAAAGCAACGTCAGGAGCTGTGGTGTCGATATTATTTATTTGTTTAATTGTATTATATTTGTATATATGTATTTTTTTGTATAATTTAAAAAATATATATTTTTAGGGAATTGTGTTTTGATATTTATTTAATTTTGTAATTTATTTAACATTTTGCTTTTGATTAGTTATTTTTTATGTGTTATATATATACGTTTTTGAACAGTGGGAAAAAAGGCGCGAAGCCGAAACGCATCCTGAGTCTTGCCTCGGTGAAATAACATAACCGAGTTGCAACCTCGATTGAGTGCGATCCCTTCATTTTCTTTCCGGGGATGAAGTCTTGAGTCTGATATATATATATATATATCTATATATATATATATATATATATATATATATATATAGATATATATATATATATACATACATACATACATACATACATACATATATATATATATATATATATATATATATATATATATATATATATATATATATATATATATATATATATATATATCCTGAAGATCGTCACAAAGCTCGCGCTGTCAGTTCCTCACAATGACGAAGAGCAGACCCTTCAGTAGCTGGTGCATAAAGTGCTTTTTATTTTTTTTCATTAATGCCAGCGCGTCCGCCATATATATACACACACACACACACATATGTATTTAAATATTTGCTTTTTTATAGTAGTAAATACAATAATTAATATAATGTAATATACTTTTTTAATAAAAGTATTATATTAGATATATATGTATATATAAATACACACACAAATATATTTGTGTGTATTTTAATATAAGTATATATTTATATATAGCATTAAATGTTACTTACATTTATTTAATTTATATTATAATAATGTTACAAGTGAAAATATTTATTATTTTAAACTATATACATATATTAAAAACTGATATTGTGGCATGTTTTAAACAATATTGGTATAAAACAATATCTTTCCAATATTTTCGTATTTACCATTATAAGTATAGGGAAACTTAATTTTTGTAATCAATATTGTTGGAATCGATATTCTGTCAGAAATCCCCTGTGATTGCGGTGTCACATGTATATGAGAATGCATAGGAATCAATGGCAGAAAGGGAGAAGACACAAGATGTAGAATTACAAAGGGTGAGGGAAAGGGGGGTATGACATTGAGGTATGAAGAATAACAGGAGTCTTCTCTTCAACCTTTTTTATAACAAGGGCTATTTATATTAATTTAAAATCCTCCTGTGCTACTAATAGTATAATCGATGTAATAATTATCCCTTCATACAAAACTACATTGGTGGCCACTATATGCAAAGATTACCAGCATTGAGCACTCGACTGCATCAAGCATTGTTGCCAGCAGTAGTGTAAAAACGGTTTATCAATGTGGAATGCCTTTAAATGAACAATACATGACAGTGATTGCTGCAATGACCCTAGCACCAAGTTATTATTATTAGGAATAAGTCTCCCAAACACCTTTAGATTTGTGTCACTCAATTATCACCTTTAAATGTATCATGGAAATTCAAATATTTTTCTCCAAAAATCAGCTTATGAGTTCTGAAAATACACACATTTTCATCTCAACTACATGCTTTTTTAAATTGTGGTATACATATACAAGTCAACTAATGAAAAGCTTCTAAGTTTGTAGATTAGGCTGCACAAGGAGAGCCATGTACAAGTAGCTGGAGAGCTAATAGTAGCTCACAAGCTACTCGTTGGAGAACCTGGTCTATAAGATGGTTACCAGGCAAGGTTAATATAACGGAGGAAATGGAGAGGGGGAGCCAGTAGGGAAGGAACAGGAGAGGGACAGGCAGACATCTTTAGAAGAGTGAGGAGATGATAAGGGGGAGCAGTAGAAAAGGCAAAAATTACCTTTGCATCAGGCACAAGGACACAGCAAAACAAGGATGCCTGGGGACGGGGCCAATGGCCACTCCCTGCCCGAGCATGGGAGCTACAGCAAGATGCACAGGGACACAAGAACAAGGTGAATGAGGAAGATGTTTGAGAGACAGCTGTTACCAGTGAGAAGGTACCCCAAGATAAAAAGGGGAATTAACGGGTTAGAGGGAACTCAGGGAAATTATGTTACTGGTCCTAAAGGGCAGAAGGCAACAAAAGGGGTAATACATGGCAATAACATGAGGAGGAACACTTGGGGCACATATCTAGTAAGCAACGGAAAGGTAGACACTAAAGGCAGTATGGCACAGATTGTGGATGCTCTGGGGAGGATGGTAGATCTGCAGGAGAAGAAAGAAATAATTAATTAGTCAACCAAAGCAAATAGGACAAAAGTAGCTAAAATCCAGACTTTTGAAATGACACAAGCAGTCGCGATACCAAATCAGGGGTAACTGTTCCAAAGGTGGAGATGCTGGAAGTCATCTACACATAGGGAGGAAAAGAAAAGAAATGGTAAGAGGGGAGTCCTAGGTCCTAGCCCACTAATAAGAGGCAAGCACTAGTAAGAGGCTTCCCTCACACACCCCGAAGGATGCCATGCTTCATCACAACAGGTGATGGACCGAATGTGGATCAATGTCACACACTCACCCCAATCCAAAGATCTGGGCCCAAATCCATCGTTTTTTTGCACTCCACACCACCCTGGGTTAGACAATGGGGATATGCAAATCAGCTCTGACCCTGTGCCCCATGGGAACAGTCCAGTCCGAACTACAAAAGCCATGTCCTTCCCAGAACGGAATCAAGCATCCGAGGACCGGACCGGTTTCGAGGTAACACCTCTCATCAGCCCGGCTAGCTTGACTCCAGTGGTGTGGAGTGCCTGGGACCCACGTCTGGGCATCCCCAGCGCACTTAGGGCGGAATATGCAAACACAACAGGTGATGGACCGAATGTGGATCAATGTCACGCACTCACCCCAGTCCAAAGATCTGGGCCCAAATCCATCGTTTTTTTGCACTCCACACCACCCTGGGTTAGACAATGGCGATATGCAAATCAGCTCTGACCCTGTGCCTCATGGGAACAGTCCAGTCCGAACTACAAAAGCCATGTCCTTCCCAGAACGGAATCAAGCATCCGAGGACCGGACCGGTTTCGAGGTAACACCTCTCATCAGCCCGGCTAGCTTGACTCCAGTGGTGTGGAGTGCCTGGGACCCACGTCTGAGCATCCCCAGCGCACTTATGGCGGTATTGCAAACAAAACAGGTGATGGACCGAATGTGGATCAATGTCACACATTCATCCCAGTCAAAAGATCTGGGCCCAAATCCATCGTTTTTTTGAAAGTTGGCATTTTCTTGTACTAAACATGTGTGCCTTGTGCCAGTATCCTGGGTCACATGCCTGTTAATGGCTCTTCTGTTGGGGTTTGAGTAGTCCTGCCATACAGTGAGACAAAGAGAACCAGGTGTTACCTCGAAACCGGTCCGGTCCTCGGATGCTTGATTCCGTTCTGGGAAGGACATGGCTTTTGTAGTTCGGACTGGACTGTTCCCATGGGGCACAGGGTCAGAGCTGATTTGCATATCGCCATTGTCTAACCCAGGGTGGTGTGGAGTGCAAAAAAACGATGGGTTTGGGCCCAGATCTTTTGACTGGGATGAATGTGTGACATTGATCCACATTCGGTCCATCACCTGTTTTGTTTGCAATACCGCCATAAGTGCGCTGGGGATGCTCAGACGTGGGTCCCAGGCACTCCACACCACTGGAGTCAAGCTAGCCGGGCTGATGAGAGGTGTTACCTCGAAACCGGTCCGGTCCTCGGATGCTTGATTCCGTTCTGGGAAGGACATGGCTTTTGTAGTTCGGACTGGACTGTTCCCATGGGGCACAGGGTCAGAGCTGATTTGCATATCGCCATTGTCTAACCCAGGGTGGTGTGGAGTGCAAAAAAACGATGGATTTGGGCCCAGATCTTTTGACTGGGATGAATGTGTGACATTGATCCACATTCGGTCCATCACCTGTTTTGTTTGCAATACCGCCATAAGTGCGCTGGGGATGCTCAGACGTGGGTCCCAGGCACTCCACACCACTGGAGTCAAGCTAGCCGGGCTGATGAGAGGTGTTACCTCGAAACCGGTCCGGTCCTCGGAAGCTTGATTCTGTTCTGGGAAGGACATGGCTTTTGTAGTTCGGACTGGACTGTTCCCATGGGGCACAGGGTCAGAGCTGATTTGCATATCGCCATTGTCTAACCCAGGATGGTGTGGAGTGCAAAAAAACGATGGATTTGGGCCCAGATCTTTTGACTGGGATGAATGTGTGACATTGATCCACATTCGGTCCATCACCTGTTTTGTTTGCAATACCGCCATAAGTGCGCTGGGGATGCTCAGACGTGCGTCCCAGGCACTCCACACCACTGGAGTCAAGCTAGCCGGGCTGATGAGAGGTGTTACCTCGAAACCGGTCCGGTCCTCGGATGATTGATTCCGTTCTGGGAAGGACATGGCTTTTGTAGTTCGGACTGGACTGTTCCCATGGGGCACAGGGTCAGAGCTGATTTGCATATCGCCATTGTCTAACCTAGGGTGGTGTGGAGTGCAAAAAAACGATGGATTTGGGCCCAGATCTTTTGACTGGGATGAATGTGTGACATTGATCCACATTCGGTCCATCACCTGTTTTGTTTGCAATACCGCCATAAGTGCGCTGGGGATGCTCAGACGTGGGTCCCAGGCACTCCACACCACTGGAGTCAAGCTAGCCGGGCTGATGAGAGGTGTTACCTCGAAACCGGTCCGGTCCTCGGATGCTTGATTCCGTTCTGGGAAGACATGGCTTTTGTAGTTCGGACTGGACTGTTCCCATGGGGCACAGGGTCAGAGCTGATTTGCATATCGCCATTGTCTAACCCAGGGTGGTGTGGAGTGCAAAAAAACGATGGATTTGGGCCCAGATCTTTTGACTGGGATGAATGTGTGACATTGATCCATATTCGGTCCATCACCTGTTTTGTTTGCAATACCGCCATAAGTGCGCTGGGGATGCTCAGACGTGGGTCCCAGGCACTCCACACCACTGGAGTCAAGCTAGCCCGGCTGATGAGAGGTATTACCTCGAAACCGGTCCGGTCCTCGGATGCTTGATTCCGTTCTGGGAAGGACATGGCTTTTGTAGTTCGGACTGGACTGTTCCCATGGGGCACAGGGTCAGAGCTGATTTGCTTATCGCCATTGTCTAACCCAGGGTGGTGTGGAGTGCAAAAAAACGATGGATTTGGGCCCAGATCTTTTGACTGGGATGAATGTGTGACATTGATCCACATTCGGTCCATCACCTGTTTTGTTTGCAATACCGCCATAAGTGCGCTGGGGATGCTCAGACGTGGGTCCCAGGCTTTCCACACCACTGGAGTCAAGCTAGCCGGGCTGATGAGAGGTGTTACCTCGAAACCGGTCCGGTCCTCGGATGCTTGATTCCGTTCTGGGAAGGACATGGCTTTTGTAGTTCGGACTGGACTGTTCCCATGGGGCACAGGGTCAGAGCTGATTTGCATATCGCCATTGTCTAACCCAGGGTGGTGTGGAGTGCAAAAAAACGATGGATTTGGGCCCAGATCTTTTGACTGGGATGAATGTGTGACATTGATCCACATTCGGTCCATCACCTGTTTTGTTTGCAATACCGCCATAAGTGCGCTGGGGATGCTCAGACGTGGGTCGCAGGCACTCCACACCACTGGAGTCAAGCTAGCCGGGCTGATGAGAGGTGTTACCTCGAAACCGGTCCGGTCCTCGGATGCTTGATTCCGTTCTGGGAAGGACATGGCTTTTGTAGTTCGGACTGGACTGTTCCCATGGGGCACAGGGTCAGAGCTGATTTGCATATCGCCATTGTCTAACCCAGGGTGGTGTGGAGTGCAAAAAAACGATGGATTTGGGCCCAGATCTTTTGACTGGGATGAATGTGTGACATTGATCCACATTCGGTCCATCACCTGTTTTGTTTGCAATACCGCCATAAGTGCGCTGGGGATGCTCAGACGTGGGTCCCAGGCACTCCACACCACTGGAGTCAAGCTAGCCGGGCTGATGAGAGGTGTTACCTCGAAACCGGTCCAGTCCTCGGATGCTTGATTCCGTTCTGGGAAGGACATGGCTTTTTTAGTTCGGACTGGACTGTTCCCATGAGGCACAGGGTCAGAGCTGATTTGCATATCACCATTGTCTAACCCAGGGTGGTGTGGAGTGCAAAAAAACGATGGATTTGGGCCCAGATCTTTTGACTGGGATGAATGTGTGACATTGATCCACATTCGGTCCATCACCTATTTTGTTTGCAATACCGCCATAAGTGCGCTGGGGATGCTCAGACGTAGGTCCCAGGCACTCCACACCACTGGAGTCAAGCTAGCCGGGCTGATGAGAGGTGTTACCTCGAAACCGGTCCGGTCCTCTGATGCTTGATTCCGTTCTGGGAAGGACATGGCTTTTGTAGTTTGGACTGGACTGTTCCCATGGGGCACAGGGTCAGAGCTGATTTGCATATCGCCATTGTCTAACCCAGGGTGGTGTGGAGTGCAAAAAACCGATGGATTTGGGCCCCGATCTTTTGACTGGGATGAATGTGTGACATTGATCCACATTCGGTCCATCACCTGTTTTGTTTGCAATACCGCCATAAGTGCGCTGGGGATGCTCAGACGTGGGTCCCAGGCACTCCACACCACTGGAGTCAAGCTAGCCGGGCTGATGAGAGGTGTTACCTCGAAACCGGTCCGGTCCTCGGATGCTTGATTCCGTTCTGGGAAGGACATGTCTTTTGTAGTTCGGACTGGACTGTTCCCATGGGGCACAGGGTCAGAGCTGATTTGCATATCGCCATTGTCTAACCCAGGGTGGTGTGGAGTGCAAAAAAACGATGGATTTGGGCCCAGATCTTTTGACTGGGATGAATGTGTGACATTGATCCACATTCGGTCCATCACCTGTTTTTTTTGCAATACCGCCATAAGTGCGCTGGGGATGCTCAGACGTGGGTCCCAGGCACTCCACACCACTGGAGTCAAGCTAGCCGGGCTGATGAGAGGTGTTACCTCGAAACCGGTCCGGTCCTCGGATGCTTGATTCCGTTCTGGGAAGGACATGGCTTTTGTAGTTCGGACTGGACTGTTCCCATGGGGCACAGGGTCAGAGCTGATTTGCTTATCGCCATTGTTTAACCCAGGGTGGTGTGGAGTGCAAAAAAACGATGGATTTGGGCCCAGATCTTTTGACTGGGATGAATGTGTGACATTGATCCACATTCGGTCCATCACCTGTTTTGTTTGCAATACCGCCATAAGTGCGCTGGGGATGCTCAGACGTGGGTCCCAGGCACTCCACACCACTGGAGTCAAGCTAGCCGGGCTGATGAGAGGTGTTACCTCGAAACCGGTCCGGTCCTCGGATGCTTGATTCCGTTCTGGGAAGGACATGGCTTTTGTAGTTCAGACTGGACTGTTCCCATGGGGCACAGGGTCAGAGCTGATTTGCATATCGCCATTGTCTAACCCAGGGTGGTGTGGAGTGCAAAAAAACGATGGATTTGGGCCCGATCTTTTGACTGGGATGAATGTGTGACATTGATCCACATTCGGTCCATCACCTGTTTTGTTTGCAAAACCGCCATAAGTGCGCTGGGGATGCTCAGACGTGGGTCCCAGGCACTCCACACCACTGGAGTCAAGCTAGCCGGGCTGATGAGAGGTGTTACCTCGAAACCGGTCCGGTCCTCGGATGCTTGATTCCGTTCTGGGAAGGACATGGCTTTTGTAGTTCAGACTGGACTGTTCCCATGGGGCACAGGGTCAGAGCTGATTTGCATATCGCCATTGTCTAACCCAGGGTGGTGTGGAGTGCAAAAAAACGATGGATTTGGGCCCAGATCTTTTGACTGGGATGAATGTGTGACATTGATCCACATTCGGTCCATCACCTGTTTTGTTTGCAATACCGCCATAAGTGCGCTGGGGATGCTCAGACGTGGGTCCCAAGCACTCCACACCACTGGAGTCAAGCTAGCCGGGCTGATGAGAGGTGTTACCTCGAAACCGGTCCGGTCCTCGGATGCTTGATTCCGTTCTGGGAAGGACATGGCTTTTGTAGTTCGGACTGGACTGTTCCCATGGGGCACAGAGTCAGAGCTCATTTGCATATCGCCATTGTCTAACCCAGGGTGGTGTGGAGTGCAAAAAAACGATGGATTTGGGCCCAGATCTTTTGACTGGGATGAATGTGTGACATTGACCCACATTCGGTCCATCACCTGTTTTGTTTGCAATACCGCCATAAGTGCGCTGGGGATGCTCAGACGTGGGTCCCAGGCACTCCACACCACTGGAGTCAAGCTAGCCGGGCTGATGAGAGGTGTTACCTCGAAACCGGTCCGGTCCTCGGATGCTTGATTCCGTTCTGGGAAGGACATGGCTTTTGTAGTTCGGACTGGACTGTTCCCATGGGGCACAGGGTCAGAGCTGATTTGCATATCGCCATTGTCTAACCCAGGGTGGTGTGGAGTGCAAAAAAACCGATGGATTTGGGCCCAGATCTTTTGACTGGGATGAATGTGTGACATTGATCCACATTCGGTCCATCACCTGTTTTGTTTGCAATACCGCCATAAGTGCGCTGGGGATGCTCAGACGTGGGTCCCAGGCTTTCCACACCACTGGAGTCAAGCTAGCCGGGCTGATGAGAGGTGTTACCTCGAAACCGGTCCGGTCCTCGGATGCTTGATTCCGTTCTGGGAAGGACATGGCTTTTGTAGTTCGGACTGGACTGTTCCCATGGGGCACAGGGTCAGAGCTGATTTGCATATCGCCATTGTCTAACCCAGGGTGGTGTGGAGTGCAAAAAAGACGATGGATTTGGGCCCAGATCTTTTGACTGGGATGAATGTGTGACATTGATCCACATTCGGTCCATCACCTGTTTTGTTTGCAATACCGCCATAAGTGCGCTGGGGATGCTCAGACGTGGGTCCCAGGCACTCCACACAACTGGAGTCAAGCTAGCCGGGCTGATGAGAGGTGTTACCTCGAAACCGGTCCGGTCCTCGGATGCTTGATTCCGTTCTGGGAAGGACATGGCTTTTGTAGTTCGGACTGGACTGTTCCCATGGGGCACAGGGTCAGAGCTGATTTGCATATCGCCATTGTCTAACCCAGGGTGGTGTGGAGTCCAAAAAAACGATGGATTTGGGCCCAGATCTTTTGATTGGGATGAATGTGTGACATTGATCCACATTCGGTCCATCACCTGTTTTGTTTGCAATACCGCCATAAGTGCGCTGGGGATACTCAGACGTGGGTCCCATGCACTCCACACCACTGGAGTCAAGCTAGCCGGGCTGATGAGAGGTGTTACCTCGAAACCGGTCCGGTCCTCGGATGCTTGATTCCGTTCTGGGAAGGACATGGCTTTTGTAGTTCAGACTGGACTGTTCCCATGGGGCACAGGGTCAGAGCTGATTTGCATATCGCCATTGTCTAACCCAGGGTGGTGTGGAGTGCAAAAAAACGATGGATTTGGGCCCAGATCTTTTGACTGGGATGAATGTGTGACATTGATCCACATTCGGTCCATCACCTGTTTTGTTTGCAATACCGCCATAAGTGCGCTGGGGATGCTCAGACGTGGGTCCCAGGCACTCCACACCACTGGAGTCAAGCTAGCCGGGCTGATGAGAGGTGTTACCTCGAAACCGGTCCGGTCCTCGGATGCTTGATTCCGTTCTGGGAAGGACATGGCTTTTGTAGTTCGGACTGGACTGTTCCCATGGGGCACAGGGTCAGAGCTGATTTGCATATCGCCATTGTCTAACCCAGGGTGGTGTGGAGTGCAAAAAAACGATGGATTTGGGCCCAGATCTTTTGACTGGGATGAATGTGTGACATTGATCCACATTCGGTCCATCACCTGTTTTGTTTGCAATACCGCCATAAGTGCGCTGGGGATGCTCAGACGTGGGTCCCAGGCACTCCACACCACTGGAGTCAAGCTAGCCGGGCTGATGAGAGGTGTTACCTCGAAACCGGTCCGGTCCTCGGATGCTTGATTCCGTTCTGGGAAGGACATGGCTTTTGTAGTTCGGACTGGACTGTTCCCATGGGGCACAGGGTCAGAGCTGATTTGCATATCGCCATTGTCTAACCCAGGGTGGTGTGGAGTGCAAAAAAACGATGGATTTGGGCCCAGATCTTTTGACTGGGATGAATGTGTGACATTGATCCACATTCGGTCCATCACCTGTTTTGTTTGCAATACCGCCATAAGTGCGCTGGGGAAGCTCAGACGTGGGTCCCAGGCACTCCACACCACTGGAGTCAAGCTAGCCGGGCTGATGAGAGGTGTTACCTCGAAACCGGTCCGGTCCTCGGATGCTTGATTCCGTTCTGGGAAGGACATGGCTTTTGTAGTTCGGACTGGACTGTTCCCATGGGGCACAGGGTCAGAGCTGATTTGCATATCGCCATTGTCTAACCCAGGGTGGTGTGGAGTGCAAAAAACGATGGATTTGGGCCCAGATCTTTTGACTGGGATGAATGTGTGACACTGATCCATATTCGGTCCATCACCTGTTTTGTTTGTAATACCGCCATAAGTGCGCTGGGGATGCTCAGACGTGGGTCCCAGGCACTCCACACCACTGGAGTCAAGCTAGCCGGGCTGATGAGAGGTGTTACCTCGAAACCGGTCCGGTCCTCGGATGCTTGATTCCGTTCTGGGAAGGACATGGCTTTTGTAGTTCGGACTGGACTGTTCCCATGGGGCACAGGGTCAGAGCTGATTTGCATATCGCCATTGTCTAACCCAGGGTGGTGTGGAGTGCAAAAAAACGATGGATTTGGGCCCGATCTTTTGACTGGGATGAATGTGTGACATTGATCCACATTCGGTCCATCACCTGTTTTGTTTGCAATACCGCCATAAGTGCGCTGGGGATGCTCAGACGTGGGTCCCAGGCACTCCACACCACTGGAGTCAAGCTAGCCGGGCTGATGAGAGGTGTTACCTCGAAACCGGTCCGGTCCTCGGATGCTTGATTGCGTTCTGGGAAGGACATGGCTTTTGTAGTTCAGACTGGACTGTTCCCATGGGGCACAGGGTCAGAGCTGATTTGCATATCGCCATTGTCTAACCCAGGGTGGTGTGAAGTGCAAAAAAACGATGGATTTGGGCCCAGATCTTTTGACTGGGATGAATGTGTGACATTGATCCACATTCGGTCCATCACCTGTTTTGTTTGCAATACCGCCATAAGTGCGCTGGGGATGCTCAGACGTGGGTCCCAAGCACTCCACACCACTGGAGTCAAGCTAGCCGGGCTGATGAGAGGTGTTACCTCGAAACCGGTCCGGTCCTCGGATGCTTGATTCCGTTCTGGGAAGGACATGGCTTTTGTAGTTCGGACTGGACTGTTCCCATGGGGCACAGGGTCAGAGCTGATTTGCATATCGCCATTGTCTAACCCAGGCTGGTGTGGAGTGCAAAAAAACGATGGATTTGGGCCCAGATCTTTTGACTGGGATGAATGTGTGACATTGATCCACATTCGGTCCATCACCTGTTTTGTTTGCAATACCGCCATAAGTGCGCTGGGGATGCTCAGACGTGGGTCCCAGGCACTCCACACCACTGGAGTCAAGCTAGCCGGGCTGATGAGAGGTGTTACCTCGAAACCGGTCCGGTCCTCGGATGCTTGATTCCGTTCTGGGAAGGACATGGCTTTTGTAGTTCGGACTGGACTGTTCCCATGGGGCACAGGGTCAGAGCTGATTTGCATATCGCCATTGTCTAACCCAGGGTGGTGTGGAGTGCAAAAAAACGATGGATTTGGGCCCAGATCTTTTGACTGGGATGAATGTGTGACATTGATCCACATTCGGTCCATCACCTGTTTTGTTTGCAATACCGCCATAAGTGCGCTGGGGATGCTCAGACGTGGGTCCCAGGCACTCCACACCACTGGAGTCAAGCTAGCCGGGCTGATGAGAGGTGTTACCTCGAAACCGGTCCGGTCCTCGGATGCTTGATTCCGTTCTGGGAAGGACATGGCTTTTGTAGTTCGGACTGGACTGTTCCCATGGGGCACAGGGTCAGAGCTGATTTGCATATCGCCATTGTCTAACCCAGGGTGGTGTGGAGTGCAAAAAAACGATGGATTTGGGCCCAGATCTTTTGACTGGGATGAATGTGTGACATTGATCCACATTCGGTCCATCACCTGTTTTGTTTGCAATACCGCCATAAGTGCGCTGGGGAAGCTCAGACGTGGGTCCCAGGCACTCCACACCACTGGAGTCAAGCTAGCCGGGCTGATGAGAGGTGTTACCTCGAAACCGGTCCGGTCCTCGGATGCTTGATTCCGTTCTGGGAAGGACATGGCTTTTGTAGTTCGGACTGGACTGTTCCCATGGGGCACAGGGTCAGAGCTGATTTGCATATCGCCATTGTCTAACCCAGGGTGGTGTGGAGTGCAAAAAAACGATGGATTTGAGCCCAGATCTTTTGACTGGGATGAATGTGTGACATTGATCCACATTCGGTCCATCACCTGTTTTGTTTGCAATACCGCCATAAGTGCGCTGGGGATGCTCAGACGTGGGTCCCAGGCTTTCCACACCACTGGAGTCAAGCTAGCCGGGCTGATGAGAGGTGTTACCTCGAAACCGGTCCGGTCCTCGGATGCTTGATTCCGTTCTGGGAAGGACATGGCTTTTGTAGTTCGGACTGGACTGTTCCCATGGGGCACAGGGTCAGAGCTGATTTGCATATCGCCATTGTCTAACCCAGGGTGGTGTGGAGTGCAAAAAAGACGATGGATTTGGGCCCAGATCTTTCGACTGGGATGAATGTGTGACATTGATCCACATTCGGTCCATCACCTGTTTTGTTTGCAATACCGCCATAAGTGCGCTGGGGATGCTCAGACGTGGG
Source organism: Lissotriton vulgaris (assembly GCF_964263255.1). Classification (NCBI taxonomy): domain Eukaryota; kingdom Metazoa; phylum Chordata; class Amphibia; order Caudata; family Salamandridae; genus Lissotriton; species Lissotriton vulgaris. The sequence goes on along the minus strand of NC_141696.1, from coordinate 219,974,251 downwards.
TCCCAGGCACTCCACACCACTGGAGTCAAGCTAGCCGGGCTGATGAGAGGTGTTACCTCGAAACCGGTCCGGTCCTCGGATGCTTGATTCCGTTCTGGGAAGGACATGGCTTTTGTAGTTCGGACTGGACTGTTCCCATGGGGCACAGGGTCAGAGCTGATTTGCATATCGCCATTGTCTAACCCAGGGTGGTGTGGAGTGCAAAAAAACGATGGATTTGGGCCCAGATCTTTTGACTGGGATGAATGTGTGACATTGATCCACATTCGGTCCATCACCTGTTTTGTTTGCAATACCGCCATAAGTGCGCTGGGGATACTCAGACGTGGGTCCCATGCACTCCACACCACTGGAGTCAAGCTAGCCGGGCTGATGAGAGGTGTTACCTCGAAACCGGTCTGGTCCTCGGATGCTTGATTCCGTTCTGGGAAGGACATGGCTTTTGTAGTTCGGACTGGACTGTTCCCATGGGGCACAGGGTCAGAGCTGATTTGCATATCGCCATTGTCTAACCCAGGGTGGTGTGGAGTGCAGAAAAACGATGGATTTGGGCCCAGATCTTTTGACTGGGATGAATGTGTGACATTGATCCACATTCGGTCCATCACCTGTTTTGTTTGCAATACCGCCATAAGTGCGCTGGGGATGCTCAGACGTGGGTCCCAGGCACTCCACACCACTGGAGTCAAGCTAGCCGGGCTGATGAGAGGTGTTACCTCGAAACCGGTCCGGTCCTCGGATGCTTGATTCCGTTCTGGGAAGGACATGGCTTTTGTAGTTCGGACTGGACTGTTCCCATGGGGCACAGGGTCAGAGCTGATTTGCATATCGCCATTGTCTAACCCAGGGTGGTGTGGAGTGCAAAAAAACGATGGATTTGGGCCCAGATCTTTTGACTGGGATGAATGTGTGACATTGATCCACATTCGGTCCATCACCTGTTTTGTTTGCAATACCGCCATAAGTGCGCTGGGGATGCTCAGACGTGGGTCCCAGGCACTCCACACCACTGGAGTCAAGCTAGCCGGGCTGATGAGAGGTGTTACCTCGAAACCGGTCCGGTCCTCGGATGCTTGATTCCGTTCTGGGAAGGACATGGCTTTTGTAGTTCGGACTGGACTGTTCCCATGGGGCACAGGGTCAGAGCTGATTTGCATATCGCCATTGTCTAACCCAGGGTGGTGTGGAGTGCAAAAAAACGATGGATTTGGGCCCAGATCTTTTGACTGGGATGAATGTGTGACATTGATCCACATTCGGTCCATCACCTGTTTTGTTTGCAATACCGCCATAAGTGCGCTGGGGATGCTCAGACGTGGGTCCCAGGCACTCCACACCACTGGAGTCAAGCTAGCCGGGCTGATGAGAGGTGTTACCTCGAAACCGGTCCGGTCCTCGGATGCTTGATTCCGTTCTGGGAAGGACATGGCTTTTGTAGTTCGGACTGGACTGTTCCCATGGGGCACAGGGTCAGAGCTGATTTGCATATCGCCATTGTCTAACCCAGGGTGGTGTGGAGTGCAAAAAAACCGATGGATTTGGGCCCAGATCTTTTGACTGGGATGAATGTGTGACATTGATCCACATTCGGTCCATCACCTGTTTTGTTTGCAATACCGCCATAAGTGCGCTGGGGATGCTCAGACGTGGGTCCCAGGCTTTCCACACCACTGGAGTCAAGCTAGCCGGGCTGATGAGAGGTGTTACCTCGAAACCGGTCCGGTCCTCGGATGCTTGATTCCGTTCTGGGAAGGACATGGCTTTTGTAGTTCGGACTGGACTGTTCCCATGGGGCACAGGGTCAGAGCTGATTTGCATATCGCCATTGTCTAACCCAGGGTGGTGTGGAGTGCAAAAAAGACGATGGATTTGGGCCCAGATCTTTTGACTGGGATGAATGTGTGACATTGATCCACATTCGGTCCATCACCTGTTTTGTTTGCAATACCGCCATAAGTGCGCTGGGGATGCTCAGACGTGGGTCCCAGGCACTCCACACAACTGGAGTCAAGCTAGCCGGGCTGATGAGAGGTGTTACCTCGAAACCGGTCCGGTCCTCGGATGCTTGATTCCGTTCTGGGAAGGACATGGCTTTTGTAGTTCGGACTGGACTGTTCCCATGGGGCACAGGGTCAGAGCTGATTTGCATATCGCCATTGTCTAACCCAGGGTGGTGTGGAGTGCAAAAAAACGATGGATTTGGGCCCAGATCTTTTGACTGGGATGAATGTGTGACATTGATCCACATTCGGTCCATCACCTGTTTTGTTTGCAATACCGCCATAAGTGCGCTGGGGATGCTCAGACGTGGGTCCCAGGCACTCCACACCACTGGAGTCAAGCTAGCCGGGCTGATGAGAGGTGTTACCTCGAAACCGGTCCGGTCCTCGGATGCTTGATTCCGTTCTGGGAAGGACATGGCTTTTGTAGTTCGGACTGGACTGTTCCCATGGGGCACAGGGTCAGAGCTGATTTGCATATCGCCATTGTCTAACCCAGGGTGGTGTGGAGTGCAAAAAAACGATGGATTTGGGCCCAGATCTTTTGACTGGGATGAATGTGTGACATTGATCCACATTCGGTCCATCACCTGTTTTGTTTGCAATACCGCCATAAGTGCGCTGGGGAAGCTCAGACGTGGGTCCCAGGCACTCCACACCACTGGAGTCAAGCTAGCCGGGCTGATGAGAGGTGTTACCTCGAAACCGGTCCGGTCCTCGGATGCTTGATTCCGTTCTGGGAAGGACATGGCTTTTGTAGTTCGGACTGGACTGTTCCCATGGGGCACAGGGTCAGAGCTGATTTGCATATCGCCATTGTCTAACCCAGGGTGGTGTGGAGTGCAAAAAAACGATGGATTTGAGCCCAGATCTTTTGACTGGGATGAATGTGTGACATTGATCCACATTCGGTCCATCACCTGTTTTGTTTGCAATACCGCCATAAGTGCGCTGGGGATGCTCAGACGTGGGTCCCAGGCTTTCCACACCACTGGAGTCAAGCTAGCCGGGCTGATGAGAGGTGTTACCTCGAAACCGGTCCGGTCCTCGGATGCTTGATTCCGTTCTGGGAAGGACATGGCTTTTATAGTTCGGACTGGACTGTTCCCATGGGGCACAGGGTCAGAGCTGATTTGCATATCGCCATTGTCTAACCCAGGGTGGTGTGGAGTGCAAAAAAGACGATGGATTTGGGCCCAGATCTTTCGACTGGGATGAATGTGTGACATTGATCCACATTCGGTCCATCACCTGTTTTGTTTGCAATACCGCCATAAGTGCGCTGGGGATGCTCAGACGTGGGTCCCAGGCACTCCACACCACTGGAGTCAAGCTAGCCGGGCTGATGAGAGGTGTTACCTCGAAACCGGTCCGGTCCTCGGATGCTTGATTCCGTTCTGGGAAGGACATGGCTTTTGTAGTTCGGACTGGACTGTTCCCATGGGGCACAGGGTCAGAGCTGATTTGCATATCGCCATTGTCTAACCCAGGGTGGTGTGGAGTGCAAAAAAACGATGGATTTGGGCCCAGATCTTTTGACTGGGATGAATGTGTGACATTGATCCACATTCGGTCCATCACCTGTTTTGTTTGCAATACCGCCATAAGTGCGCTGGGGATACTCAGACGTGGGTCCCATGCACTCCACACCACTGGAGTCAAGCTAGCCGGGCTGATGAGAGGTGTTACCTCGAAACCGGTCTGGTCCTCGGATGCTTGATTCCGTTCTGGGAAGGACATGGCTTTTGTAGTTCGGACTGGACTGTTCCCATGGGGCACAGGGTCAGAGCTGATTTGCATATCGCCATTGTCTAACCCAGGGTGGTGTGGAGTGCAGAAAAACGATGGATTTGGGCCCAGATCTTTTGACTGGGATGAATGTGTGACATTGATCCACATTCGGTCCATCACCTGTTTTGTTTGCAATACCGCCATAAGTGCGCTGGGGATGCTCAGACGTGGGTCCCAGGCACTCCACACCACTGGAGTCAAGCTAGCCGGGCTGATGAGAGGTGTTACCTCGAAACCGGTCCGGTCCTCGGATGCTTGATTCCGTTCTGGGAAGGACATGGCTTTTGTAGTTCGGACTGGACTGTTCCCATGGGGCACAGGGTCAGAGCTGATTTGCATATCGCCATTGTCTAACCCAGGGTGGTGTGGAGTGCAAAAAAACGATGGATTTGGGCCCAGATCTTTTGACTGGGATGAATGTGTGACATTGATCCACATTCGGTCCATCACCTGTTTTGTTTGCAATACCGCCATAAGTGCGCTGGGGATGCTCAGACGTGGGTCCCAGGCACTCCACACCACTGGAGTCAAGCTAGCCGGGCTGATGAGAGGTGTTACCTCGAAACCGGTCCGGTCCTCGGATGCTTGATTCCGTTCTGGGAAGGACATGGCTTTTGTAGTTCGGACTGGACTGTTCCCATGGGGCACAGGGTCAGAGCTGATTTGCATATCGCCATTGTCTAACCCAGGGTGGTGTGGAGTGCAAAAAAACGATGGATTTGGGCCCAGATCTTTTGACTGGGATGAATGTGTGACATTGATCCACATTCGGTCCATCACCTGTTTTGTTTGCAATACCGCCATAAGTGCGCTGGGGATGCTCAGACGTGGGTCCCAGGCACTCCACACCACTGGAGTCAAGCTAGCCGGGCTGATGAGAGGTGTTACCTCGAAACCGGTCCGGTCCTCGGATGCTTGATTCCGTTCTGGGAAGGACATGGCTTTTGTAGTTCGGACTGGACTGTTCCCATGGGGCACAGGGTCAGAGCTGATTTGCATATCGCCATTGTCTAACCCAGGGTGGTGTGGAGTGCAAAAAAACCGATGGATTTGGGCCCAGATCTTTTGACTGGGATGAATGTGTGACATTGATCCACATTCGGTCCATCACCTGTTTTGTTTGCAATACCGCCATAAGTGCGCTGGGGATGCTCAGACGTGGGTCCCAGGCTTTCCACACCACTGGAGTCAAGCTAGCCGGGCTGATGAGAGGTGTTACCTCGAAACCGGTCCGGTCCTCGGATGCTTGATTCCGTTCTGGGAAGGACATGGCTTTTGTAGTTCGGACTGGACTGTTCCCATGGGGCACAGGGTCAGAGCTGATTTGCATATCGCCATTGTCTAACCCAGGGTGGTGTGGAGTGCAAAAAAGACGATGGATTTGGGCCCAGATCTTTTGACTGGGATGAATGTGTGACATTGATCCACATTCGGTCCATCACCTGTTTTGTTTGCAATACCGCCATAAGTGCGCTGGGGATGCTCAGACGTGGGTCCCAGGCACTCCACACAACTGGAGTCAAGCTAGCCGGGCTGATGAGAGGTGTTACCTCGAAACCGGTCCGGTCCTCGGATGCTTGATTCCGTTCTGGGAAGGACATGGCTTTTGTAGTTCGGACTGGACTGTTCCCATGGGGCACAGGGTCAGAGCTGATTTGCATATCGCCATTGTCTAACCCAGGGTGGTGTGGAGTGCAAAAAAACGATGGATTTGGGCCCAGATCTTTTGATTGGGATGAATGTGTGACATTGATCCACATTCGGTCCATCACCTGTTTTGTTTGCAATACCGCCATAAGTGCGCTGGGGATACTCAGACGTGGGTCCCATGCACTCCACACCACTGGAGTCAAGCTAGCCGGGCTGATGAGAGGTGTTACCTCGAAACCGGTCCGGTCCTCGGATGCTTGATTCCGTTCTGGGAAGGACATGGCTTTTGTAGTTCGGACTGGACTGTTCCCATGGGGCACAGGGTCAGAGCTGATTTGCATATCGCCATTGTCTAACCCAGGGTGGTGTGGAGTGCAAAAAAACGATGGATTTGGGCCCAGATCTTTTGACTGGGATGAATGTGTGACATTGATCCACATTCGGTCCATCACCTGTTTTGTTTTCAATACCGCCATAAGTGCGCTGGGGATGCTCAGACGTGGGTCCCAGGCACTCCACACCACTGGAGTCAAGCTAGCCGGGCTGATGAGAGGTGTTACCTCGAAACCGGTCCGGTCCTCGGATGCTTGATTCCGTTCTGGGAAGGACATGGCTTTTGTAGTTCGGACTGGACTGTTCCCATGGGGCACAGGGTCAGAGCTGATTTGCATATCGCCATTGTCTAACCCAGGGTGGTGTGGAGTGCAAAAAAACGATGGATTTGGGCCCAGATCTTTTGACTGGGATGAATGTGTGACATTGATCCACATTCGGTCCATCACCTGTTTTGTTTGCAATACCGCCATAAGTGCGCTGGGGATGCTCAGACGTGGGTCCCAGGCACTCCACACCACTGGAGTCAAGCTAGCCGGGCTGATGAGAGGTGTTACCTCGAAACCGGTCCGGTCCTCGGATGCTTGATTCCGTTCTGGGAAGGACATGGCTTTTGTAGTTCGGACTGGACTGTTCCCATGGGGCACAGGGTCAGAGCTGATTTGCATATCGCCATTGTCTAACCCAGGGTGGTGTGGAGTGCAAAAAAACGATGGATTTGGGCCCAGATCTTTTGACTGGGATGAATGTGTGACATTGATCCACATTCGGTCCATCACCTGTTTTATTTGCAATACCGCCATAAGTGCGCTGGGGAAGCTCAGACGTGGGTCCCAGGCACTCCACACCACTGGAGTCAAGCTAGCCGGGCTGATGAGAGGTGTTACCTCGAAACCGGTCCGGTCCTCGGATGCTTGATTCCGTTCTGGGAAGGACATGGCTTTTGTAGTTCGGACTGGACTGTTCCCATGGGGCACAGGGTCAGAGCTGATTTGCATATCGCCATTGTCTAACCCAGGGTGGTGTGGAGTGCAAAAAAACGATGGATTTGGGCCCAGATCTTTTGACTGGGATGAATGTGTGACACTGATCCATATTCGGTCCATCACCTGTTTTGTTTGTAATACCGCCATAAGTGCGCTGGGGATGCTCAGACGTGGGTCCCAGGCACTCCACACCACTGGAGTCAAGCTAGCCGGGCTGATGAGAGGTGTTACCTCGAAACCGGTCCGGTCCTCGGATGCTTGATTCCGTTCTGGGAAGGACATGGCTTTTGTAGTTCGGACTGGACTGTTCCCATGGGGCACAGGGTCAGAGCTGATTTGCATATCGCCATTGTCTAACCCAGGGTGGTGTGGAGTGCAAAAAAACGATGGATTTGGGCCCGATCTTTTGACTGGGATGAATGTGTGACATTGATCCACATTCGGTCCATCACCTGTTTTGTTTGCAATACCGCCATAAGTGCGCTGGGGATGCTCAGACGTGGGTCCCAGGCACTCCACACCACTGGAGTCAAGCTAGCCGGGCTGATGAGAGGTGTTACCTCGAAACCGGTCCGGTCCTCGGATGCTTGATTGCGTTCTGGGAAGGACATGGCTTTTGTAGTTCAGACTGGACTGTTCCCATGGGGCACAGGGTCAGAGCTGATTTGCATATCGCCATTGTCTAACCCAGGGTGGTGTGAAGTGCAAAAAAACGATGGATTTGGGCCCAGATCTTTTGACTGGGATGAATGTGTGACATTGATCCACATTCGGTCCATCACCTGTTTTGTTTGCAATACCGCCATAAGTGCGCTGGGGATGCTCAGACGTGGGTCCCAAGCACTCCACACCACTGGAGTCAAGCTAGCCGGGCTGATGAGAGGTGTTACCTCGAAACCGGTCCGGTCCTCGGATGCTTGATTCCGTTCTGGGAAGGACATGGCTTTTGTAGTTCGGACTGGACTGTTCCCATGGGGCACAGGGTCAGAGCTGATTTGCATATCGCCATTGTCTAACCCAGGGTGGTGTGGAGTGCAAAAAAACGATGGATTTGGGCCCAGATCTTTTGACTGGGATGAATGTGTGACATTGATCCACATTCGGTCCATCACCTGTTTTGTTTGCAATACCGCCATAAGTGCGCTGGGGATGCTCAGACGTGGGTCCCAGGCACTCCACACCACTGGAGTCAAGCTAGCCGGGGTGATGAGAGGTGTTACCTCGAAACCGGTCCGTCCGGTCCTCGGATGCTTGATTCCGTTCTGGGAAGGACATGGCTTTTGTAGTTCGGACTGGACTGTTCCCATGGGGCACAGGGTCAGAGCTGATTTGCATATCGCCATTGTCTAACCCAGGGTGGTGTGGAGTGCAAAAAAACCGATGGATTTGAGCCCAGATCTTTTGACTGGGATGAATGTGTGACATTGATCCACATTCGGTCCATCACCTGTTTTGTTTGCAATACCGCCATAAGTGCGCTGGGGATGCTCAGACGTGGGTCCCAGGCTTTCCACACCACTGGAGTCAAGCTAGCCGGGCTGATGAGAGGTGTTACCTCGAAACCGGTCCGGTCCTCGGATGCTTGATTCCGTTCTGGGAAGGACATGGCTTTTGTAGTTCGGACTGGACTGTTCCCATGGGGCACAGGGTCAGAGCTGATTTGCATATCGCCATTGTCTAACCCAGGGTGGTGTGGAGTGCAAAAAAGACGATGGATTTGGGCCCAGATCTTTCGACTGGGATGAATGTGTGACATTGATCCACATTCGGTCCATCACCTGTTTTGTTTGCAATACCGCCATAAGTGCGTCGGGGATGCTCAGATGTGGGTCCCAGGCACTCCACACCACTGGAGTCAAGCTAGCCGGGCTGATGAGAGGTGTTACCTCGAAACCGGTCCGGTCCTCGGATGCTTGATTCCGTTCTGGGAAGGACATGGCTTTTGTAGTTCGGACTGGACTGTTCCCATGGGGCACAGGGTCAGAGCTGATTTGCATATCGCCATTGTCTAACCCAGGGTGGTGTGGAGTGCAAAAAAACGATGGATTTGGGCCCAGATCTTTTGACTGGGATGAATGTGTGACATTGATCCACATTCGGTCCATCACCTGTTTTGTTTGCAATACCGCCATAAGTGCGCTGGAGATACTCAGACGTGGGTCCCATGCACTCCACACCACTGGAGTCAAGCTAGCCGGGCTGATGAGAGGTGTTACCTCGAAACCGGTCTGGTCCTCGGATGCTTGATTCCGTTCTGGGAAGGACATGGCTTTTGTAGTTCGGACTGGACTGTTCCCATGGGGCACAGGGTCAGAGCTGATTTGCATATCGCCATTGTCTAACCCAGGGTGGTGTGGAGTGCAGAAAAACGATGGATTTGGGCCCAGATCTTTTGACTGGGATGAATGTGTGACATTGATCCACATTCGGTCCATCACCTGTTTTGTTTGCAATACCGCCATAAGTGCGCTGGGGATGCTCAGACGTGGGTCCCAGGCACTCCACACCACTGGAGTCAAGCTAGCCGGGCTGATGAGAGGTGTTACCTCGAAACCGGTCCGGTCCTCGGATGCTTGATTCCGTTCTGGGAAGGACATGGCTTTTGTAGTTCGGACTGGACTGTTCCCATGGGGCACAGGGTCAGAGCTGATTTGCATATCGCCATTGTCTAACCCAGGGTGGTGTGGAGTGCAAAAAAACGATGGATTTGGGCCCAGATCTTTTGACTGGGATGAATGTGTGACATTGATCCACATTCGGTCCATCACCTGTTTTGTTTGCAATACCGCCATAAGTGCGCTGGGGATGCTCAGACGTGGGTCCCAGGCACTCCACACCACTGGAGTCAAGCTAGCCGGGCTGATGAGAGGTGTTACCTCGAAACCGGTCCGGTCCTCGGATGCTTGATTCCGTTCTGGGAAGGACATGGCTTTTGTAGTTTGGACTGGACTGTTCCCATGGGGCACAGGGTCAGAGCTGATTTGCATATCGCCATTGTCTAACCCAGGGTGGTGTGGAGTGCAAAAAAACGATGGATTTGGGCCCAGATCTTTTGACTGGGATGAATGTGTGACATTGATCCACATTCGGTCCATCACCTGTTTTGTTTGCAATACCGCCATAAGTGCGCTGGGGAAGCTCAGACGTGGGTCCCAGGCACTCCACACCACTGGAGTCAAGCTAGCCGGGCTGATGAGAGGTGTTACCTCGAAACCGGTCCGGTCCTCGGATGCTTGATTCCGTTCTGGGAAGGACATGGCTTTTGTAGTTCGGACTGGACTGTTCCCATGGGGCACAGGGTCAGAGCTGATTTGCATATCGCCATTTTCTAACCCAGGGTGGTGTGGAGTGCAAAAAAACGATGGATTTGGGCCCAGATCTTTTGACTGGGATGAATGTGTGACACTGATCCATATTCGGTCCATCACCTGTTTTGTTTGTAATACCGCCATAAGTGCTCTGGGGATGCTCAGACGTGGGTCCCAGGCACTCCACACCACTGGAGTCAAGCTAGCCGGGCTGATGAGAGGTGTTACCTCGAAACCGGTCCGGTCCTCGGATGCTTGATTCCGTTCTGGGAAGGACATGGCTTTTGTAGTTCGGACTGGACTGTTCCCATGGGGCACAGGGTCAGAGCTGATTTGCATATCGCCATTGTCTAACCCAGGGTGGTGTGGAGTGCAAAAAAACGATGGATTTGGGCCCAGATCTTTTGACTGGGATGAATGTGTGACATTGATCCACATTCAGTCCATCACCTGTTTTGTTTGCAATACCGCCATAAGTGCGCTGGGGATACTCAGACGTGGGTCCCAGGCACTCCACACCACTGGAGTCAAGCTAGCCGGGCTGATGAGAGGTGTTACCTCGAAACCGGTCCGGTCCTCGGATGCTTGATTCCGTTCTGGGAAGGACATGGCTTTTGAAGTTCGGACTGGACTGTTCCCATGGGGCACAGGGTCAGAGCTGATTTGCATATCGCCATTGTCTAACCCAGGGTGGTGTGGAGTGCAAAAAAACGATGGATTTGAGCCCAGATCTTTTGACTGGGATGAATGTGTGACATTGACCCACATTCGGTCCATCACCTGTTTTGTTTGCAATACCGCCATAAGTGCGCTGGGGATGCTCAGACGTGGGTCCCAGGCACTCCACACCACTGGAGTCAAGCTAGCCGGGCTGATGAGAGGTGTTACCTCGAAACCGGTCCGGTCCTCGGATGCTTGATTCCGTTCTGGGAAGGACATGGCTTTTGTAGTTCGGACTGGACTGTTCCCATGGGGCACAGGGTCAGAGCTGATTTGCATATCGCCATTGTCTAACCCAGGGTGGTGTGGAGTGCAAAAAAACGATGGATTTGGGCCCAGATCTTTTGACTGGGATGAATGTGTGACATTGATCCACATTCGGTCCATCACCTGTTTTGTTTGCAATACCGCCATAAGTGCGCTGGGGATGCTCAGACGTGGGTCCCAGGCACTCCACACCACTGGAGTCAAGCTAGCCGGGCTGATGAGAGGTGTTACCTCGAAACCGGTCCGGTCCTCGGATGCTTGATTCCGTTCTGGGAAGGACATGGCTTTTGTAGTTCGGACTGGACTGTTCCCATGGGGCACAGGGTCAGAGCTGATTTGCATATCGCCATTGTCTAACCCAGGGTGGTGTGGAGTGCAAAAAAACGATGGATTTGGGCCCAGATCTTTTGACTGGGATGAATGTGTGACATTGATCCACATTCGGTCCATCACCTGTTTTGTTTGCAATACCGCCATAAGTGCGCTGGGGATGCTCAGACGTGGGTCCCAGGCACTCCACACCACTGGAGTCAAGCTAGCCGGGCTGATGAGAGGTGTTACCTTGAAACCGGTCCGGTCCTCGGATGCTTGATTCCGTTCTGGGAAGGACATGGCTTTTGTAGTTCAGACTGGACTGTTCCCATGGGGCACAGGGTCAGAGCTGATTTGCATATCGCCATTGTCTAACCCAGGGTGGTGTGGAGTGCAATAAAACGATGGATTTGGGCCCAGATCTTTTGACTGGGATGAATGTGTGACATTGATCCACATTCGGTCCATCACCTGTTTTGTTTGCAATACCGCCATAAGTGCGCTGGGGATGCTCAGACGTGGGTCCCAAGCACTCCACACCACTGGAGTCAAGCTAGCCGGGCTGATGAGAGGTGTTACCTCGAAACCGGTCCGGTCCTCGGATGCTTGATTCCGTTCTGGGAAGGACATGGCTTTTGTAGTTCGGACTGGACTGTTCCCATGGGGCACAGGGTCAGAGCTGATTTGCATATCGCCATTGTCTAACCCAGGGTGGTGTGGAGTGCAAAAAAACGATGGATTTGGGACCAGATCTTTTGACTGGGATGAATGTGTGACATTGATCCACATTCGGCCCATCACCTGTTTTGTTTGCAATACCGCCATAAGTGCGCTGGGGATGCTCAGACGTGGGTCCCAGGCACTCCACACCACTGGAGTCAAGCTAGCCGGGCTGATGAGAGGTGTTACCTCGAAACCGGTCCGGTCCTCGGATGCTTGATTCCGTTCTGGGAAGGACATGGCTTTTGTAGTTCGGACTGGACTGTTCCCATTGGGCACAGGGTCAGAGCTGATTTGCATATTGCCATTGTCTAACCCAGGGTGGTGTGGAGTGTAAAAAAACGATGGATTTGGGCCCAGATCTTTTGACTGGGATGAATGTGTGACATTGATCCACATTCGGTCCATCACCTGTTTTGTTTGCAATGCTTCATCATCGGGCATATGCTACTCATCTGGCCGGCGTTGCAATGCCCTAAGGGGACCCCGAAGGGTCACTTTGGTGGAGATCTTTTGATTGGACAGCCATCAGATAAGTGCAGGTGTGTGGGGGTGGAGTCCTATGTGGAAAGTGAGAGGGTGTGTGAAAAGTCGTGCGTTACTCCAACAGGTGCAATGTGCCCAAGTAACTAAAATGTCAACATGTTTCGCGCCTCACTGGTCAAAAAGATCCGTGGCGCTTCATCAGGACCATAAAACTGTGATGTGATAGTGAAAGTGAGTGAAGGGGTCGAGAAACCCTACTAACTCAGGGTGGGCTGCGTCTGTGGATAACTACAGATTGACTAAAACTAAATCGTTTGTGCCGCTCCTTAGGAAACTTAAAGCTATGAAGAGAGTTGCTCCATAGGCTAGTGCGTGAGGTAACCCGCACCTTAACGGGAGTTTCCGTTGGTATACTGGCTCTCAGCACCTACCCGCCATGACGCCTGCCTGCATGACACAAGCAGTAACATTAAATTCTCATCTCCTCTCTCTTTTCTGCAACTTACTCATTCAGTGCTGGGAAGCCCTTCGGCAGCTACGCACTTTATAAATCCTCGTAACTTAACATAACACAACATAGCACAAGAGCGAATAAGGCACATAAAATGCAATATGTTACAGTATTCAGTATGTGACTTATGACAGCCGACACGTGTTTCACCCTTATGTAGTCATCAGGACCAGGGCTTCCTCAGGGCTTTTACAATTTGAACAGATGTTCTTAATAATTAATTTTTTGTTTCAAGTATATTTCATATTTCACTTAGTTCAATACATCTGAAAAAAAAATGTGGTTGCGGTCTGTAGTGCAGCTTCCTTCTCTGTAGTATCCCGGTCCGTAAATGCCACAGACCACAACCAAATTTTTAATTGAGGAAGCCCTGGTCCTGATGACCGTATAAGGGGGAAACACATGTCAGCTGTCGTAAGTCACATACTGAATACTGTAACATCTTGAAAAAAGTTATGAAACTCATGAATAAACAAAAAAAAATCATAAACTGAGACATTGAAGTCTTCATGTATCAACATTGAATAAGGAAGAGGATGCACTCATACCTTAAACTAGTTAAATTTTGAGGCAAATAAGGTCCAGTACCTTGAGTAAGCACCGTCTGCACAAAAGAAAAGGCAATAAATACCCAGGAGGGGAACCCTTGGACCTGTCTTATCAATTACAATTCTACATAAAATGCAATAGATGCGGATAACAAAATCTGTGGGTGCATGCATTATACAGCACACAAGGAGGAAGATATGATGGGAGAATGAATTTGTTGGCATTTTGAAGCTATTACTTAGGAAGAGGAACTAGCATTCATCATATTCACCAGAAGCAGCTAGAGAGATGAATGTGTTGTTAAATACATGAATGTGATAAGGAGAACCTAAGCTATTTCTGAGGGTGAGCATTTAATTAGTTGCTTTTTTGTGTTTAGAAAGCCTGGACCTAACTACATGCACAGCGGAGTGCATCACATAAAACAAGGGGTTACAAAGAACTAGGAGCAAACCTTTAGAAGTGCATTCTTTAAGAATAGTAGTAAAGAGGAGTATAAGAGTTATTAGAACATTGGAATGTTGGGAGCTCCATTGAAAACAATGGAGTGCTCCCTGCTTCTACAGGCCGGTAAAGGCCCGCAGAGCAACATTCCAATGTTCTACAAAGGTTTCTCGAAGCTGGAGGGAATTTAAATCCCCTCGAGCTTCCAGAACCCTTTGTTTAATTTGTTAGAACATTCTGCCCTCTAGTGGCAGAATGTTCTAATAGCCTTATAGCCCTTCGTAGCAGGGCTATACCGGCAATTAAAGTCCCGCTGTCTCGTTAAAGTCCCTCACCTTCGGCTCGGGCCTTGAACGATTCAGCGGGCCTTTAATAGCCGGTACAGCCCGCTACGGCGGGCTATAAGGCTATACTAAAGCAGGCTACGGGAAAAAGTAAGCTATTAAACAAATGCAGCAAACAATACCAGTTGTATCTTAGTAAGGAGGAGTCCATTGATTTCTTGGTTTCAGATAGAGTTTGAAAAGGTGAGCTTTTAAAGTCTTGTAGTAGACTAGAAAGTTTGAATTGAATCTCTGAGATTTCTCAAGTTCTCGGAGCTTGACACGAGAAAGCTTAGCTGAGCATTTTTGACCATTTTTTGTCATGGGGATTTCAAGAAGTAGAGGCAACCTGCTCTGGTGTTTTTTCTGACATCAGGTGAAGTAATATTAGTTTCTTAGAAAGAATGGGAGGCAGAGGTGAATCGTTTTTTGTGTGAAGTAAACTATTTTGAAGTAATCTCTGGTTTATAGTGGCAGCCAGACCTCTTAATATGGAAGCAATGTTGCCTGTTTGTTTTTGCTCCCCTGGCCAAGCTTGTATCGAGGTGTAGGACAGCTCTGAGAGGTGCCATGAAGGATCTGGGCAGATCAGTTCGAAAGGCTTTGCAGCCATCCAGATGAGGCATTACAAACAATTGAACCACTGATCTGAAGTCTGGTGGTGGGACAGAGGGCTTGAGCATCCTGAAAAGAAATAGCTGGAAGTAAGCAGATTTGGCCAGCTTTGCACGGTTGCATGGTTCTTTTCTTGCAGTAGGTAACTCCAAGTGATTTTGCTAAATGTACCAATGAGGGAAAAGTACCTAGAGTGCAGAGTGCATGAAGCCAAAAATGCATGTGTGTGAATGTGTGGTGGGGGAGATTCTCTCGAAGAAAGAATATTAAACTAAGTTTTAGCTGGGTTTAGTTTTTAGAGAGAATATGGTCATCCAGTCTGATAGTTTTACCAGGAAGCACACTAAAGACACTATGGATCTGATTTAGAGTTCAATGGATAGGTTAGTCCATGACAAACGCGATAGATATCCCTTCCCCCGTATTACAAGTGCATTATATCCAATGGTACTTGCAACGTGGTGGATGGGATCTCTGGTACGTTTGTGATGTAGTAACCCATCCGCCGAACTCTAAATCAGGCCCTATGTTTGGAGAGTTTAAACATTTTCAGTGTAGGAGTTTATATATGTGTGCATTGATGAATAGTTATACCTCTTTCTCTGAACATAGCACTCAGAGACTCCATGTATATGTGGATTAAGTAGGGAGGGTAATTTAGAGCATTAGGGCATGCAATGCTTTACTGGTAAAGTAGGGTATCTAAATGAGTCTACTTGAACTTCAGTCCCCAATATGGTGCATAGGATGCTGAGAAGGGTTTCAAAGGTTTATAGTGTCAAATGCTGAAGATAGGTCTAGCATGATCAGGAGACAAGCATCACCTAAATAAAGTAGTGGCTGGGTCAACCATGAGCGACATTTAAACATTTTAACCTTTGCAAGGTTCAAATGAGTCACCTAGAATTGCAAAGAGAATTCAGGAGGTTGTGTTTATATTTGTTTGGCAGTAGTTACATTGACATATCTTTTTCATTTGTTTTCCCAGGAAGGGTAATTTTGAGGTCTAATATTTTCGATGTCTGACTTTGATATGATGTACGGTTAGGATCCGGAATCAGCAAGGACTTGTCTAGGGTGTGGTGTAAGCCTAACAAAGTCCTGAGGCATATTAGGATATATCTTGAAATCTATTAATGGAAAGTGAGGTGTAGATAGGGATAAACTAGAGAAATAAGCGGCAGGCCCCTTTACAGAAACACTATGCACAATTTGAGTGTTTTTCTCTTTAGGCATAGTTCAGAAGGTAATAGAAGAGTTCAGATTGATGCACTATCTATCCTGGTCAGAGGGAATTCAGGCTATGACTTCAGATAGCAGATAGAATGCTCGGTAAGAAATTCAAATGTGGAATAGGCTCATGAGATGATCAAACAGGAAAGCAAGATTTGCACAATTTGACATAAAAGTGGGTTTCAGACTCCTGCAAGTGAACTGGGTGATATTTCTCTCTTTGGAATATTGGGTGAGGGTGACAGCTATATAGACAAAGTAGTTCTCATGTTTTGACTCAAGTGCAATATTTGACGCCTTCAGTATATGTCTGGAGTAGATTGCAAAGATGGAGTAGAAGTTTGAACATATGATGCACTACCTCTATAACTTGCTTCTGTTGGGTGTTGTAGAGAGGGCAGGAACATGCATTAGGCTGTTGTTGGGAGGAAAATTTCCTTTCATGACAAGCAGAATGTGGGCCCCAGCCATGTGCTAGACTGTTGGTAAAGTCACAGTTATGTTGTTGCAGTTTTTGTTTCACTTTTACCTCAGTGAACACAAAACGATGCATGCTTACTGAGAACCAGAGAGCAAAAACAATCTCCTATATAATGTCGCTCTGAGGTCGGTGGACAACCAAAGTGCATCCCTTATTTTAAGAGTGGCTACTTTCCTCTCCCTCGACTCAGAGAGACTGTCAGTGATAACATAAAATCTAGTAGAAGGGACAGGTCAAATTTTCTTGTCTCCTTCGGAGGACAGATGTGCATTTGAGGAGGTGGGAGTTTGGTGTTCAGGCCAAGGAGCTTGATACAATTGGACGAGAACAAATCAATGCAGGCCATCCGTAGTTTAGAACTGATAAAGCTAATGAAAAAGGTTAGCTGGGTATGCAAGAAGATGGCCCAGCACGGTATTGAGGAGGACGCAACAGGGAACATCCGTTTCAACGCGGATGTTACCCAGCAGTGCTTTTACGACGCGTCCTTTACAACGCAAGTCGTAACCACGACTTGCGCTGGAGGGCGGTAAAGGATAAAGAATAGTATATTTACTATTCCAACACCTTCCCTACTATCCACAGGGACTGGTGTTAGAATAGTAAATTATACTATTTACTATCCGCACCGTTGCTTGTTAAAGACGCGTTGTAAAGGCACGCGTTGAAACGGTACGCGTTGTACCGTCATACATCCGGACGCAACTGTTACCAAGTAGAGTCGGAAGGGGTCACAGGAAGCTGACAGCAATAACACAGAGTAGAAGAATGTAAACATGAAATACAGGGAGAGATTGGGTAAAATCTGAGGACATTTACTTCATGCCCCAAAAGACAGGTTTCACCTATCTTGCCTATTAACATACCTTATGTATATAAAGTACGCTGTGGAAGCTTTTTTGTAAAAGGCGGGTGGGGCTTTTTGTGTGGTAGGAGAAATGAGCAAGAATAGAAAAGCTTGAAGATGGGGTACCATATAATATTTGATGGGCTGTCATTCCAGATCTTTGGAGCAAATCTCAAAACAAGTATTGGCATAGCCAATAGGTCTGGCCTATTGGACCTTAAAAGTGTTTCGTTATCCAGCACAATATCCTTGGTGCAACAACATCCAGTGTTGCATGGATAAACACTTATAAGGTCCCAAAGGCGAGACCTATTGGCTACGCAAATGCTTGCTTCCATAGAGATGGGTTAGCGATGCGGGGAGTTGGAATGTTCATAAAGCAGGGTAACTAGACCCGAGTAGCCCCGCCTTTGTTTATGGACCTTTGCAGCATGCAAATTTGTGATACTGTTCACGTGTTGGTGACTGTTGTGTCAAGGCATGAAGAATGCGCAAGTTGCAAAAGGTGAAATTTCCCAGCTGATGTGTTAACATGTTTTGTATCAGGGGCACCCAAAAAGCTACTCTCTTTTTCACATTTTAGGGAAACAAAATGTGTCAAGCACTTAACGGGTTAATATTCCCCTCTTATAATACATCCTAGTTTATCTCATTAAAAGGAACGAAAGGCTGATTCTGTATAATAATATAGTCTATTTGGCTCCGATCCAAAATATGTCCGGACTTAAAGCTTTGAGCTATTTTTGGCAATTACAGGACAGAATGAACTAAAGTGTGAGCAAGTGAAATATTTTTTATCTAAAAGTATGTTGAGGACCTGCTGCGCAAGTCTTTGTGCTTTCGTTAAAGCACAGAGGGGCATTTTTACAAGCCCCTTGCACCACTTTTGCATCATTTTTTCCATATTAAAAATGACGCAACAGTGGCGCAAGGGGGTTGTAAATCTGCCACTGAATGAGGAACCAGCAGAACTACCTCCTTTGTTCATCGGTCCAATAGTTCCAATAAAAAATACATAACATAGCCAATTGTTGCTTCAAAAAACTAATAAACAGAAAAGCATGCATAACTGTACATTTAGACAAGCACAGCAGCTGGTGAACAATTAGCAAGAGTGTCTGCTACAGCAGATTAGTGGGTTGAGTGTCTACTGCACAGCTCTCTGTGGAGCTTGATCGAGCCTGGAAACAAATCCAATGTTCTTTACAAAGAGTTTGTCTGCTAAGGCAGGTTGGTGGTATGAGTACCTGATGCGAGCTCAGTGTGCAGTGTGAACCAATGGCCCGGCACAGTCATTCTTCTCAGCTGGCAGGGCGTGGTTGTTTGCCTAAAACAGATTTCACAGATAAAAGGACAGGGAAAAACACACACTGTTAATGCAAATTTAAACGTGCCAACAAGGATGAGTAGCAAATGTGGGTGGGTGCAAGGAACCACATGAGAAGGGGGAGTGGGGGGAGGCATGCAGATGCCCTTTTATGGAGTGCTAGACCCATATGAAGAAGAAACAAGCAACAGAGGGGGAGGTGGCGGAAGCCCAGTGCAAACTGACTACGCCCCTTGGTGCATGCCATTTGTATGCACACTAATGAGTGGGTAAGTGTCTGCACTTCGTCTGTGCCAAATGACTTTGAGAATGAAGGGGAACATCAAGATGGTTAAGAGCTGTAGAGTGGATGGAGGCAAGAATAGAGGCCAGAGCAGCCAGTTCAGCAGCTGCTACTGGGAGAGCAGGAAGAACAGGAGGCAGATAGGGGAAAACGACAAACCAAAAGGTTTGAATTGCTCACGGAAAAAGAAACTGTAAAGATGCACAATGAAATAGAACAACTGGGGTTCATGTAAAGTGCTCTGATAACTTTGGGTCGAGTTCCCGCTACATAAAACTCCCCAAAAAGAAATATACATAAATAAATGGCAGAAAAGAATTTGCAATACAACACAAAGCAAGGACGAGGGGGCATGGATAGTGAGTGCACCTGGGGAACCTGACAGAAAAATACAAATGGGGGACCCTGCCCTAGCATATGTCCTGCACCACTGTGGCCTGCCGATGAAAGAAGGGAAATGCTATGTTTGTGCACGCAGGGTGGGGGCAGGGCTTATAGTGCATAATGGGAGGAGGGGATCAAAAATAAACAAGCAGCGATGGGCGGACTGTGGTGCGTGAGGATGGCACAGAGATAAAGCCCCCTAAAAATAAAACGGCTTGGATGCTAGCCCGGTCAAGCAGTGATGGGAGGTGTAGGTGTGGGGACACTGGAGTGAGTAATGGAAATGATGGCGGTGCAAACCTAAAAGTGTGCCCAAATACAAAGGGAACAAGCATTGGCCGCACGGCCGTGAAAGTGATGCGGCCGCGATAGTGAAAGTGATCGCGATACACTTAATGACCCATGGCCGAGGAAAGACAGATAGCGGCTGCGCACGTGCAGGCATTTGTAACCGCAAGCTTGAGGGCAGCAAAAGCCTGTGGTAGCACTTTTAAAACCCACTTACTAAATGTCTTGCAGTGCAACGCATATGCTGGCTCAGGCGAGACCTAAAAATGAGTGTGAGTTGAGGTGCTGTTGTAATAAATTGTTTGCAGCTGCGATTGTTATAGCTGCGAGGATGTCTTTGTCTCCCTGCAAGAAAAAAAACATGTTTTTCATGTAATGGGTGTCATTTTTAGAACTTTGAAGGTAATCTAGGCAGTCCTGGGCATGCAGCCGGCTTGGCTTGAGCACCATTTGAGCTCAATAAGTGTTGGTGAGGTATGTTCAAGCTTTCTTGTGCCAGTAATCAGTCTCCCAGCAGCAACTGCCCACATGGCAAGAAGACCAGTAAGGAAAGAGATTAAATGTTCTGGAATTAAAATCACCAGTGATTGAACCGTTCTGTAGGGATGCCTCTTGATAAAGTCTTTTCTACCAATTATTTTGTTAGACCTGTCAGACTTAAGGTAGTCTTCCCCTAAACATTCTGCTTTCACCACTCCTGTTTTTTTTGCACAATTAATGTACATAACATTTCATCTCAATGAGAAACCTATTGATCAAGACATTTGATACTTTTTTATCTCAGGGTCTAAACGATAAACTTAAAATGTTTTTGATTCTACACGCAAAGGATAATTAGAGAACAGTTGTTTCTCAATTTTTCATCATGGTAGACTACATAGGGTTGTCACCCATGCAGCAGCTTCTTTTGCACAACCACAAGTTGGCGTAACTTTTTGTTAGATACACTGCACCAACACTAACAGTGAGACAGTGTATGTTTCATCATAGGGACATTTTGTTGCCGCATCAGGCTATTCCTTGCCACATTATTTGATTCATTTGGATATACTACATAGACCATGGAGGTCAGTTAGACACACACAAAAGTTTTTTGTTTCTGTTTTTGCATTTGATTATCTTTAGCCTCACCACATAATGCATTGGGGTGTATATCACTGACCATAGAGGGTAGAACTACACATATTCATCAGGTAAAATAGGGTTTACCAACTTCTATGACATGTTATTGTCATGTTTCTTTTTCTTTTGTATCATCAGTTCATATTAAAACTATGCAACAATACTGGTTTCGACAGTCGATTTATGTACGCAACCACAGAAGAACAACTCAATGCTTGCATTTCTTATGACATTTCTGATTGCTAAATTATTGGCTCGCCATCACATAATGTGGCATTGTGTTACAATGGGCATAGAATGTTATGTGAATCAAAGACTGGGGGGTTTATCTTAAACTAGAGGTTTCTGTACAGACAGGTCTTTAAGTGGGCCGGGTCTCACCGGTGCTGAGCACCAGCTGTCTTTTAAAGGGGGCCTTTAAACGGGTCTCTCTCAGACTCTGTTTTGTGCTCAGGCGCAGGCGGTACAATTTTTTACGGACTCCAGTGACATTAGGCACATCGATGTGTGGGTGCTCACACTGCTCACTTCTCACTAGTGGAGAAGTTACAGCATGAGTTCATGCCAAGTGTGCTTTGTAGAGGAAGGGAAATCCTTTAAAGAGAGTCATTTTCTCTCTGGATTTCCCTTTTCTTTTTGAAACTCAGGAGCAGAAACACTGTTGTGGTGTCAACAGGGCTTTAAGTGGAAGCTTTTTCAATATTATTTACAGCCATAGTTGCTGCTTATCTTATGCAACTAACAGCAATTGGCAAAGCCAATAGTTCTGACTTGTAGGTATGATGTTACTTGTTGTATCACATATCTGGATGCAATGACAGAAACAGAAAACTACAAGTCGGGCGGCGCACTATGCTAAGCAAAGATTTTTAGTTTAAGTGCATTTTAAGCCACTCCCTTAATTACATTGGTCACGCCCCTTTGAGAGACCATCTAGCTTTTTAATCCCACTTAAAGTTAACCCTGGGCAAAGCACTACGCTACGCTTGCGTAGTTTGCGCTACTTCGCACTATGCGAATTGCACGAAGCACAGTGCAAACACGCGTAGCATAGCGCAGCGGTCATTTTTTGCTTGCTCGCAGTCCTCAACGTCAAGTTGGCGACCGCGAGCAAGCAAAATGACTTCCCGGCGAGACTTTTTCCTCGTTCGCGATCAGCAACATCAATTTGCCGATCGCGAGTGTGGAAAATAAACCTCCCGGCCAGATTCTCAACACGGGAGGTCAGGTTGCTCATTGCGAGTGGTTGCGTATGCTCGCGACCGCTCGCAATGAGAATCTACCAGTCCGCGTTGAGAAAGCTACCGCTCGAGTAAAAATCCACTCGAGCAGTAGGAAACGACAGCTTGCACTGTGCAAGATGCCATTTTCAATGATTGCACAGTGCGGCAAGCATCCGGCACTGTGCAATCATCGCGAAGAACAAACTACGCAGTTCGCGTAGGGCTACGCGTATCTTACTTAAAGCCCTGTGTACAGTGATGTGTAAAGGTTTGGTTGCAAGTCACCTGACTCCCATTAAGGATTACGTGCTACTTGAGCATTTTGTATTTCCGATATTTGGTTTCTTCACATGATTTTCTCTACCCTACGGATACCGCTCCATTTTTTTATTCTTTAGTCTGTTTTCCATATCTAACTTACACCTGCACTGACTTTCAGTTAATGTGGCTCTGTCTCTAAAAGGCACTTGAGGCGTGGGATCTGGTTCTGAAGCATGTTGATGGTGGCACATTTGGGAGAGGGCAGCATTTCAGAAGGTAAAAAAACCTGTATCTATCACTTCAAGTCTCACTAATTCTGCCACTTAAATCAATGAGTATCACTTTTTCCTTTTTCCTAGTTACTATTTGAAATACACGGGGCCATAACGCGCCACTAAATTAGTTACTTTTACAAGGAACATTGGTCCCCAACAATTAGTTGATAACCTGGAATAAATATAGAACAACAAATGAAGTCTATATAAACTGTCCAGCCGGACAGAGTTTAATAACACAATAGTGGAATTTGCCAATCAGTTAAATACAATATCAAAAAGTGGGACACAACCAGTGTCCTACTACTGTATCAGAGACAGTTGTGTCCCCTATAAATCCCTTCCACAGTGGCATTGTCCTGTGGAAGAGGTATATAGACGACATTTTCCTTATCTGGCGTGACTCTCATGATCTCCTTTGCTAATTCCAACACTGGTTGAACAATAATTGTAATGGTCTCCAGTTCACCCTATCCACCAACCATCAACAGATCCCCTTCCTTGACCTAAACATCCTAAATGACAACGGCAAACTGGTCACCAGCCTTTATTGCAAACCAACTGAGCGCAATACCTTGCTCAGCTACCACAGCCATCACCCACGGGCTCTAAGGGACTCCCTTCCCTATTCGCAATTTCTCCGTATTAGAAGGAATTGCTTTCATAAAAAAGACTATTTCAGTGAGGCCGGGGTCCTGAGTAGTAAATTACTGGTCCGAGGGTACCCTAAAAGACTAATCCGCAGATCAATGAAACGTGCCTGGTACTGCCCCAGAGAGACCTTACTAGAACCTAAAGAGAAAAAAGAACAGAGCCGACTAGTGTGTGCCACCACTTTTACACCAGTCTCAAGTGCCATCAAAAAAAGTATTGTAAGCCACTGGCCGACACTCAATGTCGGTCCCTTGAACCTTGAACGCCCGCTTTTTGCTTTTAAAAAATATAAAAATATAAAAGAACATCTTGTAAGGGCTGCCTTTCCCTCAGAAAATAAGCAGGGTACCATTGATGAAACATGGGGGCTCCCCCGACTCACTGGTCATGCAAAATGTGGGGCTTGCATTGTATGTGACTGTACGATTGAAGGGAAGGATTTTACCTTTGGTTCTATTACGTTTAAAAGACAACACTTCCCTAATTGTAATAGTGCAAATGTAATTTATGCGATCTTTTGCCCTTGTGACCGGATCTATATAGGACAGACTACCCAAAAGGCACGCCTGCGGATTGGTCAACATAAAAGCAGAATTTGGTGCAAGACACCAAATGCACCACTTTTGGAACATTTCGTGGAGAAGGATCATAATGAAATGGACCTAAAATGGACAATCATTGATGTGGTGAAAAACCCACCCAGAGGAGGTGATCTGCGTGGACTTTTGAATAAAGAGGAGCTGAAATGGATACTTCGTACCAAAAGTATCCACTCTGGCCTTAACCGTCTGGAGGACTGGACTTCTTTACTGTAACCCCAGACTATGAGTTGAACGTTCGTATTGAATTAGCCGGTCCCACACTAGGTTGGCTCTGGGAACCTTGCGCCCAGTACTGTATAACTGTAAATAATCCCTGTCCAGCAATATGTTTATGTGATTTATTCCATAACCTAATCCACTGCATGATTCAAAATTCGACTCTCACTGAAGACCCTGGCGAGTCCCACACGCCACACGAGCATCGACTTCTGCCAGCACCCGGAACCCCATTGAGGACGGCACGCACTACTATCCCTGGTAAGCACAGCCCCGCACTTCGGCCTCTGCACGTAAGGTCTCTGTTATCCGCGGCTTGTACCAGCCTTCTGACTGATACCTTGGTTCTCTTTTACAGGGACCATCGTGTTCCGTTTCCATTTACAGACTTGCTGTTGCGGTAAGCTAATTCGGCTGTTCCGCATCTAATGCATCAATTCTTCGCGCCATTCCCCCCTTCATGTTTGGATTATTTATTACAGGTCCCGCGTTAATCCTTTAACATTGGCGACACGCCTAGTGTAAATATCACTACGGTAAGCTCATTAGTTGCATCCACGTAGGAGGACCTTTTCACTGTAAGCGCACGGGTCCTCTGTTTTGCGTAGGTTTCGTATTCCACATTAAGGCCCACGTTTTACTCAACTGGCTGTTTTAAAATATCGCCTACGTGTCCACTAATGGCCGCTTTCGTTCACGGGTTTCACAAGTAAGCTGCTCACTTGTTTCGTGGGGCTTGACCTTGCTGTAGCATCTGAATACAAGCATGTACTAAGTTGGATGCCACTTACAGGCCGATCTTGCGGTAACAAAATGTTGCATGTATAGACTTAACTAGAACGTGTACTCTTGCAATGGGGTGTACTATCACATAATACTTTTTATGTTGAAATACCTTTTATGTTGTGTGGTTCTTAAATAAGATTGTGTCTAACCCTTGTAACCTTTTTTCCCCTCTACCCTCCCCGTTTTTTCATGTGGTTATTTTCCTTATTGTTCATTATTGTTTATGTTTTAACTTAATGATTGGGCATGATTCTGGTTTTTAGTATGATAAGGCATGAATTTAGATTGTCCTGATGATGATCCCGTAATGCCCTAAGGGGATCGAAACGTCGTCGACACTTGACACTGGATGATTTGATTTGATTACTACTTAAATCACAACAGTGTACCTGTGCAAATATATGTCTCCCAAATTATGGAATATATGCAGACTGCTTGCTCTTGCCTCATTCATGTTCTTCTGTGTCACAACTGTCTCTGATACAGTAGTAGGACACTGGTTGTGTCCCACTTTTTGATTTTGTATTTAACTGATTGGCAAATTCCACTATTGTGTTATTAAACTCTGTCCGGCTGGACAGTTTATATAGACTTCATTTGTTGTTCTTTATTTATTCCAGGTTATCAACTAATTGTTGGGGACCAATGTTCCTTGTAACAATATATGCACCCAAGGTCCCCTGCCTATCGCTCCTTTGAGTTTCCATTGTACTGTAAAATAACTAAATTAGTTACAGTTTTAGTTTCGGCTGGCCGGACTGGCTGTGGCAGGCACCAGGCGTTTCCCCGGTGGGCCGCTAGTGTGGGGGCTGGTTTTTGCCCGCAGGGGGACCGTTTTTGTTACCGGGGACAGGCAGTAACGGCCCCCGTAACAAAATCATCCAAAACCGGCCCAAGCAAACAGCTCGGTGGCACCAACCAATTTGCCAGGGACAGTTTCGGTTCCCAGTCCCACGTATTTTGTTTCAGTGTTTTGCCAACGTGTGTAGTGACTTTTACTTACATTTCTTATAAACTGACTCCCTGATATTCTGTTGTGCAGGAGCTGTGCGTCACTTCTCAGCAAGGCGTTCATTGTAAAGTGATTGCCAAGTCACAGCATCTAGCGACACGTCAGCATTACGAGTACCATAAATTACTCACCTTGATGAGATTGCATTATGCCATTCTTGTGAGTAGGACAGCACTCAGGGTTTAATCAGCAGGTTATCTCTATGCATGTTCCAAATGAGGTTCAATATATAAATTTAATAGGATGTGGATAGTGTTCATCTTTGAGGGAGCCTAAAAGGTGGCATAGGGTGGAAAAATCATTTGTTTTCACCACTTTTCATTAATCAGATCAATATGATTTTAACCAATGAAGAATCATCTCACCAATGCCAAAATGGGAGGAGAGAGTCATTAATAGTAGGTCATGGTCAGTTCTTGGTCAACTGTATTGGATATGGTATCAAACTTGGGAGACTAGTCAAGCAGGATGAGCAGGCAGGTTTTATTCTTAACCAGCATTTAAACGGCATCATCTTCAATGTTCAGTCAAAGTTTAGTCGAACTTTCAGTGCTGTGCTCTGAATCAAAGCCTGATTGGCAGCAGTTTAATAGATTATTCACATGGTTCACTTGGTTAAGCTGTTTTACTAGACAATTTAATTTTCCTTGATTTTTGAAACAACAGGCAGGCCAGAGAGGAGGTGATAATTTCCACTGCAGCCAAGATTTGCCATTGATTTGCCATTGAATTTTGTAACCCATAGATTGAGATTCAGGCGGATCTACATTGCGCCAAGGAGTGTTAGAGACTGCTGCTTCTCCCTGACGACCTCTCCTACTTTGCCATTCACCTTTCGCGACACCCGCTGCGCGGGTGCCGCTCAGCTGTTTGACGGGCCGGTCCCCCGCTGGTGTGAGCGGCTCTGCAGTCGGCAGAGAGCACACGCGCTCCCAGCAAAGGACAGGCCGGGTGAGCGACCACAACTCCCAGCAACGCGTTGAGCCTACCGGGGGACTGCGAGGTCCAGCAGCCTCTGCTGTCCACAGCTGGTGCCTCTTCCCCCGGCGGCCACGCCCACAGCCTCCAGCAAATTAAATCGCTGTTGAACCGGCTTTGTTGGGTGCTTTCAGGCGGATCTACATTGCGCCAAGGAGTGTTAGAGACTGCTGCTTCTCCCTGACGACCTCTCCTACTTTGCCCTTCACCTTTCGCAACACCCGCTGCGCGGGTGCCGCTCAGCTGTTTGACGGGCCGGTCCCCCGCTGGTGTGAGCGGCTCTGCAGTCGGCAGAGAGCACACGCGCTCCCAGCAAAGGACAGGCCGGGTGAGCGACCACAACTCCCAGCAACGCGTTGAGCCTACCGGGGGACTGCGAGGTCCAGCAGCCTCTGCTGTCCACAGCTGGTGCCTCTTACCCCGGAGGCCACGCCCACAGCCTCCAGCAAATTAAATCGCTGTTGAACCGGCTTTGTTGGGTGCTTTCAGGCGGATCTACATTGCGCCAAGGAGTGTTAGAGACTGCTGCTTCTCCCTGACGACCTCTCCTACTTTGCCCTTCACCTTTCGCGACACCCGCTACGCGGGTGCCGCTCAGCTGTTTGACGGGCCGGTCCCCCGCTGGTATGAGCGGCTCTGCAGTCGGCAGAGAGCACACGCGCTCCCAGCAAAGGACAGGCCGGGTGAGCGACCACAACTCCCAGCAACGCGTTGAGCTTACCGGGGGACTGCGAGGTCCAGCAGCCTCTGCTGTCCACAGCTGGTGCCTCTTCCCCCGGCGGCCACGCCCACAGCCTCCTCGTATATCCTGTCTCGGGCACTCCCGCATCGCGGGACGCAGGCCGGGGCGAAGACCGGGCTAAGAGCGGGCCGTTTGAGGCCGTTCGAGAACGGGAGAGTCCGGTCCGGGCCCCCTCTCTTTGCCTGCCCCACCAAGATTACTGTTACCTTGAGCAATGTGCACACGGGAAACAAGAAGCAAAACATCTTCCCTTGCTGCAGCCGGAGCGGTCAAAGGCCCTATTGACACCTACTTTGCCAAGGCTGGCTCACTCCTGATTGAAGAGATCCAAGTCCTGGAGCGAAGAATTTCACAAGAAATCGACTGGGTTAGGAGATCATCTATGGGGCCTATGGCACTAGCTAGAACGCCTGAAAATAGTTTGGGCAGGACTATTACGCATAGCTCTGACCAGGTACCATGCCACCCCACGGACACTTCATTAACCAATCCAGAATCCACTATAGATGTTCCAAGCGACCTAGAGGACATGAGCCTGATGGTTCTACCCAACACCCAAAACACCCAGCCTATACCACCGCAGAACACAGAGGTAGCTCCAACTATAGAATCTATTAGCGACAACAATAAGGGAGCCAGAGAGGGGGCCATCCCTAAAAAGAAGCAAGGGCCTCAAATCCCAGAAGAACTTAGGTACAAAACCCCTAAATCAAAACAAACTAGAGGCAAGGGGAGGAAACTAACCGCCCTTGCTCCAACAGGGGTAAGATTAGTAACACCAATCACTTCCAGACCACCCAAATTAACCCCACCTTCACAATCTACTGTCAATGTTCAACTAGATACCTCCTCAGATGACATCACCTTGGAGGATATAGGATCACTGCTCAGGACCCTATTAAGTCCACTGGAGGCGAGAATGATTAAGATAGAAGCAAGGTTAGTGAGTATCGAAAAGGCAACTGTACAACTAGCTGATGCTAGGAAAACTGATAGCAATACGATCAAGATATCAAAGGAGAGTACAGGCTCTAAACCTTCCAATGGTATCAATTTGCAGGCTGTATTGAATAACAAACCATTAGACCCAAAACCTAAACCCATACAACCTGCAAAAAACAATGCACCACAACCCACAGTTGCACACAAAGCCCCGACACCCTCACAGAAACCAAATACTGCTACTCCCAAACCTGCCTCTTCATCAAAACCAAATCCTACGCCATTGACTAAAACTAAGCATGATCCCCCACTCGAGGGAGAGAAGCCACATACCAAACGAAAACTACAGTTTGTAAATCTCCCACCAGAAGCCGCCCCTTACACCGTAGTTCTGGCTGGGGTCCCGGAACTTGACCCCCCCACATTCGAAACATACACCTCACTCAAGAACAAAGTAATAAACTGGCTCTCGGTAAATAGACCTCTACCGAGAGGAACAGCGAGTGACATTTCCACAACTAAGAGAGTAGCATGGGTGGGGCATACTAGGAAATCCATTAGAGGAGATTGCATTTTGGTCTCCTTTAGAGACCCCAATACAGCCGCATACATCTGCTCCTGTGCTACTGATGAGGACTTCGGTAACATCATCCAAACACTTCCCCTCTCATTTTTCTACCCCTCCAATCTATACAACTCTGAGGATCACAGGTGGGGACACCACCAAGAGCTATTGGAGGGATGGGAAAATTGTCACAGAGAGACCAACAATTACCCTTCACACAGGGGGAGGCCAATTGAGCACTTCTCTGGTTACGGAGATGAGGCTGGGTGGGAAACTGTCACTAGGAGGAGGAGGGGGGGTGTTGGTTATAGGAGGGGAATTCCCGGACCATACAGAACTCACTATCCTGCCTATCTACCAACACAAAATCGATACAGTAATCTAGATATGGTAGATTGACAGGTGGCTGGAGAGGGCAATGTTGCCTCCACAACCTCCCCAACTATCACCAATTCACTCACAGTTTCCACACCCGACACAAATATATATACACTGAAGGATACATTGACAACAAGCTTAGATGAATCGATCCAGACGTCAGCCATGACAAATCCTTCCCTACCAACTGCTACTAGCCCATCGGGCTTCACACATCCCTCTCCAACTCATAGGGCCCAACAGGAGCCCAACGATACGGCTGTGAGCCCGCCACGCGCTCAAGTACCACACATAACTGTAATTTCGTGGAATGTGGCTGGGCTCTCTAGTAAATTAGATTGCCCAGAGTGGGGCTCCTACCTTAGTTCCAAAAACTTAATACTTTTACAAGAAACCTGGGCGCGAGAAGCAATAGACCTACCTGGCTTTGCTTCTTTCTCCAAAACAGCCAAGTGGGGGGGAAAGGGGAGACCATCTGGGGGATTAATGATAGGGATAGCAACGGATCTAGGCTGCCAAGCCTCCGACTTGGAGACCGCTTCCGACGATCTGTTGGCCGTCCTACTAGAATGGCCTGACGCATCGAAGCTCCTAGTTATTAATATCTACTCTAGGCCGACCAAAATGCACAACGAGTCGCCCACTATAGATGAGTTAGCTAGGTTTCTAGAGGGCATCCCGTGTGATCTCCCCTGTCTAGTTGGGTGCGATTTTAACTCCCACTATGAACCTCTGCCCGGATTACGCGATGGTCCCTCCCTAGATGAAGACTCCAGCTGGCTCATACCTGAGTCGGCGGCACCACCTCCAAGGGCTTGGACTCCCCTAGCCCTACAAATAAACGCCCTTACTCTCAATCTCGGTCTTAGGGCATGTAATGGTCGTTGTAATTCGGATATACCAAGTAACCCGACTTACAACAAACCCGGCAGTGAATCCCGACTAGATTATATTATGGTTAAAACTTTCATGTGGCCAGCAATAATAGACTTCAAAGTGTGCCCAAGAACGGATAGTGACCATAACTCACTGGAACTGACTTATTCCTTCCCTAGAAACCAGGACCTATCACAGGGATCTGGCAATGACAAGTCTGGCCTCCTACTTGAAAATAATCGTAGGAAAGTCAAGTGGGAGAAGCTGGCTAGCAGTATAGACAAAATACCCTGCCTCTATGAAAGGCAAATCCCATTACTAGAGTGTGCCTTCGACCTAGGCATTAAAGACCTAGATGAAGACACCAGAGGAGAACTAGCAATAATACATAAAAACATTACAGACTCCCTTGAACAAGACTTGTTCACATCCTCTACGAAAAGGAAGGGCTACAAGCCAAAGACCTCTTGGTATAATGCCACGTGTAGGAAGGCTAAGGCCCATTTGCTATCTGCCATCAAGGGACGCCTTAGCAGGGAAGAAATCCGTGACAGGAGAAATAAGTACAAGTCCCTCCTAGTGAATGCTAAGGCGGAATGGGACTACGATTATTGGGAGAATCTTGTGAAAGCACTATCAACCAGAGACTCACGCAAATTTTGGCGGGTAGTAGCGAATGGCACGGTTGAGTTATCTCCAGCATTAGAGCCCAACATAGCCCCCTCAGTATGGCAGGCCCACTTTGAAGCGCTGTATGCAGAGGGAGGTGGGGATCCTAGTAGCGAGAGACTTTTGATTACACCTACCCCTTCGGGGGCCTTATTCACCGAAAAAGAGGTGAGGGAGGCCATTAAAGGTCTAGCTGCTGGAAAAGCCCCGGGATTGGATGGGGTCCCGGGGGACCTGCTCAAACAGGAACCAGGGATCTGGGCACCGTACCTCACACTCATATTTAATGCCATCCAGGGGGGAATGACTGTGCCCGATACTTGGATGGGAGCAGAGGTAGTCCCAATTTATAAAAAGGGATCCCCTCTGCTCCCATCCAACTATCGACCTATCAGTCTGATAGATATATCCCAAAAACTTTTTGGCAGACTGATCTTAAATCGTTTGCAAGCGTGGATCCAAGAAATGGATATCCTGTCCCCATACCAGGCAGGATTTCGGGAGGGTGTATCCACTACAGACCAAATATTCAGGCTACAACTGCTCTATTGGAGAACAGCGGTAATCGAGGGCGGCAGTCTCTATACCATCTTTGTAGACCTACGCGCCGCCTTCGATTTGGTGCCTAGAGCAAGGCTGTGGAGAGTCATGAAAGAGCTGAAAGTCCCAGAGGATATTTTGGCAATTCTGATGAGACTCCATTCTAACAACTACGCCCGCGTTAGGTGTGGCAAAGGTGGCAAACTAACCGAAAGGTTCCCCGTTCGCAGAGGTGTAAGACAGGGTTGTGTGCTTGCACCTACCCTGTTTTGTATCTTTGTGAACGGGGTAGTTGCCCACCTCAACAGGATTGCTAACTCTGATGCCCCAAAGCTGACTGGCAACAGGGTGCCTGCAATTATGTTTGCAGACGACACCCTGTTGCTGTCTAAATCCCCGATGGGGATCTAACGCATTTTGGATGGCTTCCTAGACTTCTGCTCTGAGCGGGGCGGGAAGTTAATCCCCAAAAAACAAAATTCATGATTCTAAATCCTAACTCCCGAAATAGAGCCCCTCCGAAGCTAGGCATGGTTCAACTAGAACGGGTCCACAATATCGAATACTTGGGCATTACCATAAATGAACATTTAACCTGGTCGTCGCACCAGGCCAAAGTGACCATCAAACTGGCACAGTTGGCGGGTGGCACTTTGCGCCTGGCAAACAAATCAAGCTATCGACCACTTACCCCAATTATTCATATATACAAAACACAAGCTAGGGCAGGGGTTACTTACGGGGGTGAGTTGTGGGGCTACACCCAACATCCGAAGTTACAGTCCACGGAGAACAAATTTCTGAGACAGGTAGCTGCCCTTCCCCAGAGCACCCCATTACTACCACTCAGATTAGACCTGGGTATTAAACCCATAACAGAGGAGTTAGGACTCAAACCCCTAAAATTTTGGAGGCGCTTGTGGTCCAGCCCAGATCTTGCAACTTATAGAGAGGAACTTCAGGAATTCCTGGAACTACGGAACACAAAGAGGATTCCTTGGTTGACCTACGTCAAGGGAAGGCTCGAGGAAATGGGGTTCCCGGAATTATGGACAGATCCTTTTTCATGCACGAAGATCTCAAAAAAGGTACTCGCGAGTGCCTACTATGCCATGATGCTCACCAGAGCCTCCAACGACACTCGTGAGGGGTCCCTGACAAATTTATTCCTGAAAATGAAAGACACCTATTCCCTCAAAAAAAATTTGGACGATATTTCCCCTGCATTAACAAGGAAACTGTTCTTGCAATGGCGCTATGGATGCCTTCCTCTAGCTTCGTTCACAGCGTCCTGGACAGCGTGCTCCACCGTACCATCTTGCCCAATGTGTGCTTACCCGAAGGAGGACGACATGCACGCGGTCTTCTTCTGCAAGGGTTATGAGCGAAGCAGAAAATATTGGCTAGTTCCGATGCTCAGGAACCTGGGATTCAGATCTTTCCAAACCGCTTATAGAGTTCTAAAATCTGACCTCTCCCCTCATGTAGTTTTTGCACTTTCAAAATTTTTAACTGCATTGTGGTTTACCCGAACCCGAATGATGAAAAGACTGGTATAATGGACTTCACCAGCGGTTTTTCCCACTGTTTTATCTAACATTTAAATCAATTTTATCATATTGGATCACACTACGTTTAATAAGTTTTTAAATTGTATGCACTTGTTTTGTATCTTTTATGATCTGTGATCGAAATAAAGATTTTTGAAATGAAATGATTATTCCCTTCTTTATTGGGGTGTGAATGTTGCCTTGGTCAATGGAGATATTTAAAATATTTCCAAATGTTGGGAGTAAGGAGAAGCGTGCAGATTTTGTTATGAGATTGGGTTGATTTTTAATGCAGGTGGGGGATAATTAGAGCGTTTAGGCGCTAGCAGACATTTAGGGCACAACTAGTTTGCTGTAAGCAAGGCTTGAAATGGAAATAAAAAAATGCGGGTACTCACAGTCTAAGGGTACTTGTTTGCTACTATTATTTGCTGGTCCTCTCTCATTAAACATAGTGTACACCTATTGACGGTCTCTGTCTGCACCCAGTTTGCAAGATCTACACCGCTCCCTATTAGGAAACAAGTTAGTTTCAAAATGATATGCCTGGTACATAAGACCATGCATGGAAACGGGCCAAGCTACAAGGGCCAAGAAAAGTAACTGGTATTCACCTAACAGGAATCCTAGGTCAGGAACTAAACATCTACTCACCCCTCTTAGGGTCCTCACCGCCAGGAATGGTCGCAGATCCTTTTCTCATTTAGCTCCCCTCTTCTGGAATGAGCTTCCAACGCAGCTTTGTACGATCACCGATCACAAACAGTTCGGAAAGAAGCTAAAAACCTGGCTCTTTTGATTACTTATCCTCCTTCAGCTCCATTTGTATTCGCTGTAATACTTTGAGACCCCTATGGGGGATATGTGCGCTCAACAAAACCTTATTCACATAACATAACATTACATTGAGAAGTGTTGTTACTCTCCCTTTTATATTAAGGAAGTGCATGTATGCACTCCTGCTGTCAGAATATGCCCATTTAGAACACTGACCATGTTTCTCTCGCTCCCAATAAAGTGCGTATTTCCACAGCAGAAAATAAGTCTGCATGCTTTGTTGGGTGCATGAGAAACGTGCACAAATAAATATTAATTTATTATCTATATATATATAAAAACGAAAGTATGTTTGTTTGTCCTTTATGCGTTGCTACACCATTCATCCGATCGCCATGAAACTTTGGGAAGTTGTTGAGTACACTCCCACGAAGGTTTCTGGCAACAAGAAAAAAAAATTGTTCAAAGTTGTTGAGTACAACCCCGCGACGGTTTATGGCAAAAAAAAAAAAAAAGGAAATTGTTAAACCCAGGGCCCTCATAATCTTTCCAATACTGAACGTTTACAGTTTACAGTGCGACTTGCTTTTGCAATGACCATCAACAAAGCACAAGGACAATCGCTGCAAGTGTGTGGACTACATTTGGGAATCCGTGCTTCTAACATGGACAACTGTATGTGGCCAGCTCACGCATTGGAAAACCTTCTGATTTATTCGTGTACGCACCAGACGGAAAAACAAAAATTACAGTGTATCCACAAGCACACCAATAAATAAACAGAATTAAAACAACACTTTAAAATGTTTTCCATATTAAAATGAATAAGTTTCAATAAAAATGACACAATGTAAATTGAATGTTATAATAACAAGTTTCCTTAAATTTCCTCTCTTCTGAGATCGCAGCAACGTGCCACGGGTAAGCTAGTAATATATATATTCACTGAAGAAAACATAGGTTTCAGGCACGTTATAGTCTGAAATGAGCTTTTAAAAAACCTTAGAAATTCACTGAAAAAGCCATAGGTTTTAGAGGTGTTATAGGTAGTTGGACATTTCACTCATGCAAAACCATAGCAATTCCTCCGTTATAGTTAGTTCTGCTAACTATAACTCACGCCCCTGCAATGCACTGCTGATGACGTCACATATTACATCACTCATGACATGGTCATACTGGAGGTACCTGGTGGGCTAGTTGGCCCCCAGATATCCTTTCACCTATTTTTTTTAAATTTATTTTTTTATGAAGGGGGGGTTTGTGGCCCCCCTTCCTTTCCTATTTTATCAGCCCTGGGGACCCCATCCCCCAAGGCCTGACCCCTATTTTTTATTTTTTTATATGGAAGGGGGCCACGTGGCCCCCTCCCAAGGCTATATTGGGCCTTGGGGACCCATTCCCCGGGGCATGGACAGTGTTTTTTTTTAAATAATTGGAGGCTCCCTGCTCTCTCTTCCAAAAACCAAACCAGAGTTTGCAATGACAGGACTCCCGCCCTGTCATTGCAAACAGCGGTGTCCCGGGGGTGGGCACCCCGGTGAGGTTCCGTGACAATCGTAAGTGGTGTTTCCGACTCGCACGAATATGGTTGAGTCTGGTATCTACGAACCGCAAATGACGAGTTTAGTGGGTGTACGCAGTTTCGCTGTACTAGCCTAAACCGTTCGTCTGTTTCGTGGGTTTCTATATCTGTACCCACGGGTTCCATCTTAGATACGGCATCCATTTTGTCTCTTGCCCTCAAGTAGCCAGCGAACGGACGCTGTCCGCTTCGCGACCCTGGGATTCCCAAGACTCTTGCAGAAGACACGTTTCCTTTGAAAGTGTCTTTATGATGAAGGGGATGATACTGTAAGGCAGATGGCCCCGCTCGAGGCTCATCTTGCCGTGCCGGTCTATTGTCTCAGCCGTGCATCTCATTAGGCACGATCCTTTGATGCTTGCAACTCGTGTTTCCCGATACCACCCCTTTACACCCTTTCCGATCTCCCCACTGTTTCTGCCTTCCTCTACACCTGTTCCTGTTCCTTCTTCGATCTGTTTACTGCCGATTGGAATGTACTGATGGTGGGAAGATGGGTTTTTACAGTTGGGAACCACCAAATGTTTCCGTACTTATGTTCCGGGTCTTGAATGCATCAAAGCAACCCCTCTTGGAGATTATGATGGGAACCAAGTTGTAAACCTTTGAGTACCATGTTAACCTATGAGAGAGATTTGTATAAAAGGAGCGACCCACAGTAGCAATTTGAAGCAGTCTCCTCGAACATACATGTGTTGTACTTCCTGTGACTTCTGTGTTCCCTGCAGTAAATAAACCTTGAATCTTTGACGCCGAAGGAAGTGTCCCGTGTCTCTGTCATTTGTACGCCGGAACAGGTTACCCACGAAGGTTTCAGGTGTTGTCCCCTGGCACCGCTGGGTCTTAGAATAACCCAGTCCTTCAGTTGGCGCCCAACGTGGGGCTGCATCAGTGGTACCGGTCCAAGCCCGACGATCGTGAGGAACTTCGTGTGAAATCTCCGAGGGAAGGTGCACCCCGCTTCATCGATCCTGTTGTCGAAACAAGTGGCCCGACGACTTTTCCCGCGAAGATTCCCGCCTCCTGACGGCTGCGACGGACTGCTGCCCTGACTGTAGACCTGTTTTGGCGCCTGGCGTAGACCTTGGTACAGCGAGACGATTGACGGGCCTTCCTGGTGACGCTATCGATCTTTGAGTTAAGTATTTGTGGGTCGCTCCCAGAGTCCTTAGTTGTGGGTGCTTAGTTGTTGCATGGTTCCATTGCATTTGTGGTTCTTAGTACTTGGTTCTTTGTTGTGATATTTGACGTCTGCAGTCGCCAAAAACCGAGGGTATTTGTTCGTTGCAGGGACTTGGTAAATCCCGTAACCCTTGAAGTTTGTGAAACTCGGCTAGTGTGCAAGATGCCTGGTCGTAGTACTTTGTTTAGTTGCCTTAGAAAATGTGGTGCGGATTCCCGACTGGAGGACTCGTGCCCGATACCTCCGGTTGGAACTCCAACTTATGAATTATATAGCAAGCATGGGTTAGGTCCGATTGCTTTTAACGAATATTGGATTCGCTACACCAGAAAAGATGGTGTCCTTAGTTGGCCACCTCATGGTAGTTTCGAGACCCCGATTTTAGATAACCTCGAGGCTAAATTGTTTAAGAAAAAGTCAAGGCCGGCCATGTTTGATGCCTTTCGGTTGTGGCGCAAAGAAGCCAAACAGAAAGAAATCAGACAGACAAAACGTAATCAGAGAGATGGAGTCGCTGCCATAGTAAAGAAAGCAGAACAGTTTCAGCGAGATAAGGAGGAAAAGGAAAAAGAAGTTTTCGATAGACTTCAGCGTATGTCTATAGATAAATGTTACCCCGCTCTGCCAACGGAGTCAGATAAGAAGGAGGAATCGGTTGAGGACCCTTTACTGTCTTATCTTCTGAAGTCACCACCTCCGTACGCACAGGGTACCGCAGCTCCTGTGGTTCCTCCTGTACCTGCTCCTGTACCTGCTCCTGTGCCTGTTCCCCTACCTGTACCCGTTCCTCCGATTATTCCTGCTCCCTTGCCTACTGCTGTTCCTACTGCTCCTCCGCTTGTACTTCCTCATACTCCTGCTCCCGCTGCTGCTCCTGTTCTACTTACTCCTGCTGTTTCTTCTGTTCCCGATTCTTCTCTTGTTGGTCCTCTATGTTATACCTCTCCATCTACCCGACGTCGTACCCCCTCTGTTGCTGCTAATTTCTTTAATTCTCTTGGACCTATTCTTGCGTCCGCTGGTTCGGACGGTCCACAAAGACGTAGTCAGCTTCCTGGTAATCGGGAACGTGCCGCGTTGTATAATATGGCGATGGGTTGGATGAAACACCCCCTTAGAAATCCTCCACGTGCGGTGCTTGATACGTTCTGTCAATTCAATATACCAACACAAAGATACGTTTTTGAAGAAATGTGTAAGGTTTTACGTGATCAAATATCAGCCGATGCATCTGACAATGTATTGGCTGCTTTGACTAATCTACAGCTTCAGTTTTCGAGCGGAATGATAGTGGATTCTAATGTTCGACGCGCTGTTGAGCAGTTGTTATCTCTTCGTCCCTCTATAATGCCTCGAGCATTGATCGTGGAAGACATTGAGGGACCACTAGACGCGCCTGGTCAGTATCCCATGCGTGAAGTTCCACCAGTGTGGATGCCAGGTGATGCTGCTCTAATCCCACCGGTCCCGCCACACTTTCAGAGAGTGTGGATCCATCTTCCTTGGAAACGATCTGAAGTTTTGCAGGTGAAGCAATCTTTGCCTGACCCTCGCAAAAATCCTGCAGGGTATTATAAAGAATTATCGCAACTCGTAGATGCTACGATAATGAATCTTGCTGATATCGATATGCTGTTCGGTAACGTTGTACCGCAACCGGTATGGGCAAAGATTCGTCAGGAAGACCATGCGGGAGAATTAGGCGGTGATTGGAATGCATTACGGGCTGCTGACGCTTTGCAAGTTGGTGGGGCTAAACCTGAACAGCTCATTACGGCTCTGCCTCAAAGAATTATTTGCAAACAAAAGAAGGATGAGAGCGTCTCTGATTTCTTTACGAGATTTGAGGAGGCTGTCATTGACCACAGTGGTCAAGACATGGGTACCGAAGGTGGTCAGAGGTTGTTTGTGGACAAGTTTGTTTCCAATTTACTGCCTGATTTAAGCAACAAATTACGAAATTCTGAAAGTGCGTGGGCTGTTTCTACTTCTGCTCAAATATTGGCTACGGCTCAATATTATGAGAATAGGGAGAAAGAGGAGAACGATCGTGCTGACAAGAAGACGAAAGAGCTCAAAACTAAAGTGTTGTTGCAACAGGCATACCCTCCGCGTTCGAATCAGAATGACTCACAACAGCGTAATAGATCGCAGTCTCAGTCTAATAGGTCACAATCACGAAATGATTCCTCATCACAGAGATCGTCGTTAGGGTACAATCAGTGTGCCTATTGCAGACAGGAGGGTCATTTGAAATTCGATTGTCCAGTCCTCAATGATCGTAATAGTTGTAATTCGTCTATAGGAGGTCGTGGTGGTTCTCAACAGACATCACGTGGTAGAGGTCGCGGTGCTCAGAACGATCGTTCCACTAATACCTCTGATTCCAATAATTGTTTTGATCAGCGCGGATCGTCGCAAGGGCGATCTGCTCAGTACAATGTAGATGATTATTACGTCGATCAGGAAGCTGACGACGGCAATTACTAGGACAGCCATAGACAAGGAGAGGGAGTAGTATCAGTTCCGGTTGATCAGAGAGGGCCTTACGTCGCAGTTGCCACCTCGGGCCTCGTTGAGCCTTTTCTGTTGGACACTGGTGCAGCGAAAAGTTCCATAATGCATTCGAAACTCCCTGGCGCACCTTTGTCTGGCTTAACAAATGTTTCCGTTGGATTCTCTGGCGCCCCTGTTAGCAATCCGGTTTCGCGCCCTTTGCCTCTTACAATTGGGCCGCGTGAACTGAAAGCTCCGTTGATTTTGACCACTGGTTGTGGTGAAAATCTTTTGGGCCTGGATTTGCTGAAACGTCTGTATGCGACTTTGTATTGTTCTCCTGCGGGAGTAAAGCTTACTTTGGGTGAGAGAGTTATCTCTCCAATGTATTTGTCTCTCGATAAGCTTCCACCGGAATTGAGCTCGCTTCCTGCATTTTTGTGGGCAACAGGTCCCAATGACGTGGGCCTGCTTGACATCTCCCCTTATGTTGTTCACTTGAAATCTAATGTGCGATTGCCACGTATTCCCCAGTATCGTATCTCCCTTGATGGTGAACGAGCATTGTTAGCGATTATCTATGACCTGATTGAGAAAGATGTTATCGAGGAGACACGGGGAAACGTGTGCAACAGTCCTGTGTTGCCCATTCTGAAACGTACTGATCCTTCGAAACCGCCTGTTTATCGTTTTGTTATCGATTTACGGGAGGTAAATAAAATTGTGATTCCTCAGTTCCCTGTTGTGCCTGACATCACGGCGCTACTAACTCTGATTCCAGCCTCTGCGTTTTGGTTTTCGGTGATCGATCTGAAGAATGCTTTCTTTAGCATTCCGATTGCCGAAGAAAGCAGGGACCTTTTCGGTTTCTC
The DNA here is from genome assembly GCF_964263255.1 of Lissotriton vulgaris. Lineage (NCBI taxonomy): Eukaryota > Metazoa > Chordata > Amphibia > Caudata > Salamandridae > Lissotriton > Lissotriton vulgaris. The sequence continues at coordinate 219,934,089 of NC_141696.1, read as the reverse complement.
TCTTGGTGGTCGCAGCTTCCGGTTTAAACGTGCTCCTCAGGGCTACTGTGAAAGTCCATCGATATACAGTCAAGCCTTGAAGGGCAAGCTAGATGCGTTTGTACTGCCGGCCGGTGCGGCCTTAATCCAATACGTCGACTACCTATTGGTGGCTGCAGATACTCAGGACATTTGCAAGATTGCCACGGTATCGTTGTTGCAACATCTCTGTGACTTACATCATAAGGTGTCTCCTTCTAAACTTCAATATTGTTGTCAAGAAGTAACCTATCTAGGTCACTTATTGTCAAAGGAGGGAAGAAGGTTGACCCCAGAGAGAATTGCAGCGATTGCTCGAATGACTGTGCCAACAACTCAGAGAGATGTGCGTCCCTTTTTGGGTATCACGTCATACTGCAGGCAATGGATTCCAAATTTTTCATTGTTAGCGAAACCATTGGTAGCTCTTATGTGCAAGGATGTTCCAAATCCTTTACCATGGACGGACGAATGTCAGAAAAGTTTTTCTGAGCTGCGTGACGCGTTGTGTTCGGCTCCTGTGTTAGGTACCCCTGATTTCAGTAAGCCGTTTACACTATACGTTCATGAGAGAGAAGGATGTGCGTTGAGTGTTTTGACGCAACAATTTGGTGGTAAGCAACGTCCATGTGCATATTTTTCCTCGACTTTGGACCCGGTAGCTAGAGCATTGCCGAGTTGTTTGAGAGCAACAGCGGCAGCTGCGGTGTCCATCCGACAATCTGCAGGATTGGTCATGGATAATACGCTTACGGTGATGGTTCCGCACGCAGTTGACACTCTTTTAAATCGTACGAAAACGCAACACTTGACGAGTGCAAGGTTGTCTGGGTACGAGTTGACGCTTTTGGCAAGTCATATTCAGATAAAACGATGTAATGTCCTGAACCCGGCGACTTTATTGCCAATTAGTATGGAATCAGATGAAGTAACAGCTCACGACTGTAAGCATGAGCGAATTTTGCGGATCTCGCGTTCGCGAATTTTGCGGATTTGCGGATTCGCAATCCGCAAAATCCGCGAATTCCCGCGAATTTGCGGATTTTTTTTTTGTGTTCGCCCGTGTTTCTGCCAGTTCGCGAGGGTTTTGTACACTTTCGCAAATTGCGAACTTACCTGTCGGGTCGCAAGTTTCGCGAACTTGTTGTTTCTACGTGTCCAGCCTGTTTGGGACACTCTTCTTCATCACTGCCACTCTCTGTCACCACTGCCACTCTCTGACTACTCATGCCACCCTCTGGCCCACCCATGCCACCCTCTGTTTCATCACCACACCCTCTGGTTGTCCAGTGTACATTATTTTCGGCAAAGCAAAGCACACCTTCCCTGCCTCAAGTGACCTGAATTAATTTGGGGCTGATTAATGTGTCACAGAATATTTTTTTAGCTGGCACCTGCTTCCTTAGTGCGCCCTGATTAGTGATCTTTTGCACTTGCTAAGTGCTTTCATTGTTGCAAAATTAGTTACAACACCTGCCCTGCCCCAACTGACAATAATGAATTAGGGTCTGATTAATGGATTTTAACTTCCAGCCTGGCTCCTGCTTGTCTCCCTTAGCTGTAATTCAGGACCTTTGTGGCATATGTGTAACTATTCTGAGGTTCAGAGCAGGGTCACATAATAGTTTCAACTGGCAACTGAACTCTGGAGGGGCCCCTCAGGAAGCACTACAGGAAATGGCTACTAATGATGAGCCTGAACTTTTGAACCTGGTAAGTAGTTACTTTCAGTTTTGCTAAAATCGTATTTCTGCAATTTTGCACTTATTCGCGGGGCGCGAACTCACGCGAACTCACGCGAACAGTGCGAGCAGTGCGAGCAAAATCCGCTGCTCGCGGATTTGCGGATTTTGCGGGAGATTCGCAAATCTCGCGGATTGCGGATTTCCCGAAAATCCGCAAAATCGGCGAGCGGAACGGATTTTCCGCCCATGCCTACACGACTGTTACTTAAGGACTGAGGAGGAAACAAAAGGTCGTGTGGACCTTAAAAACACTCCTTTGGAAGATCCAGATGGGACCTTGTAAGTGGATGGGTCATGTTTTAAATTGCCAAATGGTAATGTAACAACTGCTTATGCTGTGGTGACATTGAATACTGTTGTGGAAGCTGCGAGATTGAGTCAGACCTCTGCCCAGGCTGCAGAGCTGATCGCTTTGACTAGAGCGTGTGTGTTGTCGAAAGGGAAACGGGTGAATGTGTTTACCGACAACCAATACGCTTTTGGCGTCGCCCATAGTTTTGGACGATTGTGGAGAGAGAGAGGTTTTATGACATCCCATGGTACTAAGATTCAGCATGGACAGCTTGTGAATGATCTTTTGGATGCACTTACGTTACCTAAGCAGGTAGCGATTGTTAAATGTAGTGCGCATCGTAAGGTGACGGATGATGTTGGTCGTGGTAATGCGTTTGCGGATGAGACTGCTAAGGAGACTGCCCGGAACCTTAGCACCAGAATGTATGTGACGAGTTCGGTTAGGTGGCCTACAGAGACTAGTATGTGCGAGGATACCATCGAGAGTGTGAGAACGATACAGAACGAGGCCACTGAGACTGAAAAGACGAAGTGGAAAGAGAGTACGGGAAAGTTGGATGCGAATGGTTGTTGGATTGATTTGTCAGAGCACAAGAGGTGGATGTTGCCAGATTCGTATGTGCTAGCTGTTGTGACGATGGCACATGGGTTAGCGCATATTAGCGCGAAAGGTATTTGTAAGTTGTTGTCCCCTGTGTGGAAGAATGATGGTATCACGAAGTGTGCTGAGAGATTGGTGAAGAATTGCATGATATGTATGATGTACAATCCTGGTAAAGGAACCCCTACACCTCCTGGCCATTTTGCTCCCCCTTCATGTCCCTTTGAAGTGATTCAGCTAGACTTCATCCATTTGGAGCGATGCAATAACCTGAAATACGTTTTAGTTGTGGTTTGCGCATTCTCCCGATGGATCGAAGCCTACCCTCTTAAAGACAATACAGCCCTGTCCACTGCGAAAATCCTACTGAAGGAATACTTTCCTCGGTATGGAATGCCACGGATTTTATGGTCTGATAACGGAAGTGAGTTTGTGGGGAGTGTGATGAAGAGTGTGTGTAAGGGCCTTGGAATTACTCAAAAATTCCATAGCGCCAACCATCCCCAGTCAGCGGGTTTAGTTGAGGGGTATAATGGCACCCTTAAACTCAAATTAGCGAAGATTCAGGCTACGACTGGTCTTTCGTGGCTTGACGCTTTGCCTCTAGCTCTGTTGTCAACAAGGGCGACAGTACACTCCCGAGTAGGGCTCAGTCCCTATGAAATAGTGTTCGGCCGTCCTGCGAATGTTTGGGGGGTTCCTAGACCGAGTGTGTTTTCTGATCTTGAGTATCCGATGTTGATTGATTATCTTCATGATCTGACTGCTACACTGAGGTTAATTCACCAACAGGTCTTTGAAGCACTGCCGACGCAGACGGAGGGTCCAGGCCACCAGCTCCAGCCCGGAGACTGGGTGGTGACGAGGAACTTTGGAAGAAAGAGAAATCTCGAGCCTCGTTTTACTGGACCCTTCCAGGTCCTCTTCGCCACGAGAACTGCTGTCCGTTTAGAAGGCCGGAAGAACTGGGTGCATGCCACCCACACCAAAAAGGTACCTATACCTTTACCCGCGGACTCGTGGGTGAGGAAAGGCATTGCTTCGTCTGAAACGGAAAGATTGCAGACCTTCGTACCTTTTAGCGACGCCGAACCTGTCGGAGAATCCTCAGTGCAGCAGAACGACATTGTTGAATATTTGTCACCGCAAAGCTCAAGATCTGAACAATTGACTGATCAACAGAACTCTGTTCCCTCATCGGATCCATTGTTTGACGAACAGACACGTCCTGGGAAAATGCGATACTTTTTGCGCTCAAATACCAAGGACAAATAAAAGTTTGCTCTTATTCCTCGACATTTACGTTACCCCATTGCCACGATCAGTCTAAACACTCGTATAACTGTGATTTTAGTAAATATTGAGTTTTTTTTCCACCTCTGTGTTTTTGCTTCCACAGCTGAGAGACTTTGTATATATTTGTGAATTAAGATACCTTGCATCCAGGTGTGCCGTAGGGCCGCGCGTGTACTTCCTTCTGGTTAGTAGGTCTTGACATTAGGTCAAAGGCCGTCGGTTCCTGGGAACTCCTAGGGATTGACTACTGCTACACAGAACGAAGTGCGTCAAGAAACGTTGCGGACGGTTTTAGGGGATGGCGTTTTCAAAGCTTGTGGACTTGGAAAAAGCTCAGGCGCAAGGATTCAAACTGCAACAAATTACTCGCACAAAATGCTTCATTATCCAACTGTTCCTACTGTTTTTAACTGTTTCTTCATTATTGGTGGGTGGGGTGTATTACCTGATATTGACGTTGTTGCCTTCTGCCTCACCTACCCCTTCTCCTGAACCTAAATCTATCACCACTGTGCCCCCTCATTCCTTTCACATCTTACCTCAACACGAGCAGGCTAGACGTGCAGAATTCAGAAATAATTCCTTTATTCAGCTCCTTCATCAGCATCAGTTAGTGGTTAATACTACTAATTGTTCGGTGTGTGGGTTAATGCCACATACAACGGATAAGGGAATTCCATATCTGGTCCTTCCTTATAGTTCCCAGGGTTCAGCTCGAGCATTTCAAACAATGTTTCGAAGCGCACTAGATTCCCACCCCAATCGAGAGCCACGTCCTTCCCACTATGATCCTGGTCCGTATCACAAACCTTTGGCTATAGCGATCGCTGATTTAGATAGGGGTATCTATGAGCCGTCGCTCATCCCAGAGGAAGAGGTGCGAGCCTATAGGGTCCTGAGTGAGGCTGAGTATAGTGCGCTCGTGGGTGAAAGACAGCTTAGAAGCTCGTCTCCGATATGGATCGTACCCCACCTTGGTAATTTCTGTCTACTAGGTCGTGGCCGAAGATCGAGAGCTCGTCTTGGAGAGAGCGCTTGCTCCGAGACTTATATCCTACCAATGCTCTCGTCCCCTGTGTTTCTGGCTGCCAAGGGTACGTACTTTGTCTGCCATGATCGTGCGTATACGTGGTTGCCCTCTGACTTTGTGGGCTCATGTTACATCGCAAATTTGTTGCCTCCGACGTTTACAGTTGATGCAGACTATCACAAGACTAGAATTGTGAGAGGCGTGATTAGCGAAGAGGACACTGCCGGTCAAGAGGCAGGAGACTTTTTCAAGGGTTTCTTTCCGTTTTGGGGACCTATGGTCAATAGTAGGAACCTGAGACAGTTGACTCGAGTGGTGGAATCGACAGCTAATATCACTGCCAGTGCCCTTGGTAATATCACCGCAGAACTTCAGGCGGATAGGCTCATGACGTTACAAAACCGTATGGTTTTAGACGTTGTTTTAGCAGATCGAGGTGGAGTATGTAAGGTGATCCATTCGAGCTGCTGTATTTTCATCCCAGATAATGCTCCGACTGTCTATCAAGCCATCTCAAAGTTGCATAAGATCTCTGAGTCCATACACGTGGACGTAGGGGATTGGACGCTACTTGGGTGGTTTTGGGGCCTAATGTCGACTTGGGGTTGGAAGATTCTGATGATCATCGGAGTCGTTGAAGCATTCCTGTTCACTTGTTGCCTTTGTGTGCAGTGTGGTCCTGCCTTATGTGGCCTCTGTGCTACAACGTGTATAAGACAGCCGCCTGTTACCAAAGGAGCTCAGATGGATAGAGTTATGTTGCAGCAACATCTAGATGGTCTGATGAATATCGAGTATGATTCTGACTAGTGCTTGCCTACATGAGGGCAAAAGGAGCGTCTGAGGTTCCGTGACAATCATAAGTGGTGTTTCCGACTCGCACGAATATGGTCGAGTCTGGTATCTACGAACCGCAAATGACGAGTTTAGTGGGTGTACGCAGTTTCGCTGTACTAGCCTAAACCGTTCGTCTGTTTCATGGGTTTCTATATCTGTACCCACGGGTTCCATCTTAGATACGGCATCCATTTTGTCTCTTGCCCTCAAGTAGCCAGCGAACGGACGCTGTCCGCTTCGCGACCCTGGGATTCCCAAGACTCTTGCGGAAGACACGTTTCCTTTGAAAGTGTCTTTATGATGAGGGGGATGATACTGTAAGGCAGATGGCCCCGCTCGAGGCTCATCTTGCCGTGCCGGTCTATTGTCTCAGCCGTGCATCTCATTAGACACGATCCTTTGATGCTTGCAACTCGTGTTTCCCGATACCACCCCTTTACACCCTTTCCGATCTCCCCACTGTTTCTGCCTTCCTCTACACCTGTTCCTGTTCCTTCTTCGATCTGTTTACTGCCGATTGGAATGTACTGATGGTGGGAAGATGGGTTTTTACAGTTGGGAACCACCAAATGTTTCCGTACTTATGTTCCGGGTCTTGAATGCATCAAAGCAACCCCTCTTGGAGATTATGATGGGAACCAAGTTGTAAACCTTTGAGTACCATGTTAACCTATGAGAGAGATGTGTATAAAAGGAGCGACCCACAGTAGCAATTTGAAGCAGTCTCCTCGAACATACACGTGTTGTACTTCCTGTGACTTCTGTGTTCCCTGCAGTAAATAAACCTTGAATCTTTGACGCCGAAAGAAGTGTCACGTGTCTCTGTCATTTGTACGCCGGAACAGGTTACCCACGAAGGTTTCAGGTGTTGTCCCCTGGCACCGCTGGGTCTTAGAATAACCCAGTCCTTCACCGGGACACTGCAGGAACCAGCCCTGGGGGTTGGCGGTCCCCAGGGCCATCACTGGCTCCAGGAGGGGCCCCGGAAGGTGGTGGTCACTGGGGCACGGGGACCGTAAAGAACCCCCGAGTTTGTATATTAGTGACCCGGGGAGGTGGTGGTCCCCGGGGCGTGTGGTGGCACCAGCCCTCCCACACAGGTATTTCTTTTTTTTTTTAAAAGAAGCCCCATGGGATGGTGGACCCCTGGGCTGCGGTGGGGCAGTGTGCCCCTGCATATTTAATTAATGAGAGCCCCAGGGGTGGCAGTCCCCTGGGCTTAGGGGGGCCTTAGAGGCCCCCCAAACTATAAAAAAACAAGCCCCGGGGGGTGGCGGTCCCCGGGGCTGCGGGCGGCCGTGTACCCCCACACATATTTATACATGTTTTTCACTGCCCCCGGGACCTGGCCCACCTGGGGGCTTAAATTAAACGAAGCGCGGCCCCCTTTTCTTGTTTTGAGCCTTTGTTTTTCTGTTTTCTTGTGCCTCGGTTCTACCGAGGCACAAGATGGCTGCCAACAATTCCTGGTTTGGAGTGTTGACAGCCAATTAGAATGCACCTCGTGATCGGCAAGTGTGTGAAACCATTGCGCCTTTATATAGCAAAAAAAATTTCTTTTGATTTACACCATTTAACAAAAAGAGTTCTTTCTGAACCAAGGGCTACCTTTTTGCCAAATTTGGTGTAATTCCGTTCAGCAGTTCGGGCTGCAGCCTTGTCTAAAGTTTCCTCTGGGAATTAACATGGAGAAAACACGTTTTAGGGACCCCCCTTTTTTCTCGGCCCCGCTTGTTGAATCACCCAGAAACTTTCAACATAGGAGTGGACGGAGTGGGCCAAAAGTTTAGAAAATTTTGCGAAGATTCGTCAACTGGCACTAAAGTTATTGGGAAAAAAAAATGAGTTTCCCATGGAAACTAGGTCCTAAATATAACTATCTACTGGCGACCACCAGTAGGTAATATATATATATATATATATTCATTGGGACTTTCCTTTTGCCCTAATAATGGATTTAAGTATGTGCAAGCGAGAATTGACACTTTTAAGTTTATAAGGAAACTAAAGCATCTCAAATTTCACACTACCAACAAGAAAAGTGAAAAAGCCAATATTATTTTGAATGAATCTCAGAGTCATAAAAACTTTTCTATTGCTGATACCAAGGCTTTGAAGGTTGCTCATTCCCTTGCCAATGATGACAATGATGCCCCTATTAATATGCAGGATGTATTAAGTTCTATGGGAATCAGCAGTGGCAGTGCTGGCAACAGTCCGTTTTGTCCCAAATCTACTTTTGTCCCGGTGATGCCAAGGGATGCCATTGACATTTTTAGCGATCGGGTCGTTGAAGACCTAAAGGAATTGAATAAAACTGTGGCTAAAAGTAAAAAAACGTAGAAGCTTTAGAGACAAACAATATTCTCTGCTGATGCGAAAAATCAAATCCAAAGGCGATAGCATTGTCAATAAAGCTGACAAAGGTGGAAATATCGTTTTGTGGCCACGTACTATGTATCTACAGGAAGCTGAAAGACAATTAAGTGACTCTGCCTGCTATAGGAAGGCCTCATTCAATGAACTCAACAAAGTAAAATTACTTGTACATTCCAACCTGGCATCTTGGAAGAGGGAAGGATTGATCAGTAAGAAAGAATTTAATTTCCTCAAAAAGGATTTCCCTATCACTCCCATTCTATACTTGTTACCCAAGATCCATAAAGGCACGATACCTGTACCGGGGCGACCTATTATTTCCGCACAAAACGGACTGTTGGAACCCCTCTCAAAATATGTTGATTTCTATTTACACGATTATATGGAGGCCTTACCTAGTTACCTAAGAGACACTGGCGACTTCCTGACGAAATTGAAAGAAGTTGTGTGGCAACCTAACTATTTATTTCTAGTCATGGACATTACATCTCTGTATACCTCTATTAATCATGTTGATGGTTTAAATGCAATTGAATACTTTTTGTCTACAAGAGACATCAGATAAATGCTTATCAGTATGATTGATTTGTGCCTTAAAAATAACTTTTTCCTTTTCAATAATGAGATCTTCCAGCAGATGCGCAGTGTCGCCATGGGTGCGTGCTTCTCCCCCAGCTACGCGTGTTTACACGTGGGCTGGTGGGAGAGGCACGTCCTAGGTGGGATCCGCGACTGTTTGGAGGAAGATGAAACAGGCATTGTGAAAATGTGGCGCTTCATTGACGATGTTTTCATAATTTGGCAAGGCTGTAAAACATCAGCCGAAGAATTTGTTAGTAACATCAATAACAATTCTTTAAATCTGGAATTCTCTGCCAACATCAACGATGTAAGTGTTAACTTTCTAGATGTGGAGGTTTACATTAGAGATAATAAGATCATGACTAGAATGTACAGAAAGTCCACAGCTGGAAATTCTATTTTACATGCTCAGAGTAACCATCCACATCATCTTATCAAAAGCATCCCTTATGGGGAGTTTTTAAGAATTAGACGCATATGTAACAACAAGATTGACCTCATGATATGTCTCAATGGATCTTATCAGAGATTCTTACGCAGAGGCTATGATGTTAATACCCTCACCAACTCTCTAAAAAGGGCTTTGTCTAATCAGACAGTGGTAATAGCAGAGCAACCCACCATGGAAACATCAGAGGAGGTTGCTGTTAAATCTGAGAAACCTACCATTCGTCTTATTACCACTTTCAATAATCAAGAAAAAAAGATCAAACAAATCATTAAGTCCAATTGGCCCATCTTGAAAACCGATATTATCTTAGGCCCATTGTTGGAAGATATGCCCAGCATCACTTTCCGTCGAGCACCCTCAATGAGGGATGCTCTAGTCAGAACTAGTCCTGAGACCAATATAAAACCTAATTGGTTTTAAAAAAAAACAGGCTTTCGAAAGTGCAGTTCGTGCAGGGCTTGCAAATTCGGTGTTAATACCACCGAATTTGTTGAGGGCTTGACGGATGCTGTGATCAAAATCAATAACTTGTATACTTGTAAAACTGACCATGCGGTCTATGTTTTAAAGTGTACGTGCGAGTTGCAATACGTTGGCAGCACAAAGTTGCAAGTATACAACCGCATTTTACAGCATCTTCGTGCCATAGTAAATTCTGACCCCAATTATCCTGTGGCCCGTCATTTCAAGTTGGTACATAACAATAACTTAAATGACTTACAATATTTTGTCATTGATGCAGTCCCTCCACACAAAAGAGGTGGAGACAGAGAGAAAAGACTAAGACAGTTGGAAAGCCAATACATTTTTAGGTTAAATAGTAAGATTCCGAATGGCCTCAACATTGGGGAAGATCTTAATAACTTTCTGTAAATATTTTATTCCATCATATGCATGATTTTTTATATGGATTTTATACCTATTTATATGGTTTTAATCTATTATATTCATGTTGAGGATGGTTTAAGATTGAATGAATAGTTAAAACTCTGTGATTTGATTATATCTAATGGATCAATATACACATTATTTATATTCTAGCTGTGCTGCTATGATTTTTAAGGTTCACCCGTTTTCTTGCTGCTAAAGGTCACTGGTCACTTTATTCTTTTACAGAAATGTTCCATTTATCTGTATCTAAATGTTGAAAAAATTTTTTTTCCTCCTAAACATATAAATGTACTGCCGTATTTTGCACTTTTTTGCACTATGCACTTTTTTCACACTGTTTACATCTTGCTCCAGGTTTTTACCTGTATATACATTCCTCTCTCCCAAACTTTGGGATAATGTATTTTGCACTACTTTTATGCACTAATTCCTTATGTGGTTTCAACTTTTATTTACTGGTTTGATACTATGACCCCATGATATCAGTTCACATCGTTTAGTTATGATGCATAATTTATTCTGTGGTTGACTTTTGGGCACTTGCCCTTCATTTACTAAACAGTTTATTTCAATTTAAAGCATATATTTGATATTTTGCATTTTACACATATATTTTTGTGTTTTAAACTGTATATTGATTGACCATAGTTGATGATGAAAGATATTTCTTCTATGTTGTTTGATTTATGGGAGGAGTCTCGTTATAACCAGTATTTAACCACATGAATCTCTGGGTTTGTCATGTGATCAAGTCCGGGTTTCCCGGACGAAACGCGTCATGTTGCCGTCCCCATCGATGGAATAAAGCACATCATTCACCTTTAACTCCTCGTCTTGTAGTCTGTACCTGGTTTGTGTCCGTGCGCTGGTTCTGGCACCTCAGGATTGTGAATTCTTATATATATATATATATATATATATATATATATATATATATATATATATATATATATATATATATATATATATACACAGCAAATAAAGCGACACTGTATACCACTTTACCTCTGAGTACGCGTCTAACTTGGAAGTTTATGGGAAATAATTGACTGGCGGGGCTCTGCCAGCCGTGAACGCGCCACCGGACTGTGGGAGGTTCCATCGCGAAAGAGCCGTGGGAAGTAAGCATATATATATATATATATATATATATATATATATATATATATATATACATACTACACTTTTTTGCTACTCACTATTTTGGAATGTAGAGTTACACCTAAGAGTAGACTTACATGTCTCCACACCTTGGTGGAGGCTCCTACAATAGGATTTATGAGTATAAAGTTACTTCTAATAACTCTTAACACATAGGTGGAGATCTTCAACATAGGAATAGGAGAAAATATTTTAAATATTTTTTTTCATAATTTGAAGATTTCACAAACATAGTAACATTTTTATTTTCATTTACTATGCATTTATTAATTTTTAATTAAAAGTTATGTACAAAATGTATTTATCATTGTATTTCAACAAAAAGGTTGTAAGTGTATTTAGTTTTATTTTAAAGTGAGTTTAATAAATGTAAAATTATTAAAATAATTACTTAATTACATCTTTTTAAAAGTTAAACATACATATGTGTATAACATTTAAATGTCAAATTTATTGTATTTATTTAACATTAGTTGCCAATGGGTTGCTAGTTGAAGTAGGGGTGTGCGAAATTTAGGTTATTTGTATGTGTGTAATTATGTGGAATTTCTGGAAAATTACGCAAAATCATATGTAATAACGTGAAATTCAAAACCAGCGTTCAGAGCTAGATTGTAGCAAGAAAAAAGCAATACAATTCCTCTTTACCACTCTATAAACTCTGCACGTTTAGGAGTAAGTATTCTAGTGACCAGCCCTCTCCCACTCCCTGGTCCCACCAATATTCACTATTAAAACATAGGCTTTAATGTGCGGAGATCTTTACGCAGAAAAAGGAGGAAGGCCAAGTGCTACGCGCCAAGATTTGTGAATTGTATTTTGTAGTACATTCGTAGCACCGCAATAGTACTATTAAAATGCAGTTCATGAATGTGGCTCAGAATACTTGTGTTGTCAGTGGCAGCAAGAAAATATCCTTTCCTCCTGCAGAGGAGAGCTGAATGGACTGCGGCAGATGGCAAAAGTTTGAGTGGCAGATTTACAAGCCCCCTGCGCCACTAATATCTCACTTTTCGTGACGTAATCAGGGCGCAGGGGGCTCCTCCACATTTACAAGTACAGGAAAAGCCACCCTGCGTGACTTTTCCTTTCCTTATAAATACGGCCCCTTCACACGCAGCAGTTTGCTTTGAAAGGGTGTTCAAAGGGAGTTGCTGTGGGTGTTCCCATGCAACACCCATGGAACAAGACACATCTCCAGATTTATGAGAAATCGTCTGCATGCTACGCCAATGTTTTCATTTCTCCTCGTTTTTTCCTCTTTCAATGCATGCTGCATTCTACAGCACACATTGAAAGAGGAAAAAGCCTTTAGTGATTGTTTTTGTACACGAAGGTGCCCCTTCCTGCACAAAAACAATCTCCCCATGGCGCAGGCATCCTTGGGCCATGGTGCAAGGGTGCCTGCGCCGGCGCTTGGCAGCTGTTTGTGCTCCAGCGCAGGGGAAAGCACAGGAATGCGACATATTCTGGTAAATATGTTGCATTCCTGTGCTTTGAAATTGCCGCAGTGTGGCGTAGTCGAAGGGCTTGCGGTGCCACGCTGCTGCACTTTCTCGTAGATCTGCCCCTGAATGTTTACTTGTGTATGTTGAACAATGAGTTCATGGAAGGTGTTATTTTTTCTATCTGATGTATATTGAGGCCAAAGAAGTGTAAAGCACAACAGAGCTTCTCGTCTTGGCAGCGCATTACAATAAATAGCTAAAAGTTAAAACTAAAATCCATTGAATTTAAGGTTAGACGAAAAGCACTGTTGTTACAAAAACTGAAATTTAGAAAACTTTCAAAGAAATGAAACCTCGGTTAAAGAAACAAGATTTACTTACTAATGAGTAAAATCCCCCACACAAATAAAACAGCAACCACATCATGTACGTCTATCATCCAAGAGTTCCATTTGTGGTTTAATGGCTCCCTCTAGTGGCACAATCACACAATTAACTACATCTCCTCCATAGAAATAAGTTTAAATGAACAGATGCTGATTTGTAGTTAACCATATGCTTTACTTTCATTTTAACTTTTAATGTAGATTTTTGTTTATATCATAACATTTTGCCAATTTAAACTTTACTTTCTTACGGAAGAGCAAGAAACTAATCGCAGACTAATTAGGTTTCGAATCTAGTTGTATGTCACAATATTTAGTAGCACAGGGCGAGCTAATTTTAGAGTCTATTGGCAGTTATGGCCAGAGCTCGAACTGGCAAGAAACAGATGTTCTGGTCATTCAGAAAGTGAATGAGCAATAAAGATGCCTTTAAATCTTGTTTTTGTTTTGTCTCACTTGACGTGCATTCAAAGACAGGTTAAATGTAAGCGAATGTCTTCTTACAAATTGCTGCTTGTTTTATTCTGGAGATTGATGTTTATTTTTCTTTCTCTGACAGCAAAGTTAGCTGATCCTGTAAAGTGAACTGTCTGACAATTATGCTGGGGTACAGGGAGTGTTAAATCAAAGGCTGTAGGATGTAACTTTTGTTCTAACACACATTTAGCTTGTAAATGATTTGTACAAATATTTCAAAATATAACAGCAGTTAGGAAAGCACATTTTTTGTAATTCTAAAGCTTGATGGAAAAAAGGATTCTAAAAGGATCAAAACAAATCTGAACACTTTACTTGGTGATGCGAAAATAATAAATATTTCCTGAAACCCAAATTCTATACATAATTATTTGCCCGATATAAAGTTTTATCAGTAAAACTGCATGCCAGTGGGAAAGTTTGTGGCTGTTTCAATGGAAAATGTGCTGTCTCTAAATCACAGTGTCCTAGCACATCATGATTTAGTAATATATTTCTTAAAAGTAAGAGTTTTTAAACATGAACTGAGAAATATTCCTGCCCCCGCCCTCATGACAATGCTATTAGTAAAATAAAAGGCAATTGAGGTGTCAGCTGTACCCTATATGTGAGCTAGATTCTTATTATGCATGGATCAAATGTTTAGCCTCTTAAATCAATCAAGAGTTTTTTTATACAGTGGATATACTGCACTCACATCAAATCAGAAATACTTTATTTTGGTGGTCAGACACAGCCATAAAAGCACAATACACACATAGAAAACATCATCTAAACATATCTCATTTTCCTCTCTATAAAGCAAGTCTTAAACTGCAGATAAAATAATTTTCAGACAACAGCCAGTATCCCCAGCGAGCAAAGTAATGGAGTTCTGCTATTGGGCTCAATACTCTGCAGTCAATGCATACGCAACTCAAACTAACAAGATCAGGCTATCCATACAACATTTGTTTTCTCTTGGCAATAGCACCCTTTAAAAAAGAACAAATGCAAGTACAAAGTGTAAGGGAGTTAAACCCTCGCAAATACGACAGGGCTCAGCACATCTTCTAATGCTGCAAGCTCGGATTAAAGGAATTAGAAATTTTTTGGAGTATACCAAGTAAAACTTGCGAAACAAAGTGAAATGGAGCTAACTCTGAGGTGAGGACTCCTCACAGGGACAAATTAAAACTTTATTGGGGTCGAACTTGCCCAAATGGAAGCTATGATGCCACCTTAAAATGCCAAATCTAAAGCTAGTTAAAAGGACTCTGTCCCAGGTGGCACCCACCCATGACAGATATAGCTCCATATTGGGGGTGGTCTGTTGAAACATATACTCCCTTACTGAGGGTTTAGCAAATTCCCCTTCCTCTCTAAGCCACAATTTGCTTGTTTTAAATGCTTTTTTGACCCAGGTAATATCAGCCTTGGTGATAAAGGAGGGGGAGAGAAGAGTTCCGGTCTCCCCAGGATGGACAATTCATGCTTGACATATTGCAACCAAGCCATGGTCAAGCCTCTATAGTAGGCTAGGCAGTCGGAGATCACCTTCCTATTAAAACATTTGTGCAAATTTGCCCAAACGGTATACCATAACACCAGAGGGGCCAATTTAATACAGTTATCTAATATTTCTCCTGATGGACAATATAAGTCGCGGATGCTGAGGGTAATGCCTTAGATGTGCTGCAGAACCCAATTCTCTTTCGTCTGGAGGGCAGTTATGTTGGAACATCCACAGATGCCAGCCCCATATGTGAGGATAGGTAGACATTTACTCCTAATAACCTCCAAGAGAGTGCCATAGGCTTTTTGCCAATAAGTGATGCTAGGTTGTAAATATAGCCCACAGCATTAGCCAATCTTTGAGATGTTATGTATCTACATGGACCCCAGTTATCCCTAGCATCAAACCCCACGCCCAGGTACGAAAAATCCTGTGTAGGAGGCACAGGGTGATTCTGTAGAAATATTCTCTTCATCTTCACAGATTAGGAGCCACAAAACATAGTGAAGGTTTTGGAGAGATTTGTGACTAAGCCCAAAGTTTCCATAAAGTTAACAAATTCCTGGAAAAGGATATTGAGGCTCTTATGTGTTCTCCCCAATAAGACGGCGTCATCCGCGTAAAGTAATACCAGAACTTTTTTTTCTTAACCACGTATGGTACATCTGCAGAACAGGCAGAAAGTGCATCCTTGAGACCATTGGTGTACAATAGGAATAGTGTAGGGGGCAGTACACACCCCTGACGTATACCCTTCTCTAGTGGGAAGCTACTGGTGCACTCACCAGCAGCGCCATATCTTACAGACGCTGAGAGATCGGAATTAAGGGCCCGCAAAAAATTGGACAAGCACTAGGTCCACCCCATACCCTCCTGCAAGGCCCACAGTTTGGATCTTACCACACCATTGAAGGCTCTCAACAGATCCATGAAGGCTAGGTAGAAGCACTCTCACATTTGAAGGTACTGTCATATGTGAAAACGAAGAAAAAGGCGACTTGGTGAATTAAAATAGTTGCTTACGGTCACACAATTTGAGACTGGGTTATGGGTTAAGTGTATTACAGATAGGTTGAGTTGATTATTCAGGTCACTAGACATGTAGGTCTGGTAACATTTCTATGATTTTTCGAGGCTTGCATATATATATATATATACATGTGAGTGTAGACAGAAAATATATGAAATTGGGTTTAATAAATATACCTATATGCACTTTATACGTATTTATATTCAAGATACCATGGTAGTCAATAGTTTGGTCACAAACTGCTTGCACTGTGATATTCAAAAACTGTTATTGTGGGGAATACCCTTACTTTCGCCAGGCCCCAGCTGTCACCCAAGGGACCCTTTTTTGCCACTGCATGGCTCCTAGCAAGCCAGGATGGCAAACACTTTCTCTGTCTCTCTTTTTCTCCCAGGCTTCGAGAGTTAACTTCATCCCAAGATGGCTACCTCTTGCACAGGTCATTCCTCTCCTTGCCCCAGAGGGCCTCTTCACACTCCATCTGACAGTCTCTTCCTCCTCCGTCAAGGACTACTTCTTTTCCTAGTTCTGCCATACTCCTAGCGGGCTGGATTACACCCCAAGCTGCACAGCTTTTCTTCACCTCCAGTGACCTTTTAAGTGCAGCACTTATGAGTATCAATGCAGATCAAGGACACAAACATTACCTGGTCCAACTGACTTCTCTTAGTCAGTTTCTTCTTAGGGCTCCGGGCAAGAGACATTTAGGGACACCCTGCTTGGAACAATTTTGCATTTATGAGCCATTTTCACATAATGTAAGGCCTCCATTGTAAAACAATATTGAACTTCATGCTAAACGTTTATAGGTGCAGCACATATAAACAGATGAATGTGGGAAGTGCCTTTCACCCGCCAATCATATAGTACCAAAAGAAGGTTTGAACAAGCATTAATGAAGCAATTTTTTTGTGCTTGGATCTAGCTTTTCTGTGTTGGCACAAGATTTTATGTGAAAGTCATTGTCTAACCCGTCATTTCTTCCCATTGTAGGACAGACAGGGTACGAGTAACTTGGTGGATGTTTAACTGCCCAGTGTATTACACTAAAATATGACATAAGCACACAGCACTTGAAATTGTCCTTTTAATTGCCAGATATTCATAATCACAAATACATCCCTTTACAAATTGCATTCTTGTGCAATAGTGAAAATCAAAATCCTGTCTGCACATTTTTTCCATTATTTTCCTTTATTCTTTTTCCCTGCTTTCTCCCTCCTCTCCTTGTTCCATGTGTACACTTTCCTGACTAAACAGTGACTTCTGGTTCTGCTGAATAAGAAAGATGGTAGGGGATGAGAGAAAGGAGAAGGAAAGAGAACAGCAAGAAAGGTGGAGTAGTGAGAAAGGAGAAATAGAGAAGAAGTAGAAAGGTAAGTGAGGTGGGGGGCGTGGTAAAAAAGGCATGATAAGAAAGATGAGTGAGGTAGGGAGTTAGAGTGGTAAAGAGAGCTAGACATAGGGAGACTGCAGGGTGATGTTAAAAGGTTAGGAAGAAAGCGATATGATCTAGAGAGAGCTAGAAGCAGAGAAAAGTAAATATATGTAAATATCTGAGGTAGTGCGAAAAATATAGAGAGATGTTTTGTGGAGAGAGAGCAGTGCGATAGAGGGAGGCAAAATGAGAAGTAACACGCAGAAAGACAGGGACGGTAAAGAGAGATAATGAGACAGACAGAAAGGGAGGGACAGAGGAGTAAAGAGTAGAAAGGAAGAAGAGGTGTAGAGAAAGAAGAGGTGAAGGGAGAGGTAGATGAGTTAGAGAAAGAGAACTTTGAAAGAGTAATGCATAAAGAAAGAGAGAAATGAGATAGAGGGTGTGTGTTGAAACAGAGAAGGAGGTATAAAAGAAAAAGGAAGTGATGATCTACATAAAAACAGGTACAGGACTAGAAAGATGGGCAATGAGAAAGGAGTAATTTATTCAGACAAGTGAAGCTGAGGAAACTGTGGTAGAATGAGAAAGAGAGAATATATATCACTAATTTATACAAACTTTTGTCTTTTAGCTTTGGGATGATTTGGCACTTTTGTGACGGATTGCTTTTGACTGATTTGTATGTTTTTTAAAAACG
Organism: Lissotriton vulgaris; assembly: GCF_964263255.1. Taxonomy (NCBI): domain Eukaryota; kingdom Metazoa; phylum Chordata; class Amphibia; order Caudata; family Salamandridae; genus Lissotriton; species Lissotriton vulgaris. Next base: position 219,915,890 of record NC_141696.1, on the reverse strand, counting down.
TTTTCAGGTATGCTGTATTGCTGTCAGCTTGCCAGATCCTGAGGAATGGTTCATGGTTCAATGGTGTCCTCCTCCTCATAGCGCCAATTCTGAAATGCTATAATCGCTAAGAGTTTGTGATGATCAAGCGAGGGAAGGAAAGGGAAGGGAATCAGCCAGGAGGGAGACCTTAAAAATAAACAACCTATAGTAAATAGCGTTCTTCTACTACCTATATACCACTGAATACACCAAGTGCTAAACACGAGTACCTGCAAAGAAAATTAAAAGGTTGCAAATCCTAGGGTGGAAATTCTCTAACGTCTTTGTTTTATCAGTGCATAATCCCTCTGATTGCTGAGATTCTGTAACGGCACAAACACAATACGCAATAAGTACTGTTTTGAAAGATTAACAATTTCCTCTCCTAAAACACGCACAAATTTACTTTCTGTTTACTTGACAGGTCATCAATTCGCATCACAGGGGAAGAGCTGATTGTCGTCTCTTGAACACCCCATGCTACAAATGCAAAACAGAAATACAACATGTAATTTTCCTTGTTCTTTGAAACACCAAGCAATCAAGCAGAGGAAAGTATTAAAGCCCCCCCTCCCCCCCCCCACACTTGCAACAAGCTCATAATAGTCTCGTACACTCTGTTACCTCACAGGGCTGAAATCTTGTGTTAGTATTCCAAATAATAATTAGCAACAGTAACAACTGTGTTTGTTTCACAGAACAGCATAGAGCAACCCAGTGCTGACTCTGCGCTGTACAAAGAGGCAAGACACCGCAACCAGCTCTCTCTGCTTTAAAGGCCAACCAACTACCAGGCACAAACGGGAGGAGTTGCTCCCACGCAGCGTCGTATTGGTAACGCGGGCACTCGGGGAATGGCTGAAGGGCCGGTAGCCCAGGCTTTTTTGGGCAGCCTGGGGGCTGTCCGTGCTGTTCGGATGCCGCCAGCGGCCCAGTGGGTGCCTGAGTGGCCTTTCTAGAGGTAGATGGGCGGAGGTATCACTCCCTGTCTCTCGCTGGGCCGGCCGATTAATGTATGCTGATTGAGCAGGGGCAGGGGGCCTGAGCAGAAGTGGTCTCACTTGCATTCATGAGTGGCTCAGCTGTGTGAACTAATCAGTGATTTTTTTTTATCTAAGTGAAGTTAATAAAACATGACCCCACCCCCTTTCTTTTCATACAACTTCCCTGAAGCAGTGTTTTGCAGAAAGGCAATACGCAAATGTAGGCCACTTTTTTTTGGGGTGCCCGGGCCGATTTTTTTATCCAAATTCAACCCTGCTCCCACACTGAGGCTACTCAAGAACGGAAGGCAGTGGCACCAGGAAATCGCTGCGTGCTTTGCTAAGTCTTACTACTACACCACAAAACCAAACAAGAGAATTGAGAGGAGCGAGTTGCGGTTTAGGTGCACCCTTATAGCTCCTTCCAAGGAGAGTGCGTGAAAGCACCACAAAATGCTGCTGAAAATGAATAATTAGCAGCACACTGATTGTGCTTGGGAGTTATATAGATCTGCCTTCCTTCCTGGTGAAGACGTTGTTTCCCCTTGCACACAAGGTCAGTTGTTTTCCAAGCAGACCTCCGCCCATTCGAGGAAGCTTGTCCTGCCCATTATAGAGCGTGAACAGCAGGGCTGGACTGGCCGTAATGGACACCAAGCATTTCCCCGGTAGGCTGCCAGGGTGAGGACCGATTTTGGGCTCCTGGAAGGCCGTTTTTGTAATTGGGGGCCGGCAAAATCGTCCCCCTGTAACACAATTGGCAGAAAACAGCCCTAACAAACAGCCCGGCTGCAACGCCCCCCCCCCCACCTTGCCCGGGGGCAGGCTGAGCAGTTTGCCAGGGCTTTGTTTCCCACTCCGGCCCTGGTGAACAGCCGCACTCTCTGCACCTACCGCTCACTCTCTCGTGTCTTGCCACAATGCCCCCAACTTCCTGAATCCCTCTCCATAATGCGTAAGTACCATTTTGCTATCTGCAAAAGCTGTTCTGACAGCGTTTAATGTATTGTGTACCTCACTGTGTGTGTTGCGTGCGACAATTGCATGCTCAGGTGTCTATGTCCAGCGCACATGAGTGAGGGTGCAATATAGTGATGTTTCTGGTTAGGACACTTCTATCTCGAAAATATGATCTGGTTACCTTAGGTCTCGATTACTGGACACCTCTTATGTTTATACTGGCTGTGTACTAAATCACTTTTGATAGTTTATGTTTATTACTGTGAAGAGTTTTTTACACAGTTTTCTTGGAATATTTTGGATTTGGGTTACTATTAGTTTCAATCTTCCACCTTGAATTTATAGGTGATTGTCGGAATCTTGAGTCTAGCTGATTTATCATTTTGTTCTTATATGTTTTTTTTTATGTTTGAAAGCTTTATTGAAATAAAGAATTAGCAATACAAAAAGGTGACAACAGCAGAATAAAATGAGAAGGGGCAATCATAGGAGAATAACATTAAGTCAGCTGATGGCACAATGAGGGAACAAAGCATTTTAAGAGTTTTTAAGGGAGGTAAAGGAGGGGAGGGGAAGGGAAAAATTAGAACAATGTATACTACAGTTAAGGCTACAATATAAAAGAACAAATTAGGTGATGGCAAGTAGAACAGTAAATGAACAATTAACTATTAAATGCACAAGTTAAAAACATTATTAAGGAATGAATAAGCAAAGGAAAAAGAGAAACTTTCAATAGTGAAAACTGAAGCATAAACTTACAAGCAGAAGTACAAACGCTCAAGGGGGTTTAAAATTGTCAGGGGTCAATGAAGTATATTTCTTTTTGGTGGAATGATCTAAGTATAAGGTGAGAGGTAACCAATAGAGTTCAACATTTCGAGGGGGTTTGCAGGAGGATGCAAAAGCAACATCCAATCTATGAGAATGACATAGTAAATTCCACCAGGAGGTTATGGATAGGTTGTTCAAGGATTTCCAATTGGAGGCTATATGTTGGAGTGCAAGTGCTAAAAAAAGGTCAAAAAGACCAAATGAATGTGGGGGGAGGTCTAAAGCCTCTGAAAGGCTACCTAGAAAAACCAAAGAGGTAGAAAAGGAAATAGAGAGATTAAAGATTTGAGAGATGCGGGACCACACTTGAAACCAAAAACGACGAACAGAAGGACAGAGAAAGAAAAGATGATAGAGATCAGCTTTGGGAGCATCACAGGTCCAACAGTTGGTTGTAGAAGAAGAGAGAAAACGAGAGAGAGAAAAAGGAGAGAGATAAAGTCTGTGATAGAAGAAGAATAAGGATTGAGTGAGAGATGCAGTGCGAGAGGTCTTCAAGGATTTAGCCCAAAGATTGTCCCAAAGAGAGGTCGGCCACGAGCAGTTTAAGTCTTTTTCCCAAGAGAGTTCCAATTTTGACTTGGGACGATCAGGGTCAGGAGCTGAGAAGAATCGATAAATAAGAGAAGCCTTAGGAATAGTAGAGAGAATGGTGAGTAAAGAGGAAAGGGAGGTGGATAGTTCATCCGAGGATAAAGAGTAGTATCGGTCAAGAACGGTGTCCATGAGAATGCAGTATTTATTTGCAAACGACGGAGGACAATGAAACTGGGCCTGAAATTGGGGGAAGGAACGAGGAGATGAACCGTCAAAAAGGTGATGAACCCATATAATACCTTTTGATCTCCACGAAGCCCAGGCAATAGGCCTATTCCGTATGAGAATGGATGAGTTATACCAAATGGGTGACGTTAAAAAGGATTCACGGGAGATAGAGGCTGTGGAAAGCAAGGGTCGCAAAAGAGAGGAAGTATGTTTAAATAATGGAGGGTTAAGACAAGGAGCCTTAGCAGTAAAGCGTAGCACATCCTGAAAGGAATAGGGAAGCAGTAACTCACGTTCAACCGATAACCATAAAGGGGCAAAAGGGGTCGTATCTTGCGATAACCAACGCGAGGCCTGGCGAAAAGAAAAGGACTTGTGATAAAGACGGAAGTTTGGAAAATTAATCCCCCCATTTGATTTAGATTTACGAAGAGCTGAGAGAGATATACGAGCTTTCTTCTGCTTCCAAAGGAATTTGGATAAAAGAGAGTCAATGCGACGGAAGTAGAGAGCTGGGATATGTACAGGGAGCATGGAGAGTAAATAGATCAAAATCGGAGCAATCATCATTTTAATCGAGTCAAGACGACCCCACCAGGAAAGGTATAGAGGATTCCAGGAAGAGAGAAGCGAATCAATTCTAGAAATGACTGCAGTCATGTTAAGTCGGATAGAAGAGAGGATAGAATTAGAGAAGAGGACGCCAAGATATTTTATTTTCGTACTGTTCCAGGCAAAACCGGTGGAAGCAAAGAAATGTGGAAGGCAGAATTTAGTTATAGGAAGAATTTCCGTCTTATCCGAGTTAATTTTATACCCTGAAGCCTGGGAAAATTTCTCAAATTCATGTAGTAGGGCCGGGACAGAAGTATTTGGATCTGAAATGAATAAAAGGATATCATCCGCATAAGCCGATAACTTAAGTTGATGCTCACCATATGGGAAACCAGAAATGGCAGGGTTGTTACGAATAGAAGAAATGAAGGGTTCAAGAGCTAAAATAAAAAGAAGAGGGGAAAGAGGACAGCCCTGACGAACACCTCGTTTAAGGGTAAAGGGGGAGGTAAGTTGACCATTAACAAGGACCGAGGCTTTGGGCATAGAATAAATCAAAGAAACGTAGGAAATAAATTTCGGACCAAAACCATGCCATTTCAGTGAAGCCATCAGAAAGGACCAATCAACTCGATCGAAGGCTTTTTCGGCATCAACCGAGATAGCTGCGAGGGGGATAGAGAGAGAGGAAGCCTTGTTGAGAACATTGAGGAGGAGTCTGGAATTGTCTGAGGTGAGGCGGCCCTTAACAAAACCACATTGTTCCTTCCCAATAAGATGAGGCATAAAAAGGTCAAGACGAAGGGCTAATAATTTTGCATAGATTTTATAGTCCACATTGACTAGGGATATTGGTCGATAATTCTTACAGTATTTTGGGTCACGTCCTTCCTTAGGTATGAGGCATATGGTAGCATCCTGAAAGGAGCCTTGAGCTTGAAAAAGAAAAAGAAGTTTAGGTAAGAGGAGATCAAAGAAGTGTAAGTAAAATTCAACGGGAAAGCCATCAGGCCCCGGGGTCTTGCCCTTGGTTAGAGAAGATAGCGCTGTGGACAACTCAGAAAGGGTAAAATCAGCTTCAATGTCTGAGAAATTAAGTGGAGAAGCGTCTGGTTTAGGCAAGCCCTCAAAATATGATCGTAGGAGATCTGGGGGAGGGGGATTCTCAGGAGAATATAAAGACTCATAGAAGGACTGAAACTGTTGTAAAATGTCTTTATCTGTGTGTAAGAGGACGTTGGAAGGGGAATAGATAGAGTATATGAGAGTTCTTTCTTTACGTGATTTCAGATAATTAGCAAGCAATTTGCCCGACTTGTTGCGCCCCCCATAATACCGTGCACTACCTCGAAGGAGAAAGGAGGAAGCCGAATCTGTAGTAAGTTTATTAAAAGCAATTTTAGCCTGAAGAAGTTCAGAAGGTATTTGAGTTGGAGAGGAGGTATAAAATTGGTGTTCAATTGATTTGATATGAGCAAGAGCAACCTTACGCTTTTGGAGAAACTTTTTCTTTTTTTTGGATACAAAATCAATAATAAATCCACGGGCCGTGGCCTTGAAAGAGTCCCAAAGAACATAGGAGAGATATCAGGGTCAGAGTTAAGCTGGAAGAATTCAGAAGTGAAAGAGCGAAAAGAGGAGGAAAAAAGAGGATCTGTAAGTAGAGAAGAGTTAAAACGCCAACGAGAAGATTTAGGAGGTGGAGGAGAAAGATCAAAATCAGTGATAATAGGGGAATGGTCAGAAATAACAATAGGTTCAATAGACGAGGATATAAGATTTTGAGATAAGGAAGAAGAAAGAAAAATATAATCTAAACGGGAAAAAGAGGCATGTGGTGGGGAGAAAAAAGAAAAATCTATAGTGTCTGGGTGTGTGAGCCTCCATGAGTATACAAGGTGGACCTGTGTGATAGTATCGAGAAACTGTTTATGGGGTTTGTGGGGGGTGAAGCGTACAGAGGATTTGCGATCTAAAAAGGGGTCAATGATTTGATTACAGTCCCCGCCCAAAAGGAAGGAATCATCTTTATGTTGGATACATTTTGCAGTAATTACGGGCCAAAAAGAGGAATCAAAACCTGTAGGGCCATAAACATTGAACAAGGTAAGTGGGATATTATTAATAAGCAACTTGACTAGAATCCAACGCCCCTCATCATCCTTGTCTTCAAGAAGTACCTTACATTTGTGACGTTTGTGGATTAAAATAGCAATACCATTCTTTTTATGTGGGGCCGGAGAAAACAAAACATTGCCAACCCCCAGTCTTTTAAGTTTCAAGGATTCAACATCTGAAAGATGGGTTTCTTGAATGAGAACAATATCGGGATTATAAGAGGAGAGGTGGGAGAGTACTTTCTGCCGTTTAATAGGATGATTAAATCCTTTCACATTCCAGGAGATAACTTTGAAAATCACAACATAATAAACTGTTCAAAATTGAGAGGTGCAAGAACATACTGTACAAGCAATAAAGCAATCAGTAGCATAGTAAAGGATAAGGTAACCAGAAAAATAGTAGAAGGAAGAATAAGGAACAGTAGGAGAAAAGGGGGAGAAAGGAAAAGGAATAGGAAAAAGGAAGGGAAAATAGTGGAGAGAAAGGAAGAGGCACTGAGAAAGGTAGAAAGGAAAGAAGAGAGAGAACGCATAGAAGACAGTACAAATCCATACGGATGACTGTAGGAAACATACCTGAAGGGAGGGATACACGAAGGGAAGTGGGGAAGTGGTGATGCGGAACAAGACGGGGAAACTAGGATCAGGAACACAGCCGCGCCGAAACCTCACAGGAGTACAAAGGATAATACATGGTGAAGGGGAAACTGAGACACATCTGTATGGGGAAGGAAAGAGAAACACACAATGAGATCAGGAACGTATGACATATATTCTAAGCAATATGAGAAAGGCCTAAGTAAAACAGGATCCAACAAAATGGAGGTCAATTGAAAAACTGTTCAATGAAGTCAAAGAGCAAAACAGTAGCACATAATAGCAAATACCCAAGGAATATAAGAGTATCTATCAGCCACTAGCAGAAGGTGAGGATTCCATTCCATCGTTGTTGTGTAGAAGAAGGAAATTACGGAGCTCGCCAGGTTCTTGAAAGGACCAAGACTTATTCTGGTGTGTGACTCTGAAAGTACATGGGTGGAACAAGCCATATCGGGCCCCTAGAGAACGCAGAGATGGTCGTAGAGCCAGGAATTCCTTGCGTCTAGATGCGGTGGCATTAGAAACATCCTGAGATATGTAGATACGTTGACCTTGCCAGGCTAACTGTCTTTTGGCTCTAGCAGCAGAGAGGATGGATAATAGATCTGTGAATTTCAAAAAGAGGATGATAACACCACGAGGCTTAGTAGAGGTGGATGAGCGTGCTCCAAGTCTGTGGGCCCTTTGAATACTGATGGAAGTGGATGGTGGCATGTCCAATAACTTCGGAAGAAAGGAGGTAAAAAAGGTGACTGGATCATCCCCCTCAAGAGTTTCCGGTAAGCCATAAAGGCGTAGGTTGTTCCTCCTATTACGATTTTCCAAATCCTCTGTGTGTCTTTGCAAAGAGAGGACAGTCTTCTCCAGGGACTCAATACGTTGCGTGTTGGAGTGGACCTCGGGAAGTTGATGTTCAATGGAGGAGATTCGAGTGTCCATTACTTCCCACTTGTCCTTCAAAAGTTGCATATCTCTGCTCGTGTCCTCAATGAATGGACGCAACACACGGATCTCCTCCAAAATCAAGTCCATAGAAGGTGGAGGAGAAGAGTCAGGTGTAGGAGAGTTCTGCTTCAACCTTTTGATAGACGATGCGGAGGGTGAAGACTTATTTGTGGGTGGATTGCCTGAGGAAGAGCGCTGTGTGGCGGAAGTCGACATCTTGACAGATTGTGAGGAGGCACTCAAGTTGGAAGAACTCACAGGAATTCTCTCAGAGGGATTAAAGACAAACTTGGGTTTGCGCAACAGCACCATAGATGAAATGGAATCAAGAGGAAACACCTGGCAAAGGAATGTATATAGAAACTCCGTACAGTGAACAATAGGGACTGCACTCCACCTGAATATCAATGACAAAGGCGCTGAGGCATCGAAAGTATTGAAATGTTCATCCAGAATGAGCCATACAGAGCCTCAAGCGGGTTAGCATACAGCAAGTCAATTGAAAATAATGTTCACCATAACAGCATCAACGATAAAAACCAAGAAAGTATCGAGCAAAAGGCATGAATCCCTCAGAGAAAAGAACGTGCGTATGGCACAGCAACCAATAATGCATGAATAGTCATATAACACTGACCTCGGGACATGTTGCAGACATATATCTGTGTGAAGCAGGAGGTCACAGTCATATTAGTAAAGGAGGCGTGTGGCAGGGTGGAGATAATTCGCCAAAAAGAGGAACCGACACTTTCAAATCAGCCACGGTAATCCTAAAATGGCGGCTGCAAAACCTCAAGGCGAAAGACGCGTCTGAACACAACGAGGGCGGCGAGAGCCATGAAATAACCCTCAACGCTCACCTCCAAAAGCTGTCGGTGTAGTGTAGGCACCGAGATGAGGAAAGTCTTCTCAGAAAGCGGAAGGGCATAAGTTCGTCAGAGGAGCCGCTGATGCTGAGGTAGTGCACAAAATGGCGGATCTCGGCATCTCATTCCCGGTCTCCGACTTCAAAACCTCAGGAAAGATCTGAAAAAGGCTCCAAAGGGTAGAAACTGCTCACACCATGTTCCGGTTGAGAAATCCGGTGAGTTGCGGCAGAAACAGCCCACTTCACCGCCGGGAAGCCAGAAGGAGGTGATACGGCACGGAGGAGCTCTTCACCTAGCCGTCCATCTTGCGCGGCACCCAAGCCACGCCCCCTTGTTCTTATATGTTAAATTAGTGCTGAAGAAGTATTTCATCAGATGAGCCTCCACGAAACACATGTGAGCTTGTGATGCCAAGAAAAGGTATTTGACGAATTTGCAAGGGCAAGAGAAAGTGTACTGAATAAAATAAAGAACAACCATTGGACAGCGTAAGAAGAAATCAGAATTGTTCTCACTTGTGCTCACGTGGATGACTCTTCAAGGTTCTAGGTGGTTGACAAGGATTCACAAGTTGAACCTACCAGGCTGGCTGCCCCCTTGAGGACCCTTCATATGAGGGATGAACTAAGAAATTACTGAGCAGTGGGCTCCCGAGGAGTTGGTACTTCTTGCTTTTTGAGAAATATTTTTATATGTAAGTGATATGGTAATAGTTTGTCTCTATTGAGATGCTTCGCTAGGTAAGTGTGAAAGTCTAAATGGATCACAGATGTCTGTTGTGTCCTTGTGCTGGGGCGATACTTACACGACACATTAGTCAGGTCAGTTGTTTAAGCTGTTTTATTATCTTTCTTACAGCAGACTCATGTGACCACATCCTCGCTCTTCCTGGTCATCCTGTGTTGTGTGTTTCCCCGCCCCCTTGACCAGATGTCCTGTCCGGTGACCTGTCCCCAGCTACTTTACCCACGGGGTCCTAGTGCCCCACACTCAGGTCACGACATCGTCCCACGACCATAAACCCACTGCCAGAGGGAGTACCACAACAGCTTCCAGATCTCCTAGTAACATAATCACCCGTTGCCTGAGATACCATTACATTTACCCTTTAAACCATATTACCCTAGCAAAGACGTAACAACTGGTGCAGCCATAGTCCTTCTGAACAGAGAGCAGGGCCAGACATTCTTGGAGACAGAGTAAGAGGCATAGGGATTCAGTGGCCCGGAAACTCTTGAGTTGGAGTGAATGAGATGGGGAATATTGTCCTAATTTGATGGAGGCTGCAGAGACTAGAAGACTGATCTGTCCGGGGATGGCTGAGAAGTGACATTTTCTTTTATACCCTTCTTGCATTGTGACAGATGCCCAGTGATATTTACTACTGGGAACTGTTCACATGCAATGGCATAGTCGAAATGCCTTCAGCTGCATAAGTATTTTTTAACGGTCTTAACAGGCAAACTTTGCTATGCGATAAAAAGTATGGTCGCTTATCACTGTTTATCTCAACTTTTAACCATTCTGTACTTGAATTGGAAGAAGGGATGTCTTAATCTGTGTCTTCATAAATGCATTGAATTTGAACTTGGTTAGTGAGTTTACCGAACAGGGATGGAGGGGATAACTGGAAGTCACTGTTGGCATATCCTAACTACTGCTCACTCACAGTCCATACTGAGTTGTCATTTTGGGAGCTGCATGCTCTAGTGCTTTGGAACCTGTGCAGGGTTTTTGGAATGCTGAAGGCAAGCCTGTTTTCACCCATCCATGACCTGAAAGCGACCAGCATCAGCCACGCTGTCCATTTATCCTCAACCATTGCGGTGAGAGTAACTTATAGTAAAGAGACCCTAATGAATGAATGAAATGAAATGAAAATTGCACTTATATAGCCCACATGTGGTACCCATTCCTCCAATCTTTTAGATCTATGTGGACCTCATAAAGGCACCAACTGTGGACTTAAATGGCAACCTAGCTTGGAGTCAACGTCGCTGGTTGAAAGGGAAATTGCTAAAGGGTCCTGCAAGTCACATGATTCAGTCATAAATAAAGGTGCTCTGAATTAAAAATCAGTTAAATTAATTCTAGAATACTATCCAAACATAAACTGGAGATTTGGGGTCTGCTTGATGATAATATCTGGGATATTGTATTACTAATGGGAACATGGTTAAATACTAGTTCTGGCCCAGATATAGCCCTTGCAATTGCAGATGGCTACCACATTTCCTTTATGGACCGGAAGGGTGGGCTAGGTAGCAGGGCTGGAATATTATATTGCTCAATATTTCTGTTCTCTACAAAAAAGTTAGAGGGGCAGGGACAGGCTGATGGATTTATTTTTTCAGTTAAAATATCTGACAACTTCTCCCTGTTTGGAGCCCAAATTTATTTCCCTTCTTAGCATTCTCCATAAGTTTAGCATAGCACTTTTGAATACGTTCGCCCCATTTTACCTTCATTACTCTAACCTAATGTACTTGACCTTTGTAATATGAGTGCTGATGACCCTAAGTGCAGGATAGTGGGGCAGTTAGTGGAGGCCATGTCTGATTTTAACTTTTTGCAAACAGTCAAGGGAGCTACACATAAAGGCTGTCACTCTCTTTTCTAACATACCCTCATTTGTCACGGACCAACCCTCTCTGGTAATTTGGAAACATCATTTTTTAGTCCCTTTTTACCTGACATCTTCCGCCATCCAGACTGATATGGTCAGGCTGGCCGATGCCACTCGTCCCTGGCATCTTACCTCAAACTTGAATTGGTAGGAAGCTGGCTCTCTATATAGTGGACCAAAGTGAGGTACACTGTGCAGAGATTCCAGGCGCGCCTTACTGGTTTACAGGGGCTTTCTTTAACAATCCCAAAGTGCTCTATTTTGGGGTAGGGTGGTCAGGAAGCTATAGGCTTATCAGAGGGGAGTGTTGAGCATTTGTTGTACACACAAAGCCAATATGTGACACAAACTCAATGAAGAAATGCAAGGCCAATTTAGTAAACTATCATGTATTTGTATATTAATTTAGACACCAAGAACTTGGGGATCAGGTATGTACTTTTCGAGTAAGAAATTTTAGAAAATACAGTCAATACAGCTGTCAGATTTGAGGCATATGCCTTAAATGCGGATATGTTATCCTATGGGAGAAACATACATTGCTTACGTATACTTGCAATCGAGTTACAAGGTTGTTCTTCTGGACTTAAGGTAAGTAGCAGCCAAGGTCTTTAGAACAACCAGCAGTTTCAATATACCTGCCCTGGTGAGTCCAGGTGCAGAGGTGTTGGCTGCAACGGTAGCCTCGAACACTACAGTTGAAGTCAATAAATAAACCTGTAACAAGAACATTTTTGCAAGTGGGGACTTACGGACAAGTCCGTTGGAACCCAAAGATGGGCTCAGTTCTTGAGGTTCTCTGGGGCTAGTGTTCACCATCAGTAGGTTTAGACTCAGTTTGCAGGGCTCGGCTGCATAGGTGTTTTGGCCGGCGTGTTTCGCTTGCGTTGGAGGCTCAAACTTGTTAGGTTGACTTGGAGATGAGTACAAAACAGAACAGGTGGGCCACTCTAGGTGCTGGCCTCTGTGATGCTGATGTCCTTCGTTGGTAGGTCTGTCTTGGCGGTGTTGGTGTCCAGGCTGGACACTTAAAAAGCCTTGGCTGCTGCAAGGGCTCTGGTGCCCTGGGTATTGGTTATTGAGGACTGGATGGTCTAGCATCTCGAAAGTCGCTGGAGAGATGGGGTTGACCTCTGGGAGCTTTAGGAACCTTCTCCTGGGCTGCTGCTTTGTCGGTGGGCCCAATGGACTGCAGATCAGTGAACCAGACTTTGTGGTTGGTGCCTGCAGGCTGCAGAGAAGTGACTCTTCCACTTCAAGGGAGATGCTGGCTGATTGTCAAAGTGCTGGCAGCCCTTCAAGACTTCAGGAGGATGCACAGCTGCTGGACAAGTCAGGTCTTCTCATTGTCAGGACAACAGCATGCAGGCAGGGTTTGGCACAAATTCTGATGCTGGTCCACAGTCTTTGTGTTTTCGGCTGTTCTCTGTACTTCTTTTTCTTCAGCCGAATGAAGCTGAGTTAATGGTGTCAGGGGGCCACCTAAATATTACATTTAGGGATATTAGGGGGAGTGAAGAGTAATAGCCAAAGGGCCACCTACCTATGGGGTCACTACACCCCTATATGATCACTTCCTGTGGGGATTGGGAATAACCATGTCTAGAGTTTCTAATTTCACCTAAATCAAAATGGTGGAGCTCTTCTTTCCCTGTTCACTTCAGGCAGCCCTCCTTAGGTGTGTAACTAGTCTGAGAGTGAACACCCCTCCTGACTAGCTTATTAACCTAACAACATGACAAAGAATGTCCTGAAGCACACCTCGTGTATTTCACATTACTGTTAAAGTATCCACTTATTTAAGTTTTGCGTGCAGCACCTGTGAATGGTGCACCGTTCCTTTCACACCAGGGCATAAAGTTCTGGAAGGTGGCAGCCTGCTGTGTTAGCAGGTCAAGCACGGGTTGCACAGCGTATGCACATTGGTATTTCCAAATTAATACTCATCCACAATAGTAGACCAATTTTTATCATGTTTATTTCCTCCCTTTTAACCATGTTTTATCCTTTTTATTCAGACATCACGTCAAAGGATGAAATTCGTGGCATTTTTGGTTGTTAACTCGATGTATAGCCCATCCAGGCCTCTACATGAATATATCTCGAATTTCCAAACATCCACCAGATTCTGTACATTTTCTTTACTCGATGCATTTCGGTTTTAGCAAACTTTCCTCAGGAGTATCTATAAATTGTAAAAATATCTATATTACCATCCCTCACAGCCTCCTGTATCGATATGGGAAGATTCCTAACCTTGGCTGAGACAGGCTTAGAGTTCTCTTTAAGTTTTATGCTGTGGGCATAGTGTTTGAGGCATCCTAATTTCTCTGTGAAGACTGAAGACCTCCTTGAACTCTTCCTCAATCCCTTCCAGACTTTTACCCACTTCTTGTACTAATATCTGGGGATTCTTGTTGGGATTGAGGTAGATGCCTAAGTCTTTTTGGGCTTGCCATCCCAGGATGTTATCCCCTTTCTTGGATACATAAATCTTTTCTACCGCTAGCCTGTACCTATAGCCTATGGTGCCCCAGAAGTAACCCTTCATCTGTATGGGTTGCCCACCATAACCTCCAGGTCTTACATCCATTCTCTGCAGGCTCAAATTTCCTTTGGTCACTTTCTCAAAATCTTCTGCAGATATAGTTGTCAGTTTGGAACAAGAATCAAACATTGCTTAAATTTTTGTCTCTTCCACTGCAATGAAATCCTTAGGATTGCTCACTGACTCACCTTAAACTTGTAACACAATTTCTTCACAGACACGGGTAGCGTCAAGGGCATATTTCGGATCCTGGGAAACCCTGGTGTAATCTGTGTTTGGATTTCATTGGCCCTCTTTCTGGCCTACCTGTTGACATGCGCTTTGCTGCTGTGATCGTTGATGTTCACTCCAAGTGGCTTTGTGTGGAGTTTCTTAGAGATATCACCACTAGGTCAACCATTGAAGTGCTTGAGAATCTGTTTTCCTTAGAGGTTTTCCCTAATATGGTATTGACTGACAATGGCACCCAGTTAACCTCTAATGAAATGAGATGTTTCTTTGAGAAATGTGGTGTCAAGCACTCTCGTACTTCTTTATACAACCCCATGGGAAATGGTATGGTCGAGAGGTCCAACCGTCTCATAAAAGGTACCATTCAACTCGCTTTAGCCAACAACTTAGATCCCAGACGGTTGGTTCAGGACATGGTTTGGTCATACAGGACTACCCTTCACAGTGTCACTCATCTGTCTCCTTTCCAAGTCATGCGTGGGCGATCCCCAGGTTCTAGAACAGTTCCTGCTTGGTTAAAGGATTGGGTACTGTCCGATGGTGAGAGTTTTCCTGTGGTTGTCTCTGGGAAGATTGCTGTTGGTGATTGGGTCAAAGTTAAATCTGGCAGAACTAAGGCTGGTCTGCATAAGTTTAAGGGCCCTTTTCGTGTTATTTCCCTCAACAAGTTTTCTCTTGTTCTGGAAGGTGGTGATAGGTGGAACCTCAGAAATGTTGCACTTTATCAGAAGGGTGGTTCGTTTCATATCCCTGCTTCCAAGGGTGAGGGTTGCTCTGGTGCTATGTTCATGCCTGATTCTGATTTCAGGGACTCTGGTACTCATGAGTCTGCATGTGATTCTGGTTCCTGTGATTCTGGTGCCCGTGAGTCTGCGTGTGATCCCCTCGCTCTCCCTTCTCCAAGTGTGAGTTTGCCTCTTGGACGTAGAGTGCATAAGTCTCCTGCCTACCTCAATGATTATGTCACTTCTTAATTTGTTTTTTTTTCCAGCGAAGTGGGATGGATTCTGTATGATTTCATGTTAACGTTTATCTCTGTTTTTGTTTTTTTGTTTCTTTCTTTCCTAAGAAATAGGATGTGTTATGTTGGAATCTTACCTGTTTATAAGATTCTCCGCACGCTCTGCTCTTTCCCTGTGTTCCGTGTGGAACATCTGGTACACGACACTCGATAGCTGACAGTTGTTCTGCGCTTTCGAGGTGGTCGGATGCCAGGTTGCTTTCTGCTATTAAACTTACCTGAATAAGGCCTACGTCTCCTGAGTTGTGCTTTCTCCGCCGTAAGAAGCATCACAACACAACCCTGTTAAGTTTCCTGTAATTAGCATTGCTCCTGCAGCATTGTTTGAGGTGTCCCCTCCTCCCACACTCTTTGCATGTGGCTTTTAGGGTGGGACGCTCCTTGTCATTCGCCAAGTCACCCAGTTTGCCACACCTGTAACAGTTTCCTTTGAAACTCCAACTCCCCTTATTCTCTTTATGTTCCTTTTTTAGCCCTCTGCCTTCAAGCACATTTTCATTCTCAACAGAGACTTCACTCACTTTGGCTTTACCCTCGCTATCCTGCTTTATTTCATTCGCACATTTCATCATGTGTTCCACTTGTTTCGCCACGATAAGCACCTCCCCAAGGGGCGGGTCATCTTTTAACCACAACTCCTCACGTATACATTCAATCTTACATGTTAAGAGAAATTGATCATGTATCCGCTCCTCACAAGCTCCCCCAAACTTGCATGTAGCCGCCAACGTACGCAACTCAGAGACAAATTCCTCTACTGTTTCTCCCTCCTTCTGCCCTCTCTTTCCAAAATGGTATCCTTCCATTCTAGTGCTTATTTTTTGCAGAAAATGGGTGTCTAATTTCTTTAGATTAATTTCATATTCATTCAACCCTCTTGCGTCATTGGCATTCAAATCAGGAAGATGTTTTAATACCTCCTGTCCTTCAGCCCCCAGATAGTGCATCAGTTGAGCCACTTTCCTTTCAAGTCCCAAGTTAGGACCACACACTACTGCATAATTCTGGAAAACATTTTTCCACTTATTCCACTTTAAAACAGGCTCCCCTGGAGTGGTCAGAAAGAATGGCGTGGTGTAACGTTCTGCATGATGCCTAAAGGGTACAGTATTTGACTCCAAAGAGACAGGTGCCCTGCAATGTTTCCCTGGATGTCAATCAGACATGTAAAGTACCTTGCACTACAGAATGTACACAATACACTTTAGTCTGGCCAAGTGTGAACATAGGACAGAGATAAAATGTCAGGATGTGAATAAAAGCATCTTCAGTGGGAGGAAAAAATGGACAAATGAAGGAATGGGACTAATAGCAACCGATGGCCACTAGGTGGCGATATTCACTTAATAATCTGTTCCAGCGAGTAGCAGAGATCCTTTCACGTTCTGCTCGTCAAATTTTGTCAGTCTCCTTTCTTTACACAAATTGACAAACACGACAAGTCTCCTCTGGAACTTCCCTCCTTAAGCAGCAGGATATCTCCCAGAAGGTTTTCCACACACTAAATGATTTAGAGCCGAGGAAAACTGCTGCAATGTCTCTCTTTCCCTCGGTGACAAAAATGCGCCTGAGGGAACTGACGAACTCTTGAGGGAGAGGATCAAGGCTGTGCCAGTCAGCGCGACCGGCAGCTGTTTAAAATCAAAAGGCAGCACTAGCGCTTCTTTTCCCCATATCTTTTACTGTGGAGCTGTGCCAGTTAGAGTGACCGGCATGTAGTAGTGCATTGGGGTGGACTTTGAAAGCGCCACACACCTAAAAGATGAGTATGCATTACAGCTGCGCCACTCAGATTACAAGAGCTGTGCCGGTCAGCGTGACTGGCCTGGGATACTTCTCCACTGCCCACTGCCAGGAAGTAGTGCGGGGCAAAAAAGACACCAACAATACCATCCAAGCGCGTCCACAGGCCCCGGAGCATCCATCTAGGCAAGGCGATTCTCTCAAAGCCATGTCTGACGGGCAAAATCACCTCATACAACACGAAGAGAGGACGGCAGAACCACACAGTGCCACCTCAACAGACACCTAACTCTAAAAATCCTCTCAAGAGTGCATAAAGCCGAGCTGGGAAGCACGTATGGCAGAGTGCACCCAGGACGGTAACCTCTTTCCTCAGAGCCCAAGTGCTGCTCGCCCAGCACCGATGTCGGAACAGCTCGGCCGGAGATAAGTGCAGAGCGTGGCCAGTACTTAAGAGAATACGATCAATCAAAGTCTCCAGCAGAAGGTAGGGAATTTAGGTTTTGTTCCCCTCCTCAGTCAGAGGCGTAGCTAGAGCTTGTGGCGCCCGGGGCTATCCCTCAGATTGCCGTCCCATGGTGCTGGTGAAAAAGGAAGGCGAGTACTTGACGGTCACAGGTAAGAGCCGGGAGGTGGAGGCAACCGCAACCACTGTAGCAGTGCTTAATTTGAGCAGGTGGTTTCTGTGAACACCAGCACTTATGAAAGTCTGCCACATGGTGGCACCGTTTGTCTAATATAGGGCTAAGCACAATCACAGTTAGTCATTTTCAATGTATATTAAATCAATAGACAATACCTACTAAACAATCCACTCTTATAGGTTTGGGGGCCTGTAACATTCTCAATTGTCACTCTTGTACAAGTCTGATGGTTAGGAGTTGTGTTGGTGCTGACTTTGGCAGTGCTGTCAGAGGCGCTGAGTGGTGCCAGCTTAAACGGATTCCTGAGAAGGGCCGTGGCACTTTTGTTTTTATTTTACAAACTAGGCACTGCCTAGAAGCCCCTTTCAATTATCCTGTAAGTTCGTTGTGTACAGTTACAGAACAGGTGGCAGGCTCTCATGCTTCCAACATTTAATATGTAGAACTCTATGTGCCAATTCAAGCAAAGTTAGGTGGCTAATGGGTGTTATCTGGGGGTTGTAGGCCAGTAGCCAGCTGAATTAGATGAGTGTGTCTATTTATCTAGAAGTTGGACCCTTTTCCAATTAAAGACAACATGCCACCAATAAAGAAAGAGACAATGGTCAGCTGAGAGAAGGGTCCTGTACGCAGTTCATCAGAGCACTACTTCCCAGCAGAGCCTTGGAGCAGGGCCCCTACCTGGTCCATTTCTGTGCCATATTTGGAGATTGATCTAGTTCCACATCCCGGCCACTCTTCAGCACACCCTTCTTGTAATTACTATGGGACATGCCTTTGTCTGTAAACAACATTTTAAACATTTTAAACATAAATCAATACATTTTATACTTTGCGAGGTTTCTGAATTTTCCCTTATTTTGGCTGAGGTGAAGTATAAACCCACCCAGCCCTCATCTGGTGATGATTTGCTGTTTCAGAAATTCCCACTTGCAAAGGACAGGACTTCGTGCAGAACAAGATAACTGATTGCTCATGCCAACACTCACAGTCTTAGGTGGGTGGTTTCAGTGGTTGAGTCATGCCTTGCAGAGAGCAGCTTCTGAGTGGTGTTGGTAACCTCGCTTATAAGGGCGCTCAAGTGTAACCAGAGTGAAGTAAACGTAAGAAATCCAGTGGTGCTGCAGGTGAGAAAGAGGGTGGTTACCAACTACCCCCAACCAACCACATAGAGTGTGGGCATAAACTTCACAATGAGTGATCTCTCCTGCGCTCCAATATCTAAATAAAAGTCAAGTGGTAATCAGTTTTAGACTTAGTAGGTTTGTCAACACATACACTGTAGTACAAGGTATTTGTATTAAGCCAATAAACTATGACCAAAATGTAACTCAGTCAGAATTGGACAGTAATCATTCCTCCGATTAATTTCCAAACAATCCTTATTCCAAGTGAAAAGTAAATACATGTCCAGAGCTTAGCAGTATTCTTCTTTATTCTCAAAAGCTTGTGTTGCTTGGTGTCTCACTTCAATACAAAAAAGTTTCTCTTCTCTTTCACAGCCTACACGTGTTTCGTCTGACCCAATATGATGGTCTGTGACTTCATCAGGGCTGTACAATAAACATCAAATGAATGTATATCAGTACAATATCAATATCAATGTACTAACCGAAATTAGGTAAAGAAGTTACATTGCACCTCATAGACACCCGTGTCATCAGAGGAAAACAAAATTGAAGTCTAAACGCTACCAAGGAGTGAGGGTCACCATTGTGCACACCAATATATCCCAAGTCTGTTATAAATAATAATATAATCACCTCAAAATTATATGTCGCATTAACAGAAGATACTTCTCGTCTTCTTTGCCAATAATACTGCTGTCCTATTATGTAAATAATGAAATATTTTAAAGTCTATATTTATTAAATGAGACTAAATACCTAACTACATAGCCACGTCAAATAAATGATCAAATTTAATGGTCTTCTCCACTCACCACTAGTAATAGTATTCACGTCTTTTTTCAGAAATCTCCAGATAATATAAATGCTTTGGCTGCACGTAAGTAAATAATAACCTGCAGCAAAGAATAGGATGAGTCACTGCTAGATTCTAAGTAGACTATGAAAATATTAATTATACGCTGCCCCAAGTCACCTTACCAATTCAAGTCCTTATATTAGTGAATACGTTCTACTATTGTAAGTGTAAAGAGTTTTGTAGTCTTCCCTCGATCTGTATAAGATAAATAGTCAGCATTATATAGGGATCAGGCTAAATTAACCTATAAACAATATACCATATGTGCCACAAATCATGAATAAGTTATTTCGTATGTAGCTCCATGCTTAAAAAACTAAGTAAAGAGATCTATGTATTACCCTAAGTAAGTATCTATTCTTATTCCGGATCACGAGTGACCATCCAAATTAAAAAATCATAACTATACATTCAGCATATACCTTGGTTAACGGAAAACAATGTGCATCTAATCCTATCTTTTTTAATAACTATTCAACTCCAATAGGGCACAAGACTGCTGAGAATTACTTATAAAGTTTCCCCCGGCGAATGCACTCACCCAAATACGCAGAAACGCTCCCGTATCAAAATCCGGCGTGCAGCATGGTCGCCATGTCAGTGTGTCTATTTATACCGCGGTGTCCGTGGCCGCCATATTGTAGTGTGCAAAACGGACTATATTTAGTCTAATACTGTTTAAACACCGTAAATATCTGTTTTAGTACTTAAAGTATTATGTCGCAGTTACTTCGTAATGTTGGGTTTGCGTTCTGACTCTTATGATAAATTATTCGGTACGTGTTTAATGTTAAACGTGATTTCATTATAAATTATTACATATATAACACCCAAAGTCTTTTAGGGGTGAATATTAGGCTAACATCATATATTGGTCATCCAGTCCTCGGGGTTAAGAACAAATTATATATTTTTCTTACATTCAAAAAGCGTCCTATAGCAGGTTCGAACCCACTAAAATTACGTGTATCTCATATCCTCCTATGCTTTGTGCCACTGGTGAGTCTAATGGGCGGGGGACGATTAATTTCTAATAATCTATGAATTTGCGTGGAATAGGGTTAGGTAAGTAGTTGAAATTATAGAAATAAAAATAAAAAAGCAAATGAGTGTAGTTAGTATTATACCAAGGTCAGAAATAGAGGAAATTAAGCCCAGAAATAGAGGAAATTTTGGCAAATAGAGAATAAATTATACAGGTCAATAACAAGAGATTACATATGTCTATATAAATTATACATTTCAAATTCATACAGTGTAGCCAGTTACAATTGGATCCAAATAATTGCTTCATTCAAATCACAGAAATACAGGATAAGTTTATAATACATATCCGCTTATTTAATAAACACAGTAGATGCAAGTAGAACAATACTGGATCACTGACCCAAAAAGTATTGTAATTCAGAGTCTAAATTCAAACCTTCTTCTACGGCCCTAAATTTCATAATCCACATGCATTCTCTACGTCTCAAACGTAAGGTTCTGTCTCCTCCTCTCTTGTCTGCATTAACTACGTCAATACCATGATACTGGAATTGATGTTTCACCCTGTCGTGCTGTGTCTGAATAAAGTGTGCTGCTATAGGATATCTAGTATCCCCATTTTTTAGGGCTCTAAAGTGTTCTGTCATCCTGTCACGTAATCTCCTTATGGTACTTCCAACATAAATTTTTGTACATGTGCATCTGATTACGTATATTACATATGTAGTGTCACATGTAATAAAGGAATTGATTCTATATAGTCCCGTTTGATTGTAATTAAATTCCTTTATCTTATTGACAGCCCATCTACAGGAGTTGCAACTACCGCAATGGTAAAATCCTTGTGGTTGACGTCTTAACCAAGAAGATTTATCTGGTATACTGTGGTAACTAGGGCACAGTTTGCTGGAAAGTGTTTTCCCCTTCCTATATGTGATATTGGGTCTGTTATTCAGTACTCCCTTGATATCAGCATCACTCATTAACAAATGCCAATATTTCTTTAAGATCCCATATAACTGGAAACTTCCTTCGCCATAGTTGGTTACTAATCTTATCAATTCCTTATCCTCATTGGGCTTATTGTGACTCGGTTTAGGTTTCAGTGTGTCTGCTCTTGTCACATTTTTAGCTCTTTTCACAGCTTTATTTATGACCCTCTCAGAACAGCCTCGGGCTTTAAACCTCCTGTTCATATCTTGCAGGTTAGTCTCAAAATCTACATCTTCTGAACAATTTCTTCGTGCTCGCAACATCTCTCCATATGGGATGGAATTGATTTGACAAGAGGGATGACAACTTTCTGCTGATAATATAGCATTACAACTAGTAGTTTTTCGATACATCCTGCTGCACAATCTATCATTCTTAATGAATAGTTCCACATCAAGAAAAGTTAACCTCTCATGACTGTATTCTGTAGTGAAGGTCATATGTACATCATTATCATTTAGATGATTAAAGAATTCATGTAATTCATCAATAGTACCCCTCCAAATCATCAGGCAATCATCTATGAATCGGCCCCAATAATATAGGTGGTCGATCCATCTACTGCCTTTGGGGCCCCAGATCCACTCCGCCTCAAACCAACCCATAAATAGGTTAGCAAAAGACGGAGCAAATCTGGAACCCATCGCTGTTCCATGTCTGTTTGTACCACCTGTCCTTAAAAAGGAAGTAATTCTGGCTGAGTTACATTTTGGTCATAGTTTATTGGCTTAATACAAATACCTTGTACTACAGTGTATGTGTTGACAAACCTATTAAGTCTAAAACTGATTACCACTTGACTTTTATTTAGATATTGGAGCGCAGGAGTGATCACTCATTGTGAAGCTTCTGAGTGGTGTTAGACATAAAATGCCCATCATGCCCTTGAGCGGAATCTGGAATATTTCCTGACTACTGCAAAGTGTGGCTAAAATTGCTTAAACAAAAAATAAATGAGGGGGGAGGAAAGATGGAGACTCGCTAAGGCGCCGGGTGTGGTCCTAGGCTAGATCGAAAAGAATCCATGGTAGTGCCGGGGCCCATTGGCATGATAACACTCCCAAAGGTGGTCCAAAGAACAGAAAAGCGCATAGAACCGACTACATTACCCATTGCGCAGCTGAAAACCCAGATTGGGCCTAATACAGTAGGTGCCAAACAGCGTACACCTCCAGGATTAGGATATGTCAAGTGGAGTCCATGGGAGGGGGGATGCAACTCTCCTGCAGCCTGTTGCAGGCAGACAGGCTCGCTCCATATGTAAATGTAAATGTAAATGTACAGGAATTTATATAGCGCAAATCACCGAGCGGTTTCTAAGCGCTTGCTTAGGGAACCCGTCCTGGTATTCCCCTGTGAGATAACCCCGGCAGGGTATCCGCAAGGTGAAAGCCAGGCATCCCGCCACGAGGGGCCGTTGTGGAGATTAAGCAAGCTATTGCCCAGAGTCGCAGAGTGTGAACCCGTGAATCGAGTAGGCACCGGAGCGAGAATTGTCGAGTCCATGGACATTTTAGGACTCAAGACCCCGCCGAGCAGGGAATTGAACCCTGGTCCCGGGCTGACTTCTGCTTCCAGGTCTGCCTCCTCTAACCAGTGAGCCACACTTCTCCACTCCATGGCATAGGTACCAGATGGAGGAGCACCGTACAATTCTTCTGGGGCTGGGGTCTGAAGCAAAGACCTGGGCGCAACTTGCGTTAGAGCCACAAAGCGTGCCTGATTGGAAGAGGCCGGAGATCTGCCTAGGCAGGAACATTCTACCCAGCATGCCCAGTGAAAGTAGAATTTGGGGAGACGAGGATTGCACTTATGGCCGACCCGGTTGCAATCTACTGCTGACATGGAATTGTGGCGAAGTAATGCAGAGGCCAACAGACTGGGTAAAGGGTAAAGGATGAGCTGGAAATTAAGGTGGGACACAGCAGAGTAGCGAACACGTTTGCAATTAGCTTTAAACTTTCTGATGGTAGGGGTCCTGTCTGTGCTGAGCCACCCAGGCTCTTCCACTCACACACAGCAATTTGAAACCTTGGCAGCTATTTGTCTCAAGGCAGTGAACGCCCCCCCACACACAAAATCCACCCTCGACGGCCTCAACCACCCCCACATTTATTTTTCAAATATCAGCTGTGCACTTTTTCCTGGCTGGTTTTCCACACTCACAAGCAACCACAAAAGCGGTACATATCACAGAAATAAAATGTAAAGGCTGTAGGCTGTACTTACCACGAATACGACCCTTGCGCGCCTCCATTTGACGTCGATTGCCTGCGCACGCACTGCTGCCCACATGTACGCCTACGAAGGGTAGAGAGCTCATTGGAGTCTTTCCCCTCTGACCCCAGTCGCGCACGCACCACGCCACCATGCCAGGTGCAGTGGGGCGTGTAGCGTGAGTGCGCTGCAGGCAGCAGTTGCAAGCAGATGAGCTTGCTTGCGCTTCAAACTGGTGGCCCGTTGAAGCTGCCTTTATAATTTAATTGGGGACACTTACTGACACTACTGTGAAGTGTCCTCAAATAAATTATAAAGACCTCCGCCACCAGTGCAGCATGGCTGCCGCCCTAAAATAGCGCCGCCTGGGGCGGTCCACCCCCCCCCTAGCTACGCCACTGTCCTCAGTCACTTCTAGTAATGTGCGCAACACTTTTCAGCACACATGTTTCCCAACAGGCAAAGGAAACTTTCCTTGCAGTACTCACTGTACCGTAGCAGGACACCATAAAACACCCTTCATTAGTGTGTTGGGGTCACTTCCTCTGGTACTTCTCTGCTCTCGAATCCCGTCCTTTGTCGCCAGTGTGAAAACAAGCATTTAGTCCTCCCCCTTGTTGTAAGCACAGGAGACTGTAAAGAAGTAGGAGTTATCTAAGAAGGACGAATCGCAGGTGCAGATTTATATCCAAATGGGTTTTATTCCAAGTTAGTAACAGCATCACACGGGAGCGCCACCAGCTCTCAGGCAATATAAAAGTTCAATCTAAACTACAACAACTGTATGTTTAAACAGTAAGAGCATCCTCGAGAGATGCACCTTCAAACATAAACATGTTTGAAGGAACACTCTCTCTCTCGAGGATGCAGGAAACAGAACGTGCGAGGCTAAGGACTCATTACCTCACAAAAGCATAGAAGTGGAAGAAAGACAATACCTTACAGAGACGCAGGGGTAAAAAGGATGACGTTTATTTCACGAAGTACAAGAAAGGACCCCAGCCGCAGCTGTCGTCCTGATCACCTTCAATCACACTCTGCGCAGGGAGCTCATCACGGAACGTTCGCCACTGTGACATTCTACAGCATGTCACAGTGGTGCAAACCAAATCAATCACAGGGGAGGGGGTGAGTGGCATGACCAGGGTTCCCCCTACAGAAGAGGATACCACAGGGCCCCTTAGGGTGGTGTAATACATGCTGCAGCCCTTAAGGACACTGTTTAGCACCCATACTCGGGGTACCAGCGATCCTATTTTCTAGGCACTTACAGGGGTACTAAAGTTCTTGCCAATTGGTGTTTTAGAGAAATAGCACTGACACTGGGGCTTTGGTTAGCAGGGGCCCAGTGCACATCAGTCAATAAACATCAGTATCAGTGGCAAAAATAAGAGATGACCATGACAAAAATAGTCACTTTCCTACACAATCTTAGAAATATGTGTTTGCAAATTAATTCCAACCTGTCTTAGAGAACAGAAGAGGTGGTTAATTCCTTTGACTCAGCCCTTTTGCATGGGTTTAATAAACTGCCCCTCCTCGGAAGAGGTGCACAGGAAAGAAATTCCCCTTCTGCAGTATATTTCGCTCCTTCCTGTAAGCATAAAAACACATATGTAAACGGACATAAATACGCCCCCAATGATAAGTTGGCTTACAAAGTAGCTCTTAAACAGCTGCACAAAGATATTTAAAGAACGAAAGCTGGCCTGTATGCCAAACAAATTGCAAAAGCAGATAATGCACCAAATTCAAATTTGAAATTGAGACAAGTAGTTAATTGGTGTAATTATGAGAAATGTCAAATTAAGAAGTAAAAGCTGTGTGCATCAGCGTGCACAATATTACTCCAAGAAAATTGTATGAATATTCTTGTAAATAGTTGTCAGCGTCGAGTTCATTAAACTGTACGTTCAGTAACTTGAAGATTGTCAAGATTAATGTTACTGAAAGCGTAAAAAGTATGTCAAGAAATATTTGCTGACAAGCTGAAAATACACACAATTGTCCTCAAGAATGCAAAAATAAAATAAAAGAATGAAGTATTTGTAGAAGTACTGGAAATATAATTGTTCTCTTTTAATTTAAAAAGAGAACGAAAAGAATGGACTTCAAGAATAAATTTCACGCTGCATGCACTTTTTAAACTTAATGAAAAGAAATAATAAGCTTCATGAAAAATGTGCTATCCAATTTGATTGCTGTAGAAAGCGCTTGAAAATTGAGTAAAAGATAGTCATGAATACCCACTTGAAGACTGGAGAAAACGCTCTTCGTTTCAGTGGTCGTGTTGTCCTAGTAACCACAAGATGGCGGTGGAGAGCGTGATGACGCTTCCGACGTTGAAGAAACGTAGGCGCGCTTTGATGCGATGGATGTATGCGCGAGTAGAATTCAATTGTCCAAGGTGACGTTGCTGCGCGCATGAAAGCTGTGAAGAGCGAGGCTGAGAACGAGGCACTCGGTAAGCGTTAAATGCTTTTTTAAAAAAAAAAAGGCACAACGCTAATAAACCGAATCGCACGCTGGAAACAGCAAAGTCAGGAAATATTTCCCCAAAACGATGAGGCTTTCATCAAAGTATGCTGTGGTTCTTCCTCCTCTCTTCTTTCAAAATAGTTAATTGTAGAAATATACGCGAGGGTTTTAAATTGAGTTTAGAAGTTCAATACGATAACGTTGGAGCTACAACATTGTAATTATCCACAAACGAATTAGGAAAATAAAGTCTCAAGGGTGCTTCAAAATTCACAATTCTTTGAATTACTCACAATTAGAGTTGAGAATCAAAACGTAGGTGAAACGGTGAATTTTCAAAATAGAAGAAATCGTAGTGGAGGTTGATTACAAGTTGTGCCCATCCTCGTCGCCAAATCTGTAGCGACCTCTTCATCAATAATATGACATCCAGGAAATGGTATAAAGTATTTATTTGACTCGTAGTTCAGGAGATAAAAGTGCATGCAGCAGATCATACAGGTAACAGTGAATTGAATCATGACATTCTACAATTCCAGAACACCCTTCAACAAAGTTCTATTACATAGTATAATTCCATTGCTCATTAAAGAAACATGCAACCACTACAGCTAGTTTCCAAATAGTTAAATCATTTTTGAACCCAGAGGAGGCCAGACAAGCCATCATTGCCTCTCAGTCGCTGGCTGATATCTTGTCTACTTTCTTTTATGAGAAATGGAAAAACATCTACTCGAAGTTTCGAAATGTTAAAATTAAACCTCACTACAGGTGGGCTCAAGATACTACTCTTAAGAGTGTGAGCTCTTTTTTTAGTCATTTTTGGGAAGATTTTGTTAGCTGAATCTGAATTGTGTCTTGTGCAGCTACTTAATAGTTGAATCCGTTTTCTATTCGATTTGCCCTTGGAGCTTTGAAATGTGGCATCAGCCTGGAATGATTGCCACTTTGAAAAAAAACTAACCTAGACCCTTATATTTTGAGCAACTAGAGACCCATTTCTTTACTCCCTGTGCTCGGAAATGTTGGAAAAATTGGCAAACCTTCAGCTTACTAGACACATTGAAAGGAATGATACTCTCCACCTGTCTCAATCCGGTTTTCATTCAGGTTTTAGCACAGAATCAGCTATTTTAGAAGTTACTGAATTCATTAGGTACAATCTTGATCTAGACAAAAACTCCGTAGTCATCCTCCTTGATCTGTCCGCCGCATTTGATATGATGTCTTATGACATCCTTTTGCAGAGACTGAATAAGGCTGGAATAGTGGTTAAAGCCTGGAATACACTAAAATGTTATCTTTCCAACAGGAAACAAGCTGTTTTTCTACTTCCCTATACTTATGCTACAGAGAAATGAAATGCGGTGGACCATACGGGTCAGTCAGACTTAGCCCTAGCCTATTCAATATTTATGCGGATGATACACGGCTGATGCTTGTGTTTCAACAACTGGATGCCAGTATGGCCAGCAACTTTCAGGGTTGTCTTTTGCCTTAGCAAGCTGGATGTACAGCAGCTGTTAAAGCTGAATTCGGATAAATCCACATTTTTGTATTTAGGACTCTTCTTCATTGCATACCAGGAGATTATGGTCTATATAGCATGATGAATCTCCCAAAACCCATCCAGCATCAGTTGTGAAAAATCAGGGAGTGCAACTTGATACAGCCTTATCATTCAAACCCCATGCGCTCTCCAAAGCAGCCATTTCTTTTCCCCTTCTTAAATCGTTAAGAAAGACTATAAAATTACTCCCAGCCGTTACATGGAAATACACTGTGCAAGGTCAGATCACATCCAGATTGGATTATACCAATGTTCTTTATCTAGGAGTTCCATTGGAACTGACAAACAGGCTGCATTGTGTGCAACGCCACTTGTATTAAACAACCCCTAAACTACAATCTATTCGGCAAGGTCTGAAGCAAATGCATTGGCTGTCTATCAAGCTGAGAATAAAGCTCAAAGCACTCATAGGGCTCTATACAACAAAGGTCCCTTCTATATGCAGGATAACGTAAAAATAAACACACCCCACAGAGCTCTTTGCTCATCCAATCAAAATCTCTATTTTTATTCCTCGGGTGCACAAAGCCAAAGTGGGGGAGTGAGGGTACATCTTTTTCCTTTTGGGCCCCCGGCTGTGGAATTCCTTGCTGGAACATCTTTGAACAATTGCTATGCAATCTGATTTCAAGGACTGCCTGAGGACTTTTGTGTTCAGAGAGGTGTAAATAAATGTCACTCTCTGTCTTAACACCACACCAGGCTAAAATGATATAACTAACATGATCAGAAATACTAAATACAAAAATACTACTCCGCTCCAAAACGCCCATCGTCGCCCTGGTTCTCGGAACATCTCAGATCACTACAACAGAAATGTAGACAGAAGGAAAGAGCCTGGTGTGCACGTCCTGACCTTTCAGGGAAAAATCTACACAAATCTGCCCTGAGAGAATATAAAAAGGCCATAGCCGATGAAAAAAAGACAGACATACTACAGCCAGGTTACTACCTCCCTTAAATCTTCCAGAGAGCTTTTTAAAGTTATTGATTCTCTCTCAGTACCTAAAGCCATTGAATCTGTTAATGACTCCCAGGAGCTTTGTAATAACATCGCAAGCTTCTTTCTCACCAAAATCTCTGATATTCATGTTTCTTTAACCTCTCTTAACTCTGAACTAGATGCTAATAGAGCACTCCAGCCCCTTCCCTCCCCTCTTCCACTCAATCAAACCCCCGAATTGGACCCCCCGTCCAATTTTTCTAATTTTCCTTGTTTGACACCTGATGATCTAAACCGCCTCCTTGATTCTACCAAATCATCGTCCCCTCTTGATCCATTTCCTCTGAAGGTAATGAAGTCCTGTAGAGAGACAATTCTTCCTTCTCTTCTGCAAGTCATGAACAAGGCTATAGATGAGGGGTCCTTTCCTACCCCTTGGAAAGCAGCTGTTGTCAAGCCCCTCTTAAAGAAACCCTCCCTAAACCCCGAAATCCTCAAAATTTTCCGCCCCATATCTCTTCTTCCTGCCCCAGCAAAGATCCTCGAGGCCCACCTCAATTTCCACCTCACTACCTACCTAGAGACGATGGGCCTACTTGACATCTCCCAGCACGGGTTTCGTGCTGCTCATAGCACAGAGTCTGCCCTCATTGTCGTAGCTAACAACATCCGCTCCGAAGTGAACAGAGGGCAGACTGCATTACTGGTGCTACTCGATCTTACAGCAGCATTTGATACCCTATCCCCTTCCATCCTGGTAGATCGCTTGAAGGAAATAGGAGTAGGGGGAACTGCTCTGAGCCTCCTGTCATCTTTTTTTATCTCAGAGACAACAGAGGGTCCAGCTTGGTAGCTTCCTTTCCCCCTCCCAGGCCGTGCAATGTGGGGTTCCTCAGGGCTCCTCCCTGAGTCCTCTGTTATTCAACATCTACGTAACCCCACTTGCCAAGGTAATAAGATCTTTCGGGTATCAAATTCTGTCTTATGCAGATGATACCCAGATTATCATCTCCAGCACCCCACAGGCCTCAGCGGCTGCCTCCAAATTTCGATCTTGCATGGAGGCAGTGTCACAGTGGATGGTGCGTAACTACCTAAAGCTCAATGGAGAGAAAACAGAGGTCCTAGTCTTTGGAGGTAGCCACAACATCTGTTCTGAAGACTGGTGGCCCCCCTCTCTTGGTGACTGCCCTAAACCTTCTAACTCAGGCAGAAACCTTGGTGTCCATATAGACTCGGCCCTCTCCTTCGACCTACAGGTCAATAGAACGATTTCCACCTGCTGCAATACCATCCGCATGCTAAAAGAAAATTGCCCCGTTTTTGTCACCTGATGCTCGTAAGCAGGCCACAGTCGCCCTGGTATCTTCCAGGCTCGACTACTGTAATGCGTTATATGGAGGCATAAATAAGAAATCCCTACATCGCCTCCAGGTAGTCCAAAACTCCGCTGCCAGGATGGCCCTAATGCTGCCCAGGCTCACATCTGCAACACAAGCCAGAAGGGACCTCCATTGCCTTCCCATGCATGCCAGGATCTCCTTCAAACTTCTTTGTTTAACTCACAGGGCGGTGTTCGGATCTGCCCCTGAAGGCATAAAGACTCTTGTCAGCCTTCAATCTCCTAACAGATCCCTACTGTCATCCTCTCGAAATCTGCTTGTCATTCCCAGATTCAAAAAAGCTAGATGGGGTGTACGAGCCTTTTCCACCTTAGCTCCCAAACTATGGAACAGTCTCCCTTCTGAACTCGCTAACCAACCCTCTCTGGCCATCTTCCGGAAACTTTTGAAGACTTGGCTCTTCTCTCAGGCTTATCATTAATGTATCTTGGTTTTGTATGAATGTTATATGTATAAGTACGCACTGCGCCTTGATGCCCGCTGGGCTAAGTTCGCGCACTACAAATTAAATTTCATTCATTCAGATGGCTAAATCTTGCACATATGTTGCTGTGAATGAGAAGCGAGGATAAAGTTAAACTAGATGATAGGGAAGCAAGATAAAACAGCTGAAGGACTGGGTTTTCTTAAGACCCAGCGGTGCCAGGGATAACACCTAAAACCTTTGTGGGTAACCTGTTCCGGCGTACAAATGACAGAGACACGGGACACTTCCTTCGGCGTCAAAGATTCGAGGTTTATTACTGCAGGGAACACAGAAGTCACAGGAAGTACAACACGTGTAGGTTCGAGGAGTCTGCTTCAACTTGCCTCTGTGGATCGCTTCTTTTATACAGTTTTCATGCATAAGATAACATAGTACACAAAGGTTTACAACTCAGTTCCCATCGTAAAGACCATAAGGGGTTGCTTTCATGTATTCAGGGCCCGGAACATAAGTACAGAAACGTTTGGTAGTTCCCAACTGTAAAAGCCCATCTTCCCACCATTAGTACATTCCAATCAGCAGTAAACAAATCGAGGAAGGGACAGAAACAGGTGTGGAGGAAGACGGGAGCAGTGAGAAGATCGAAAAGGGTGTAAAAGGGGTGGTATCGGGAAACACGAGCTGCAGGCATCAAAGGGGACGTGCCTAATGAATGCACAACTAAGACAATAGACCGGCACGGCAAGATGAGCCTCGAGCGGGGCCATCTGCCTTACAGTGCCGTCCCCCTCATCATAAAGACACTTTCAAAGGAAACGTGTCTTCCGCAAGAGTTTGGGAATCCCAGGGTCGCGAAGCGGACAGCGTCCGTTCGCTGGCTACTTGAGGGCAAGAGACAAAATGGATGCCGTATCTAAGATGGAACCCGTGGGCTCGGATGAAGAAACCCACGAAACAAACGAACGGTTTAGGCTAGCACAGCGAAAACGCGTACATCCACTAAACTCGTCATTTACGGTTCATAGATACCAGACTCGACCATATTCGTGCGAGTCAAAAACATCACTTACGATCGTCACGGAACCTCAGACGCTCCTTTTGCCCTCATGTAGGCAAGCACTAGTCGGAATCATAATCGATCTCGATATTCATCAGACCATCTAGATGTTGCTGTAACATAATTCTATCCATCAGAGTTACTTTGGTAACAGGCGGCTGTCTTATACACGTCGTAGCACAGAGGCCACATAAGGCAGGACCACACTGCACACAAAGGCAACACGTGAACAGGAATGCTACAACAGCCCCGATGATCATCAGAATTTTCCAACCCCAAGTCGACATTAGGCCCCAAAACCACCCAAGTAGCGTCCAATCCCCTACGTCCACGTGTATGGACTCAGAGATCTTATGCAACTTTGAGATGGCTTGATAGACAGTCGGAGCGTTGTCTGGAATGAAAATACAACAGCTCGAATGGATCACCTTACATACTCCACCTCGATCTGCTAAAACAACGTCTAAAACCATACGGTTTTGTAACGTCATAAGCCTATCCGCCTGAAGCTCTGCTGTGATATTACCAAGGGCACTGGCAGTGATATTAGCTGTCGATTCCACCACTCGGGTCAACTGTCTCAGGTTCCTACTATTGACCATAGGTCCCCAAAACGGAAAGAAACCCTTGAAAAAGTCTCCTGCCTCTTGACCGGCAGTGTCCTCTTTGCTAATCACGCCCCTCACAACTCGGGTCTTGTGGTAATCGGAGGCGACTGTAAAAGTCGGTGGCAACAAGTTTGCAATATAACATGTGCCCGCAAAGTCAAGGGGCAACCATGTATATGCACGGTCATAACAGACAAAGTAGGTACCCTTGGCAGTCAGGAGAACAGGGGAAGAGAGCATTGGTAAGACATACGTCTCAGAGCAAGCACTCTCTCCAAGGTGAGCTCTCGGGCTTCGGCCACGACCTTTTAGACAGAAATTACCAAGGTGGAATACGATCCATATTGGAGACGAGCTTTTAAGCTGTCTTTCACCCACGAGCGCACTATACTCAGCCTCACTCAGATCCTTATAGGTTCGCACCTCTTCCTCTGGGATGAGCGACGGCTCATAGATATCCCTATCTAAATCAGCAATCGCTATTGCCAAAGGCTTGTGGTACGGACCGGGACCAAAGTGTGGACGACGTGGCTCTCGATTGGGGTAGGAATCTAGTGCGCTTCGAAACATTGTTTGAAATGCTCGAGCTGAACCCTGGAAACTATAAGGAAGGACCAAGTACGGAATTCCCTTATCGGTGGTATGTGGCATTAACCCACACACCCAACAATTGGTAGTGTTCACCACCAACTGATGCTGATGAAGGAGCTGAACGAAGGAACTGTTCATAAATTCCGCACGTCTAACCTGCTCGTGTTGGGGTAGGATGTGGAAGGAATGAGGAGAAACAGTGGATGTAGGTTTAGGTTCAGAAGAAGTGGTAGGTGAGGCAGAAGGCAAGAACGACTGTATCATGTAATACACCCCACCCACCAATAGCGAAGAAACAGTTAAGAACAGAAGGAACACCTGAAACATGAAGCATTTTGTACGAGCAATTTGCTGCAGCTTGAATCTTTGGGCCTGAGCTTTTTCCAAATCCAACAGCTTAGAGAATGCCATCCTCTAAAACCGTCCGCAACGTTTTTGACGCACTTCGTTCTGTGTAGCAATAGTCAATCCCCAGGAGTTCCCAGGAACCGACGGTCTCCGACCTAGTGTCTAATACCTACTAACCAGAAGGAAGTACCCGCGCGGCCCTACGGTCCACCCGGATGTAAGGTATCTTTTATTTACAAATATGTACAAATTTCCTAGCTGTGGAAGCAAAAACACATATATGGAAAAAAACTCACAATATTACAAAAATCACAAGCATACGAGTGTGTTCAGACTGAATGGTGTCAATGGGGTAGCGTGGATGTCAAAGGAGAAAGCAAAGCTTTTATTAGTCTTTGATATTGGATCGCAGAAAATATCGGCTTCTCCCAGGACGTGTCTGTTCGTCAAACAACTGATCCGATGGTGGGACAGAGTTCTGCTGATCAGTCAATTGTTCAGATCTTGAGTTTTTCGATGACAAATGTTCAACAATGTCGTCCTGCTGCACTGAGGGCTCTCCAACAGGCTGAGCGTCGCTAAAAGGGACGAAGGTCTGCACAGCTTCTGTTTCGGACGAGGCGATGCCCTTCCTCACCCACGAGTCTGCTGGTAAAGGTATAGGTACCTTTTTAGTATGGGTGGCATGCACCCAATTCTTGCGTCCTTCCAAACGAACAGCAGTCCTCGTGGCAAGGAGCACTTGGTAGGGTCCAGTGAAGCGGGGCTCAAGGTTGCGCTTCCATCCGAAGTTTCGCGTTACCACCCAGTCTCCAGGCTGGAGCTGGTGGCCTGGACCCTCCGTCTGCGTCGGCAGTGCCTCAAAGACCTGTTGGTGAATTAACCTCAGTTTAGCAGTCAGATCATGTAGATAGTCGATCAACATTGGGTACTCAAGATCAGAATACACACTCGGTCTAGGGACCCCCCAAACATTTGCAGGGCGGCCAAACACAATCTCGTAGGGACTAAGCCCTACTCGGGAGTGTACAGTCGCCCTAGTTGACAGAAGAGCTAAAGGCAAAGCGTCAGGCCACGAGAGACCAGTCGTAGCCTGAATCTTCGCCAACTTCAATTTAAGGGTGCCATTATACCCTTCAACCAAACCTGCTGACTGGGGATGATTGGCACTATGGAATTTCTGTGTGATTCCAAGGCCCTTACACACACTCTTCATCACACTCCCCACAAACTCACTTCCGTTATCAGACCATAACATCCGTGGCATTCCATACCGAGGAAAGTATTCCTTCAGTAGGATTTTCGCAGTGGACAGAGCAGTGTTATCTTTGAGAGGGTAGGCTTCGATCCATCCATCCAAGGCGCAAACCACAACTAAAACGTACTTCAGGTTGTTGCATCGCTCCATATGGATGAAGTCTAGCTGAATCACCTCAAAGGGACATGAAGGGGGAGCAAAATGGCCAGGAGGTGTAGGGGTTCCCTTACCAGGATTGTACATCATACATATACAATTCTTAACCAATCTCTCGGCACATTTAGCAATACCATCATTCTTCCATACAGGGGACAACAACTTGCAGATACCTTTCACACTAATATGTGCCAAGCCGTGTGCCATCGTCACAACAGCTAGTACATACGCATCCGGCAACATCCACCTCTTATTCTCCGACAAATCAACCCAACAACCATTCGCATCCAACTTTCCCGTACTCTCTTTCCACTTCGTCTTTTCAGACTCAGTGGCCTCGTTCTGAATCGCTTTCACACTCTCGATAGTGTCCTCACACATACCAGTCTCTGTAGGCCACCTAACCGAACTCGTCACATACATTTTAGTACTCAGATTCCGGGCAGTCTCCATAGCAATCTCATCCGCAAACGCATTGCCACGACCAACATCATCCGTCACCTTACGGTGTGCACTACATTTAATAATCGCCACCTGTTTGGGCAATGTAAGTGCATCAAAAAGATCATTCACGAGCTGTCCGTGCTGGATCTTCGTACCATGCGATGTCATAAAACCTCTCTCTCTCCACAAACGTCCAAAGCTGTGGGCCACGCCAAATGCGTATTGGCTGTCAGTGAACACATTCACCCGTTTCCCTTTCGACAACACGCACGCTCTAGTCAAAGCAATCCGCTCTGCCGCCTGAGCAGAATTCTGATTCAATCTCGCACTTTCCACAACAGTATTCAACGTCACCACAGCATACGCAGTCATTACATCGCCATTCGGCAACTTAAAACACGACCCATCCACATACAAGGTCCCATCGGGATCTTCCAATGGAGTATTTTTCAGGTCAACACGACCTTTTGTTTCTTCCTCCGTTCGTAAGTAGCAATCATGAGGTGCTACTTCGTCTGATTCCATACTGATTGGCAACAAAGTCGCCGGGTTCAGGACGTTGCAACATTTTATTTGAATGTGACTTGCCAAAAGCGCCAACTCATAACCAGACAACCTTGCACTCGTCAGGTGTTGAGTTTTCGTACGATTCAAGAGAGTGTCAACTGCATGCGGGACCATTACCGTAAGCATATTATCCATAACCAATCCTGCAGATTGTCGGATGGACACCGCAGCTGCCGCTGTTGCTCTCAAACAACTCGGCAATGCTCTAGCTACTGGGTCCAAGGTCGAGGAAAAATATGCACATGGACGTTGCTTACCACCAAATTGTTGCGTCAAAACACTCAACGCACAACCTTCCCTCTCGTGAACGTATAGTGTAAACGGCTTACTGTAGTCAGGGGTACCTAACACAGGAGCCGAACACAACGCATCACGTAGTTCAGAAAAACTTTTCTGACATTCTTCCGTCCATGGTAAAGGAGTTGGAACATCCTTGCACGTAAGAGCCACCAATGGTTTCGCTAGCAATGAAAAATTCGGGATCCATTGCCTGCAGTATGACGTAATACCTAAAAAGGCACGCACATCTCTCTGAGTTGTTGGCACAGTCATTCGAGCAATCGCTGCAATTCTCTCTGGGGTCAACCTTCTTCCCTCCTTTGACATTAAGTGACCTAGTTAGGTTACTTCTTGACAACAATATTGCAGTTTAGAAGGTGACACCTTGTGATGTAAGTCACAGAGATGCTGCAACAACGACACCGTAGCAAGTTTGCAAATGTCCTGAGTATCTGCAGCCACCAATAAGTCGTCGACATATTGGATTAAGGCCGCACCGGCCGGCAACACAAACGTATCAAGTTGGCCCTTCAAGGCTTGACTGTATATCGATGGACTCTCACAGTAGCCCTGAGGAGCGCGTTTAAACCTGAAGCTGCGGCCACCAAGAGAGAAACCGAAAAGGTCCCTACTTTCCTCAGCAATCGGAATGCTGAAGAAAGCATTCTTCAGATCGATCACTGAGAACCAAGATGCAGAGGCTGGAATCAGAGTCAGTAGAGTCGTAATGTCAGGCACCACAGGGAACTGAGGAATCACAATTTTATTCACGTCCCGTAAATCGATAACAAAACGATAAACAGGGGGTTTTGATGGATCAGTGCGCTTCAAAATGGGCAGTACAGGGCTATTGCAAACATTTCCCCGAGTCTCCTCGATAACATCTTTCTCAATCAAATCGTAGATGATTGCTAACAACGCTCGTTCACCATCAAGGGAGACACGATACTGGGGAATACGTGGCAAACGCACATTAGATTTCAAGTGAACAACATAAGGGGAGATGTCAAGCAGGCCCACGTCATTGGGACCTGTCGCCCACAAAGATGCAGGAAGAGAACTCAATTCCAGTGGAAGCTTATCGATGGATAAGTACATAGGAGAGACAACTCTCTCACCCAACGTAAGCTTCACTCCCGCAGGAGAACAATACAAAGTCGCATATAGACGTTTTAGCAAATCCAGGCCCAAAAGATTTTCACCACAACCAGTAGTCAAAATCAACGGAGCTTTCAGCTCACGAGGCCCAATTGTAAGAGGCAAAGGGCACGAAACCGGATTGCTAACAGGGGCGCCAGAGAATCCAACGGAAACATTTGTTAAGCCAGACAAAGGTGCGCCAGGGAGTTTCAAATGTATGATGGAACTTTTTGCTGCACCAGTGTCCAACAGAAAAGGCTCAACGACGCCCGAGGTGGCAACTGCGACGTAAGGCCCTCTCTGATCAACCGGAACTGATACTACTCCCTCTCCTTGTCTATGGCTGTCCTAGTAATTACCGTCATCAGCGTCCTGATCGACGTAATAATCGTCCACATTGTACTGAGCAGATCGCCCTTGCGACGATCCGCGCTGATCGAAACAATTATTAGAGTCAGAAGAAGTGTTGGAACGATCGTTTTGAGCACCACGACCTCTACCACGTGATGTCTGTTGAGGACCACCACGACCTCCTCTAGATGAATTACCACTATTGCGATCACGCAAAACTGGACAATCGAATTTCAAATGACCCTCTCCCCTACAATAGGCACACTGATTGTACCCTAACGAAGATCTCTGCGAAGAGGAGTCATTTCGTGATTGTGACCTATTCGACTGAGACTGCGATCGATTCCGTTGTTGCGAATCATTCTGATTCGAACGTGGAGGATACGCCTGCTGTAACAACACTTTAGTTTTGAGTTCTTTCGTCTTCTTATCGGCACGATCATTCTCCTCTTTCTCTCTATTCTCATAATATTGGGCCGTGGCCAATATTTGAGCAGAAGTGGAAACAGCCCACGCACTTTCTGAATTTCGTAATTTGTTGCTTAAGTCCGGCAACAAATTTGAAACAAACTTATCCACAAACAATCGCTGACCTCCCTCAGTACCCATATCCTGACCACTATGATCAATGAATGCCTCCTCAAATCTCGTAAAGAAATCAGAGACACTCTCATCCTTCTTCTGTTTGCAAGCGGACAGTTTGTCCCAATTCACCTTCATAGCTGGCATAAGCGTTTTCATTAGAGCGATAATTCTCTGGGGCAAAGCCGTAATTAGCTGTTCAGGCTTGGCCCCACCAACTTGCAATGCAGCAGCAGCCCCCAATGCATTCCAATCACCGCCTAATTCCGCCGCATGGTCTTCCTGACGAATTTTAGCCCATACCGGCTGCGGTACGACATTTCCAAACAGCATATCGATATCGGCAAGATTCATCACTGTCGCATCCACTAGCTGAGACAATTCCTTATAATACCCTGCAGGATTTTTGCGAGGGTCAGGCAGAGATTGCTTCACCTGCAAAACTTCCGATCGTTCCCACGGGAGGTGTATCCACACTCTCTGAAAGAATGGTGGAATCGGGGGAGCAGCATTAGGGTTACCTGGCATCCACACTGGTGGAACTTCGCGCATGGGATACTGACCAGGCGCTGCAAGCGGTCCCTCAATGTCCTCTAAAAACAATGCCCGAGGCATTATAGAAGGACGAAAAGACAACAACTGCTCGACAGCACGTCGAACATTGGTGCCCACCAACATTCCGCTCGCAAACTGAAGCTGAAGATTGGTCAGAGCAGTCATGACATCGTCGGATGCATTAGCCGATATTTGGTCACGTAGAACCTTACACATTTCTTCAAACACGAACCTTTGTGTCGGTACTTTGAATTGAC
Source organism: Lissotriton vulgaris (assembly GCF_964263255.1). Lineage (NCBI taxonomy): Eukaryota > Metazoa > Chordata > Amphibia > Caudata > Salamandridae > Lissotriton > Lissotriton vulgaris. The sequence continues at coordinate 219,877,228 of NC_141696.1, read as the reverse complement.
AGAACGTATCAAGCACCACATGCGGAGGATTTCTAAGAGGGTATGTCATCCAACCCATCGCCATATTATACAGTGTGTCACGTTCCCTACTACCGGGAACTTGACTACGTCTTTGAGGACCGTCTGAACCAGCGGACTCAAGAACAGGTCCGAGAGAATTAAAGAAGTTAGCAGCAACAGAAGGGGTACGACGTTGAACAGATGGAGAAGAAGAGTAACACAACGGGGTAACAAGAGAAGTATCAGGAACAGAAGAGACAGCAAAAGTAACCAGAACAGCAGGAGCAGCGGGAGCAGGAGTATGAGGAAGTACAAGCGGAGGAGCAGTAGGGACAGGAGCAGGTAGAGGAGCAGGAACGGGTTGAAGAACGGGGACAGGTTGTGGAACAGGAGCAGGGGCAGGTGGAGGAACAGGGGCAGGAGGAACCAAAGGAGCTACGGTACCCTGTGCGTACGGAGGTGGTGACTTCAAGAGATAGGACAACAAGGGGTCCTCTACTGATTCCTCCTTCTTATCTGTACCCGTCGGTAAAACGGGGTAACACTTATCTATAGACATACGCTGTAATCTATCGAAAACTTCCTTTTCCCTTTCCTCCTTATCTCGCTGGAACTGCTCTGCATTTCTTACCGTGGTAACAACTCCTTCTCTCTTATTACGTTTAATCTGTTTGATTTCTCGCTGTTTGGCTTCTTTACGCCACAACCGAAAGGAATCAAACATGGCCGGCCTTGCTTTTCTCTGAAACAATTTAGCTTCAAGATTGTCTAGAATCGGGGTCTCAAAACTACCATGAGGTGGCCAACTAAGGACACCGTCTTTTTTAGTATAGCGAACCCAACACTCATTGAATGTAATTGGACCTAAGCCATGTTTACTGTACAGCTCATAAGTTGTATTTCCAACCGGAGGTATCGGACACGAATCCTCCAGTCGGGAATCCACACCACAACTTCTAAAACAACTGAACAAAGTACTACGGCCAGGCATCTTGCACACTAACCGAGTTTCACAAACGTCAAGGGTTATAGGATTAACAATGTCTCTGCAAAGAGCAAAAACCCTCGGTTTTTGGCGACTGCAGACGTCAAATATCACAACAAAGAACCAAGTACTAAGAACCACAAATGCAATGGAACCATGCAACAACTAAGCACCCACAACTAAGGACTCTGGGAGCGACCCACAAATACTTAACTCAAAGATCGATGGCGTCACCAGGAAGGCCCGTCAATCGTCTCGCTGTACCAAGGTCTACGCCAGGCGCCAAAACAGGTCTACAGTCAGGGCAGCAGTCCGTCGCAGCCGTCAGGAGGCGGGGATCTTCGCGGGAAAAGTCGTCGGGCCACTTGTTTCGACAACAGGATCGATGAAGCGGGGTGCACCTTCCCTCGGAGATTTCACACGAAGTTCCTCACGATCGTCGGGCTTGGACCGGTACCACTGATGCAGCCCCACGTTGGGCGCCAACTGAAGGACTGGGTTTTCTTAAGACCCAGCGGTGCCAGGGATAACACCTAAAACCTTCGTGGGTAACCTGTTCCGGCGTACAAATGACAGAGACACGGGACACTTCCTTCGGCGTCAAAGATTCGAGGTTTATTACTGCAGGGAACACAGAAGTCACAGGAAGTACAACACGTGTAGGTTCGAGGAGTCTGCTTCAACTTGCCTCTGTGGATCGATTCTTTTATACAGTTTTCATGCATAAGATAACATAGTACACAAAGGTTTACAACTCAGTTCCCATCGTAAAGACCATAAGGGGTTGCTTTCATGTATTCAGGGCCCGGAACATAAGTACAGAAACGTTTGGTAGTTCCCAACTGTAAAAGCCCATCTTCCCACCATTAGTACATTCCAATCAGCAGTAAACAAATCGAGGAAGGGACAGAAACAGGTGCGGAGGAAGACGGGAGCAGTGAGAAGATCGAAAAGGGTGTAAAAGGGGTGGTATCGGGAAACACGAGATGCAGGCATCAAAGGGGACGTGCCTAATGAATGCACAACTAAGACAATAGACCGGCACGGCAAGATGAGCCTCGAGCGGGGCCATCTGCCTTACAGTGCCGTCCCCCTCATCATAAAGACACTTTCAAAGGAAACGTGTCTTCCGCAAGAGTTTGGGAATCCCAGGGTCGCGAAGCGGACAGCGTCCGTTCGCTGGCTACTTGAGGGCAAGAGACAAAATGGATGCCGTATCTAAGATGGAACCCGTGGGCTCGGATGAAGAAACCCACGAAACAAACGAACAGTTTAGGCTAGCACAGCGAAAACGCGTACATCCACTAAACTCGTCATTTGCGGTTCATAGATACCAGACTCGACCATATTCGTGCGAGTCAAAAACATCACTTACGATCGTCACGGAACCTCACAGCACATATGATTTGTTGGTCACCACTATGATTTTTTGCTAAACAAAATTAGCTATGATCTTGCATAGCTCCTGTAAGCCTTTTGTGGCTGTCTCATGCTTATTGGAGAAAATTGAGTGCCATACGAGCACCTTTGGTTTAGTAACACAAGAGTTTGTTGAGCTGTACCAGAAAGGGCACCTGAGACCTGAGCTGCTGTACAAAGGTTAGTCAATGGGGTTTGAATTAAACAACACAACAAAAACTAGAATGTGATGATGATATGGAAGATGGCAACATTGCTAGTAGGTTGCAGTACATTATGCAGATAGTTTTTATGCAGCAATTTGCCCATAATAACACAACCTGCTGAAACTGGTTTTTAGAGAAAATGGGCTGTATCATAGAAAGTACCTCTAGGGAGCAACCGGCATTAGCACCCACATTTTATGTCATGTTGCACTTTGGTATTACAGAAAGGGCCACAGATGCTTATGTAACTCCTGTAATACAGATGGTACCAGGGTTTAATGTGCATCGGTCGACCTCAAGGAAGCATTTCTGTATTTCCGTGGGGATGTGGCCTTTGCACCTGAGTTTGGACATGTTATGGGATTAGTGTGGATGGCCCATTTCTTGGAGATTACAATTATAATACCTGGGTTGCACGCTATTTGTGAGAATTATTCGATGTATAAAGCATCAGCCAAGCCTTTTTGCAGAAGTGTCTTGACTTTGTGGCAATTTCCAGCAGGCTTTACTCCTTTTCAACTCTGAGGCCTGATGATGGTCTCGCGGACCTGTTGCGCAATCTGAGACCGTAATGTCGACACTCTATCGTCTTTAAAATCATTGCTTACACCTTAGGGTGCTTCAGTCCTTCTTCAAAAGTTGGAAGATAATGATTTGAATCACATGGACTGTGGATTTGTGAGCCTATATAGTCATGAGGATTTTACGATTCCCTAGATCCTCAGATTGAATGGATGTTATTATCTTACAGGGATCATAGGGTGACACCAGTGTTGATATACTGATGTACTGCTGTATACAATTTTTATATTTGTGTGGAAATTATGTATAATGGATGTGATGTTATGATGATACATTCCCTATAAATACATTCATGTTCCTAACAGTACGTTGTTGGTTTGGTACAAGAGTGATTTACTGATGTTACATAGTTGGATCATAATAATGAGCAGTATAATATTGAGTTGAGTATAAATAATTCCTCCAAGCACATATTTTTCTGTATAGCACAGATTAAGGCACAGAGGCAAAGAGACTGTCAGGCAGCACAATGATTGTGTGGCACATAGAGTTGGTACACAGGGCCCCATCCGAGAACTCCCCTTGAAAGGGGTAAAGCAGGATCTCAGGGACTTCCCAGGCTTCCTCTGCAGGCAGGTGCAGATATTTACTGCTCTCACCTACAAGGAGATTCCTCCCTGCCTCCACGAATACCCCCCACCACCTGCACAGTCAAAGATGGATGTCTTTTACTAATGTGCTGTTTCAAGTGCATAGTCAAAACAATGGTTTACCTAGAATTTATGAACACTAAGAGGGACTGGTATTGCGTATAGGCCCAGCATACAAGCTCCTTAAATGTATATGTTATTACAAGGAGTATACAGCTACTTATGAGATAGAGAAAAAGAAGCAACAGGTCAGTAGGGAACTGACCAAGCAGATCGGGGAACTGATTGCTCAAAAGCAAGAGCCCTCACACACTCAAATGGGTGTCATACTTCATCATCAGGCAGCTCTTTGTTTGGGCTGGCACTGCAATGCACAATGGGACCCTTGATGGGGCTCTTTGTCGGAGGTCTTTTAAAATAAGACGCAGTAGTGAAGTGTAGGTGGAGGTGCTCAATGTGTAGATTGGTGTGAAGTGATCGTTAAAAATAGCCAAGAGGTACCACAGGGAGTTTTAACATGTGTATACTCTTGTTATGAGTAAAACCAGTGGGCGGCTGTATATAGGAGCTATGGTCCAAAACAGCTTATAAAGTGGTGTATATATAGGTCGACATGTTTCTTGCCAGAGTTGTCGCTATCGATCAGGGCAATTCTTTAGGACCAATAAACCTAGTCTACGGATGATTGGGGAAGTGAGTGTGATAATTGTACAAAAATACTCAATCACATGAAATAAAGAAGTTGCCCTCAAATTGTAGGGGATACCTGCAGGAATTTAAAAACAGAGAGAAAGAGAAACAAAGGCATGGAGAGGAGAGTTAATAAAAACAAATCATACTGTCCTACCCATGTTGAAAATGATGATGCATTAGGCAATTATGATTCAATTCAAGCCAACAGCGAAATCACACCAGTCAATAAATGTGCAAGGTGGCAAGACAAACAACCATCCATACAAGTAGGTGGCACATTGGTGCAGTAACACATTACATTTCTCACAGAGCACACTTGAATATTCCTCATTAGATTGAGTTAAAATATCTATGGCTACTGCAGTGGTGGGCAAGCTTACATAAATTCGGTAAGCTACTGGCCACATAGGTGATGGCAGAGTCCGTGCGTGTTAAGGAGGCAGAGAATTAGACCCCGTTTTATAATCATTGCTGAGCAAAGTGATAATAACTACAGACTACTTATGGTGTCAAGCGTGCTCGATCAGCGCCAACCCACCCCTGTCTGCCATCCTGAAGGCAATGAGGGGGCACAGAGGGCAGTATTTGTACTGGACATTGATTCCTAACAGGTGAGGTGTGTCTCTGTGCATGAGGACAATAAAGCATGGGCACTGGCCCGTGCTGGTTCCTGGGCCAAAATCCTTTACCATCTTAGGGTGGATCAGTCCTATCAAAATTACCTTGAGACTCGGGCTAGTAATCTCAAAGGATAGAGGGCGAACTAGGCAGCACGGAGCAGAAGCAGCACTCATTGCGGAAGCCCACTGGGGCAGGCGGGGCTTCCTGTAATTCACTGTAGAAGGCTGGAAGCGGGTGGAGTGTGCTTCCCGTCAATGCCTAGAGCAGAAAGCGGCCGACATCTTGGGAAGGGCTACGAGGTGCCTCTGCAAATATGCATCTGTGGCTATTTGGTCCCAAAAGGCCATATTTAAATAATCAAGACAAAATCATATATTATTAGAAAGTGTTTTACAGTAGTAGGGGAGGGATACCGAAATACACGAGGGGTAAAGGAATATTCTCTCAGCCCTGCGAGCAATTTAGGCTAAAGATTACCAGAGAACCCTGGTAGGCGTACCAGGCAGCGTCTATGCCTGTTGAATCCCAGTGAGTCATAGCTGGGAAGACACTATGGGACATATTTACTAGGAACTGGCACAGCACGGTGTTATGCCAAAATTGGTAATGCTGTGCTATGTCAGTTTCAAACGCAGGGATGCGTCCTATTTACAAGAATGCTGCGCGCCCCTGCATTTCCCCTAGCGCAGATGCTAAAAAGGATTTAGTCTGAGACATTTAGACAAGGTCGAACAACAATGCCCCATATTATTCTGTTCTGGTCAGGCCCTGGCACCTAGAAAAAACATGCAAATGCAGTTGTTTGGGAACAGGTACTTTTTGTCATATAGGTTTGCACAGATAGATAACTCACACTTGGAGAGGGACCTTTCCAGGGAAAAGATTGTGAGAGCACCTGAGATGTATAGCTTTCATCTGTGCATTCTGAGGTAAGGGGTCCGCTGCTAACACCTAGAGACCTTCTGATATATATATATATATATTCATTTTGCTTCTGTAGAAGGGGAGGAAGCTTAGGCTACACTGTCGTATATAATGACAGCTTCATTTAAGATTTACGGACTACTTGCTATGCTAACCTTATTTGTGTTAGGCATTTTTCTACTTGTTGTGGCAAGTATACTGCATACTAGAGCACAATAATTAATATAAACATTTTGAACTTTCTTTGTGTCTCTGTCAGAACTCTTTGTGGACTAGCACGAGTTTGAGAGTGAAACGGTGTGTACTGCAACCATGATTTCTAAGAGGGCCAGGAGTGTTGCGTTTGGGTGTTTAACCACTTGTTACTCTGTGAGTGAGTAAGAGGGCATGTGAGACCCTATAGCTAGTCGGTCCCTGGCTCATGGGTACTCAGGTAGGTGGATGACTCGGACCCAGCCTACTAATGTCCCATAATCCCAATCATAGTTCACTCTGCAGAATCCCTGCAACAACATAAGGATTGGGGAGGGTCAGGAATCGTTACTGAGTTACTGAGAGTCCTGTAGGTGGAGGAATTTGTTTTCCATCTCACTCCAGGGGATGTCATCATTCAAATCAGTCTTATGTGTTGCCAAGTGAGAAGTCCAATTACCGAAGGAGGTACCTGCAGAAAAGACTTGGATCATAAATGGAAAATGAAGGCCTATGCAGACAAGCGATGGCATGCAAAACATGTAACTTTCCTTACAGGAGCTCGAGTGCTTGTCCAGCAGTTTAAAAAGCAAAAATCTGATGCTACCTTTGATACTGAGCTCTTCCATGTGACCAGCAAAGGACGCGTGGTTACTGCCCAATGTCCTGGTAAGTTCATTACTTGAGATTTCTCACACTTCTGACATGTGGCTCTTTGCTCACTGGGCATTGATGTCAACGTAGAGAGTGGGTCTGAACGGACAGTTGAAAATCCCTTGACTCCTGTTATTTCCACATCACCAACACAGATCACAGACACTTCGATTGCTTGGCCCATTTCCCAAAACATCATCAGAGTGCCATGAAGACATATTGAAGAGCTCTAACTGTATATATAGAACTTCGCCGTGCTGACCTGCAGACAGCTTGAGGGGGCAGACTCTGAAAGGAAACCACGTTCCCCTGCAGTCCGTGCGGACCCCTACGCCACAACACGCGAGCAGCTGGGGGTCAAAGGAGCCACAGGGTGAGGCAAACTACAGCGCCCACAAACCTCCTGGCCTGCTGAGAGGCGTGCTACCGCCAGGACATCGCCAGGACACGCCCCACAGGTGAACAAAATCGGATCAAGCCTCCGGCACCGCGGGAGAGAACTGCGCCGTGCTGACCTGCAGACAGCTTGAGGGGGTAGACTCTGAAAGGAAACCACGTTCCCCTGCAGTCCGTGCGGACCCCTACGCCACATCTCGTGTTTCCCGCTTCGCGGGAAACGCTCGCAGCTGGGGGTCAAAGGAGCCACAGGGTGAGGCAAACTACAGCGCCCACAAACCTCCTGGCCTGCTGAGAGGCGTGCTACCACCAGGACATCGCCAGGACCCGCCCCACAGGTGAACAAAATCGGATCAAGCCTCCCGCACCGCGGGACGCGCACGGGCGGCGCCGGGCTAAGCCCGGGCAAAGGGCGGGCAGTCTGTGGCAGTCAGGGGCTGTCTAAGGCTGGGCTGGGCCACCCCTCTGACATCGCTATTCGATACTCCAGACCCGGTGGACAAATTAACGCTAGTAAGGGTATCTGCTCTTGTCTTAACAGCCTGTGCCAATGTCTACCCGCTCGGGGAAGAGCTTGAGGGGAGGGGGGCGATGTGGGACCTAGTAGTGTTATAGGTACTATGGACAAATTTATCACACGGGTTGCAGCCGTCATAGAGAAGGAGATTGTAATGACGGAGCGGCGTCTTTCGCAGGAACATCACCCGTCTAAAAGATCATCCTTGGGCCCCTTAGCTCAGGCAGTGTCACCTGTATGTAACCCTGCTCCTCTTTTAGCCACTCCTCATGTGTCTGACGAACCGCGGGTTGCATCTCTGAGGGCTAGTATCGATAGATTGGAGAGCCTGGCTGCATCATCCATACCTCCTTCTGAGGATGGTGGCAATCCGGCCTTGTCTCCCACTGTATCCCCTGTATCCATAGCAGGTCCTGTCTGCCCCCCCCCCCCGTGGAAAATCCTAAGACACTGGGCACCGCGCTGTCGGCTCCTAAGATCCCTGTAATTACTAAAAGGAAAAGGATTGCTAGCCCACGTAAAGGAAGTTCCCTGAAACTGTTTAAGAAACCAAGGAAACAAGGGACCAAGGGCATAGGCACCAAATCGGGTGAGGGCTTGGGCAAGATATATTCCTCTTCTTCTACCAAGGGGAGTGGTTCTATCCTAGAAATAGCAGGTGCAGCTCCCTTTCCCAGCCATCAGTCACCAGCTCTCTGTGTCCCTGTTACTATTGCACAAATCGAGGAGTTGATGAAAACACTGTTGTCGCCGATTGTTGACAGAGTAACAGGGCTGGGTGATAGGCTAGATAGGTTTGAACAATCAACCCTAGATAGCTTTTTCTCATTGAAAGCACTTATTAAACTGCACTCTAGGTTAAGGGAGGAGGGCCCACTGAAAACAGGAAAACTACGGAGCCCCAGTACCCACTGCGGCTATTTTGGTAATTCCTCAGTTGACTGACAATGTTCCCTTAGTGCCGCTTGTGGCTACTTCCGGGAGCATTGGCCAAAAAGCGCAAGTCCTTTCAAGTATCCCCAAGCCCCCCAAAAGCCCCGGGAATGAAGCCGGGCCGGGTTGAGTTGCTGGGGGGGGGGCTGCTAAACTAAAGGGAACACAAAAGGGGACGGGTAAAGGTAAAGTTACTAGTCAGGCTTGTTCAGCCAAAACCTCGAATAATAATCCTGCTCTTATCCATCAACAAACACTACTAACAAAAGCTGTCCCAAAAGTTTCATCATCCAAAGTTGCTCCAATATCCCCTCCTGTGAACTTACCTCCAGACTGTCAACCGTATGTTGCTGTCCTTATAAATGTACCCACCCTGAAGGCTGATCAGAATGAATCCCCTCAAGCCTTAAAAAATAAAACGTTGCACTGGCTAGAGTCCAACAGACCCCTCCCTAGGGGCCTTGATGGATCAATTATAGGAGTCAGAAGGGTGGGATGGGTGGGTTATGGTCACAAGCATTTGGAAGGAGACTGCGTGGATGTCAATTTCAGGGATCGTAGAGTAGCACAAACCATCTGCAATTATAAACCTAATCCCGGGGGGCCGGGAATTAGTATAGTGGACCTAACCTTTTCTTATCCAAGATCAGTCACTACCCCGATTGGCCGAGAATTCGCAATGGGTTGGTGCAATAGCTCTGCCTATTCTGAATTTCCTGCTAATCCACAATTCCACCCTCAGGCAGTCTGGCCATCGCCTGGGTGGAGACCACCGGGATATTGAACCGGCGGTATCTTTGGGGAGGTCCTCGGAGTCGGCAACTCAGGTGATGTCACTGAGCTGAGTGGGCTGACCATTGATTATGGCACACTCCCCCTTAGTATAGTAGTCCCCACCCCTATACCAGAGAGTAATCAGCTTCCCGGGAGGCAAGGTGGGGTTGGCAGCCTAACGACCCAGGACCTGCTGGAGGGTGGAGGAGGCCTCGACTCTGGTGGTGACCCAGCTGTGGCGGATCCAGTCCTCAGGATTTTCAGCTGGAACATCGCAGGAATCGATAGGAAGTTGAGGTTGCCTGACTGGAACGCTCTAGTTGAGGGATATTCCATCTGTATATTCCAGGAGACGTGGGGTAGGGAGCCCTGTCATAAGGTGGGATATTCATCCCACTTTGTTCCAGCTGTCCCCCCTTTGTCAGGGAGGGGTCGTCCTTCGGGTGGTCTCCTTATTTGGGTTGCTGTCTCTTTAGATTGCAGAGTGGAGGAGCCCCCCACAAACTCACTTGATATCCTCAACATCACGATAAAGGATTCTCGGGGATGTCTGCTCCTAGACATCTTCAATATCTATGCTAGAGGTACTAGGGGAGGCGTTCCATCGCCCACCATTGCTCTTTTGGAAGATCTCCTTAGGCAGCGGCCAAAAAAATCATGCATTTTGGTGGCGGGTGATCTAAATTGCACGTTCGAGCCCCTAGGCCTTGATGACATGCTAGGCATAGAAGAGGAGGATTCGAAAAAGGGGATTCCGGCCCTGACTCTGCCCCCTATTAAAAGGTGGTCACAAGTGGCGTTGCAGATCAACGCACTCAATATGGAATTTGATCTGAGGGCGATCAATGGGAGGTCCAAATCTGATTTGATTGGTGCACACACTTACAACAGGCCCAATCATACGTCTAGAATAGATTATATTCTTCTCGACGTATGTTTATGGAGCACCCTGAGTGACATGGAGATTATTCAGACCATTGAGAGTGACCACAATCTTCTCTCTCTCGTCTTATCTCCTGAGTGGCTAAGGGGCAAGGCTGGGTTACAACCACCGTTGGCATCCAACTCTCAGATGGCCAGTGTATCTAACTGTGGGAGGCGACTGAAGTGGGCCAAGCTCGTCTTATCTGTTGAGAAAGTCACAGCCATAAGGGCACTGCTGGCCGCAGCCCAGAGCAATCTGGGCTCATTGTCTCATGCGCCTGAGGAGGCCATGCAGATTTTTTGTGACCTAACTAGGGCCCTACGTAAGCTTTTCATCTCACCTAGTAGTTCCTTTGGTGCGACTAGCAGGTCTAAACCCATGAACAGACAGGGATGGTTTACGACAAAATGCAGGACCATGAAAAAAGCCTTGATGGGGCAGTCAAATCCAAGTCTCAACTAGCAATTAGGACAGCAAGGAAGGATTACTCCCACACCTTAAGGGCAGCGAAAAAGGAGTTGGTGGAGATGTTTTTGGAAGACCTTTTGGTAGCAAGCAAGGTAAAGGATGCAAGGGGCTTTTGGAGCTTGGTTAGAACAAGGAATAGGCCAGATGTATCGCTGGTTACGTCTAACATCCTCGCCCAGATCTGGTACAACCACTTCGAGGCCCTGTATTCTCAACCTGAAGGGGACCTTAGTGAGCCTTTTTCCTTGGAGGATGATGTTATTGTTAGTGGCATTGATGGCTTTACCGCGAGGGAGGTGGAGGCCGTAATTAAGTCCCTGGTCCCATTAAAAGCAGCAGGGCCGGATGGGATACCAGGTGACTTGCTACGAGCCGATCCCAAGGAATGGGGACAACTGGTCGCTACACTACTAAATGCAATTGTGAGGGGCGCATTAGTACCTGATTCCTGGAAGGGGCAGAGGTTGTCCCGATATTCAAAAAGGGGTGTCGGGACAACCCCGCTAATTACAGGCCCATTAGTCTCATCGACTCTTCCCAAAAGGTGGTCGGGAAGGTGATTTTGGGGAGGGTCCTCCAATGGGCTGATGACCACAAGATACTGTCTGACTTTCAGGCGGGATTCCGTTCAGGTACTGGGACGATCGAACAGGCCTTCAAGCTGATGCTCCTGTATTCGAAGGTGGTGGTGCTGGGCAAGGGCAGTCTTTATTTGGCCTTCATTGACCTGAAGACTGCCTTTGACCTAGTACCTAGGGAGGAGCTATGGAGGGTTCTGCAGGGGCTGGGGCTGCCCCCCTACATCCTGTCGCTTTTGATTAAACTTCATACAGACAATTATGCACAGGTGCAGTGGGGCACGAATGGGGAGAAAACCAATAGGATCCCGTTGTGTAGGGGCGTCCGCCAGGGATGTGTGTTAGCTCCCACAGTATTCTCATTGTATGTGAATGGTGTGGTAGAGCACCTGCTCAAAGAACCAGCAGATGCTCCGTCCCTGGCGGGCACTCGGATCCCCACTCTGCTCTTTGCCGACGATACCCTTCTCATTGCAAAGACACCCCAGGGTCTCCAAAAGCTCCTCAACAGCTTTCAGGAGTTCTGCACTCTCAGGGGCTTGACGATCAATGTAGACAAGACCAAATTCCTGACCATGAACCCTCCCAAAAAGCTAGGGCCCCCCCGGTTCTAAATACTGCTCCCCTGGAGAGGGTCTGCGAGTTTGATTATTTGGGGATCCGCCTCAGCAATTCCATGGGCTGGACCCCACATATTCAAAAGATGCTGCTCAGTAATAATGGGCGAATTTTGCAAATCTCGCGTTCGCGAATTTTGCGGATTTGCGAACTCGCAATTCGCAAAATCCGCGAATTCTCGCGAATTTGCAGATTTTTTTTTTGTGTGTTCCCGCGGGTTTCTGCCAGTTCGCGAGGGTTTTGTACAATTTCGCAAACGCGAACTTGTTGTTTCTACGTGTCCAGCCTGTTTGGGACACTCTTCTTCATCACTGCCACTCTCTGTCACCACTGCCACTCTCTGACTACTCATGCCACCCTCTGGCCCACCCATGCCACCCTCTGTTTCATCACAGCACCCTCTGGTTGTCCAGTCAGTGTACATTATTGTGGCAAAGCAAGCACACCTTCCCTGCCTCAAGTGACCTGAATTAATTTGGGGCTGATTAATGTGTCACAGAATATTTTTTTAGCTGGCACCTGCTTCCTTAGTGCTTCCTGATTAGTGATCTTTTGCACTTGCTAAGTGCTTTCATTGTTGCAAAATTAGTTACAACACCTGCCCTGCCCCAACTGACAATAATGAATTAGGGGCTGATTAATGGATTTGAACTTCCAGCCTGGCTCCTGCTTGTCTCCCTTAGCTGTAATTCAGGACCTTTGTGGCATATGTGTAACTATTCTGAGGTTCAGAGCAGGATCACATAATAGTTGCAACTGGCAACTGAACTCTGGAGGGGCCCCTCAGGAAGCACTACAGGAAATGGCTACTAATGATGAGCCTGAACTTTTGAACCTGGTAAGTAGTTTCAGTTTTGCTAAGATCGTATTTCTGCAATTTTGCGCTTATTTGCGGGACGCGAAGTTGTACTGGGAAGCCGCGAACTCACGCGAACAGTGCGAGCAAGCCATAAAATCCGCTGCTCGCGGATTTGTGGATTTTGCGGGAGATTCGCGAATCTCGCGGATTGCGAATTTACCGAAAATCCGCAAAATCCGCGAGCGAAACGGATTTTCCGCCCATGCTTACTGCTCAGACACAAAAGGGTGACTGGCGTCCTACTCAGGGAACATCGCTCATCCTCTAAACATTGCATCTCCCCGGTTATAGACATCTACAAAGCTAGAGGGGTTACTGCCACCCTGTAAGGGGCGGAGTTGTGGGGCACCTCAAACCTTGAGGTATTAGCTAAAGCGGAAAGTACGTTTCTGAAAGATCTTATGGCTCTTCCATTGAGCACACCTACAGTCCCAGTGCTTCTCGACTTGGGCTGCAGATCAATTGCGGACCAGACTCGACTCCGGCCCTTGCTCTTGTGGGCTCGCTTGTGGAGGGTCCCCGAGCTAGCCTCATATGCAGCAGGCCTGTCTGAGGTGATCGCAATGGAGGGTTGGCACCGAATAAAATGGCTAAGGGATGTTAAGAGTCTATTGGGGAAGCTGGTCTGGATGACTGTTGGGCTATTCGTTCTGCTCCTCCCAAAGCCACCTTGAAGAAACTATACTGGGATTGGGTATCTTCCAAACTCATTTGCAATCCTCGACACTGCAATTCGACCGCAGCATTCCTAAGAATCAAAGATGTGGTTGCATATGAGCCTTATCTGGACCTTATCTCTATCCCACTGGATAGGGCTCTCTACTTTAAGCTCAGAGTGGGTACCTTACCTCTAAGTAACCTGGTGTCCAGGTGGAAATCTTCTTCCCAGTGCTCGCCCTTTTGTGCTTTGTGTTCGACACAGGTGGAGACGGTGACACACATTCTTTTTGAATGCCCGGACTATTGTGCTCCAAGGAGGCGCTGACTCATACCATTGTGTAGACTTTTAGGTACACACCAGCATTTGGTGGCCCTCCGTATCTTACTGACTGACACATCCTCCCCCATTGTCTGTGGTGTTACAACATTTTTAAAATGGGCATGGGGGATCCGCTCAAAAAGGCTTTCCATTTCAATTTAATTCTTTTTTAACTATTTATTGTACTAGTTTCCGATTGTTTTATTCTTTTTAAATTACAATGTATTTTATTCTTGGCCTTGAGAATGTATTTTTTAATGTATGTACTGCTTTTAAGATATTTATGTATCGAAATAGAGCATATATCACTCACTCAAAATATATATATATATATATAATCTATACTACTATTATAAAGAGAGAACACAAACCTTTTGGCAAGGTAAACTCGGGAACCACAGTGCCAATCCACACACCCAATACATTGTTGTAATCCTCAGGGTGTGCAGAGGGACATAGGCTATAGAAAATAAAAAAAAAACGTAAATTTAAAAATATGACTTAAAAAAACAAAGTAGTGCCCTGAAAGTAACGCCGGCCGCGATGCTGACGGCCACGATGTAGCGCTGGCCGCAACGTACGTGATGACGAGGAGGAGCGGCGGTGAAGTGAGGAGCTCGGGGAGGAGCGGCGGCTCAGGTAAGGCTCTGGGACACGGGACGGGAGGGAGCCGGTGCGGGAGGTTGGCCCGGAACAACTGCGGTAAGGCTCAGGGTTTTTGGGCAGCATTTCAGGCTTGCGAGGAGGAGCGGAGGTGAAGTGAGGAGCTCGGGGAGGAGCGGCGGCTCAGGTAAGGCTCTGGGACACAGGACGGGAGGGAGCCGGTGCGGGAGGTTTGCCTGGAACAACTGCGGTAAGGCTCAGGGTCTGGGGGCAGCATTTCAGGCTTGCGTACACTCCCACTCCGGCCCCCGCCCGCCTCGACATTGAACCTTCTGCCCCAGGCAACGCTGGGGCGGGCTGCTAGTAATATAATAAAGAGAGAGCCCAAACCTTTGAGGCGGGTAATCTCAGGAACCACAGCACCAATCACAACACCCAATACAGTATTGGAAAGGACAGTTGCAGCAGATGGACATAGGCTATACAGCTGCCAACCACATACATTACAAACATAAAAGAACCTTACTGGCAAAGTAGTCCCTTGTGGGCGTGGGCGGAGCGCATCATGACGACAAAAATAAAGCGTTCCTTAAATGTGTGCGTTGTGCTGGGGGCGTGTGCTGGGGGCGTGTGCTGGGGGCGTGAATAAGGCCAATGGGCGCGGCAATTGCTCGGCACAAAGGGGTGTGGCCAATGGGCGCGACAAACGGCAACAATCGCGCAGCACATCCCCAAAAAAAGAAACGTGCCTTGAGGGAGTGTGGAAAACAAACGTGTGCGTTGGGCCAAGGCCAATGGGTGCGGCAATTGTATATATATATATATGTATATATATATATATGTATATATATATATATATATATATATATATATATATATATATATATATATCAATGCTCGAAGGTGTCCACCTTTGAGTAGCACGCGAACAGCAGCTTGGTTTATGTATAGGTGAGGGCGGGGATCCACTCGTAGATGCCGCTCGTGTGCTACTCAAAGGTGGACAACCTTGGAGCGACAATTTATACGCGGCCGTCCAGCCGCGGAGTATGCACCACCCCGTCATCCTTGGGGGTCACGGAAGTGAAACAGCAGCCGTACACGGGATTGAGGACGGGCCCACTTGCGGGGTCCATATAGGACTTGATTGTGTGCTTTCCGTACCACACTTCCCATAATACACCCTCTCATTTGAGCCTCCCATTGGTGGGTGTGTCATATGGAAAATGGAGAAGTGGGTTGCCGGTTGCGCACACCGCTTCCGTTAAAGCCCCTGAAGAGAAGCATATGGAGCTTCGAAACGCATCTGGCAAATCCATTACGGAGCGGCATCTACAAGCGGATCCCCGTCCTCACCTACACATAAATCAAGCTGCTGCTCGTGTGCTACTCAAAGGTGGCCAATCTTGGAGCGACAATTTATACGCGGTCGTCCAGCCGCGGAGTATGCACCACCCCGTCATCCTTGGGGGTCACGGAAGTGAAACAGCAGCCGTACACGGGATCGAGGACGGGCCCACTTGCGGGGTCCATACAGGACTTGATTGTGTGCTTTCCGCACCACACTTCCCATAATACACAGTCTCATTTGAGCCTCCCATTGGTGGGTGTGTCATATGGAAAATGGAGAAGTGGGTTGCCGGTTGCGCACACCGCTTCCGTTAAAGCCCCTGAAGAGAAGCATATGGAGCTTCGAAACGCGTCTTCAGTGATGTCACCAGTGATGTCATTTGAGATGTCATCAGTGATGTCATCAGTGATGTCACTGACCATGTCATGAATGATGTAATATGTGACATCATCAGCAGTGGATTGCGGGCGCGCGAGTTATAGTGAGTACAACTAACTATAATGGGGGAATTTCAATGGTTTTGTATGAGTAAAATGTCCAGCTAGCTATAACTGGTGTGAAACCTATGTTTTTTTCAGTGAATTTCAAAGGTTTTTTAAATGCTAATTCCTAACTATAACTTGTGTGAAACCTCTGGTTTTTTAAGTGAATTTCAAAGGTTTTTTAAATGCTAATTTTAAAATTTATCAATTATTATATTTATTTGTTATTATACAAATGTTCTATATTTTTTACAATATTTAAATTTTAAATTTGATTTATGTATTATTATTTACAAATTTGAGATTTTTTAAATAATTCTGGCCTTTTTTTGTGTTTTTTTAAAGGTGCGTGCATGCATGTGCGCACGTTGTTCGCACGCATACGCGCATGCTGCACGCACTGCGCGAAAATTTGTTCATTCCAAAAAGTCATTTCTGTAAATGTAATGTACATAATAACCCAAGGCATTCTGTGGCATAACTATAGAAATAGTATTTTTGACTTTTAAGAACCGTATATTAGCTTTAAAAGCATTTACGGAAATCGGGTAAAACGTCATTCATACGCGACTCGTGGGCGCCCCCGTCGCGCTTCGTGCGAGCTCCGTCTTCTCTCAGTGCATGCGTAAAGTCATGTGACTTGAAAACAACACTTTTGATTGGTTCATAGTAGTTTCTTTTCCAAATCTTCAAACACCCCACCCACTTCCCTCACAAGCTGTTTCACTTTCCAGGGAGAAACAGCTACAAGGAATTGTTTGTGCTTTTCAACTTCTGAAAATGGCAGAACAGCAGCAGCCACAGCACTCTTCCTCTGATTCAGATGTGGAGTTTGTTCCTGAACAGCCACCTCCAAAGAAAACCAAGGAATCTTTCATTTGGAAGTTTTTCACATATCCAGAGGGGCAGAAGAAGGTTAATGCCTATAAGATAACTTGCAAAATATGTAATACCACCCTTTCTAGAGGTGATGCAAGCATACATTATTCCTTTGGAATAGCGAGCATGACTCGCCACGTGCAAAAACTTCATCCTAATAATTATGCATGAGCATCTACCCAACATATGAGGGACAACCCTGCAGCTGCTGTCCCCAGCACCTCTTCATCTGGACCAGGTGCAACACCATCATCAGCTGGCCCAGACATCCGGCCAGAATTTGGAGACCTGAAGATACATTGTAAATATTGCAATGAACTATTGTGCTATGGGAAACAAAGCATCGATTTGATTGTCCAAAAGCAGAGGCAACATAGATGCTCCCATCACTAATTTTTTTCTTTTATTTTGTTTGTTCCTGTTGAGCAGTTTTTGGCTACCTGTTTATTTTTTTCTTCAAAAAATACCAAAAAATATAAAATTGTTCAAAAAATACAAAAAAAATTAAAACAAAAACAGACAAAAAAACAGTTCTTGTAAGAAATAACTTCACTTCTCCAAGAAGAGCTATATTTCTTATATACTGTGTCATACTTTATTTGAATTAATGTGTAGTGTATAAATGAATGACTGAAATGAGTGAGTGAAGGTGGAGGAAGGGACTGAGTGAAGGAGTGAGGAAAGGGGAGTATGGTGAGTGAGAGAAGGGGAGTCAAAGAATGAGTGAAAGAAGGGGACTATGGGTAGGGGAGTGAGGTAAGGGGAGTGAAAGAGTAAGGGAAGGGCAGTAAAGAAAATAGAGTGAAGGAGGGGAAGTGAGAGAAGGGGAGCGGTGGAGGGAGACAGGGAAGGGGAGTAAGGGACGGAGAGGGGGAGGTAGAGCAGGGTAAGGGGAGTGAAGGTAAGGGAAGTTGAGTGACGGTGAGGGAAGGGGTATGAGGATGAGAACAAGGGGATGGAAGTGAGGGTGAGAGAATAGGGGAGTGAGGGGAAGGAGGGAGTTAGGAAAAGGGAGTGAGGGAAGGGGAGTAAGGGATGGAGTGAGGGAAGGAGAGCGAGGGGTACTGAGGGAAAGGGAGTGAGAAAGGGAAAGGGAGTGAGACACACACAGGAGGAGGTGGAGTGGGGAAAAAAGAGTGAGGATGAGTGAAGGGCAGTGACAGTTCGCGAAGGAGTATGAGGGTGAGGGAAAGGAAATGAGGGAGAAGGAAGAAAATTAAAAGAGAGGGAAGGTGAGTGAGGGAGAGAGGTAGAAAGAGAGAGGAAAAGAGATTAAGGGTAAGAGAGAGAGAGGGAGAGAGTGAAAGAGAGGGAGAGTGAGGGACTGAGAGGGAGTGAGGCAGTTAGAGTGAGACAGAGGGAGACAGGGAGAGAGATGAAAGGGGACTAAGGGATAAAGGAGGAGTGATGGAAACAGAAAGGGAAGGACAGGAAGGGTGAGGGAGAGAGAGGAAAAGACTGAGAGAGAAAAAGAGAGGGAGAGCGAGGAACTGAGAGGGAATGAGGCGGTTAGACTGAGTGAGACTGAGGGAGAGAGGGAGAGAGAAATGGAGTGAAGGGGAGTGAGGGAGTAGAGGAAGGGGAGTAAGTAAAAGGGAGTGAGTAAAGGGGAGTGAGGGAAGGGGACTGACGGATGGAGTGAGTGAGGGAAAGAGAGTGAGGGGGAGTGAGGGAATGGGAGCAGGAGAAAGGGAATGGAAGTGAGGCACAGAGAGGAGAACATGAAGTGAGGGAAGAGGAGTGAGAATGAGTGAAGGGCAGTGACAGTGAGGGAAGGGATATGAGGGTGAGGGGAGGGGAGTGAGAGAAAAAGAAGAATATTAGGAGAGAGGAAAAAGAAGTGAGTGAGAGAGAAGGATTTATGGAAAGAGAGAGGAAAGAAAAGGAAGAGTGGTGGAGAGAGAGGGAGACAGTGAGAGAGAGAAAGAGAGGGAGAGTGAGGGACTGTGAGGTACTGAGGCAGTTATAGTGACTGAGACAGAGTGAGAGACTTAGAGACAGATGGAGGAAAATGGAGTGAGGGAGGGAATAAAGGAAGGGGAGTGAGAGAAAGGGGTGAGGGAGTGAGAGAAGGGGAGTGAGTGAAGGTGAGTGAGGGATGGTGTGAAGGAAAGAGAGTGAGGGGGAAGTGAGAAGACAGTGAGTGATAGAGCAAGACAAAGGTAGTGATGGAAGAAGAAAGGAAAGAGAAGTGAGGGACAGAGAGGGGAAAGAGGGAGCAGGAGAAGGTGAGTGAGGGTGAGGGAAGGGTACTGATGGTGAGAGAAGGAGTGTAAAGGTGAATGAAGGGGAGTAAGGAGAGTGAGGGAAGGGGAGCAAGATGAGTAAAGGAAGAGGAGTAAGGGAGAGAATGAAGAAAGGGAAAAAGGGAAAGAGAAGTAAGAGAGCGATGAAACAGTATTTTTTGTTTGTCATACTTACCTTATAAGTAATGACAAGTTAATAATACATTTTTTATAAATATAGTATCTGTGGAAGAGAAAAAATTGAGCTATAATATATACAGTATATATATAAATAATATATGGTTACAACATGCAAGGCATCTATAGAGGAGACGGTGTACATTTCACAGATGAGGGGAACAGAGTCTTCCTCTTGAACTTTAGACTCTGCATCGGTACTTACTTGTAGGTACAAAAAAACACTCAATGAACACAACAGCTCTTTTTAGAGCCCACCAACATCTTAACACTCAAACTTGTTATTTGACTGTATTTTTTTGGTCTTTTTTTTTGCCGACGTACGAGCGCCGTGCACGTACGGGTGCATGCACCGTGCGCGTACCCCGCGGTTTAAAAAATAAAATAATTTTTTTTTTTTTTGGCCTTCGGGGTCCTTCAGGGACCCCCTGAGAAGACCTAGGGGGCCAGGGAGTCTCTGCCATGCCCCCTTTTCACGTTCTCTTTTTGGCTCTCTTCTGCCTCGGAGGCACAAAATGGCAGCTAACACTTCCTGGTTTCCACCGATTGGAATGTTGACAGACGTCTAACAGCAAATCAGAATTCCGCTCGCGCACACCCGATACGCGCACCGCACGCGCACAGTGCTCGCAGGGTGCGCGCTCCTAGATATATATATATTTTTTCTTTTGATTTTCTCAGGAACTACCAGAGGGATTTACACCATTTAAGCAAAATCGTGATCTGCGAATCAGACTCTACCATTTTGCAAAATTTCTTTTAATACCGTTCAGCAGTTCGGGCTGTAGCCATGTCTAATCGTCCTATGGAAAATAACATGGGGAAAACATGTTTTGGTACCACCCTTTTTTCTTAGCCCCCACTTGACAAATCCCCCCAAGACTTTCAGATAAGGAGCGGAGCAGAGCGGGCCATCTTCTTTGAGAAATTCGCGAAGATTCATCAACCGGCGTCAAAGTTATGCCCAATAGAATGTTGCAGATTTCCTATGGAAACTAGGTCCTAACTATAACTACCTACTGGCGGTCGCCAGTAGGTAATTTATATATATATATATATATGATATATATATATATATATATATATATATATATATATATATATATATATATATATATATATATATATATATATATATATATATATATATATATAGACGGTGCTCTCAGTCCGCAAAGCAACACAACACCGCTGTAGTCTTCAAGGGTGTTTATTTAACTAACAACATGTTTCGGCTGCGGACAGCCTTGTTCACGTTAGTTTGAAAAGGCAGTTTCCGCGGTAAATAAAGTGTCCGGAAGCATAATCATAGAAACAGGACTTGAAACCACAAATCATAAATTGCAAGATAAAACAATTTACATCAAACATAATTATGCAGAAAGTCAATTTCTTGTGTCAAGTATGGCCCGAAATTAAATTAAACAGTTCAAAACTTAAAATTCGTACATGTAGTGAAATTCTTCACGAATGTCGGGAAAACATGCTTGTCCCGTTGTTGAGAATAAGCTGTTGAAATCACAGATTTTGAGCAAAGCCCATTATCACATTTGGCCAAATTGTACACATGTATATACAGAGTCTCTGCCGCCATGGTTATAGTTTATCACGGGCTGCGTTGGACTACATGTTGCTAAGCCAACCAATCGTTAGCGGGAAGTTCATGTGCGAGCAACACATCATAAGGGCTAAATGGCTGAGTACCATTTGCCTGAGACACAGTGATAACTGGAGCCTTGGTGAGCAATGCGAAACACTATCAGGGTGTACAATGTCGCAACCAGTGTCAGAGTTAGTAAGATATCATAAGCATGAATACATTGTGTCTCTTAATGTGTAGTCCAAAAGAAACCTAGGGCAGTGTGATATTATCAGCAACAATCAACAGGGTCATATACATTTATAAGCATATTATAAACCAAACGTTCCAAAATAAGAACTAGTACATGGGTTGGATATGCAAAGAAGTATGCTGCTTGTGCAGTGAAGCCAAAGCTCTATGTCGGTAAAATACCAAGGGACAACAAAGAAGGCCATAATTGAAAGCCAGTCCTGATCAATGTGCTATGTTGGTAAAATACCAAAGCGCAACAAAGTGGGCAATGACAAAGAAAATATTAGTTCAAGGTAACAAGTCCATGGTATAAGGTTGCCCCCCACAACGGGGCCTACCTTGCCGGAAAAACTGCCTAGATGCCAAAGTGAAGAGAAGTGATTACGTGCTCCCAAAGATGAAAGTCCGTTTTTAAATAAAACAGGACGGGCGAAAAAAGTGAAGTGATGTCAACATCCAATGTGGAAGTCAATCTAAAAAAGACATGAGAGGACAAAGTCAGTGCTCAACATGTTTGTAAAATTCACTAGAAACATCTTAAAATAAATAAACAGTGCATTCAGACGTAGGAAGAAGCAAATGATTACAGATAGCATAAACAATGAGGCTAAAACAGTATCAACATTATATACTTATACTTTGAGATGAACTGCTAGCTCCTCATCCTGATTTAATCCCCCCGGGGCCTTAGTTTGAAATTCAATTATATATTTGGACTCTTTTTGTCTCAGTTTAAGGGTCCTGTCTCCCCCCCGGGGACTTCTTTCAATGTGTTCCAATACATGGAAACTCATTTGGGCTGGATTGGAGAAATGTATTTTGGCAAAGTGTCTTGCTACAGGATATTTCTCATTGTTATTAACGATGGCACGATAGTGTTCTAGTACTCGATTTTTTGCTTGTTTAGTGCTACTGACTATGTACCATAACCCACATGGGCAGACAATAACATAGATGACAAAAGTAGTACTGCATGTCAGAAATTGAGTCAATTTTCTACTTATCCCATTGTACGTGACAGATTTTTTGTGAGTGCTGTGTCTACATGCCTTGCAGTGGCCGCAAGGAAAGAAAATGTCAAACCCAAGTTCTGTGTTTTTGGATAGACAGTGATGTCACTTTTGACCAGCATGTCACGTAGAGACCTACCTTTTCTGTACGTGATAAGAGGCAGGTTGGATAAGTCCTTACCAATCACATTATCCGCAGTGAGGATGTTCCAATTTTGAGATACTATTCTGCGGATTTGCTTGGATTCAGTGTTGTAGGTGAGGATGAGGCATGTTTGTTCGTCCTCACTGGTAGTGTCAGTTTCATTGTTTCTATCATCTAAGGTGTCTGACCTGGGAATACCATCTGCACGTGCTTTGGCTCTTTTTATGACCCATGTAGGATAGCCTCTGTCTTTAAATCTGGCCATCATTTCACGGCTGACCTGCTCATAACCTTGGTCAGTACTACAGTTTCTTTTCGCCCTGAGTAGTTCACCAAAGGGAATGCTCCACTTTAGGGTTTCAGGGTGACTACTCAGGGCATGCAGCACGCTGTTACCTGCAGTGGTTTTTCTGAATAGGCAAGTCTGTAGTTTGCCATTGACTACCTCTACTCTGACATCTAGGTATTCTGCAGTACTCTTGCTAATGTTACTAGTGAGTACAATATTCAGATCGTTCATGTTAAGTTTGTTAACAAAATCATTAGCCATCTCAAGGGACCCACTCCAAATTACAAAGAGGTCGTCAATGTATCGCCACCATGTATCCACAAATGGCCAAAAGGTTCTCAAATTGGGGTCTGAGTTGATGCTTTGCTCCCAGTGCCCCAAAAAGAGGTTAGCAAAACTGGGAGCAAAGCATGAACCCATCGCAGTCCCAGTTGTTTGTCTATACAGGACACCATCAAAGACAAAGTAGTTATTGCAAAGACAATATGACATCATGTCCACTAACATTTTGCTGTGTTCTCTGAAACGTAGAGGACGCCCAGCCAGAAAGCTGGCACAAGCTAGTAAGCCTTGTTCATGGTCAATGATCGTGTACAAAGATTGTACATCCATAGTAATTAAAAGATTGTTCTCTTTCCAATGGACGGATGATAATTTCTTCAAAAAGTCCTTAGCATCCTTAATGTAACTGGGAAGTTCGTGTACCCAGTCTCTAAGGAAAAAATCCACATATTTGGATGTGTGTTCCGAGACACATCCCCTCGAAGACACAATGGGTCTCCCAGGTGGATTAGCTGTGTCCTTGTGGAGTTTAGGGAGGAGGTACAGGACAGGTAGTATTGGATGGTCGTTTTTAAGGTACCTAAATTCCTCCCATTCTAGAATACCTTGATCTTTCCATTCGGTAAGTTTTTCCCATAAGGTGAGTATACTGTTGTTATAGAGATCATAGGATGTGATGGTGTAATATTTCACATCCCCAAGTTGTCTTAATGCTTCTTTGGTATACATTTCTTGATCCATAATAACTATATTGCCTCCCTTATCTGCTGGGCGGATAACTATAGTTTTATCCTCCATTAGAGAGGTCAGAGATTGTCTTTCTTGTGAATTAAGATTTTGCTCCCTAGTGGCTCCTCTACCTTTTTTGGTTCTTTGTGCACAGATTTGTTTGTTTACACAGTCATGGAAAGTATCGAGATTATCATGCGGCATGTTGGGGATGAAAGTTGATTTCGGTTTGAAACCAGATAGTGTACTGTCATCAGTAACAAATGCCGCCTCATTCAGCATTTGGGTAGTGGAACCCAAGTCCATTTCCTCTTCATTAGCCGGCTGGGCCTGGTCTAGAGCGATGATGTTGATTATGCTGTCCACATCACTAATAGAGAAATTTTCATCTCTGGTAGTTGAAATGTGCCCTTCCCTGTCATGATTGTAATTCAATCTTTTGAGTTTATGCCATTTTTTAAATTTAAGTTTGCGTATAAACTTAAAGATATCAATGCGTGTGGTGCAAAAATCAAATGGCATGGAGGGACAAAATGAAAGACCCAAGCTTAAAGTCGGTTTTTCTAGATATGACATTTTTCTCTTTGAAAGATTTATCACTGTTTTATTTACCAGTTCTTCGTCCATCATTGGCCTCTCTTGGAACGTGTGACAATGTTTCTTATGTCGCCTTTTGCCTTGTCTTTGTTCCCACCTCTGGAAAAGCCTCTTCCCCCGGTTGTTCCTCTGCCGCCTCTTCCTCGTGCTCGTCCTCTGCCCCTCGGTGTGTGTACCTCTGGTGCCGGAGTCTCTACTTCCGCCCGTCTGCTCCGGCGCAGGTGGCGGTATTCCTCCCAAAAATTCACCTTTGGGGGGCGTACATCAAGTGCTGTGGCTTCTTCTATTGATGCATCCGATTCTGTGCCACTGGATATCACCGATGATTCCACATTCTGTGGTGTGGAGATTGTTGAATTGGTTTTGCTTTGATACAGATGATCATATTTACGGCTGAATGTTAGGATTCTGCCACTCTCATAATCGTTGTAGTCGCGGTCCAACTTACGCTCCTTTCTTGCTTTTATATCTTCTTCGTATTTCTTGAGGCGTGTTTTCATGGGGGTGATCATGTTATTGGCTGTGTCTTCATCGACCTCAGATTTGATGCTTTCAATTAATTAGTTGATTTGTTTTAATATTTCCTCTCGGTCAACCCACGCATATTTTACCAAAATTTCAAGCATGCGTTTCGAACTTAGAGCGGAGTTTTCTGACCAATCTTTCAGCATGGCTGGGTTGGGTGTTTCGTAGGTGGGTGTGGTAAAGATCCTTATACCACGTGGGACCATGTCCTGATCTATGTAGTTTTGGAGTGATATAGCCTCCCACCATTTAGAGATCTCGTTCTTTTTCAGTTTCTCTAGTTTGTCGATTTTTTCTTTTATGGTAGGTGGGGACTCTATGTTGTTTTCTTTGGGTTGCCCTGCCCCTTTCTTGCGTCTTGTGAAAAGGGCTTGTGCTGCAGCTCTCCTTGCTTCTTCCTCTTCCATTGTGAGATTGCACCCCTTGGAGCTGGAATGGATATGGGGTTTGTGTTGAGAATGCGGTCTCTTCAATCAATATGAAGTTCCTCCTGCGCAAGAAACTACTCCTCAAACATGCAGGGTGCCCGCCTAGCTAGATAGCTGAAGATGTATGATGACAATCCTATGTGTGGCGGCTTTACAGTTGCACGTAATGAAATCATGTTAGTGATCAGCGGTGTCTGCATGCACTACCGCGTAAATGTGGGAGTAAGCCTAGTAACTGACAGGCTTTGTGGGTGATTCGGAGAGACAACAGGGTTTGAGAGACCAGAATCGAGGTCCGCGCTGCAGATGCCCCAGCGGGAGCGGCGACAGACGTGAAAAGGAGACTGCCCCTCCCCCCTGTATAGCAAGATGCGGCGATCCCCAGGCTGGCGCTCTTACCTGTACCCTCCGTGTACCCGTGCAGTTACCAAAGCAGTTGCTGGATGCGCCGGTCCTGTGTCAGCGAAAACGTGTAAATTCCAAAGTCCGCTCTCGAACGCTGACTGCGGCCCCTCGGGAGGTGGCACCAATGCCGGCCGAGCAAGCCGGTAATTCAATTATAAAGTTCCAACCTTGACGGTGCTCTCAGTCCGCAAAGCAACACGACACCGCTGTAGTCTTCAAGGGTGTTTATTTAACTAACAACATGTTTCGGCTGCGGACAGCCTTGTTCACGATAGTTTGAAAAGGCAGTTTCCACGGTAAATAAAGTGTCCGGAAGCATAATCATAGAAACAGGTCTTGAAACCACAAATCATAAATTGCAAGATAAAACAATTTACATCAAACATAATTATGCAGAAAGTCAATTTCTTGTGTCAAGTATAGCCCGAAATTAAATTAAACAGTTCAAAACTTAAAATTCGTACATGTAGTGAAATTCTTCAGGAATGTCGGGAAAACATGCTTGTCCCGTTGTTGAGAATAAGCTGTTGAAATCACAGATTTTGAGCAAAGCCCATTATCACATTTGGCCAAATTGTACACATGTATATAAAGAGTCTCTGCCGCCATGGTTGTAGTTTATCACGGGCTGCGTTGGACTACATGTTGCTAAGCCAACCAATCGTTAGCGGGAAGTTCATGTGCGAGCAACACATCATAAGGGCTAAATGGCTGAGTACCATTTGCCTGAGACACAGTGATAACTGGAGCCTTGGTGAGCAATGCGAAACACTATCAGGGTGTACAATGTCGCAACCAGTGTCAGAGTTAGTAAGATATCATAAGCATGAATACATTGTGTCTCTTAATGTGTAGTCCAAAAGAAACCTAGGGCAGTGTGATATTATCAGCAACAATCAACAGGGTCATATACATTTATAAGCATATTATAAACCAAACGTTCCAAAATAAGAACTAGTACATGGGTTGGATATGCAAAGAAGTATGCTGCTTGTACAGTGAAGCCAAAGCTCTGATGTCATATTGTCTTTGCAATAACTACTTTGTCTTTGATGGTGTCCTGTATAGACAAACAACTGGGACTGCGATGGGTTCATGCTTTGCTCCCAGTTTTGCGAACCTCTTTTTGGGGCACTGGGAGCAAAGCATCAACTCAGACCCCAATTTGAGAACCTTTTGGCCATTTGTGGATACATGGTGGCGATTAGGCATGGGCGGATTTTGCGGATTCGCAATCCGCGAATTTGCGGATTTGCGGATTTGCGGATTGCGAAAATCCGCAAAATCCGCGAATCCTCGCGGATTTTGCGGATTTTATTTTTTGGGGTGTTCGCACGGGTTTCTGCAAGTTCGCGAGGGTTTTGTGCAATTTCGCAAATTGCGAACTTACTTGTCCGGTCGCCAGTTTTGCGAACTTGTTGTTTCTACGTGCCCAGCCTGTTTGCAAGCCTTTCTTCATCACTGCCACCCTCTGTCACCACTGGCACTCTCTTTGTTCACCCATGCCACCCTCGGGCTCACCCATGTCACCCTCTGTATCATCACAGCACCCTCTGGTTCACCAGTGTACACCACTGACTCAACCTGGGCACAAGGGGTGAAAGCAAGGAAAAATGGGTGCAGGCCTATGGCACAAAGCTCACTGCCTGCCTTCAAAATGTCCGCTTGACCCCCATCCACATGGCCAGGAGGACCATGCCTCAAAATGGCCCCACCCAACATAGCCAGCCCCCAACCCCTACTCCAAAAAGTCAAAAAAGACAACACAAATCACCACATTCCAATGCCATCCATCAAGTTTCAGAAGGTTTATGCTGCCTGCTGGTGGTTTTCTGGTGCAGAATTGCACTTTTTGCAATTTAGCGAGTGCGAGATTGTTGCTTCACGACGCGAACGCGGCAAAACACCCGCTAAATCACCAAAACAACCGCAAAAGTCGGAAAACACACACAAAAATCACCACAAAGAAAATCAACTTATCAACTTACTTGTGAAATCAAATTTCGAATACACACGTGCACACCACAATATGGAAATATCAAAAATAAGAATTGCTACATTTTTGGGAAACAGGAATTCAACATTGATCCAAGAGAGCCCACAGAGAGGCATGTAGTTTCATGTACCACTGACTCAACCTGGGCACAAGGGGTGAAAGCAAGGAAAAATGGGTGCAGGCCTATGGCACAAAGCTCACTGCCTGCCTTCAAAATGGCCGCTTGACCCCCATCCACATGGCCAGGAGGACCATGCTTCAAAATGGCCCCACCCAACATAGCCAGCCCCCAACCCCTACACCAAAAAGTCAAAAAAGACAACACAAATCACCACAATCCAATGCCATCCATCAAGTTTCAGAAGGTTTATGCTGCCTGCTGGTGGTTTTCTGGTGCAGAATTGCACTTTTTGCAATTTAGCGAGTGCGAGATTGTTGCTTCACGACGCGAACGCGGCAAAATACCCGCTAAATCACCAAAACCACCCCAAAAGTCGGAAAACACACACAAAAATCACCACAAAGAAAATCAACTTATCAACTTATTTGTGAAATCAAATTTCGAATCCAAAAGTTATTACAAATGGCCCACCACCAACATAGCCAGCCCCCAACACCACCCCAAAAGTCGATTAACACACACAAAAATCACCACAAACAACATCAACTTATCAACTTACTTGTGAAATCAAATTTTGAATCCAAAAGGCCTCAAATCCAAATATCCAGCAGCATCCACAAAAAGTAATCCTTCCCAGTCAAGATCGAATCCAAAATGGCCAGGAAAGGAAACAGGAACAGGAAGTTGGAGACTGGGGCACTTCCTTCACCCCTCCCCAATGGGAGGAACTTGCTGGACAGGAACAGGAAGTTGGAGACTGGGCCACTTCCTTCCTTCACTCCTCCGCCATTTTTATTTTTTTTTGTAATTTCGCGAGTGCGAGATTGTTGCTGCCCGCGCCGCGGGCCGCGAGCAGTGCGAACACAAGCAAAAAATCCGCAGCGCGCGGATTTGCGGATTTTGCGGGAAATCCGCGAATCTCGCGGATTGCGGATTTACCGAAAATCCGCAAAATCCGCGAGCGGAACGGATTTTACGCCCATGCCTAGTGGCGATACATTGACGACCTCTTTGTAATTTGGAGTGGGTCCCTTGAGATGGCTAACGATTTTGTTAACAAACTTAATATGAACGATCTGAATATTGTACTTACTAGTAACATCAGCAAGAGTACTGCAGAATACCTAGATGTCAGAGTAGAGGTAGTCAATGGCAAACTACAGACTTGCCTATTCAGAAAAACCACTGCAGGTAACAGCGTGCTGCATGCCCTGAGTAGTCACCCTGAAACCCTGAAGTGGAGCATTCCCTTTGGTGAACTACTCAGGGCGAAAAGAAACTGTAGTACTGACCAAGGTTATGAGCAGGTCAGCCGTGAAATGATGGCCAGATTTAAAGACAGAGGCTATCCTACATGGGTCATAAAAAGAGTCAAAGCACGTGCAGATGGTATTCCCAGGTCAGACACCTTAGATGATAGAAACAATGAAACTGACACTACCAGTGAGGACGAACAAACACGCCTCATCCTCACCTACAACACTGAATCCAAGCAAATCCGCAGAATAGTATCTCAAAATTGGAACATCCTCACTGCGGATAATGTGATTGGTAAGGACTTATCCAACCTGCCTCTTATCACGTACAGAAAAGGTAGGTCTCTACGTGACATGCTGGTCAAAAGTGACATCACTGTCTATCCAAAAACACAGAACTTGGGTTTGACAGGTTTCTTTCCTTGCGGCCACTGCAAGGCATGTAGACACAGCACTCACAAAAAATCTGTCACGTACAATGGGATAAGTAGAAAATTGACTCAATTTCTGACATGCAGTACTACTTTTGCCATCTATGTTATTGTCTGCCCACGTGGGTTATGGTACATAGGCAGTAGAACTAAACAAGCAAAAAATCGAGTACTAGAACACTATCGTGCCATCGTTAATAACAATGAGAAATATCCTGTAGCAAGACACTTTGCCGAAATACATTTCTCCAATCCAGCCCAAATGAGTTTCCATGTATTGGAACACATTGAAAGAAGTCCCCGGGGGGGGGGAGACAGGACCCTTAAACTGAGACAAAAAGAGTCCAAATATATAATTGAATTTCAAACTAAGGCCCCGGGGGGATTAAATCAGGATGAGGAGCTAGCAGTTCATCTCAAAGTATAAGTATATAATGTTGATACTGTTTTAGCCTCATTGTTTATGCTATCTGTAATCATTTGCTTCTTCCTACGTCTGAATGCACTGTTTATTTATTTTAAGATGTTTCTAGTGAATTTTACAAACATGTTGAGCACTGACTTTGTCCTCTCATGTCTTTTTTAGATTGACTTCCACATTGGATGTTGACATCACTTCACTTTTTTCACCCGTCCTGTTTTATTTAAAAACGGACTTTCATCTTTGGGAGCACGTAATCACTTCTCTTCACTTTGGCATCTAGGCAGTTTTTCCGGCAAGGTAGGCCCCGTTGTGGGGGGCAACCTTATACCATGGACTTGTTACCTTGAACTAATATTTTCTTTGTCATTGCCCACTTTGTTGCGCTTTGGTATTTTACCAACATAGCACATTGATCAGGACTGGCTTTCAATTATGGCCTTCTTTGTTGTCCCTTGGTATTTTACCGACATAGAGCTTTGGCTTCACTGCACAAGCAGCATACTTCTTTGCATATCCAACCCATGTACTAGTTCTTATTTTGGAACGTTTGGTTTATAATATGCTTATAAATGTATATGACCCTGTTGATTGTTGCTGATAATATCACACTGCCCTAGGTTTCTTTTGGACTACACATTAAGAGACACAATGTATTCATGCTTATGATATCTTACTAACTCTGACACTGGTTGCGACATTGTACACCCTGATAGTGTTTCGCATTGCTCACCAAGGCTCCAGTTATCACTGTGTCTCAGGCAAATGGTACTCAGCCATTTAGCCCTTACGATGTGTTGCTCGCACATGAACTTCCCGCTAACGATTGGTTGGCTTAGCAACATGTAGTCCAACGCAGCCCGTGATAAACTACAACCATGGCGGCAGAGACTCTGTATATACATGTGTACAATTTGGCCAAATGTGATAATTGGCTTTGCTCAAAATCTGTGATTTCAACAGCTTATTCTCAACAACGGGACAAGCATGTTTTCCCGACATTCGTGAAGAATTTCACTACATGTACGAATTTTAAGTTTTGAACTGTTTAATTTAATTTCGGGCCATACTTGACACAAGAAATTGACTTTCTGCATAATTATTTTTGATGTAAATTGTTTTATCTTGCAATTTATGATTTGTGGTTTCAAGTCCTGTTTCTATGATTATGCTTCCGGACACTTTATTTACCGCGGAAACTGCCTTTTCAAACTAACGTGAACAAGGCTGTCCGCAGCCGAAACATGTTGTTAGTTAAATAAACACCCTTGAAGACTACAGCGGTGTCGTGTTGCTTTGCGGACTGAGAGCACCGTCTAGGTTGGAACTTTATAATTGAATTACCGGCTTGCTCGGCCGGCATTGGTGCCACCTCCCGAGGGGCCGCAGTCAGCGTTCGAGAGCGGACTTTGGTATATATATATATATATATATATATATATATATATGATCAAGCACTCGTAGTAGCGCGAAACGCGTCATGACGACTAGGAACAATAAGGAATAAATCAACTTTGCACTCACTTTTGGGTCCGTGTCGGTAATTGCTGTCTGGATTTCTTCAGCGCCTATATCGGATTGTCCTGGAATATATATATATATATATATATATTTATTTACACACACTCACACGCACACACGCACACATGCACACAAACACACATATATAACTAATGAGAACAGAAATCAGGAGATGGTGGGAAACAACTTCATTACAGAACTACATTAAAGTCAACCGCATTCCCAGAGGTCTGGGGATCTTCATAATACCGACACTGGCTGTCCCTAAACTGCAGGTTTTAAAAGATTAGATGGAAAATACAAATGCATGCTCTGAAAGGATGCTGCAAATTTTGATTGCTAATGCTTTGGATGAGCACAAGGATCTGATGTTGCAGATATAACAGTTGATGAATGAATTCAAAAAAGAAGATCAAGCAGAGACCAACAAATTGATGACCGAATCAAAGCGTACAAGAAAGAGGACATTGCACGAAAGCAAAGAAACTTTATCAGAGTTGAATGAGACTATGCGGCTGGCCGAATTTTAACCTTTGATTGAAAATTTGATAAATTAAGAGATAAGATGTAGGAAAGTAGGATCTTCTTCCTATGGTTACCCCCACTTTTTGCTTGATGTTACACTGTTTTTGACTAGTTTGCCTGGGATACTGCTAATCAGGACCCCAGTCTATCTGCTTTCTCCTTAAAGTGTTATACATGTACTTAGGTACTGTCCTGATTGGATACCGCGGTCCCCCTGTCAGTCCCTAGTATATGGTACACATGTACCCAGGGCATAGGTACCCCAGAGGCCTCCCATGGGCTGCAGCATGTATTATGCCACCCATGAGAGGCCATGCAAAATGGAACTACAGGCCTGCCATTGCAGCCTGTGTACTCTGGTGCTTGCACTACTTACTTTAGATATAGGTTTACTATATCTATAGGTCACTACACTTAAAGCTATATCTATAGGTCACTACACAGTCACCTCTCTAGTAGGTCTTGACAATCCTGAGGGCAGGGGCTGGGTTTTATGTGAGAGGGTGCCCCTGCATGAGCAGAGCCCCTCTGCAACCTTCGGAGACCATTCTTCCGGGCTGTCGGCGACACAGCAAGACATATTGGTAGAGGCGCATTATATGCTTGCGTAAAATGCTATCTTGAAAACGTCAACAACAAAACATGTTGTGTTTGGTATCAAGCACCTTAGAATCATACCTCCACACCGGTAACCGGTGTGGGAGGTATGATTTCACCCTTCTGAAGCAAGATTTGTGGGGTCATTGGTCTTCCCGATACCAGCCTTCTTGACCTCCTGCTGCTGAGCCAAACTCGAGCAAGGGAAGGCAGGACAATAGCCATCCTGCCACAGGGAGGTATGACCACATACCAAACAGGATTTAGTGTAATGGGGCTGGGTGGGTGCACTTCCAAAGTGCCTGAAAGTCTGCATCTGGGGCACACATGGTGTCCCTGAGCATAGTCCAGGTCAAACCAGTCCTGGGAGCCGTTGGCTCCTGCTCTGGTGCGAAACGGGACAAAGGACATGGGAGTATCCTCCCCACTGTCCTGACCCTCCCCTGGGAGGGTCCCCTGAATCTGTCCAACCCTCTACTGTGGGTACAAAAGGGCTTACTTGGCTGTAGGACCCTAGATTCGACATGGACATGATTCTGATCGACCGTCTGGACACTCTGGACTTTGCTGGACTTTGCCTGGGCCCGACTTCATCTCCCCCTCCGTCCCAAGCATTGTCTGTGCCTATGCACCATACAGGCTCCGTTAAGGACCTGTGGATCATCAAGGACAACTGAAGTATCTCCCTTCAGGTGAAGGAGTCACCCCCTGCATTCACAGGCACCGTAATGCAACTGGCCCGTCTACTGATCTTGAGCTCCTACGTACTCCGAGGGCTTCAGCCACACAGGATGTTGGTTTCTATATTCCTTGAGGTTGAGCTACCCTCACACTAAGTTTGAGGCCAGTATCCCTCGTGGGGAATGCATAACCCGAACCCCTGTGCACCTAGTACTTTTGCAATTGCATATGCTTGTTGGCGTTCCTCAAGTAAGTGGATTGGGCTATTGATAGCCCCAACATCTGCACACATTTCATAGAAAGGACTTTAGCCTCCACGCACTCTGTGCTCTACATGCTGTTACTTTGTGAAACTGCTAGAGGTCCCCTCGCGGCTCATGCGCCTCCGGCCTGTGGGTCCCTTTGAGGGACATCACTGATTTTCTTGGGCTCCTCTGGTTGCTCCAGGCCTGCCCTGACACTCCTTGTTGTGGTGAGTCAACTGGTCCTTGCTGGGCCAGACCGTGACCTTCCTCGATCTTCTTCGTGGTTGCCGCTGCCAAGGCTTTTTGGTGCTCCCGCCAGACACCGACCCCTCAGCACTCGACATCCTTTGTGAGACAGCTTGTATTCAGCTCCTGGTTGACCTCGACATCTCCTGGTCCCCATGGCTGCAGAGTCACGGTCTCCCTGAAGCACCCGACATCGGTGGGTATTTGTCTGCCGAGCCCCTGGTCACTCCTGAGTGACCCAGACTCCGTCCCCTCTGCTTTCAGGTTCCTTCCTTCAAGAATCCACCTGTGGGTTCCACTGGACACTTTTCTTCTTTTCCTCAGTGGCATTTCTTTGAAGACACAACAACAACAAGTGAGGAGGGTCTGAGGGCAAGTTTACCGACCAACCAGATATACGCCCCTAACACAATATATCACAACAACTAATATCTGGGGGTCAAAATAGAAAAGCAAGTTTGACAGTAAGAACCACTATACCGGATACACACAGAACAGTATCAGTGAGAGATGATAGTTAGAGAATGGTCAAGTCGAGACTCAAGAGTACCAGGAGAAAAATATTGTTCCCATCAGAAGCCACACTGTACCGCCCTTGTTGTCATCATATGGGATCTCCTTACCCAGGAGACAAGACGGCCGGTAAACCTTACCGTGACCGAAATGTAGTATGAGAGCAGAACAGAGGAGTGTGGTAGTGGCTAATGAAAAAAGCAGTGTATGGTGATTGGAGTGAAAAAAGTGAAGGGTACTAAAATTAGGTGAATGGGTGGTAAAAAGGAATTTTATTAATAACCCCCAAACCCTAAGGTTAAAAGGCAGGTGTGGGTGCAGGTTTTAAATAATAACCGCACTTATTGGTGGTCGACATGTTTCAGCATATTATAAGATTTTCTTGATGCATTCCTCAGGACCTATACATAATACACTACTGCTTTCGAAAAAATAAATGAATTAAAAGATGTCACCTGGAAATCCAGGCGTGCTCAACCGTATACTGTCAGTGTAATGGTAAGGGATCCAACATGTAAAACAAATCAACAAACAAACAAATAGAACACAACAAGTTATTATTTGTATTCATAGTGGCATTGCAATATGTTCAATCATACCTGATCATTATTTCGGGTATGCACTCACCCTTACGTGTAGGCTGAGGAGCTTCACCCCACCTGGCTGCAGCGCAGGTAAAAGGAGCACCGCTCTGTGAGAAATCACATAATGTTTAGCGAGCGGCTAGTGATAAGACACTAACCCATTTGAATAGCAAAATATACTTTGAGATGGATCGGCTCTTATGCTCTACTTATCCCCACTGTGTGGTCATTGCTTCTGAGTTATGACAGAGTACGGCGTTTACGCCCAGCCTGATTATAAGAGGCTCAGATAACCTTCCATCTCAAAGTATATTTTGCTATTCAAATGGGTTAGTGTAGTTACCATTACACTGACAGTATACGGTTGAGCACGCCTGGATTTCCAGGTGACATCTTTTAATTCATTTATTTTTTCGAAAGCAGTAGTGTATTATGTATAGGTCCTGAGGAATGCATCAAGAAAATCTTATAATATGCTGAAACATGTCGACCACCAATAAGTGCGGTTATTATTTAAAACCTGCACCCACACCTGCCTTTTAACCTTAGGGTTTGGGGGTTATTAATAAAATTCCTTTTTACCACCCATTCACCTAATTTTAGTACCCTTCACTTTTTTCACTCCAATCACCATACACTGCTTTTTTCATTAGCCACTACCACACTCCTCTGTTCTGCTCTCATACTACATTTCGGTCACGGTAAGGTTTACCGGCCGTCTTGTCTCCTGGGTAAGGAGATCCCATATGATGACAACAAGGGCGGTACAGTGTGGCTTCTGATGGGAACAATATTTTTCTCCTGGTACTCTTGAGTCTCGACTTGACCATTCTCTAACTATCATCTCTCACTGATACTGTTCTGTGTGTATCCGGTATAGTGGTTCTTACTGTCAAACTTGCTTTTCTATTTTGACCCCCAGATATTAGTTGTTGTGATATTTCTTTGAAGACTCCAATTGAGAATGACAGCGGTATCCGAAGCCACTTCGACCCTATGCACCCGGCTTCCCTGGTATAGGTAATCTGATACTTCGGTATCCACGAGTGAGGTGGCTCTCCAACCTTCTATGTTCTAAAGGATTTCTTCGCAATCCACTGGAAAGGGGTCCTTAAACACTAAAACTGCAACCGCGACTCTCCCATTGAATTGTACTTAGCACGCGGTCGTGTTCTCACACTGCACCCGTCCTCCATGGGGTCCCTCCTTACTCACCTTGGGTGGTTCCTTGGGGTCCCAGTGATTCTACAACCTCTAGAAACTGTCTTGACTTGTGTCATGGTTCTTATACCATTATTTTAGTATATGGTTTGGTCTCTCCCTGGAGTCCAATGTGTATTAGTGCTACTTACGTGTGTTTCTGTGCTCCAGTAATGTGTGCTTTGTGTTTATCTGCGTGTAACAGATACTGTGAGGTATTTAAAGTGTGTTATAATAATAAATACATATGTTTATAACTACTGTGGTTCTCCTTTCATTTAACCAATACATTAAGGTTGCATTCCTGTACAACAAGCTGCTTAAGATTCCTTCAAGACTTAGCCTGAAGGCTGCTCTCCACAGCTACCGCTTGGATAGCTTTCTACGTTTATCTTTGACCTCTTTAATCACCATAAGCATTTTTTGGACTGGTGCAAGGTGCCCACTCTAATTAGTGGACATCATATACCAGGTCAACTTCTCACATTTGTGTGCAGCGATTGGGATTCAAGCCTGCATTGTTTTACCAGATAAATCTTTGTATTGATTAACTGAAAACCACTAAGTACTGGGTACATATAATACTAGCTTGGAGAAGTAAGTTCTACTGATCTTGTGGCTTGGTAAGTTAATGGTGTAGCACACCCTTTCCCCAACCTAAGATAGTTAAGTTTTCCACTAGGTTAGGTAGATGCACACACCACACCATGCTTAGTATGTCTACTAAAGGAGAAGTCATCAGTGGCTCTCGGCCTTCTAGATACAGTGAGCTTTCATTCCATGAATTGAAAGCCCTGTGTGCCTCTAGAAAGCTGAAGACAGGGAGAAGTGCCAACACTCAACATCTCATTGAAGTGTTACTGTTAGATGACCTTAGGAAGACCCCTGCGTCAGATGAACAGGGAATGAAGATGAGGCAGGAGGTGACACTTTTTCTGACCTAGACTCAAACCCTGGCCAGGAGAAACAAGATAGTTCCCACCTGGACAACTACGATCTTCAGGGAGATGATGAAGAAGGCCAGAATGTCCCCCTCTTCACCCCTCCTGGAAGAGTGCAGAGTTTACCAAGGAGATCTAGCTCTCCCTCTGCAGAGTCACATCACTCAGGACAGTCTGTAGTGACCTCTGTATCTAGCAAGAGGGACACTCTTATGACAGGGAGTACCAATTTATTGAGCTTGAGAAAGCTAGGCTTAGGCTCAGGCAATAGCAATTGGCCCTTGATAAAGAGTCCCTAGAAGTCCGGAGAGCTAGAAAAAAGTTGGGACTAGAGTCCCATGGTGGCAGAAACAGTGTCCCTAGAGTTAAAGAACATTATTTTGACAATAGGAACCTGAGCAAGATTGTCCCTCCCTACCATGTTGGGGGTGACATCCAGAAGTGGATAACTGCTTTAGAGAGGGCCTGTAAAGTACAAAGGGTCCCTCAAAAGCAGTGGGTATCTATCTTGTGGCTCCCCTTTGCTGACAAAGGTATAGATAAGCTCCTCACTGTTAGAGCAGAGGATGCTGACAGTTATTCAATCCCGAAGAGTGCTCTCTTTGATGGGTTTAGCTTAACCACTGAACAGTACAGGATTAAGTTCAGAGACACCCAGAAGACACAGAATCAGGACTGGGTAGACTTTGTGGACAGTGCCATTAAGGCTCTGGAAGGCTGGTTGCTTGGCAGGAAAGTGAATGATTTTACAGGATTGTACAATTTGATAATGAGGTAGCAGATCCTTAATAATTGCTAACATCAGTTGTTGCATTAATACCTGGTTGACTCTGATCTGACTTCTCTCCAGGAATTGGGAAAGAGAGCAGATAAGTGGGTCAGGACCAGGGTGAAACAGAAAAACCAGAACACTGGTAGTGACCAAAAGTAGCAAGATGCTAAAACCTCAGATAAGGGTGAAAACATGGGTAAAGATCAAAAGTCTTCATAAGGGCCCCACAAGTCTGCATCTGGAAGGGGAGTCACAGTCCAACAAGGGAAAAGGCAAAAAGAAACATTGGTGTTACTTATGTAAAGCAAAGGCCCATTGGATGAAAGATGCCAATTGTCCTAAGGCCAAGGATTCAACTCCAACCACCACTGCCCCTAAGGCAACTTCTCCCCAGTACAATTTCAAGTGGTGGTATAGGGAACAAGGGAACCTTGGGCTCTGAGATGGGTTCTGGCTTACTCAGCTCAGGCTGCACTTGTCTGTGATGATGGCATGGATATTGCCACCTTATTTGTCAGTCCCAGTAACCTGGGCAAATACAGTCAACAGCCTTTGATTAATGGTAAGAGGCCATGGCATACAGGGACACAGGTGCAAGTGTCACTATGGTGACAAACGATCTTGTGGGCCCTGACCATATCATACTTGGCGAGATGTACAGAGTGACCAATGCTAACAAATATCAGGACCGATCATTCCTTGGCAGTTGTTAATTTCGGCTGGGGAGTGGTAACTTGGACAAAGAAAGTTGTGGTTAGCTCAGACTTTCCAGTAGAATGCTTGTTGGGCAATGTTTTAGAATCTTCAGCCTGGGTTGAAGTGGAACGTAGGACCCACGCAGCAATGTTGGGCATCTCGGCAGATGTGTTTGCTGTGACCAGGTCACAGGCCAAACTTAATTCTACTGAACAGGCCCTGGATTCTGAGAGAAGGGACCAGGTGCCTTCCAAGAGAAGGAGCAGGGGGGGTAAGGC
Source organism: Lissotriton vulgaris (assembly GCF_964263255.1). Classification (NCBI taxonomy): domain Eukaryota; kingdom Metazoa; phylum Chordata; class Amphibia; order Caudata; family Salamandridae; genus Lissotriton; species Lissotriton vulgaris. The sequence goes on along the minus strand of NC_141696.1, from coordinate 219,838,309 downwards.
TGTGTCTTCCCCCCCCCCAGGCTAAGAGGGAGGATCAGTCTCTTGAGGGAGATGATCCCAGTCCCTGTGAAGGAACTGTCTCAGATGAACTGGAACCTGATCAGGTTGAGTTCTCGGGGACAGGGGGCCCTTCCAGGGCAGATCTGAACCAGAAGCAGCAATCCTGCCCATCTCTTGAACCCTTCAGACAGCAATCTGCTCCTGAGGCGGCTGGGAGTGTCAGTGGAACCCACAGTATCTATTGGGATGAGGGACTCCTTTACTCAGAGGGTAGAGGCCCCAAGCCTGGTGCCACCAGGAGGTTGATCATACATCTGAGGTTTAGGGGCTTCCTAATCATCTTGGCTCATTATATCCCCCTAGCAGGAGACCTAGGCCAAAGTAAAACTTGGGACAGGCTTGTCCCTCACTTTCACTGGCCTCACATGTCACAAAGAGTTTTGTCACTCCTGTCCCACCTGTCAAGACAGTGGTAAGTCAGGTGGTACCACAAAGGCCCCCCTCATACCAACACCTGTGGTGGGAGTTCCCTTTGAGAAGGTTGGGATTGGCATAATTGGTCCCATGAACCTTCCTACTGCATCTGGGCACAGTTACATACTAGTGGTGGTGGACCATGCCACTAGGTATCCAGAGGCAATACCCCTTAGAACCGCCACAGCTCCTGCGGTGGTCAGGGCCCTCCTGGAAATGTTTTCCAGAGTGGGTTTCTCTAAGGAGGTCTTAACTGTCAGAGGTACAAACTTCAGGTCAAGTTATAGTACTGCTATGTAGAAGGAGTGTGGAGTGAACTACAAGTTCATCACACCCTATCACCCACAATGCAATGTGTTAGTTGAGAGATTCAAAAAAATCCTCAAGGGCATGATCATGGGCCTCTCAGAAAAGCTTAGGTGAAAATGGGATGTTCTGTTGCCCTGCCTTCTCTTTGCCTACAGAGAGGTCCCACAGAAGGGGGTTGGCTACAGCCCTTTTGAACTACTGTTTGGTCATCCAGTTAGGGCCCCCCTGTGTTTAGTGAAGGAGGGATGGGAGTTAGCTCTCAAACCACCTAAGCAAGACATTGTGGACTATGTACTTGGCCTCCGCTCCAGGATGGCTGAGTACATGAAAAGGCCTGCAAAAACCTTGAGGCAAGTCAAGAATTACAAAAAGCTTGGCATGACCAAATGGCTGTACTGACTGTTTACCAACCAGGACAGAAAGTATGGGTGTTGGGGCCTGTGGCCCCAGCAGGCCTGCAGGACAAGTGGAGTGGACCTCATACTATACTTGAGCAAAAAGGAGAGGTCACCTACTTGGTGGACCTTGGAACTCCCCGGAGCACCCATAGAGTGCTCCATGTAAACAGACTCAAACCCTATGTGGACAGGGCAGACATGGGCTTGCTCATGGCTACTGATGAGGAACAGGAGGAAGAGAGTGACCCACTCCCTGACCTCCTCTCACAGAATGATGGCTCAGTTGATGGGGCAGCTTTGGCAGGCAGCCTCACTGAGCAACAGCAGATTGGTTGCAGGAAAGTCCTCAATCAATATAGACATATGTTTTCTTTGACTCCTAGTCAGACCACTTGGTGTACCCATGAAGTTGACACAGGTGAAAGCTTACCGGTTAAAAATAAGATTTACAGGCAGCCTGGCCATATCAGAGATTGCATTAGGACTGAGGTCCAAGAGGTGCTGGAAGTGGGAGTGATTGAACCCTCAGATAGCCCTTGGGCTAGTCCTGTGGTCCTGGTCCCCAAACCTTATACCATACCCAAGGTGGAAAGAGAGAAATTAGGTTTTGTGTGGACTACAGGGGCTCAGTGCAGTCACTAGGATTGATGCTCACCCTATTCCTAGAGTAGATGAACTCATTGACATTTTGGCCTCAGCCACGTTCTTGAGCACATTTGACCTTACTGCTGGATATTGGCAAATCAGACTAGCTGAGGATGCCAAACCCAAAACAGAATTTTCAACCACTAGTGGGCATTATGAATTTATTGTGATGTCCATTAGTTTGAAAAATGCACCTGCCACATTCCAGGGGCAGGCGAATAAAGTCCTTATAGGCCTAGAGCCTATAGTGCAGCAATTCTTGATGATATAGCTGTCTTTAGCTCCACCTGCGAGGATCACCTGGTCCACCTGAAAAATGTTTTGGAGGCTCTGCAGAAAGCAGGTCTTACTATCAAGTCCACCAAGTGCCAGAAAGGGCAGAGTCAGGTTGTATACCAGGGCCACCTTGTGGGTGGAGGCTAGATTCAATCATTGCAGAGCAAAATACAGACTGTCATGGACTGGGTTGCTCCCACTACCCAGACTCAGGTCAGAGCATTCTTGGGCCTGACTGGGTACTACAGTAGATTTGTAAAAGGATATTGGTCTATAGTGGCTCCCTTGAATGATCCCACAACAAAAAGAATGCCTGAGAAATTTGAGTGGTCAGTTAGCTGTCAGAAAGAATTTGATGTCCTCAAGCAGGCCATGTGCACTGCTCCCATTCTTAAAAGTCCTGACTATTCCAAACAATTCATTGTCCAAACAGATGCATCTGAGTTGGGGGTAGAGGCTGTGTTGTCGCAACTTAATGCAGAGGGTCAGGATCAACCAGTAACTTTTATTAGCAGAACGTAGACCCCCAGAGAGAAACGTTGGTCAGCCATTGAGAGGAAAGCCTTTGCTGTGGTTTGGGATCTGAAGAAGCTGAGGCCATACTTGTTTGGCACTCACATTGTTGTCCAGACAGACCATAAGCCCCACTTATGGCTAAAACAGATGAAGGGTGAAAACCCCAACCTTTTGAGGTGGTCCATTTCCCTACAGGGGATGGACTATACAGTGGAACATAGACCTGGGAGTAACCATGCCAACGCAGATGGACTCTCCAGATATCTCCACTTGGAACATGAAGACTCAACTGGGCACGGTTAGTCTCATCCCCTTACATTTGGGCAGGGGTGTAGGAAAGTAGGAATTGCTTCTTATAGTTACACCCACTTTTTGCTTGATGATACACTCTTTTTGACTAGTCTGACTGGGATCCAGCTAATGAGGACCCCAGTCTATCTGCTTTCTCCTTAAAATATTATGCTTGTACTTGGGTACACTCCAGATTGGATACTGGGGTACCCTTGTCAGTCCTTAGTATATGGTACACATTTACCCAGGGCATAGGTACCTTAGAGCCCTCCCATGGGCTGCAGCATGTATTATGCCACCCATGAGACGCCAAGCAAAATGGAGCTACAGGCCTGCCATTGCAGCCTGTGTAAGCTGGTGCTTGCACTACTTAATTCAGTTATAGGTTTACACTATCTATAGGTCGCTACGCTTACAACCCATCAGTCACCCCTCTAGCAGTCCTTGACAATCCTGAAGTCAGGGGCTTTGGTTTTACATGAGAGGGTGCCCCTGCATGAGCAGGGCCCCTCTGCCGCCTTCAGAGACCATTCTCCGGGGCTGTCGGTGACACAGCCAGACATATAGGTAGAGGTGCATTATATGCTTGTGTAAATTGCTATCTCGAAAACGGCTGCAACAAAACATGACATATTTGGTATCAAACACCTTAGAGTCATACCTCCACACCAGTAACCAGTAACTGGTGTGGGGGGTATGATTCCACCCTTCTGAAGCAAGCTTCGTGGGGTCACTGGTCATTCCGGTACCAGCCTTCTCGATCCAGGCAACACAAAAGGGTTGCTGCTCGCCAGAGACACATGTCTGCCCTCTTGCTGCTGAGCCAAGCTCGAGCAGGGGAAGGCAGGACAATAGGCATCCTGACACAGGGAGGTGTGACCACATCCCAGACAGGATTTAGTGTACTGGGGCTGGGTGGGTGCACTTCCAAAGTGCCTGAAAGTATGCAGCTGGGGCACAATTGGTGTCCCTGTGCATAGTCCAGTTCAAACCAGTCCTGGGAGCCTTTGGCTCCTGCTCTGGCACGAAACTGGACAAAAGACATGGGCGTATCCTCCCCACTGTTCTGACCCTCCCCTGGGAGGGTCCCCTGAATCTGTCCAACCCTCTCCAGTCGGTACAAAAGGGCTTACCTGGATGTAGGACCCTAGATTCGACGTGGACAAGATTCTGATCAAGAAACCACTGATCTTCGACCTTCTGGACACTCTTGACTTCGCTGGACTTCGACTAGGCCCAACTTCATTTCCCCCTCTATCCAAAGCATTGTCTGTGCCTGTGCACCACACAGGTTCCATACTGGACCTGTGGAGCATCAAGGACAACTGCAGTATCTCCCTTGGGGTGAAGGAATCGCTCCCCTGCATTCATGGGCACCATAACGCAACTGACTGGTCTTCTGATCCTGAGCTCCTACAGACTCTGTGGGCTCCAGCAACACAGGAGATGGGTTTCTACATTCCATGAAGTCAAGCTGCCCTCTCATAAAGTTTAAGTTCTGTATCCCTCGTGGGGACTGCATAACCTGAACCCCTGTGCACAGCATACTTTTGCAATTGCATATGCTTGTTGGCATTCCCCAACTAAGTGCATTGGACTATTGATAGCCCCAACTTCTGCACACATTTGGTACAAAGGAATTCCACCTCCTTGGACTCTGTGCCCTCCAAGCTGTTACTTTGTGAAACTGCTAGAGGTCCCCTTGCGACTCCTGTGCCTCCGGCCTGTGGGTCCATTTGAGGGACAACACTGATTTTCTTGGGCCCCCCTAATTGCTTCAGGCCTGCCCTGACTCCCCTGGCTGTGGTGAGACTCCTGGTCCTTGCTGGGCCAGACCGTGAACTTCCTCGACCTTCTTCGTGGGTTGCTGCTGCCGAGACTTGTTGGTGCTCCCGCAGGACAGCGATTCCTCAGCACTCAACATCCTTTGTGAGACTTTCTTCGTAATCCACTGGGAAGGGTCCTTGAACACTAAAACTGCAACTGCAACTCTCCCATTGAATTGTACGTAGCATGCAGCCGTATTCTTATTCTCACACTGTACTCGTCCTCCGTGGAGTCCCTCCTTACTCACCTTGGGTGGTTCCTTGGGGTCCCAGCGATTCTACAACCTCTAGACACTGTCTTGACTTGAGTTGTGGTTCTTATACCACTATTTTAGTATATGGTTTGGTCTGCCCCTGGAGTCCACTGTGCATTCGTGCTACTTACGTGTGTTTCTGTGCTACAGCATTGTGTGCTTTGTGTTTTACTGCATGTAGCAGATATTGTGAGGTATTTAAGGTTCGTCAAAATAATAAATACACATTTTGTATTCTGGTAAAACAAGCAGCTTAACATTCCTACAAGACCTGGGCCTAGATGTAGGTAATAGCAAATTAGCGAATGGTAAATACCGAATTTTACCGATTCGGTATTTACTATTTGGTAATTGCTATGCAGGTAAAAAATTTGGTAAAAAATACCGAATCGGTAAGATTCGGTAATTACCAATTCGGTAATTACCGAATCAGTATTTGCCATTGATTCCTATGGGCCTTGAAGCCCATAGGATTCAATAGCAAATACTGATTCGGTAATCACCGAATCGGTAAAATTACCGATTTTACAAGGGGGACAGGGTGTCACTTTGACACCCTGTTGCACCCCTGTTACTGGCTTGTGTGCCATGTGACACACATACATGCCCTTAGGGCATGTCTGTGTGCCACATCGCACAGGTGTACATGCACAGATGTGCATGTACACTGGAATTAGTTATTTACCATGTAATAGTATTACATGGTAAATAACAAATCGGCAATGGCCTGTGGCACTGTTTCCAGTGCCACCTACATCTGTATTTACCGATTAGGTAAATTTACCGATTCGGTATTTTACAGAATCAGTAAATTTACTGAATCAGTAAATATACCGATTCTGTAAAGTAAATGCCACCTGCATGTCAATTCCCATATACCGATCGGTAACGGCGGAATTCGGCCGTTACCGACTGGTAATTGATGACCTACATCGGGCCCTAAGCCTGAAGGCTGCTCTCTACAGCTACCTATTGGATAGCTTTCTAAGCTTATCTTTGACTTCTTTCGTCAGGACCTAGGAGCTAAACCTCGGCGGTATGGACGCGCTAAGGCCCACCCTGACCTGAGGACGTGAAAGTGAAAAAGTGTAAAAAATGTGCAATCAGAAAAATGGATGATTGCTCTCTTAAATTTTGAGGAACCGATGTGCACCTGTGGAAAGAAATGACAATAACAAACATAGAGAGAAGAGACAAGACAAACAGTTAATTACTAGTTTGCGCATTTTGTTTGTTACAGGTATACCATGCTCTCCATGACGTGCTCTTGTGCTCAGAGTGAGTCAATCACCTGATGTTTAACCTGTACTCTTTATGTTATGAGAGGTGATGTAACTGGTCCGTATAGTTAATAAGCACGATATGGGCGATCAATATCAATATAGTACTATAGCACTTGCATGCCAGCTAGGGCGTTTAACGGTATTGCGTGTGTTTGGTAGATGATCAAGATCCCCAAATGGCCTGTAAGCCTCTGCGGCGTGGCAAGGGATCCCCAAAACACATGCAAGTAGAAAAAAGTAAAAAATGCGATTAAAGGGGCGTGGCCAAGATGGCGGGGTGAGCGGACGCTTCCTCCCGTAGCTCCTCCGACCCAGCTCAACTCGAGCCCCGATTTCAGCGCTTCTCTCCCCCCGCGGCTGCTTTGCGGGTGAGAGGAATGTGTCGGAGTTCCTGGCGCACCTATTGATACTACTTTGACTCCTATCGCCCCGGGGGAAGTACCCCGAAAGCTTGCTTAAAGTTCGGAGCACGGAGGAGAGCCTGGGAGGCGGAGCGTATTGCAGTGCTGTCCAGGCGCCTCGGCTGGGCCTGGTGCTGAAAGCTGGTGATCCCGAGTGTTCGGTCCCGACGTGCTCCGGAGAATAACAGCACTCCCCGGCCGAAGCCTACGTGACCGGTATCATTGACGCGCAGCAGGCCCTGGACCTTAGCTGGCACTTTGGCACTTGGGCCCCTCGCTACCGACAACGGTGCATGGCGCGGCGTGGGCCCCGGACCTGGCGGAGAGAGACGGAGGCATCTTAACGGCAGCCGACCTGGGCGAACCCACTGGCGGAACTGTGAGACATTGGCTGTGGACTTTCCTTGCTTATTGTGCCCCGGAGGTCGCCGACGGTCTCGCCAGCACAGGCCGCTCTGTTGGGCCCCGCCCTGCCGCCATCTTCTCTCTGAGGAGCCGGAGCTGGCGACCTCCACCCGTGCCTTTGGCGGGCAGGTGCCCACTTTCGCATTGGCTCATGTCCTGATCGCCCAAGGGGTGTCGCTTCTGAAAGGCCCTGACTTTGGCCCCCCTGATTGCCACCTTGGTCGGTACAACGATTGTCTCGCCCCGGCCAGAGCCGCCATTTTGTCGCTTGTGACGCAGCACCCTTGTCCCCGGCGGGGTCTCACATCTGGTGCCCGCAGGCGACTGAACGCACCTACAGCGGCCGGCCCTGAACCTTGCCCATTGCAGTGGCCACGATGGCTGGGAGAGGAGGCTCGAGAAGGGGCGATCGTACTCTGCCGGACATGCTCAGCAGGGCCCAGCAACTAAGGGACAGGACGCAGCCGTCGCCGGGGTCCTCCCGGGCCTCGGCAGACGCAACCGGAGGCGAACCACCGGTCACGAGGTCCTTTATGGAGGACTTATTTAGCTCCCTCAAGGACGACTTCCAAACGCTAAAGAAGGAGGTGGCCAGCGAGGTGCGAGAAGTGCGCAAGGAGGTGGAGGGCCTTGGTGAGCGTGTTGACACGGTGGAAACGGCGGCCCAGCGCCGTGACGATGAGATAGTCCATCTCCAGCAGGACGTTCTCCGTCTCCGAGAGCAGTGTGTCGAGCTCCAGGCCCACTCTGAAGACCTCGAGAACAGGTCCAGACGGAACAACATCCGGGTGCGGGGTGTCCCATCAGCGGACGAGGGGACGGACCTGGTGGCCTATCTACAGGACTTGTTCCGGGAGATTCTGGGAGAGGACGCAGAATTTCTGATCCGCATAGACAGAGCGCACAGAGTGGGCCGACAGCGCCAGTCTTCAGCACCCCCACCGGACATCCTGGCGTTCCTGCCTGATTTCCCCTTGAAGGAGCGCATCATGGCGGAGGCCCGCAGGAAGCAGCCTCTCACTTTCAGAGAGCGGCCTGTGGCGCTCTATCAGGACCTGTCCGCCATCATGCTGCAGAAGCGCAGGTCCTTCCGGATTGCTACAGACTTTCTGCGGGAGCACGAGACGCCCTACTCCTGGGGTCACCCCTTCCGCATCATCTTTCGATGGAACGGAGTGCTACACCAGCTGCGCTCCCTCCAGGACATCTGTGGGGTGTTGGGACTCACGGCCACGGAGGAGGACGGAGCGACGCCCACGTGGAGGCGCTCGGAGAGACGGAATCGGAGGAGATCGACGAGGAGAAGATCGTCAGCGACTGTGAGTCGCCCTGATTCCCCTACCATCAGGGCAGATATGGAGGAAGCCCTGAGAACGGCGGCCAGGAACTTGCCTGACTCCAACAGCGTGGCCTTGACGGCCTGATTTCACTCCGGGGGGAGAGATGCTTAGCTTCTACGATGCTGGGTTGGGGCTGGGGGTTGGGAGGGAACGGTTGGAGGTGAGTGGCTGAACGTCCACTTGATTGTTTTCTACAGACTTGCCCGTCTGGGCTGGACTGAGACAATGGGGTGTTTTTATTTGTTCGTGGTTTTGGCTAGTTGCCATGGGTTGGTTTTGGGAGGGCGTAAGAGTTGTTTTGTTGTTGGTGGGGTCCCGTCTGATAATGCCCAAACACACGTGAGGCCGGTCCTGGCCTTCCCTGCGCTCCTGCCCCGCGCGCCCCCTCCACTGATCCCTCGCTTGCTGCATAGCGCTTCGATCCCCTGTGAGCGATGCCGTCCTTGAAGGTGGTGACCCTTAATGTTAAGGGTCTGAACAACCCTGTGAAGCGTAGGGCGATCCTTTCCCTGCTAGAGGGGACGCAAGCGGACATTTGCCTTTTGCAGGAAACTCATTTACTTTCCAAAGATTGTCACAGGCTGCGCTCCGCCAAGTTCCCCACCCAATTTTTCTCTTCGGCGGCGACCAAGACTGCGGGTGTAGCCATTCTTTTAGCCAGCTCCTTCAGGGGCGAGGTATTGTACAAATATGCCGAGCAAAAGGGGAGGCTCTTAGTGTATCGCATGCGGCTTGGGGGTATCGCCTTCACGGTTGGCTCCGTTTACAGCCCGAATGACCACCAGGATCGTTTCCTGGAATCAGTGTTGGTGGACGTCACTGCCTCGCCCGATCGCCATGTTGTCTTGGGGGGAGACCTAAATATGGTCTTCGACTCAGCTATGGATAGGTCTGCCCAACGCTTCCCGCAGACGGGGGAGCTTTCCCGAGCGGTGCAAGACCGGATTGCAGAGATGGATCTGCATGACCTCTGGCGCACTATGCACCCCACCGATCGGGACTATTCATACTTCTCCCATGCGCACCGCACTTATTCGCGGTTGGACTATCTCTTGGTGAGCGGACCGCTTCGCTCGGCCGCCACGGCAGCAGACATCGGGGTTTTGTCCCTGTCCGATCATGCACCAGTGTCCGGAGTCTTTGCTTGGCCGGCAGCCCCCCCCTCCAGAGGGATGTGGCGGCTTCGGGATACTCTTTTACATAAGAAGTTGGTGGTGAAGCGAGTGGGGGAGGTCATTCAGGAGTACCTGGTCCACAATAGCAACTCCGACACGTCTCTAGCGACGCAGTGGGCAGCCTTGAAGGCGGTCCTCAGGGGGGAATTTATCTCCATTTCCTCGGCGGAGAACAGAGAGCGGCAATGTAAGAGGGACGAACTGACGGCGCAAGTCAGGGAACTTGAGCAGGTTCACCGCCGAACGGGAGCTCCTCGAGTTTGGAGGCAGCTGAAAGCGGCGAGGAAACTCCTCTCTGCGCTAGATCTAGATCGGGCGGAATACGCAGCGTTGCGTCTGAAGCATGCCTTTTATACGGGCGGGGACAGATGCGGTAAGCTCCTGGCCCATTGGCTCAGAGCTGCGCAGCAACGCAATGTGGTGAAGGAGCTAGTGGGTGCAGATGGGGTTCCGGTTACCGGTGACGCGGACGTGGCGGATTCCTTCCGTAGCTTTTACGAGGCGCTATACGCCGCGGAACCCTCCCCACCGGGAGAAGCTGAGGCCTATCTGGAGTCTATGACCCTCCCGGCTCTGGAGCCCGCCCAGGCGGACCACCTAGAGAGGGACATCCATGTGGAGGAAGTCATCTCCGCTATTGCACGATTGAAGCACGGTAAGGCCCCAGGCCCGGATGGCTACACAGCCTTGTTCTACAAGACCTTCTGCTCCACTGTGGCGCCTATCCTGGTTCGCCTGTTCAACTCCTTCTCTGAGCCGGGGGCTATCCCGCCGGACCTCCTCTCCGCGACGGTGTCGGTTATTCCGAAGCCCGGGAAGGATCGGACCCTGTGCGGTTCATATCGGCCTATTTCGCTTCTGAATGTGGACCTTAAGCTCTACACGGGGATCCTGGCGGCCAGACTTGGCCTGCACCTACCGGGCCTGGTGGAGGCGGACCAGGCTGGTTTTGTGCCCGGTAGGCAGACAGTCGACAACACCAAGAGGGTGACGCACGTGTTAGAAAAGGCCTCGCGCGTCCCGGGGGAACGGATGTTACTGTCGGTCGATGCGGAGAAGGCCTTTGATAGGGTTCATTGGCCGTACCTTGAGCTGGTTCTCGGGAAACTGGGGATCGGCGAGAAGTTCCGCACTATGGTCTTCAATTGTTATAAGAGACCGTCAGCATCGGTGTGAGTCAATGGACACAGCTCTAGTAGTTTTGCCATTGAGCGTGGTACGAGACAGGGCTGCCCCCTCTCACCGCTCTTGTTCGCCCTCTATATGGAGCCGTTCGCCCAGAGGGTTCGCGACAATCCGGACGCTATTGGGGTTAAGATGGGTCAGTACACCCATACTGTTAGCCTATATGCGGACGATGTCCTGCTGACCCTGGATGACCCCAGGCGGTCGCTCCCTGCTTGTGTCCAGGAACTGAACGCCTTTGCACGCGTGGCCGGCTTTAAAATGAACATGTCCAAATCGGCTGCCCTGGATGTGTCGCTCTCCGCGGACACCAGGCGAGACCTCCAGCGTCTTTTCCCTATGCAATGGTCCTCTTCCACGGTGCCGTACCTGGGGATCCTGCTTGCACCTTCGCTGCCTGAAATGGTCAAAGCCAACTATTCTTCCCTTAGCAGGAAGATTAAGGAGGAACTCGGCCGATGGGGCAAGGGCCTGCTCTCGTGGCTGGGTCGTATCGCAGCGGTGAAGATGACGGTACTGCCTCAGATCTTATATCTTTTTCGCGCTCTACCTCTCCAGCCCCCTGTGGGTTGGATACAGCAAGCGCAGGCTGACATCTCCCGTTTCGTGTGGCAGGGCCGCAAGCCTCGGATGAAGCGGGTTCTTTCCACGCTTGCCCCGGAGGCGGGGGGTCTCGGTGTTCCGGACCTCCGGAAGTATTTTCAAGCGGCGCAACTCCGGTATTTGGTGGAATGGAGCAGGTGGGAGTCGGACAAGCACTGGCTCTTTCAAGACCAGGCGGTTGCAGGTCGCACCCTTCAAGAGGTTCCATTCCTGCGGCGCGCACATCGCCCGGCTAATCTCTACGCCTCCTTTGTCACCCAGGTCCCACTGCGAGTGTGGGATGCGGTTTGTGAGCTCCGCGAGCTAACCACTTTCCCATCACCGTTTACACCCATAGTTGGTAACCCAGACTTTACTCCGGGCCTAGAACCGGGAGCTTTTTCTCACTGGGTGAGTGCGGGTTGCAGGGTGCTCTTTCAGATTTACGGGCCAGAGGGCGTGCTCCCTTTTCAACAACTCCGACAGGAATTTGGTCTAACGGAGGTGGACAGACTGTGTTATATGCAGGTCCGTCACTGGGCTCTCCAGCCCCAAGTGCGCGACGTCGCGGCCCGTCCAATTACACCTTACGAGCGGTGGCTGGTGACTCGGACCTCGGATGCCAAGCTTATCACCGATCTGTATAAATTTCTCCAACCCCCGCCGTTTCATTACCACAACCCGGGGAGGGAGCGCTGGCACAGGGAGCTGGGCAGAACCCTGAGCCACAAGGAGTGGGACAAGATCGCATATCGGGCGAGGCACTCTGCGTATCACACTGGGCTGACGGAGACCTTCACCAAGGTGTCCACCTACTGGTATTACACCCCGGAGAGGCTCTACGAGATGCACAAACTCACCGACAAGGGTTGCTGGCGAGGCTGCGGACAGGAGGGTACTCTATCGCACATTCTCTGGGGGTGCCCGGTGCTGTCTGCTTATTGGAAGGAGGTCTTAGATGAGGTGGACAGGCACTTTGAGGTTGAGCTCCCGCGCTTCCCAGCATACGTCCTGCTAGGCCTTCCCAACGACTTGATGTACCCGCTGAAGTCCCGCAGGGGTAGGCAGATTGCTATTGCGCTAGGCTCAGCGGTTCAAAATATCCTTGTACACTGGCGCACCCCCACTGCCCCCTCTATCACTGGCTGGTTACATAGACTCTGGCAAGTACTGGGTATGGAGAAGATGTCGCTCACTGTGGCTGGAAATGTAGACCAGTTCGAGGAGCTCTGGCACCCTTTCTTGGCACTGCTGTCCACGGAATTTCGCGAGCTCACATGTCCGAGGTACCTACGCCTTCTTAGGCTGACGCCGCCGGAGGCTCCAGCGGATTAAGAGGGATGGGATCAGGGGGACTGGGGGTTGGGGGTAGGCGGCTTGGGGTGAATGTTTCTACGACGGGCTATTGGACGGGGATGTTGGGGTATTGTTTTCTTCTTTTTCCTTTTCTGGGGACGGGGGGCTTAGAGGGGCTGTGTTGTTTTCGCTGTGTTGCGGGACGCTACTCGTGCTTAGCTTTGATTGGGAGGTTGGGGACTTTTGGAGGGTTTTTCGCACTACCTTATTGCCTTATAGCATATGCCTCTTTTCCCCTCCGGGACTACCGACCTCCCCACTTTCCACCAGAATTGCTGCAACATGTCTCTTTTTGCACTGTATGTAAACTTGACCTCCTACTTCCCTTCCCCATGTTTTTTATGTTTTAATAAAATGCTTTAAACCTAAAAATGCGATTAAAAAGTCTCACATTTGATGCGAGTGATCCTCACACCATGGGTCTCGGGAGGGGGGTGGTGGCGAAATTGGCACACGATGGTAATCTGCATATGCTTTCCTTGTACATAAAATGTTAATGTGGAATTGTATGTATGTCATATTAGAATGTACCTAGTGTCATAGTGTGATGTCAGAAGTTCTATATAACTTTGGAAGTAAACCTGGACAGTTAGTTCCAGGTTGTCCTGTTGGTGGTTGGATAAGATTCTTACTACAATAAATCTTACAAAGAAACTGCTTCTGCCTATACTCATTATTGGACCTGCTTCACTGGAGTAGTCGGCAGAGAAAAAAGTAAGAAGAGAAGGATCTGAACAGAGGAAGATTGGTGAGGAGCACATCATTTAAAAACAAAAATTGGCTTTGGATACTTGGAATAATAAATATACAGATAATCAATCATCCTTGGATTCTCTGGATTAATTTGAGGTCTGCTGATATCTGTCTAAAGTATCTGGGGATTTGGAGCTTTTCGCCGCATTTTCCTAAGCCAAAATATAATTTGTGCTTGGTGGGTACTCGATGCGGGCTCATCCTGACTTGTTATTTTGCAAATTGAAGTTTTTATTGCTCCCTCGTTCTGTGCTACATCTCCTGTGCCAACAGAGACTAACTTTAACCACTGCAAATTCGTAAAAGTGGCTGTTGGAATACTAGCAGTGATTAACTCCACTATTTTTAACCACTGCAAATTCGAAAAAAATGGTTATTAAATACCAGTAGTGATTAACTCTACTAACTTTAACCTCTACACATTTGGAAAAGTGGCTTTTGTAATATCAGATTGAAGTTAGAAGATTGTTTGCCTAATGTAACTCAACGGAACTGTTAAAGTTTGATGGACTTTTGAAGTGGTGCATTTTTCAAACTCACCAAGTTAGCATCTTTCAAAGTCCTTCGCATGTTATTCCGACTGCTGTGAGGAAGGGAGAATCTTCATTGATGAAGGTAGAATTCTCATCACAAAGTAATCTGTCAGTGTGCGATTCTCGACGCGCGTTTCTCAAGCATCCAGGAGAGCGTCTTGAACTAACAAGCATTTACAATGCAATGGTCTCGGCATTATTAAAGGTAGAGCTATTGGCATTGCTCATGACTTTTTTTGTGTTTTTTTTAAATCATAAATAAATTGCATTGTCATTTACAATGCCAAGAGTGACCCATGCTCTGTGGCTGCACTGCAGTTGTGAGCAGAGAGACCCATGCTCTGTGGCTGCACTGCAGTTGTGAGCAGAGAGACCCATGCTCTGAGACTGCCCTGCAGTTGTGAGCGGAGTGACCCATGGTCTGAGACTGCACTGCAGTTGTGAGCGGAGTGACCCATGGTCTGTGGATGCACTGCATTTGTGAGAGGAGTAACCCATGGTCTGTGGCTGCACTGCAGTTGTGAGCGGAGTAACCCATGGTCTGTGGCTGCACTGCAGTTGTGAGCAGAGTGACTCATGCTCCATGGCCTGAATTTTGACCTCCTGTCCTGAATTGGTGTCCTGAATTTTGACCCTTTGTCCTGAATTTTTACACTCACCGTCCTCAATTTGCACCAATGCCAGTTGGTCACCCTAGTGACAACGGCCCCTTTCCCGGCTATTGGAAGAAAAGCTGACACCCCTGCTCCCCCCAGGCAAACCCTCGATTCATAATGTTTCCCAGCCCTGTGCTAGAGGGCCACCCCACAGGGCCTGCTGCAGCCATTCACTCCGCTGCTACAGCTCACGGGGACATGCGCCCCCGTCTCTCCAGGGGCACAGATTTCAAAAGCGAAAACAGAGCCCTACTTGAAATTTACAAAATCTGTATGAAATGAGAGGACTTTTGAGATGCATACAAGACAACTTGAACCCTCTAAGTGGATTCTCTCAAAAACATCTGGCACCTTATGTCAAAAGTTTCAACGCGCTCTGAATGTACAGCTAAGAAAGTGAGGGGGGGGATATATGCGGGAGATAAAGCGAGGATAGATATACAGCATTAATGTTCCAACGTGCGATGAACTGGTTTGTCGTGGGTCTCAATATTTGACATATTGGGGTGCTGAGGTCCTCGGGTACTTCCACAAGATCAAAAACCTTGCGTGACGTTTCCTTCGTCGAAGATGGGCAATTAAGGCAGTATGTGTTATCGACCTATTAAATATAAACATCGCTGCGTTTTTCAAAATGGCTCAAGTCGTGCGAGCTCCAGGGCCCACTCTGTGAGGGAACACTTTATCCTCCTCCCCCCCTCACCAGGGCACTAACAGCCCACGAGGGACGGTGCACAGGAAGGTCTACCTGCTGCTTTACCCCTCAGTACATTCTTTCAAAATATGTCAACTGTACCGAAAATGTTATTAATCCAGCATACTATGTAGAAAACAGTGTACGCAAAAACGGATACAGAAACGTTGCTTTCGCTTTGCAAAACATATTACATGGTGGCAAGCACTGGAGCAGACCTTCCAGCCGCCTTCCCCAGGAGGTTTATACCTGCACCGTTTTCCGGCAAGAGCTCTTGTGGACGGTAAAACAAGTCTTGCCATGATAGGATAGAAGATCCGGGCTAGTCCAGTGTAAGTCCCTCGTCCTGGGAACGTCTTCTCCAAGTCCCTCCCACCCCGCGAGCCGCTGACCTGCCTGGCACGGAGCGCGCACACGGGACCAGTCCCAGACTGTAATGTGTGTAGGCAACGGTAACACAGACATACACACACAGCCCCCCCCACACACACACAGAGCCATCCCACACTCAGAGAGCCCCCCCACACACACAGCCCCCCCACCCACAGAGCCCCCCCACAAACACACACAGAGAGCCCCCCACACACACAGAGAGCCCCCCACACACACACACAGAGAGCCCCCCCACACACACAGAGAGCTCCCCCACACACACAGAGAGCCCCCCACACACACAGAGCCCCCCCCACACACACCCACACACACAGAGCCCTCCCCCCACACACACACACCCACACACACAGAGCGAGCACACACACACAGAGCCCTCCCCCCACACACAGGGCCCCAAAAATAGATCCAAAATGACATTATTTTTTATTGGTCATTTGAATTAAAGGATCAGCGAACAGTTTGCAATTTAAGAAGATGGCTAAGTCCTAAAGAAAACCAGACAACCTAATTTACAGTAAGAAGCAGTTCACTTTAAAAAAACTTTAAAGTCAAGCATTGGGAAAGCCAATGGTTCTGGTGTAGGCTGCCAACTTAAATTTGGTCATGGTTCTTGCACTGGCTAAGAGCAAAAAATGTTTTGTACCCAATAAGCACACATTGCCATAGTAGTCCCTGGCAGTGAAGAGAACTTTTTAGGTGTGGATGTGCTACCTGAAAACGGTGTGAACGTTTGAAGGGGAGATTAACATCGCTCACAGTGAAATTAGCCAATGACTTAAGTGGACTGACCTACTGCCCCCATACTACAGTAGCTGGACGAAACATGCGAATGGTTGACTAAATGAACAGGAGGACTCGCTGACAATCTCTAAAAGGTCATTCATATTTCAGTAAAATCGTACTGGTTAACCTCATACTCCATAAAAACAATGTTGAAACGTAGCATTGGAAATATTCAAAAATGGGAGGAGAGAACACGTTTAATAGCTTCATAGAATGTCCTCATCCTATGTAGGATTTAAAAGGCTATTTTCACCAAGAATCAGAAGCTATAGGCACTATTCCAAGAATACATAAGACCATTGTTCAGTGCACCGTCACACAAATTAGCCTTAGAAAATCAGCTAAACCATGTAATTGAGTCTCAAAATGGAGCGCAATTAAAATCATAAAAATACATACCCTGCAGCATGTGATTTCCCATTTCACAGGCGCCAGTATACAGGCTGTTGATTCACCCAGTCATGTTTAACCTCTTCGCCGCTAATGACAAGGGTAACTCGTCATGGACTTTCCATTGATTTCAATGGATATTCTATGAGGGCTGGAATAATGCCTTAGCAGTAAAGGGGTTAAACAAAACAAACAATTCCAGTGAAGTATGACTTGATTAATAACTCTAGCAACCAAGGGTAAAAACAGATAAATACTAACTTGTGCGGTACGTGTAGACCATATTACTTACTTTACCAAGGTTGGAAGAATGGCGACTAGAGTGACCGAGCTGCAGAAGCAGCTAGTCTCCCAAAAGGGGTCGCTCTTGCAGTAATTTTAGGGTTTCTACAGTGTTATGTAAAAAGGTAACAGAGCACTTGACCAATTAAGATAACATTGGGGCGGAACTATATCAGGCACAGAGGAGCAGCATTCAGATTGGTCGAAAACGTGACTAAAATGTACTCATTTGGAGCGTGTGGATAATTTCATTAATGTGCCGGCAGAGCTGGAGTTGCAGGATAAGGAACCCCCGATTACTCAGTGTGCAACCTGCATGGTGTGCATAGGGGAAGCAATATTGCCACCAACACAGTAGATATATGCTCGGTTTATAATGGTTTTGTTTAGGCAATAACGCCTCCTTGGTTTAATCTCCATGGGCTGAGTTTTTTTTTATGTACACTCTGTAATTGTGCCCTAGGTGAGGAAGCTTTGCTACTGCTATCCTTCCCATTGGTCAACCATGGCCGGGCGTTTCTGAGCCCGTCCTGCACTGCACAGAGCGTCAATTTTCGCCTGCACTGTTCAGTCCTGGTGCCTGGTAACGCTGAAAGCACACTGGGTGGAGTCGGAAACGCCTGTGGTGTAAGGGTACCGCCAGCAGCTACAGCGGTTTCCCTCAAGGATGCCCTAGATCTTCTGAAGTAGCATGGAACTTCGTCCATTTACGCTTTGAAAAGCGCAGTGTACGGGTCTAAGTCATGAATGCCCCACCGCCCCTGGCCCTACATCACCGCCCACCCCTTGCCAGCCCCAGATGAAAGACGTTTTATTTTAACCGGCTCATACTTACCCCCACCGCTCAGGAGGTACCTACCTGAGCCGCTCTACAGGTCAGGGGGGAGGGAAATTCTCAAGAGATCGCTACCACTACATCCGCATCGGTGTGGAATACTTCTCTTCTTAGGCATGATTAAATGACGGCGAGGGCTGCAGAAGAGAAAGAGATCGACCCGCGGTAAAAACGTTCCAAGTTCGGCAACGGCTTTTCTTTTCTCCTGATCACACGGCTCTCATTCCCAGGTGACCACGGCCCCGGCACACACAAATACACGCACAGCCACCACGCAGACAAAATTCTGCAGCTCCTGGCACAAAACGACTACCCAATCTCACGTTTGTCAGTAAATTCACTGAGTAAAACCTACCCGGATCCTTAGTTTGGAGGGAGGACAGTCGCAGATACACTCTCGTCGAGGGAAGCTGTGGCGCGCAAACGATGGCGTCTCGCACACAGAGGTAGGCCGGGGCTTTTGCGATGGAAGTGTTTGTCGGGTTGTGTATCTTTACGGTAAACGCGGAGGAGCTGAGGGTGCGTCAGAGGCGGATTGTGGCGAATCACAGTGATTAAAAAAAAACATCCATGAGACACTGAGGGCGCTGTATGAGGGAGGGCATGGGAAAAAAGACGGCGGGAACGAGGAAAGCGAGAGCAGCCTACCACAACCTTACCAGCAGCAAAATGGCGGCCTCATGCTTCCGAACTTTTTCGGATTCGGGGGCGTGTTTTGCTGTCCTGAGTGACGGACGACGTCACGAGCCAAAGAACAGCAAAATGTACGCCCCCGAATCCGAAAAAGACGGGGCTTCTTTGGAGGGATGGCTCTCTCCTCCAATGGCTGGCCTCCGTTTAGGAAGGTAGCCAATGAAGGAGAGACAAAAAGAGAGGCGGGATAAAGCAGCCACTCTAAGTAACAATAATTCTCCGGACTTCCGGTCCCTCGACCTAAAAAGGTTCTCGTAGTGTTGTGACGTCTTACGCCATACGTCATAACGTTGTACGTGTCAGCCATTTTTGGATGCTTCAAAGCAGCTTTCATCGGACCGTCGGATGTTGTGACTTTAAGCACTTTCACTCGGATTAGGAAGTGGATCAACAACACATCAATATATATTTTTTTCTCATTCTTTCATTATTTTACCTACGATGTACATCCAGTAAATTATGCTTCATTTTTCGAGTCATAAGGTATCATTTACAGTCACATTTCTTCATCGGAAGGTGGGGTAACAGCCCCATCTAGTGGATCTTAATGGATATTACGCTTCTGACATTATTAGTGTTTCTGACTTATTCTGAAAGATCTATATTATTATTTTTTTTTATTACACATTTGTTTTATTTCTTATGCCCATTTTGGAGTATTCTGGTCAAGGTGTATCTTATTGATGATTCAACTAGTGTTCTGTTATTAATACTGTTTGCATTGTAAGGACAGTCACATGGTAGTAGGAAGTAATTTTTTTTACAGTTCTCTCTATTGAGATATAAGCATTTGCACATTAATTTATTCTTTTATTGTGTATTAATTTTTGAAAAAAAAGGAAATAATGCAAAATGTTACTGCTGCACCCTTTTTCTTAAGTGACCCTAGTGGTCCTCCGATTCCATGGAAAAAGTGGAAGGTGGTATTCGAAAGGTATGCGAGGGTTTGCGGTCCTTCGCTCAGTGCTGAAAGGAAATCATTCTTACTGTTACATTGTTTGGGGTCAGAGGGCCAGGATGTCTTCGACTACTAACCGGAATTGTCTGGGGAAGAAGCAAATGGTCTCAAAGATTACGAAATATGCATTAAAAAAATAGATAAGCATTTCTTACCCAAAATTAGCACAATTCTAGAGCGTTACCAATTTGCAAAGAGAATGCAAGGTGCTGAGGAAACAGTGGAAGGGTACATTACATATTTAAGGAAGCTTGCATCTTCTTGTAAATTTGGTAATCTCACTGACGAAAGAATTTGTGATCAGTTTATGTTTGGATGTAGTATGGAAAAGATCAGAGATGAATTGTGGTTACGAGATGAGCCAACTTTAGATGAGGTACTAGGTGTTGCTAAAAGGATAGAACATTCTTTGAAATGTGTTGCAGTATTGAAGAAAGCTTCTGATAAAATTTGCAAAGTCCAAGAGAATAAAATAAAGAGCAGAACTGAGCTTCTGTTTAAAGAGAAACAAAAAGGTACAGCGGTGCATAATGAAAGAGTTAGTGAAAAATGGGCAAATGCCAAGTATTTCAGGTGTGGTAAAACGTGACACTTGGCAAATGATAAAAAGTGTCCAGCATTACATAAGACGTGTACAAAATGCAAGAAGAAAGGTCATTTGACTTCCTTGTGTAGAAGTAAACCTACACGTCAGGTTAAGGAGGTTGAAGTGTATGATAATGGATGTGAGGAGTCAGATAATGATGATTATGAGTGCGGACAGATTCTGGTACAAACTGTGAATAGTGACAAAAGAAGAGTAGTCCTTGTGATTGCATCTTGTTTGAAGGTGCTAGCACAAGGGTTTTGTTCGACTCCGTGCTAAGATAACTATCATCTCTGGTGAATTTCTTTGAGAAAATTTGAAAGGAAGAGTAAAACTGTTGAAACCAGATATTAGGCCTCTGGCTTATGGTGGGGAACCCATTAAGCTACATGGGTACTTCATAGGTCTCATCGAGTTCAGAGGAAGATTTGTTTCGGGTAAGATCTATGTTTCAAAGAAGGGGGACAGCATAATTAGTTGGATTCATCAGGGTGATCTTGGTGTGTACCTAGATCCAAATGCTGACCCTCCCATTCAGCTGAGAGAGCTTGTGAGTTATGTAGTAGTTGGTAAATCGGATTCTAACTTTGTTGCTGGATTAAAGAATAGCTATTCCAAAGTCTTCAGCAATAAATTAGGTTGTCTTAAAGGGTATCAACATAAGATTATCCTCAAGGAAGATTCCATACCGGTTAGCTGTAAAGTGAGGAGTGTACCTATTTTAGTTAGAGATGACATGAGAAAAGAGTTGGAAAATTGAAAGATGGGGGCAGTTGATGTAGAAGGGAACGAATGGTTGGCTCCGGTCGTGGCAACTAGGAAATCGAATGGAGATTTAAGATTTTGCATCGACTTGCGCCAGTTGAATGAGTGTGATGTAGTCAATAAGTATCCTTTACCCAACATAAACGAGCTATTGATGCTGTTAGGTAGTGCTAAAATCTTTAGGACTATATATCTCACCTCAGCGTATCATCAAATTGAACTTGAAGATTCATGTAAGGACTTCACCTCTTTTATAACTCCTTTCGGTACTTTTAGGTTTAACCATTCAGGAGATGAGTTTGCCTTCATGTAAAAGTGATCTCATGAGATTTTTGGGCGTTGTTGAGTATTATTCGAAGTTTGTGAAGAATTTTGCTGATTGTTCAGTCAACAAGAGACACTTGTTAAAGAAAGGGGTTGACTTTGATTGGTCTGAGGAATGTGAGGATGAATTTTTAAAAATCAAACAAAAACTTAAATCTGCTCCTTCTCTCAGTAGTTTCAACCCGGAACTTAAACCAGTACTCATCACTGATGCAAGTGAAAAAGGTTTAGGTGCGGTTTTGCAACAGATGGGTCCTGATGGAATGCAAACAATAATGTTTTTATCTCGCACTTTTAGGGATCCTGAGACAAGATACTCAGTGGTTGAGAGGGAATCATTGGCTGTGTTCTGGGCGGTTAAAAAATTCAAAAAGTTTATTTGGGTTGTTGAGTTAGAGGTACGAACCGATCACAAACCGTTAATTGAAATATTTAGCAAAAAGGACTCGATCTAATTTCTAGTAGGATAACGAAATGGGTGATTGGTTTGCAAGATTATAATTTTGTGATTCGTTATATTCCAGGATTGGAGAACAAAGTTGTTGATGTTTTGTCTCGTTTAACCCCTAAATCGGAGGTATTGAATGAGGAAGCTGAAGATAGTGATGAGTGGGTTTGTGCAATTGAACATAGTGTAATTTCGGAGGAAAAATGGTGTGATGAGATGTGTGGTGATGAAATTTTAAATGAAGTTGTGAGATTGATCAATAAGGGTTGGATGAGTAACAAAGAAGGATCTGATGGCTGTAAGAAATTTGGCCATTGCGAAATGAGCTTTCCATTGACAAAGGGTTGTTATTTCGTGGTACACAAGTCTTTCCGCCTACTACGCTTAGGAAGGAGCTCATTGATAAGGTACATTCTACTCATGATGGATTATCAAAATATAAAGAGAGATTACGTATGACATATTGGTGGCCAGGAATGGATAATCAAGTAGAGCGCGTGGTTCGTGCTTGTGTTGCGTGTTCATTAAGTGATAAGTCTAAATGTCCTTGTGTGCAATCCATGGTGTTGTGAAGATGACCCTCTGGGCATTGGTAGGGTGTTGCCTTGGATATTTTAGACCCGATTAGTAGTAATGGTACACAATCCTATGTGTTAGCTGTTATTGACATGTTCTCACGGTGGCCGGAAGTGTTTTTTTATCAAGCATTGATTCGAAGCATATCATTAAATGCTGGAAAGATTTATTCTCAAGAGAAGGGATTCCTGGTTCATTGCTGGCAGACAATGGAGTTCAGCTTGTTTTGGAGGAAATGAAGAAGTTTATTTCTTCTAAAGGGATCATTCACAAAACTTGCTCTATTTATCATCCCGAGGGAAATGGCAAGATTGAGAGATTTAACCGAGTGATTTGATTAAAGACACTATATCTATTGCAAAGTCAGCTTCTGTTGACTGGAAATCTGAAGTTTTGAGGAAGGTTGAGGAATATAGATTGTTTCCACATTCCACAACAGGGAAAATACAGTTTTTATTGTTTAGAGGTAGAGTTCCCAACACTAGTGTAGAACCGGGATGGATCAACAAGTACGAAATTAGCAGAGGTAAAGAAAATAAATGTGATGGTGTTGAAATCAAAAAGAAAGAAGAAGAGAAAGCTAGGGCAAGAAAGTGTTATTTTGATGCAATGAAAAGTGTGAACACAACCAAGGTAATGGCTGGAGAGCTGGTTATGATAAAACGTCCTGGTCTAATGGGTAGTGCTAGTTCAAAATTCATGAAACCTATTAAGGTTATAAAAGTTTTTAGGAATGCTGTTAAAACTCTGGATTACCGTATATGGACCTTGAATAGAGTGGTTGTTGTTAAAGGCAAGTTGGATCACAGCTTGAGGGGTCATGTGGATGGGAGTCATTCACGTCTTGACAATATTGATGGAATTCGATCACATGCTGGTGTGAAAGATGGAACACGGAGTTCATCTAGAGTTGTTAAACAACCACTGTATCTCTCTGACTATGTATGAATTATTTGGATTTATTTGTAGTAGCTCAAGATATTTAGTTCAAGTAAAGTGGGGAGGTGTGTGGTAATCTGCATATGCTTTCCTTGTACCTAAAATGTTAATGTAGAATTGTATGTATGTCATATTAGAATGTACCTAGTGTCATATTGAGGTTCTAGATAACTTTAGAAGTAAACCTGGACAGTTAGTTCCAGTTTGTCCTGTTGGTGGTTGGATGAGATTCTTACTACAATAAATCTTACAAAGAAACTGCTTCTGCCTATACTCATTATTGGACCTGCTTCACACACCCTGCAAAGGAGGAAGGGAAGGGGGTATTTTTAGTAGAAAGTATAGGGCTTTCTGGTAGCACTAGTTACTTAGCTGCGTATCCGTTGAAGAACTCACGCACGCGCCGCCAGGCACCCACTTGATACCTGCGTGTCACCCTCTGTTACCGGACCCCGAGGATGAGAAGTCCGGTTTTGCCGCGGTATATAAGGAAACCGGGTAGAAACACGCGTCCTCGAGGAGGCAGGGGGCCCGGCCGCATACGTCACAGCGTATGGGCGTGCCCCTCAGCCAATCACGGCGCGTTTAGAGTGAAGGAAACGTGGTGGGCAAATAAGTCTAGACCGCTGACTTCCGTGTTTAGGAGGCTTAATCAAAAAAACTTTATTGAGGAGCGAGGCGTACTAAAGAGAACAATAGCACAAATCTCGATCCCCAACGATGATATGTCTGGGGTGCTAATTCAATAAACTTGATTGAGAAGCGGGGCGCACTGAAGAGGTAAATGACACATATCTCACCCCCCAACGGGGGTGTTATGTCTGGGGTGCTAATACAACAAACTTCATTGAGGAGCGGGGCGCACTGGAGAGACCAGTGGCACATATCTCGACCCTCCCACGGTGCCGGAAGTCCAAAGGGGGGA
This sequence comes from Lissotriton vulgaris, assembly GCF_964263255.1. Classification (NCBI taxonomy): domain Eukaryota; kingdom Metazoa; phylum Chordata; class Amphibia; order Caudata; family Salamandridae; genus Lissotriton; species Lissotriton vulgaris. The sequence goes on along the minus strand of NC_141696.1, from coordinate 219,814,060 downwards.
TAAGACTGGTACTAGGAGGGCCAGACCAAAGACCAAAATACAGCTTGTGGGGATATGACCATGGGGCTGTTGGCGAGACTCGAAAGGGACATAAAAAGAGTCTACCTATAAGAATCAGAGCAAAATACCTCATTATAGGTGTCAAATGGTAGAAGGAGTTACCAAAGTTATGGTGGCCAGAAGTCCGGAGGGGTCAATAATAGGGGGTGTAATGCGTGGAATATTAGTGGTAGGACTATCTGCTGACAAGGTTAAGGTGGTGCTCTTATCTATTTCCAGGTAATACAGGGGACTGCCCCATTGAAAGAGCTGAGCCAGATCTTAAATTAAATGTAATTAAATTAAGAGCATTGATATGTAGTACCCCAGGGCTAGTGAGAGTATCAGTAGAAGACATGCACCAGGAGGTGAGAAAAATCAGGTAGATTGTTAATGTCTAAGGATAGTGGCCCAGGGAATGGCATCATTCAGACCGTTTTTGTGAGTCCCTAGGCGGTACACCCACCTTTGTTCCTTTTTGAACAGAGCCTGAGGAATGTTTTTCCCAGTGCAGACTTGCTCAATGATGGTCCATTTGAGATTGTTAGTGGTGTGGTTTGCTTGTAGCAAGTGTTCGCTCATTTTAGTGGTGATTTTGCGGCACCTGATGTTGCTCTTATGTTCGCATACTCTCTGTTTAATTTTTCGTGTGGTCATGCCCACATACCGCAAAAGGCACGGGCATGTGAACAAGATAGACTAAGTTAGTAGAGTTACAGTTTGTGTGAACAAGTTTTGTCCATGTTTTTCCAGGTTCACGGTTTAGGTACTTAGTGTGTGTTGTTAAGTGGCAGAAGCTGCAGTTGGAGCATGGAAAATGGCCTGTTACTCTAGGTAGCCCCCAAGTGTCAGTGACAGATCTCTCATCCATTGGCAGTTTGTCCGTTTGATGAGAGATCGGTCACTGACACGCCGCATAGGCTCACGAGCCATTTGGGCATCTTGATCGTCTACCAAACACACGCAATACCGCTAAACGCCCTAGCTGGCGTGCAGGTGCTATAGTACTATATCGATATTGATCGCCCATATCGTGCTTATTAACTGTACGGACCAGTTACATCACCTCTCATAACATAATGAGTACAGGTTAAACATCAGGTGATTGACTCACTCTGAGCACAAGAGTACGTCATGGAGAGCATGGTATACCTGTAACAAACAAAATGCACAAAATAGTAATTAACTGTTTGTCTTGTCTCTTCTCTCTATGTTTGTTATTGTCAATTCTTTCCACAGGTGCAAATCGGTTCCTCAAAATGTAAAAGAGCAACCATCCATTTTTCTGATTGCACATTTTTTTACACTTTTTCACTTTCATGTCCTCAGGTCAGGGTGGGCCTTAGCGCGCCCATACCGCCGAGGTTTAGCTCCTAGGTCCTGACGAATGCCAGGTAACTGACACCACGATGGCAGAAACATGTTGACCCCACTTAAGAGGAAGTAGCTGAACAATTTAATTTAGCTCCCTTCCCAGACATTGCTTTTAATATGTCTGATTGGCCACTCAATAAAACTTTTTGTGACACAATCCAGACATTTTAAAAAATTCACATTGTCACCCCTTCACTCTTCACAAAACAAAAAACCAGCTCCGCAGTAACTCTGGAGTCGAAGCACACCGGGGATGCACCCGGCCTCTCCCGGTGGGGCCCAATGATGAAGCATGTCACCAACTAGGTTGGTGAGTGAGGGCGTTCTATATAAATCTAAGAAGATTTATTAATTTTTTCCCATGCTCCCTTTCTTGTAGTTGAAGTAGTCACACTCTTTCGTTGTTTACACGAATGTGGAAAGTGGGCATGACAGGTTTGGGCGGCCACTGCGCACCTAGGAGTGGGCAAACCACTCCTCCTCTGCCCTGCTACGAAAGCAGAGCAGCTGCGCCCACCTGCCCACAAAGAGGCAGGAAACATAAAATGATAGTAACTCTAAGCTATTATCTTTGTATGTTTCTTCTTTCTTACAATGCTTGAAAGCAGTGGGGTGATGGTCCTCCGCCATAGTGGAGGAGCTGCCCCTGTTCTGGGATCTTCTTTGCAGTTTAGTCCACTAGTGAGAGTTTAGCCTAGAATAATGTATTCTTTAAGGAGCAAATGTGAAACGGTATGGTTTGACTAAGTTTCTTTCTGGTGTGAAGGTTGCTATCTCTCAATACAGAAAAAGTACACACTTCTGTATTTTATTCTGACTTGCTCAAATATTACATTAATAACTGTGTTGACCCAAACCCAAGGCAACCTATCCATGTTTGCCATTTGGAAACACAGAACAAGATTAGCCTAGGCAGTGTCCTAGGATACATGCCTTTCTCAGTCGGTGTAGCTTTGGCAGAATTAGGTTGCCACCTTTCTCAGAAAAAATGCCTGACATATCGATAAAATACTAGGCATGTGGCCACCTATGTGTCATTCTCAAAGAGCTAAACAAAGGCAAAGGGTTTGCTAAACTGTTGTGTCATTAGCCCTGGTATGCTAAAAAACAATCTGACCTTAGTTCAGTTTTTTCCGTATAAATTCATTATAGTGCCTGGAACTCGGAATAATTTTTTAACATGCTCCTCCTATTCCTTTGCATTGACAATGCCGCTATTTTTAATGACACATTCAGGTAGGTTATTGTTCAATAAATGTAACCAACAATACAGGTCCCGAAAGCTTCTGTGCAAATGGGCCCTATTTTAAAGATATTATTATAAGACTCTTCGTTGCGTTATGACTTTTAAGATTGGCCTTATCAGTTTCACAAACTACAACAAACAGATAATATATATACTTTCAACCCATAAAACGTAGTCAATATTTCATATGAGCAAAAACGCGCATAGGCCTTATTTCCACTAGATGGCAGTGTTGCAATTTATAACTACAGGGCCTTTCTTTACACGTGCTGGTCCTTGAAATGCATTTTGATTCAAATGTCACCATCCATTACAGTTTTGAACCATAAATGGAAAATCAAACTATTTACTAAACTACATCTTAAAGTCAACTAACACATATTCTGAGCACAAACATTGAAAATGTAACTCAAGCGTAACAACAACAATAAAATAAAAATGCTTTTAAAACCGTGCATTTTTTATGGATAGAGGCGAGAGGGCAGTCGAGACTTCTGCGGACAGCGTACGATGGGAGCGCGTGACGGAGCGCGCGCTGCAGGTCATCAGAAACACGCCAGGAGAGTTGGTGACCCCGCTGTTTGTCCAAGTCCACCATTTTTGGTTTTGGGATGCCAGACATTTGTATCAAATTACATTAACATTAGTTAGTAATTACCTTTGGAATGAATGGAAAAGGAGAAGTTGATTTTGTGAAAATGTTGTGCGGCAGAGAGATGGTCCGCCTGGTGCTGTGTTTACAGACTGTGACGCAACAGCCGCGCGGCACATTACAAAACTAATATCAAAATATACAATCACAGGCTGCCATCAAATATCAGACATCTACATGGAATAACAAAACACAATAATAAGAAACAAATATTAATATGACACAATTGTTATTAGTGTCATTGTAAATATGAAGAAATATGAATGTTACAAGTAGCTGCTACTTTTAGTAATGCTACCACTCAAAAAAATAATTTTGATACTAATGTTATTACTACTGATATGAATAACAATATTAGTTTTGTGGAAATATTAACGCTACTGTTGCTGCTATTACTGGTTCTTAGTTTAATGCACATTTTACTAGTTTTTACTGCTAATACTTCTACAACTGCTAGCAGTAATAATACTATTGTAAATAATACAAGTGCTATTACTACTGCTACTAATAATGCAATTAAATAATAGAGATACTATCAAAAGACTACTATTGCTAGAACCAGTGATTGATGTTAATTACAACTAATAATTAGAACGATAACAGTAATGTTTGCATTACTGCCACCAGTTAGAATATTTTAAATGCTACTGCTACTACTATTGCTACTACTAATAATATACAAGCAATCTCTTTTACAACTGCTAATAATTATACTTGCAATAATAACATTGTTATTACTACTACTGATACTTTTAATCATACTAATATTCCTATTATTCCAATTATTTGCAATACTACTACTGCTACTTTTACTAATGAAAATATGAATACCACTTACAATAATAATATTAGTAGTTGCTACCATCAATATATATCTTGACGTATCATTTTTTAAATCTTTCAAACATGTTGATTTGAGGAAGGTTGGCTGGCACACCTGCATAATGCTTTGATTTTGTACAAACACAACTTTTAGAATTGTGTTTTTTGGACATGGCTCTGTCTTTAATGCTTAAAGGCTTAGACGGTGAATAAAGCTCCGAGCATCTCTGCATTCACTGCCTATTTATCTGATTAACCTTTTTCGAGGTAAATGAGGCATTATGGTTTATCTTTAAATGTGGTCAAAAGTGATGATTTGCCTGTTCAGAATGTTGCTAAACAATACTCGAACTGATTTTCCCCTTTGCGGTCTGGCTATGCCATTCTTACAGAATCGACCCCCCTTTTCCTTTCTGTCGTACTTGCTGCAATTCTATTACTGCATTTTATTTTCTTGCATTCTTCAGTTGGCCTCTATCATTCAGTATGTTGCAAGCTTTGTTTTATTGGTACTTATTGACAGGTTTCTTTTTCTCCAACACCTTACAGCTTGACAACAAAATGTTCTTTAAATCTTCTCAGCCTCCCACTTCATGCCGAATCCTGTGGTTTAGTTTTCCTTGACTTTTCTTCCTTTTATTTTCCATACTGATATACCTCGTGCTTCTAATTTCTTTCAAACAAACTGTGGAATACTCTCCCCCAAAATATTAGGCTGAGTCCTTCCCTTCTTCAGTTCCGTAAACTTTTAAAGACTTGGCTGTTTGACCAATAACTCCCTACTATTTCTCTCCAGCTCCCAGCTTTACAAGTAAGTGGATTTCCCAGCGCCGAGACGCCTGCGGGAATTTGTCGCGCTCTAGAAATGTCAAAAATAAATAAATAAATAAATAAATAAAACTTTGTTGAAAGAACAATTTTAGGTCTGGTCTTTGGGTCAGTTTTTGTTGCCTTCCCTGACTATTGTTTACAAAAATATTTGTACATAATATACATACTGAGAGGGGTTTTGCTCATTTGGCTTCATAATTTGGTCTGTTAAATTATCATTAACATTTTGCATCTGCTCACTCGCAGCATACTACACAGGGCGATCGAGCATCCCGCTTTGCCCAATGGCTCCCTTCACTTTGAGTGACTGCACAAAGTCTGTGCATAGTACTCACATCTGCTGAAAAATAGTTCTTTTCTCTTCTTTAACCACATGGCTGCTGTGGGGATTTTTCCCCTGTGCTGGGAAACTCTTGATGCCATTATTCATGACGAGCTCAGCTCGTCATCAGCACACGACACCCGTGGGTGATGACGAGCTGAGCTCGTCATCAGCATCGAAAGGGTTAACAAAACTGGTTCAAAGTGTGCTTTGTTCAATTAAAATTAAAATAAAAAGCCGGCTTTTTAATTTGGCTGCTCACTTATTGGTGATTTATTTTCTGTCTCTTTTTTAAAGTCATTGAATTAAACGTTTTGTAGATGCTGCAATTCGAGTGCTTTTTTTCGGTGGTGATTTATTTTTGTCTCCTTCACAAATAATATCAATAATCAAACACATAGCACAAATAAAAAGTTTGTTATTTTAGTCAGCCGCTGCTAATCCTGTGCTGTTGCTTTGTGCAAGGAGAAACCTCGACGCTGCTGTTGCTTTGTGTAAGGAGAAACCTCGCCGCTGCGAGGGCGCTGCAGACACTTGGAAGCGCTATTCTTTTGAACACGCTATTGGGGAGTGCTTAAACCCCACTGTAGCAGGATTGTGGTGTAAGGAGAACCATCGTCGCTCAGAGGACGATGCTGGTATTTGGAAGCGCTATATACCTGAAAGCGCTATCGGGCAGCACTTGAAGCCCACTGCTCGCGTTTCCCGCTTCGCGGGAAACACTCGTGTTTTCAAGCCGGTGGGTGGACAGAGGGACCTGGAAAACTGCTAATCCCACAAGCCATCTGGGACTGCAGCACCTCCCCACCACGCCCCCCTCACCTGCCTTTAATTTTGCAGCAGGAACGCGCATCGCGGGACGCGCATCGCGGGACGCGCGCGGGCGGCGCCGGGCTAAGCCCGGGCAAAGGGCGGGCCCTCTGTGGCCCTCAGTGGCCGAGGTAGGCTGGGCTGGGCCTGGATATTTTCATTGTTATTATCACATTTGCTTTTGTTATTGCGCTTGCCTGTTTGAGGATGATCCATTTATAGACATTAATACACCTCACTCTCTCTAATACTATTGCCGGACAGCGATTGTCGCCTCTCCAGGATTATATATTTTTTTACTTTTTATGAAATCTTAAACATTTTTTGTATTCATTCCTCTGGAGGCTGACCACTTTGATAAACTATATTTCGTGGAAAAATCGTACTGAAGATGTCAAAAATTTTACGCTCAGGAAGGGTAGTGGGAGAAAAATCTGGCACAAAATCAGTCATTACCCGCACAAGAAATAAATCTGTGAACAATCCCCCGTTGAAGGGTCAATGCCAACTCCTTGAATTCTGGGACCTATCCTCTGCAAAAAAAGCTAAATTTGCCGTTACAGAAGCTTCTGGTACCAAAGTCCAGGACGTTCATATGTCAGGTATTACAGACTCTCGACCTCCTCCTGCGCAGCCCGCGGTCTTACAATCAGTGGCTGCGGGGTCTCCCTCTCCGGGTCTATCTGAAGGGAAGGTGGTGGCCGTAGGTGAACCTGTGAATCTACCCCCTATGCCTCAAACTCCTCTGAATGATAGGCCGGGGGGCGACTTGTCTGCATTATCTATCGACCTGGAACTCTGTGGACGCTACGTAAGCACAGCTAAAGTGGAGACTCTGGATCAGTTTAAGCCCTCGGGGGGTGCTACCCCATCTGGGTTACTGTTGTATAGTAGCACCCTCTCGTTAAATGGTCAGGAAATGTCTGACCTGTTAAATGTTTCAAGGAGCCCTGATCTTAATCTCTCTGGTATCCGTCGCCCAGTGGAAGCATGTGAAAAACCGATTTCAGAGTCTATGATCGCTCTGGAACAACTCTTAGCCTCAATCTTATTTCTTTTGGGGAAATTTGTAGGCAGCTCGGACTGCATCTTGGAATCAGTCACCCAAATACTAAAGACACTGCTGCAAAAGTCGCCAGATATGAGGAGTGTTTCCCCCTCTAGGACTGAACACAGCTTGCATAAGGTGCAAATAAGTGAACACAGAGGGGAGTCTGATATGAAGGTTGCAACGGCTGTTTTGGAATCACACATCGCTATGCCTTTAACTGCAGTCCCCAATTGTATTAAGAATTCAGTTCTGGAGATCGAGGAAGAAGACAAATCTTTGCCTGGTCCCAAAGTGGTCCAGGAGTTATTTCCTATTTTTATGTCTGAGAACGGAAAAGATCCCCTGGACGATAAACAGGAGGTAAAGGTAAAAAATGGTAAACATAAAAATAACAAAGGGAACAAAAGGAAACCAATTCGAAAATACAGGAAGAAAAAGCAGCGTCGGATAATCTTCCAAAATACTTCAGTGGCAAGAGAGAACGATGAAATTGATGTGGATCCCTCCTCTACCTCCTTAAAGGTGGACATTGAATTGAACTTATCCACCTCGACCTCTTTAAGGGGGGAAAGTGATCGCTGTCCACCAATGCCTCTGGAAGTTATACCTCAAATGGGGGGTTCTCTTCCATGCTCTTCTTCACGGACTGCGACAGGAGCTCCAATCTTATATCCATCTGGGGCCCTTAACCCTTTGGCCCCTCCTTTCACCGTAGCTCTAGAGTCTGAAGATCGTTGCCTTCCTGTCCGGCCTCAAAAAAACTCTAAGACTCCTGTGGACGTGCTTGTGTTAGACTTTTTACCTTTATTTGATACTGACTTACTGTTAAACAGAGCTTGGCTCCTCAAACGTTTTAGCGAGATTGAAAGTCTCTACCATATTCAATCTAGGGACATTGAGTTGGTATCTCTGTTGGGTGGAGCCAGGGTATTGAGTATAAGGGTAAAATTCTATTCTCCTATCATAGTAAATTTGATACTGGAGCAAGCCGAGAACTTTCAACGTATAGGTATTGACATCCTCCCTATTTCCAACCCTGGCAATACAAATCCTTTGTTTGAAAAGGTGTTTGGGGGTGATGAGCAAAACGGGGTAGCCTCTCCTCTTAGAGACCTAAAAATTTGGGTCTCTAGGGGAAAACGTTCAGTTTCTCACGTGAAGCCACTTCCGCTAACTCAGAATTCCTCTCTTATAGAGGATAATAACCGGTGGAATTGGCTCCATAGTGCTCTATCTACAAAAACAAAGGATAACCCCAAATTGTTCCATCATCTTTAACACCTCATTAAAAATAATTTCCTGGAATGCGGCTGGGATCCACAGTAGCCCAGAGAAATTTGCCTTCTTATTTTCTCTGGGTGCTAATGTAATGTGTATCCAGGAAACATGGTGCATTAATATGTTAGCGCCATTAAAGGATTTTTATGTCCTGGAAGTGCCTGCCGCTCCTTCCAAGAAAGGTCATGCCAGGGGGGGGATTGCTTGCTTACTGTCAAATAAACTGCAATGGAGATTCTCCCACTATATCGATCCAAGTAAATTTTTCCACGCTATAACCATTGAAAATTTGTTTCATAATGGTATAAAGTCTCCTATTGTAATTTTTAATGTGTATATACCCCCAGAGGAGTGTTTTAACGTTAGTTTGCAGCAGGTTTTTCGATATATCGAACAGATCAAAAACGTCCCATCTCCTCCGGAAAGTTTGCTTGTAGGAGATTTGAATTGTAAAATCTCCAATGCCAGTCTGAAACTCTTCAGGAATAAAGTTAAGGAAGAGGTGCATTTCGTCCCCCAAACGCTTTTTCCTGATAAGCTAGTGACAAACAAAAGAGGGAAGATCTTGCTAAAAGAATTAGCGGCCGTTGACGGTCTCATTTTAAACGGAAGATTTCCGTCTGACGTGCCTGCTAAATTTACTCATAAATCCCCTTTTGGGTTGTCTATCTTGGACTATGCAATTGCAGATTATGGTTTGTTTCCGTACATTCAGGACCTTAAGATTATACCCACATCCCTTAGCGACCATAGTATATTGCTTTTAACTATGTCCTTAAATCCTATGACCACTGCGTCTTGGTCGCTTAATGGCAGCGACGCTACCTTCCATGCTTCTTCTGGAAGGTGCTTTTGGAATCCTTCCGCTGTTAATGGGGTACAGGACTTCTTGTCTGACACCCTAATGGTAATAAATGAGTGGAATGGGAACAAATTAGTTTATTTTGAAGAATTTATGCAAAATATTATACTTTACGCAAAAAAAACTGTACCCCCTAGGAAAGGGGAAGTGGTCCCTAGTATATTGCGCACCTTGAATAGGGAAATAAATAAACTGGTCCGTGAACAATATTTAGATAGAGTCTTGGAACGTGGAAAAGAAATTGCAAGGTTAAGAAGAAAGAGATGTAGACTTAAGCTAAAAATTAAAAAGGAAAGGGAGGACAATGTTTGGATTAATCTGAGGGAATCTGTTGCCCATGGTAGAATTAGAGATTTTTGGGCAATAATCGGGAAGGGGTGTGGTACGCGACGGAGTCCCTCCCCCATCCCTATAGCGGAAGAGGTATGGTCCTCTTATATCCGGGATCTCTATGCAGGGAACGGGATTTCAGGTGATGATATTCCCATAAATGCCGCACCTGAAGGTCTTGTCAACTACCCCCCAGAAAAAGAAATTGAGATGGCTATAAAAAATATGCGTCCTTCTGGGGCAATGGCCCCGGATGAACTCCCCATGACGGTCCTTAAACAAGACCCTTTAAGGTGGAGTAAAATCCTGTATCCTCTGTTTAGAGCCTGTTTTTTGTCCAAAACTGTACCTGCATCTTGGAGGGGAAGTATCTTGGTCCCCATTTTTAAGAAGGGTACAAGGGATAGCCCCAGCAATTATCGCTTGATTGCGCTCCTCGACTCCATCGGAAAGGTCTTTGCGAAATGTCTTCTTAGCTCCCTTTCCGATTGGGTCGAGGAGGGCAATATCTTGCCGTTTGAACAGACTGGCTTCCGTAGGGACCACGGTACGCTAGACAATCTCACCGCTCTCCATGTGGTCACAGATAAATATGTCCAGGTGAGAGGAGGGGTAGTGTATGCCGCCTTTATTGATTTCTCCACGGCGTTCGACAAAGTAGACCGCGGAACGCTGTGGAGAAAATTGGCGTCGCTTGGTGTCCCTACCCTTCTGTTGGAGCTGGTTCGGTCTCTTCATACAGAGACCTGGTGTAGGGTCTTATTGGGGGGCGAAAGGGGGCTTTCGGCACAAATTCCATCTTTGAATGGTCTTAAACAAGGCTGTTTATTGGCCCCCCTTTTGTTCTCCTTATACACGGCTGACCTTCCCGCCGCCCTGTCTGCCAGAGAGGGTATTGCCCCGGTGGTGGGGGGGACCCCAATATCCTGCCTGATGTATGCCGATGATGTCCTTATCCTCGACTTGACCCCCAAAGGCCTTGCAAATCGGCTATATGCTCTTCACGCTTTTGCTGTAGACCATTGCATGAAGATTAACATTACCAAAAGTAAAGTGATGTGCATAGCCGGTAAGAAGAAGTGCCGTTCTGTAAACTATGGTTGGGCTATTGGGGGCCAAAGATTGGAGGTCGTAAATTCCTATACATTCCTGGGAAAAATAATCACGGCTAGCTTGAGTGAGAAGCTCCATATAGAGCATTGTTCTCGCAAGGCTCTTGCCCATGGCAATGGTTTAAACTCTCTATACCAGGCAACGGGAAAAAGGCACTTTTCAAGTCTTCTGGAAGTTTTTAGATCAAAAATTCCCGCAACTATCTTGTATGGTATCGAACTCATAGAGGTGAAAAACTGGGACTTTTGCCACAAGATTGAGGGGAAACTCCTAAGATCTCTTTCTTCCCTAAATACTGCGTGCTCTTTAGCCGCTTGCAGGCTTGACTTTGGACTCAGGAGCAGCTGGGTACAGGGACTATGTGCCATAATAAGATGGGTGGCCTGTTTAGCTAGAGCGGGAGTAGGGACTATGCGAGCTCTCCTCAGAAGTGAACTATTGGGTAATTTTAAAGAGTTTTCTAAACTTGTAAGTAACTTTAGAAGGGCTGTTACCCTTCTTAAGATAGATGAAAGCGTTCTGTTTTCTTATTCTCCCTTACAGTTAAAACTCGTTTTAAAGGAGGCCTCGTGGGATCTTTGTTTTCATTCTGATATAAAGTTAGTTGGTGAAAAAAGGAACGTGGAACCTCTCCTTAACTCCTATGTGTTGAAGCGGCCACAACCCTATGTCATATGGAACCTACCGCATGGTATTCGTAGATTTTGGTTTCTGTTACGTTATGATTTAATTCCACTAAATCTACTGTTATCCAAATGGTATGGCTCCTCCGCTTTGTGCAATTTATGCAAATTGAGCACCCAGGACTGTATGCATGTTCTATTGATTTGCCCTATGCTCCGTAAATTGCGCATCCTATGGTTAAAAGTTATTTGTCTCCGCCTTGGCATTGTCACTTTAAATGGCTTTCTTCATGCACTTTATTGCCCTCCTAACGAAATGTTCTGTTTCTATATTTTTAACTTTTTTAAAGGTTTTTTAGCTATTTATTAATATGTACCTGGAGATGCTTTGTCTGTCCGACCTTTTGTAGATTATTTTGCGTGTGTTTATTTTGGATTCAATCTTGTTCCTCAAATATTTTGATTTTCTCTGTATTTGTCCTGTTGTTTTACATTGTATATTTTATGTGGCCCTCTTTTGAGAGCCAAAACATAATAAATAAAAATTGAAAAATTGAAAATTGTTATTTTAAAAAAAGTCAATTGTAAGTTGGCCACCTACCTGAATGTTTTTTAATTAAAACAGTTTCTATGAGCATATGGCAGTCACTTTAAGTTGGCTAGCTGTTTTTATTAAATGTTATTTTGTGACATTTGCTTGCATTAAAAAAAAAAACCATCACACCAGCAAAGGCCAGACCTATGGTCTTTGTCAATTCTTGTGTTTTATATATTATGATGTTATTGTATAGAACAGCCAGGGTAAAGTAGGGAAACACCAGTTTAAAGAAAACTGGCTTAAACTAATATAAAAAATATTGGCAAAACCAACAGGTCTCCCATTTGGGCCCTATTGGCTTTGGAAATGTATTTTGTCAATGCCGGGTAGGATGGTCAAAAGTAAAACAATAAAAATATGCACCTATGAATTCACATTGCCACCATTTTTTTCATACCAATGCTAGATGGATAGGTAAATAAAAAGGTGAAATAAAAGTAGCTTGAAAGCACTCTTATATGGTGGAAGGTCAGGCAGCAATTTTCTGCCTGACCCTCCCCCAAAAAGCTGAGTGGTTGTGGGTGAGGCAAATCAGCACACAAAAGAAAAGCTACACGGAACACAGGAGTTTGGTGAGTGTAAGATGCATACGAGACAGAACTTGCAGTACATGAGGAAGACAACAGCACTGGGGAAGGATACTTTGTGGGGCCTGAAGCACAATATGGAGAGAGCTGGAAAAAGCCTGCACTCTCATGTAGTGCTGAGCGAAAAAGAAAAAAAGTAGTTCCCTAAAAATTAGCAGGGGAAGGACAGAGGCCGGCCAACCAGAAAGATGGTAAAGTGGCCATGCTCCTGGCGAAGGACCAACAGAAGATAGACAAGCTGAGGCAAAAAAACTCACCATTGAAGAAGAAACAAGCAAATAAGAGTGACCATAAAACCAACCAATGGTATGCAATGGGCGGGCTATAAGCCCCTGCAAGCTCCTGCTAACAACAGGTCTTTTGCAACCAGATCACTGCACTGTCTGGTAGCCTTGACCTCATAAAGGACAATTAAGACATTTTGACTACTAGATGTCACATTAAAGTTACATAATGATGAACACAATCTTTAAAAGTTTGTATGATTTTAGTTCAAAGGAGGCTTACTATACCTTGCAGTTCTCCAAGTATAGGCATGGACTGAAAATTAGCAAATATAAGGTTGATTCAATTATCCACTTTCACTAAGCATCAACCAAAGTTAAACATGACAAACTCTTACAAATTAATTCCCAAATTGTATGGTTCTATAGCATTATCTGAATCAGTGAATAGAGTACTAAGTTGCAAGACTTCACTTTTGCAACATTGTGAAGTTAAATGTGAAACTCTGCAAACGTTATGAAGGTCATATTAAATTATAACCTTAGGTTTATGACTACATTTATTCTCTTTATGCTTGCCAAGATCCTATAAAATGATTCCAGGTGGAAGTAAATTCATTTACTACTGAAGATGTGTATGCTACGAGTGGGAAATAGGCATTTCATTGCGTGGTTTGCCTTAGAAGTTTGGGAATGCCAACAAACACGTACTTGTGTGGGCCTTTGCAAACCTAAATCTAACTCCTTTCCATTCTTGTAATAGTCAGAGATTACTATCCTTACAGGATGAACAGGGGAAAAGATCACCTCCAACCTTCCTGGCATTTTATTGTAATGATTTTCTTAATGTGGAAAAGGGTTTTGTTCACAGAGACAATAACGTGCATTTGAACTCCTCACAGGGGAATCGGAGCATTTGGAAAAAGTCACATAACACAGAAGTATGCCTGGAAACTTGTGTCTAGCTCATATTCACATATGTACTTCTAAGAATGTTAATTATTACCCCAAAAATTTAAAAGCTCTAAATCTCCAGCCTTACTTTTCTTTGTGAACACTGGCACTAGAAATTTTTCCAGTACAAACAAGGTATCTAGAGGGATAAACCAGTGCAGTATCTGTTTTTCTAGTAAGCAAATTATTAAAATATGTAATTTTGCAGAAAATGAAATCTGCAAATGTTGGCAAATGTGTATGACATAGGTTGAATGTTATGCTTGTTAGAGGGCATATTAGTGTGAAGCATAGCTGCTGATGAGGTCTGGACCTCCTTAGATCACCTTCCTGTTTTAATAAACCTCTTGGACCTTTTGACCTACTGGTGAGATCACTGCTGGTATGTTATGTGGATTTTCATAGCGCAACTAATCACCCATGAGGGAATCCAGGCACTGAAGCAGTTCAGTAGGCATAAGTCTGAAGGTGTTGGGTGTCTGCCCTGCAGAGTTAGTCGAAGAGCCAGGTTTCAGCTTCTTGCAGAATTCAAGAAGTGAGGAGGAGGCTCTGATGTGTTGAGGGATGTTGTACCAAGACCTGGGTGCAATGTACGAAAATGTTCGACCTCCCGTTCTGCTTTTGTGGATGTGTGTGAGTTAGACTGAGCGTAGGCGTCTGGTAGGTTGGTGAAAGTGAAGACGGTTGCTCATGTATGTTGGCCCAATGTTGTGCAGTGCCTTGTATGCGTGTGTAAGGAGTTTGAATTGCCTATGTTTGCGGATGAGGAGTCAGTGGAGCTCTCTGAAGTGTAGTGAGATGTGGGTGTGTTGTGGGAGATCAAGGATGAATCTCGCTGCAGTGTTCTGGATTGTCTGGAGTTGGTGGAGGAGATGGATGGAGATCCCGGTGTAGAGTGCGTTGTCGTAGTCTAATCTGCTTGTGATGAGAGCTTGCCTGATGGTGTGTCTGGTGTTGAAGGGTAGCCATTTGAAGATCTTGAGGAGCATGTGGAGAATATGGAAGCAACGGACTGACTGCGTTGACTTGTGATGTCTTGTTGAGCTTGCCATCCAGAATGATTTCCAGGTTTCTGGTGTGAGTGGTTGAGGTGGGCCCAAGCTCTGATGGCCACAAGGTGGAGTGTCAAGGAGAGTTCTTGTTCCCAAAGAACAGTACCTCAGTCTTTTCAGGGTTGAGTTTCAGGCAGATAGATCTCATCCAGTCTGTTACATTGATCATGCAGTTGGAGAAGTTGGTTCTGGTGTTGGTGGACTTGCCGTTCAGAGAAATGATGAGTTGGGTGTCATCGCCATAGGATATGATGCAGATGCCTTGCTATTTGATGATGATGGTGAGCATTGTCATGTAGATGCTGAACAGGGTTGGGCTAAGTGATGAACTCTGTGGGACTCTGCAGATCAGATTCTTGGATTCCAATGTGTAGGATGGTAGTCTAACCCACTGTGTTCTTCCTGTGAAGAAGGAGCTTATCCAGTTTAGGGTAAGTAATTGTATGCCTCTTGTGTAGTCCTTGGACGAAGGTGTGGTGGGAAACGGTATCAAAGGCAGCTGAGAGGTTGAGTAGGATGAGGGCTGTGGTTTCATGGCCCAGTATGGTGCGAATGTCATCCGTGGCTGCGATGAGTGCAATTTCTGTGCTGTGGTTGCTCCGGAGTCCTGATTAGTTGTGGTCCTGTAGGTAGTGGAATTCAATGCTGGTGAGTTTTTTTGTTGATGGCCTTCTCCATCACTTGGCTGGGTATGGAAGCAGAGAGATGAGTTGGAAGTTGCTCTGCTCGCTTGTGTTGGCAAATGTTTTTTGAGGAGGGCATTGACTGTTGCTCATTTCCAATCTTATAGGAAGGTGGTGGGTTTGATGTAGGTGTTGATGATGTGGGTGAGGGTTTTGCTGATTGGCACTTCACCCATATTGTAGATGTGGTGGGAGCATGGGTCCCTTGGGGCCCCTGAGTACTGTTTTTGTGATCGATATGATGTTGTCTTCAGTGACTGTTTTTCATCCAGTCAGGTGTTTGTCTCAGTTGGTGGTAGTCAGGTTGACAATGAGAACTTTGGGGTTTGATTGTTGTTCAAAGTTGCTGTAGATTCTTTCTATTTTGCTGTGGAAGAAGTTTGATACGTTGTAGCAGAGTTCCTGTAATGGTGTTGGCTGCAGCCTTGAGGTGGTGAATTATTTGACGATCGAGAAGATCTCCTTTGCAGCTTCTATGCATTCGATTAGTGCCCTTCTTTTGGTGTCTCTCAGGAGTTGGTGGTAGCGACTTAGTGCAGCCTTGTAGGTGGTTCTTGTGTAGACATTGTGGCTTTTCTCTCCAGCTGTTTGCAGTGGCATTTAGATTCATAAGGCTAATCTGATTCCAGCTGGCTTATTTGTTGGTTGCTTTTGATGGGTGTGAGGGAGTCTGCACAGGTCTTGATCCATTTGTTGAAGTAGGTGATGTCCTTGTCGAGGTTGTTGGTGGTGGGTTGATCTGTCTTGAAAGCAATGAGCCAGCTTGCCTCTGTTACTTTGTTCCAGTTCTTGCTGGGTAGGTTGATGCTGGTGGGTGTGTTGAATTGTGATGTGGGGATTTGGAAGTAGTATGATGGACTGGTCGGTCAATGTGAGCACTGAGGCGGAGTTGTATCGATGGCAAAGATTGGGTTTAGAGTATGTCCTGCGATGTGTCTGTGATGAGCTGAGTGAGTCTGTTGTCCTTCAGGCTTTTGAGAAGGGCTGTGGAGCAGGTCTCCATTGGGTTCTCGAGGTGGAAGTGGAGGTCACCAAGTAGTATGAAGTCCTTGGAGTTGATGGTGAAGGGAGTGATGAAGTCTGTGATGTGTTTGCTGAAGTCGGTTCATGGTCCTCGTGATCGATATGCGAGGGTGCCTTTCAGAGTGCAGCCATTATCCATTTGCAGACTGAAGTGCATGTGTTCCTTGAAGGGGGTGTTAATGTCTGTGGATATCATACACTTGGTGGTATTCTTGTGGATGATTGTGAGTCCTACTCCTGGCTTGTGTGAGTGGTTCTGACTTGCTATCTTGTAATCCGTTGAGATAGGCACGGTGATGTCGGGTGCTGACTCAGGGTTGAGTCCAGTTTCCATGAGGAAGAGGAAGTCCGGAGTCTCAAATCTAGGTGATATGTTTGCTGAGCAATCACGTTTTGAAAAGCATGCATTTTAATGGTTGTTGAGGTGCTGGTTTAGTGTGTTGTGAAGCGTTTGCCGGAGTGGGTGGTGATATGTGTGGGTGTGCTGCTTTGGTTAAGGAAAAAGAACAATTGATCGACAGAATGCAGAACAATGTCATACATTCACCCCAGTACAGAGATCTGGGACTAAATCCATAGTTTTCTTTGCTCATCATGCCATTCCAGTTTGGACCAAGCCATATGTAAATCAGTCTTGACCCTGCGCCCAATGAGAACAGTCCAGCCCGAACTGCCAGGCCAGGTCCTCCCTGGACTGTAAACAAGTATCCTAGGACCGGTTTCGGGCTTTCAGCCCACATCAGCCAGGATAGCTTGACTCCAGTGGCATGGAGAGCACGGGACCCACGTCTGGGCAAACCCGTCACACTTGTGGTGACAAATGCAAAAAGAACAATTGATGGACAGAATGCATACCAATGTCATACATTCACCCCAGTACAGAGATCTGGGCCTAAATCCATCGCTTTATTTGCTCACCATGCCTTTCCAGTTTGGATCCAGCGATATGCAAATCAGTCTTGACCCTCCGCCCAATGGGAACAGTCCAGCCGGAACTGCCAGGCCAGGTCATCCCTGGACTGGAAACAAGCATCCTAGGTCTGGTTTCGGGCTTTCAGCCCTCATCAGCCAGGATAGCTTGCCTCCAGTGGCATCCGTCACACTTGTGGTGACAAATGCAAAAAGAACAATTGTATGTATGTATGTATGTAAGGCACACTTGTAAAGCGCGTCTGTCACCCGACGGGTATCCTGACGCTGTGATCTTTCAAAGCCCGAACACAAGAGACTTTACATTAACAGCCATCTATATTGTCCTTGGAAAAAGGTGAGTTTTTAGTCCCTTTTTAAAAGTAGAAAGATCTCCCATACTCCGGAGAGACAGTGGAAGCGCATTCCACAGCCTGGATGCTGCGTAGCCAAAGGAGCGACCATCTAACCGTATCCTCCGGATTCTGGGGACTGCCACTAGATAGGCTGAAGCAGAGCGAAGATATCTAGTGGGAGTGTACCAGGAAAACATCTCCCGCAAGGAAATCGGACCCAGATCATGCAGAGCCCGAAAGACCAGGCACAGAGTCTTTAATTGAACGCGCTGGGAAATGGGCAGCCAATGAAGATCTTTAAGTGCCGCTGAAGAAGAATCATGGCGTCTACGAGAAAGTGCCGATTTTGCAGCAAAATTCTGAACCCGCTGCAATTTGCCCAGCAAGATGGCAGGAGCCCCCAGAAGCAGTGCATTGCAGTAATCTAGTCTTCTTAAGATGACACTCCGCACTACTTCTGGTCTGGCATGGGTCGGGAGCAGTGGGAGAATCTTCCGTAAACAATTGATGGACAGAATGCAGAACAATGTCATACATTCACCCCAGTCCAGAGATCTGGGCCTAAATCCGTAGTTTTTTTGCTTACCATGCCATTCCAGTTTAGACCCAGTCATATGCAAATCAGTCTTGACCCTGCACCCAATGGGAACAGTCCAGCCCGAAGTGCCAGGCCAGGTCCTCCCTGGAATGGAAACAAGCATCCTAGGACTGGTTTCGGGCTTTTAGCCCTCATCAGCCAGGATAGCTTGACTCCAGTGGCATGGAGAGCACTGAACCCATGTCTGGGCACACCCGTCACACTCGTGGTGACAAATGCAAAAAGAACATTTGATGGACAGAATGCAGAACAATGTCATACATTTACCCCAGTACAGAGATCTGGGCCTAAAGCCATTGTTTTTTTGCTCACCATGCCATTCCATTTTGGACCCAGCCATATGCAAATCAGTCTTGACCCTGCGCCTAATGGTAACAGTCCAGCCCGAACTGCCAATCCAGGTCCTCCCTGGGAGGACCTGGATTGGCAAGGCCTGGGAGGGAACGCATCAAACGAAGGAGCCGTGTCATGAATCTGGCCTGATGTTTGATTAGGGGACTGGAGCCCTAAATTATTATTATATTTTTTTTAAGTAGACTATTATCATAGTTATATATAACTGCATTTGGAAGCCCTTGTAGAGCACACAAGATTTGAATCTTCATTATTTACTGCTCCATCAGGGAAGTGAAACAGTCAAACATCGGGTTCTCCCGTTGGTGCTCTGGTAGGTGCTGATTTACCCCTTCTTCCATGATAGTGCTCTTGAAAATTCGAATTTTCTTGAAGAACCGGGTTTTCAAATACCCAGCGGCACCAGGGACACGCCCAAAGTCCTCTGGGTTCCCTTGCCTTGGTATACAGAGACACAGAATACTTCTAGGTGGCGTCAGAGATCAAATTTATTAGCTGCAGCTAGTAGCAGAAATCCCAGCAATACACACGGTGTACAACTCAAGAAACTGCTCAATTTTACTAAGGCGAGACATCCCTATTTATACACAAAAAGGTACATTTAAAATGCACGCCCCTGCACCAAAATTCAACCAATAGAAAATACATGACATCACACAGCATCATACAGTAAAGCTCATTTTACAGTGTCCCAACCCACAAGTTAATATTTAGGCATATCTAAATAATAATCTGGAAGGCCCGAACAAACCCTTAATTGGAAGCGTAACCCATGAAATGAAGAAACAGTAAAGAAAAGTAGTTTCAGATAATGTGCAAGATAACAGAAACGTAAAGAAACTTGAAAGTTAACAAATGTCTTGAATGGTGATTGGGAAAGTAAATAACGATCTTGCAGGGAAATTGGCTTGGCAGGGTCAATTTCCAGGTGAAAGGCCAGCTTCTGAAATTAACTACGATTTACAAAAGGGGGGTGGTGATGAACAGAGTGTCTGAATTGAGCAGACCACTCTTACCCAGTCCAAAGATCAGGGCTTGATCCATCACCGTTATTTATCTCACTGCCCCATCCCAGCTCAGAACCTGGCTATATGCAAATCAGTCTGTCCCTGGCCCAGTGCATCATGGGAACAGGGCAGACTGAACTACCAAGCCAATTCTTTACCAGAAAGGAGACAAGCTACCGGGGACCGGTTTCTGGCATTTCAGCCTCTTCGGCCCGGCTTGCTTGAATCCTGATGGAGCAGTGAGAAAGGGACTCATGTCTGAGTATACCCTGCCACACCTATAGTGGCCAAAATCGATTTACAAAAGGGGGTGGTGATGAACAGAGTGTCTGAATTGAGCAGACCACTCTTACCCAGTCCAAAGATCAGGGCTTGATCCATCACCGTTATTTATCTCACTGCCCCATCCCAGCTCAGAACCTGGCTATATGCAAATCAGTCTGTCCCTGGCCCAGTGCATCATGGGAACAGGGCAGACTAAACTACCAAGCCAATTCTTTACCAGAAAGGAGACAAGCTACCGGGGACCGGTTTCTGGCATTTCAGCCTCTTCGGCCCGGCTTGCTTGAATCCTGATGGAGCAGTGAGAAAGGGACTCATGTCTGAGTATACCCTGCCACACCTATAGAGGCCAAAATCGATTTACAAAAGGGGGTGGTGATGAACAGAGTGTCTGAATTGAGCAGACCACTCTTACCCAGTCCAAAGATCAGGGCTTGATCCATCACCGTTATTTATCTCACTGCCCCATCCCAGCTCAGAACCTGGCTATATGCAAATCAGTCTGTCCCTGGCCCAGTGCATCATGGGAACAGGGCAGACTAAACTACCAAGCCAATTCTTTACCAGAAAGGAGACAAGCTACCGGGGACCCTTGCTCATTGCACCATCAGGATTCAAGCAAACCGGGCCGAAGACGGCTGTAATGCCAGAAACCGGTCCCCGGGAGCTTGTTTCCATCCCAGTGTAAGAATTGGCTTTTGTAGTTTGGTTTGCCCTGTTCCCATCATGCACTGGGACAGGAACAGACTAATTTGCATACAGCCAGGTTCTGAAACTGGGATGGTGCAGTGAGCTAAAAAACGGTGTTGGATCTAGCCCTGATCTCTTGACTGGGTGAGAACTTTCTGCTTAATTCAGAGACTCTGTCCCTCACCACCCCTTGTTGTAAATATTTTTGTCCACCCTAAGCGTGGAAGGGTATTCTCAGATGTGAGACCCTTGCTCATTGCACCATCAGGATTCAAGCAAACCGGGCCGAAGACGGCTGTAATGCCAGAAACCGGTCCCCGGGAGCTTGTTTCCTTCCCAGTGTAAGAATTGGCTTTTGTAGTTTGGTTTGCCCTGTTCCCATCATGCACTGGGACAGGAACAGACTAATTTGCATACAGCCAGGTTCTGAAACTGGGATGGTGCAGTGAGCTAAAAAACGGTGTTGGATCTAGCCCTGATCTCTTGACTGGGTGAGAGCTTTCTGCTTAATTCAGAGACTCTGTCCCTCACCACCCCTTGTTGTAAATATTTTTGTCCACCCTAAGCGTGGAAGGGTATTCTCAGATGTGAGACCCTTGCTCATTGCACCATCAGGATTCAAGCAAACCGGGCCGAAGACGGCTGCAATGCCAGAAACCGGTCCCCGGGAGCTTGTTTCCTTCCCAGTGTAAGAATTGGCTTTTGTAGTTTGGTTTGCCCTGTTCCCATCATGCACTGGGACAGGAACAGACTAATTTGCATACAGCCAGGTTCTGAAACTGGGATGGTGCAGTGAGCTAAAAAACGGTGTTGGATCTAGCCCTGATCTCTTGACTGGGTGAGAGCTTTCTGCTTAATTCAGAGACTCTGTCCCTCACCACCCCTTGTTGTAAATATTTTTGTCCACCCTAAGCGTGGAAGGGTATTCTCAGATGTGAGACCCTTGCTCATTGCACCATCAGGATTCAAGCAAACCGGGCCGAAGACGGCTGTAATGCCAGAAACCGGTCCCCGGGAGCTTGTTTCCTTCCCAGTGTAAGAATTGGCTTTTGTAGTTTGGTTTGCCCTGTTCCCATCATGCACTGGGACAGGAACAGACTAATTTGCATACAGCCAGGTTCTGAAACTGGGATGGTGCAGTGAGCTAAAAAACGGTGTTGGATCTAGCCCTGATCTCTTGACTGGGTGAGAGCTTTCTGCTTAATTTAGAGACTCTGTCCCTCACCACCCCTTGTTGTAAATATCTGAAATTAACTACAGCGCACGAAGAAATCCTTAGTTAATGTATATATATATATATATGATCCACAATAGGTCAGACTGCTTTGCTCACAGACTAACTTCTGAGGCCTACATAAAAGGCAACATCAGATGGCAGTCACGACGCATGGCAAAAGCCCATGTTTAGAAAAGAAAGTCTTAAGGAAAGAAACAATTTAGATATTGTTTAGGATAAGATATGTGCAAGGAAACTAAAGGTTAACGAGGTCCTGAACAGTGATTGAAAAACTCAGACAACGATCAGCTAGTGAAACTGGTTTTGCAAAAGGTCAGTTTCAGGTGAAAAGGGTTACTCTCTCTGCAGTTCATTCAGAGTCAGAAAAACCCAAATTAATATATGCACGAACTCAGAAGGCAAGGCCACTTGTTCGTTGGGCCTACTTCACTGGCCTACGTGAGGGCAAGACTAAAATGGAATCAGGTTTGAGAATTACAGAACCACATTCCCCTTCCCCGGTCTCCAGGGACCTCTGGTAGGTGGTGGGATAGCAGTTGGTGGTCAACCTACTCTTCTGACTCCTTCTGCTCTGGCAGGTCTGGAGAGTCTTGAAGGAGATGGAAAAATGTAGGTGCCACCAACTGCTGTCCTTCCTGCCAGCCGTGGGTATGCAGAAATCGCAGTACTCTTAAAGAGTCGCCATAACTGGGTCGCCGACTGTCCACTCTTGCATTGGGAGCAGAAAGCACAGCATGAGTGTGAAGTAAAGGCAACTGGTCTAATAGTTGGCAGAAGAAACTTCGTGCGATTCTGGGGGAGCGTCCTTTCCCCAATTCGAGTGCCTAAATCACTAAGATGGTTTAATGTATGCCAACAAAAAGGAAGCTATACAATAGCCATGGCTGCCCTAATAAACCCCAGAAGATATGTGCCAAATGGGATTCCAATCATGGTATAGCATGAAAGTGATATATGATATATTCTCATCTATGAGTCTAAAATTGATATTGAAACCTGAAAAAAAACAATAAAAAGTATCATACAAGGAGAAGTCAGCCTGCAGCTCGACAGTGTAAAGGTGTAGAGGTGGAAGTTACTTTATCTTGTTTTCCATTGTAAGGTTTTGAGTCCTGAATCTTTTTGGAAACCCTGACTTTATATAATAATTATGATTATGCTCTGACGTAACACACTTTATTATTTACCTCCAGAAAAATTTTATTACATACGCAAATCCACATACAGTGCCAGGATAACCTCGGTGGTGATAGCATACTTTACAAATACACTTACCATACCATAAATTATATTGATTTCTTTTTCACCTCTCTCCGGGATTTGCAACATTACCTGGTAAGGTATTAAATGAAAGTTAATTTTGCACAAGCAAATAAATAGAAAAGCAGTTGTTCTGTTTCATGCAGCACATATACTCATCTACATGAAGCAGCCCCATTCCAAGATCACAACTGCTTTTATCAGACATGACCATTCCTATCCTTGTCCCTACAGCCACGGTTGGTGCTGAATAGGAGCACAAAGCGTTTTTTTTTACATTAGAAAGAGCTTTAACCATAATTTCAGTGTGCACTTGCATCTTTGGAGAATAAACATGTTGCTGTGAAGTAAGACATCAAAGAAAACTGTCTTCCAACATTACAAGCAAAACAAGTCAAATACGTGTAACCAAGATCAAGAAAGTATGTAAAAACATAATACTTATCAGGTCTCAAAATCATTTGTTTTTGCTTGTTTTAAATAGTGTCTATTTGCTCAAAATGTTTATCTTGAAAAAAAAAAGATTCTGAGAAGTATTATAGTGCCTTCACATAATTGATTAGAAAGAAAATCTGGATTCTGTTGCCGACCCTGCGTGAAGTACCTCTCACCCGAGTGAGGAAGCCAGTGACCTTGCTGCAGCCGCTACCCCTCGCCGGACCCGCTGCGCGGGTCCCGCTTCGCGGCGTGCAGCACTTTCTTCAGTTTGTGAAGGGGCATTGTTCCTGAGCAACCGGCAGGGCTGCGAGCACAGCGGTGGACTCCGAGGACCAGGAGTCCCCGCGAGCCCCTACTCCAGCTGGGCTGCTCTCCCTGCCGGCCCGCCCTCACTTTCTAACTCTTTAATTAGCCGCTCCACCTGGATCTCGGCGGATTCTGTTGCCGACCCTGCGTGAAGTACCTCTCACCCGAGTGAGGAAGCCAGTGACCTTGCTGCAGCCGCTACCCCTCGCCGGACCCGCTGCGCGGGTCCCGCTTCGCGGCGTGCAGCACTTTCTTCAGTCTGTGAAGGGGCATTGTTCCTGAGCAACCGGCAGGGCTGCGAGCACAGCGGTGGACTCCGAGGACCAGGAGTCCCCGCGAGCCCCTACTCCAGCTGGGCTGCTCTCCCTGCCGGCCCCGCCCTCACTTTCTAACTCTTTAATTAGCCGCTCCACCTGGATCTCGGCGGATTCTGTTGCCGACCCTGCGTGAAGTACCTCTCACCCGAGTGAGGAAGCCAGTGACCTTGCTGCAGCCACTACCCCTCGCCGGACCCGCTTCGCGGCGTGCAGCACTTTCTTCAGTCTGTGAAGGGGCATTGTTCCTGAGCAACCGGCAGGGCTGCGAGCACAGCGGTGGACTCCGAGGACCAGGAGTCCCCGCGAGCCCCTACTCCAGCTGGGCTGCTCTCCCTGCCGGCCCCGCCCTCACTTTCTAACTCTTTAATTAGCCGCTCCACCTGGATCTCGGCGGATTCTGTTGCCGACCCTGCGTGAAGTACCTCTCACCCGAGTGAGGAAGCCAGTGACCTTGCTGCAGCCGCTACCCCTCGCCGGACCCGCTGCGCGGGTCCCGCTTCGCGGCGTGCAGCACTTTCTTCAGTCTGTGAAGGGGCATTGTTCCTGAGCAACCGGCAGGGCTGGGAGCACAGCGGTGGACTCCGAGGACCAGGAGTTCCCGCGAGCCCCTACTCCAGCTGGGCTGCTCTCCCTGCCGGCCCCGCCCTCACTTTCTAACTCTTTAATTAGCCGCTCCACCTGGATCTCGGCGGATTCTGTTGCCGACCCTGCGTGAAGTACCTCTCACCCGAGTGAGGAAGCCAGTGACCTTGCTGCAGCCGCTACCCCTCGCCGGACCCGCTGCGAGGGTCCCGCTTCGCGGCGTGCAGCACTTTCTTCAGTCTGTGAAGGGGCATTGTTCCTGAGCAACCGGCAGGGCTGCGAGCACAGCGGTGGACTCCGAGGACCAGGAGTCCCCGCGAGCCCCTACTCCAGCTGGGCTGCTCTCCCTGCCGGCCCCGCCCTCACTTTCTAACTCTTTAATTAGCCGCTCCACCTGGATCTCGGCGGATTCTGTTGCCGACCCTGCGTGAAGTACCTCTCACCCGAGTGAGGAAGCCAGTGACCTTGCTGCAGCCACTACCCCTCGCCGGACCCGCTGCGCGGGTCCCGCTTCGCGGCGTGCAGCACTTTCTTCAGTTTGTGAAGGGGCATTGTTCCTGAGCAACCGGCAGGGCTGCGAGCACAGCGGTGGACTCCGAGGACCAGGAGTCCCCGCGAGCCCCTACTCCAGCTGGGCTGCTCTCCCTGCCGGCCCGCCCTCACTTTCTAACTCTTTAATTAGCCGCTCCACCTGGATCTCGGCGGATTCTGTTGCCGACCCTGCGTGAAGTACCTCTCACCCGAGTGAGGAAGCCAGTGACCTTGCTGCAGCCGCTACCCCTCGCCGGACCCGCTGCGCGGGTCCCGCTTCGCGGCGTGCAGCACTTTCTTCAGTCTGTGAAGGGGCATTGTTCCTGAGCAACCGGCAGGGCTGCGAGCACAGCGGTGGACTCCGAGGACCAGGAGTCCCCGCGAGCCCCTACTCCAGCTGGGCTGCTCTCCCTGCCGGCCCCGCCCTCACTTTCTAACTCTTTAATTAGCCGCTCCACCTGGATCTCGGCGGATTCTGTTGCCGACCCTGCGTGAAGTACCTCTCACCCGAGTGAGGAAGCCAGTGACCTTGCTGCAGCCACTACCCCTCGCCGGACCCGCTGCGCGGGTCCCGCTTCGCGGCGTGCAGCACTTTCTTCAGTCTGTGAAGGGGCATTGTTCCTGAGCAACCGGCAGGGCTGCGAGCACAGCGGTGGACTCCGAGGACCAGGAGTCCCCGCGAGCCCCTACTCCAGCTGGGCTGCTCTCCCTGCCGGCCCCGCCCTCACTTTCTAACTCTTTAATTAGCCGCTCCACCTGGATCTCGGCGGATTCTGTTGCCGACCCTGCGTGAAGTACCTCTCACCCGAGTGAGGAAGCCAGTGACCTTGCTGCAGCCGCTACCCCTCGCCGGACCCGCTGCGCGGGTCCCGCTTCGCGGCGTGCAGCACTTTCTTCAGTCTGTGAAGGGGCATTGTTCCTGAGCAACCGGCAGGGCTGGGAGCACAGCGGTGGACTCCGAGGACCAGGAGTCCCCGCGAGCCCCTACTCCAGCTGGGCTGCTCTCCCTGCCGGCCCCGCCCTCACTTTCTAACTCTTTAATTAGCCGCTCCACCTGGATCTCGGCGGATTCTGTTGCCGACCCTGCGTGAAGTACCTCTCACCCGAGTGAGGAAGCCAGTGACCTTGCTGCAGCCGCTACCCCTCGCCGGACCCGCTGCGAGGGTCCCGCTTCGCGGCGTGCAGCACTTTCTTCAGTCTGTGAAGGGGCATTGTTCCTGAGCAACCGGCAGGGCTGCGAGCACAGCGGTGGACTCCGAGGACCAGGAGTCCCCGCGAGCCCCTACTCCAGCTGGGCTGCTCTCCCTGCCGGCCACGCCCCCTGGTAGCTAGTTGGATAACTACATAAAGGAACCATCACTCCCGCTGCGCGGGAGCGCGCGGGAGAAGCCCGGGACAAGGGCGGGACCGTCTGTGGCCGTCCGGGGACGCCCGAGGACGGGACGGGCCACCCCTCTATCATCTTTAGTCCCAGACCGTAAGGTAGGCCCTCTTCCATGGCGGCTAACTTTGAGAACTCTAGCACAGCAGGAACTAGTAAAAGGACACTTGACAATTACTTTACTAGGGGTGTTGTGGATTCGGATAAGGATGACTCACTATCCGAACGCAGGATTGAACGACGCCGCTCCATTGAGTCATTGAAAAATAGACCTTTAACTGACTTGGCCTCCCCACCTATTTTGCCTACCACTATTACTGATACACCACTGGATGATCCACTGTCACTGGACGGATTTCCAATATTGCTTAGAAGCACTCCACTATCAACGGTTCATCCCTCAATTGCTCCTCCACTTACACCCATAGCTTTGCTTCCATCTGCCTCTAGTCCGTCCCCAAATGTGGTCAATGTATCTTGTAAACTACCCAAGGAGCAGCCGAAAAGGCAATGTAGACCATCCATTACCCCTAAAACATTCGGCCCTCCGCCCACAAAAAAAAGGAGGGGATTAGGAGTACCCCAAAGGGGTAAGCTTAGTCATACAGAGTTTGGCAAGACATCTAAACTTAAGACCTCTGGTGTACTTGCACCCAAAATTTCGGCACTGACTGATACAGTACCTATAGTGGTACCAACCTCAGACTCTGCCAGTTTACATCTTGGTAATACCCAAGGGAAGCAAGTAGAGGCCGTTACTACTCCAAGCCTAGTGACTATTCCCCCCATTATCACGGAGCAGAATACAGTCGAGCAGTTGCTTAGGTCCTTTATGCTCCCCATTTTGGATATTCTAAAAAGGGTCGAGCACCGACTAGGCAACTTGGAGGCTCTGTTTAATGCCAAATTAAGTGCTCCTATCACCTCTTTAATACCTACCCCTGTGCCGACTATTCTACCACAGCCTATAGCAGCTTCTGTATCTAACACTTTGGCCCTAAACGTTTCCAATAGTGGCAACAACAGAGCTGTTAAACATCTTGCTAGTAAAAAACAGGTTATTGTAGATACGCCAACGATTTCTGCTCAGACAACTACTGTAATCAGTAAGTCCTTGAACAATAACCAGCAGAAAAACTTGGCTTCGCAACAGGCCCAGGTTCCTGGTCAAATAGTAACAAAATCCGTTGACCAGGTTCCAATAGAAGCGCAGACGGGAAAAGCTACTCCTAGTACTAAGACCAAGTACCCGAACAGGGGGAGGTTTTCAAGGCCCATTAACGGTACTCCCTATGGACCCAATGTAGAATTGCCCCCAGAGTCGCTACCTTTTGTAGTTGTACTTACAGGTGTTCCCCCACTAGAAGCAGGCAGGAAGGAGGGCCATCCCCAACTTAAGAATAAGATCCTACATTGGTTGGGGCAAAATAGACCACTCCCATACTATATCGACGGGGAGATTGTCCACGTTAGACGCCTGCCTTGGCTGGGCTCAAGGGAAAAGAACATTGAGGGTGATATAGTTGTTGTTAATTTTAGGAACCCAGTAGCTGTTGGGGCTATATTAACAGGCCTCCCTATGAATTCGAACACCGCTATCGTCCCATACGACCTAACTTACTTCTATCCAAGGTCGCATGTGACTCCTGCTCTTTTCTCAGGGGGGGTCCCAGATCCTAATGGCATTAGGAACATCCACTTGCCTCCAAACAACAACTACACGTGCCACCCGCAGATGCCTCTCCCTCCTAGGAATAATTTACCGTGGAATTTAGTCCCTTTCAACGGATGCAACCAGCATCCTGTGGGGCATGAGTTTTTCCAGCGGAATAGAAATATGGACCATTTGATTCCTTTTACTCCTCTGGAAACCTCGAATAGATATGGAGCCATCTCTGGCCTTGATGGCTGCGATTGACTTCCAGCAAAGGTACCTGTCAAAGATTCCAGTGTTGGGGGTGGGGGTCTATTGGAGGAGAACGCACAGAGTAGGATGAGCTGCACATTTACAGTCCCCCAATGTGGTGGTTCTCCCTCTAGTACAGATGATGATAATTGCGCTGTAACCAACTATGTGATCCCGAAGATACAGATGAGTTTAGAAGTGGGTGATTCCAATGTGGAAACTGTTATACCTTCAGGCAAGCCAGCTGAACAACTGTGTTCCAATAATGAAAATTTGTCACTGTTATCTTGGAATGTGGCGGGGTTGGTGGTGAAACTAGAGAACCTGGAGTGGTGCGAGTATGTGGACAATCATGGTATTTGTTTATTTCAAGAGACATGGGCCAGGACTATTCAGCACAGGCTGGGCTTTGTAACTTATGCCGAGCCCGCAACTAAAGGCCCTAGGGGCAGACCATCCGGTGGATTGACCATATGGGTGGCTGTTCATCTTGGGTTCTTGGTCAAAAGAATCAACACCAATTCTTGTGATATTCTGTGTATTCTTTTGACCCGTAGAAACACACCCAAAATAGCGATTATTAACATCTATTTACGTCCGGTTTTGGGTGGTACAGTTTCTCATGTTCTAGAGTCCTTAATTGCCCTATTAAATAGTTTCTCAACTGATACCAAGGTGATAATAGGCGGGGATTTTAATTGCCATTTCGAACCACTCATGGGTGTCCCACAGCTAACAGCAGACGAGGATGACGCCTGCCGGATTCCACCCCCAAACATCTATCCAGTTAAAAACTGGACTTCAATGGCCATGCAGCTCACCACACTAACATATACTTTCTCACTTAGAGCTTGCAATGGCCGCTTTCCGGGGGATAGCCCTGGCAAAAGTACCTATAATGGAATGGGTCACTCGTCAACAATAGATTATTTGTTGGTTAGTATGTCTGTATGGTATCTGATTCGATGTTTCCACGTTTCGGACCGCGTCGAAAGCGATCACTACCCTTTGGTAGCGGAATTGGATGTCCCAAATTATGACGGGGAGCACCAAGCGGCTGATTTGGTCTCTGGTGCGATTAGGATCACACAGGGCGGTAAAAAAATCCGATGGTCTTCTATTAAGTCGTCCCCAGATAACCTGGCATCACTGTATAAAAGCGTAATTCCCCAGTTTGAGCATCTAAATTTATTGTATGAAAATGCTTCCAATCCTGACAATGATGTTAAATGTTTAGCTATACAAAAAGAACTGATGCTGACCCTAGCAGCTAGTTTTTCTAAACCTGTAAAATGTGTTAACGGACAGGCACGTACCACAAATTCCTGGTACAATCAGTCTTGCAGGAAGGCGAAGACCACCCTAGTTTCTGCCATCAAATCAGGCCATAGGGCTAATATTTTGGCTGCAAGGAATTTTTATAAGAACCTCCTTTCTCATGCAAAATCTGAATGGGAAACAGAGAAATGGAAGGCCATTAAACAAGCGTTAATAGCGAAAGACGCCCGAACCTTTTGGAACTTGGTCCATACAGGGAAAGCAGAAGGAAAGGTAAAACTTGATCCCAATATAGCCGAGGAAGCTTGGTGTGCATATTTTGGTGATCTCTATTCTAACACCGCTTCCGCTCACAATCTGTCCCCTATAACGTTCTTGAGACCGAGTCTAGAATGCCCCACCCCTCCCTTTACTATGTCGGAAGTGACCCTTGCAGTCCAAGGGTTAAAAAGTAATAAGGCCCCTGGGCTGGACAAGATCCCCGGTGATCTTTTTAGAGATGAGCCGAAGATCTGGGTCCCCTACTTGACCGTCATATTTAATGCCATTCTTGACGGCCAAGAGCCTCCTAGTACATGGCTGGGGGCCGAAATAATTCCGATTTACAAAAAGGGTTCTCCGCTGGCCCCGTCAAATTATAGACCAATTAGTCTAATTGACGTTACTCAAAAAATCTATGCCAAACTGCTTTTGCAACGCTTGCAAGATTGGATTAGCGAGAACAACATCCTCTCCCACTTGCAAGCAGGGTTCCGTGCCAAAACCTCGACCATTGACCAACTACTACGGCTCCAGGTCCTTTACTGGAAGCATGTGGTGATGGAAGGGGGGAGCCTCTACCTGACATTTGTGGACCTAAAATCCGCATTTGATATGGTGGACAGAAACCAACTTTGGAGCATATTAACAACAATGGGGGTACCACCCTATCTATGTCTCCAATTCAAAAGACTCCATGACGGCACCTATGCAAAGGTTCGCTATGGCAAAAATGGCCAGCTAACAAGAGATTTTCCTATTGAGAATGGAGTTAGGCAGGGATGTGTACTGGCCCCTACGCTATTTTCCCTCTTTCTAAATGGCCTTGTTGATGACTTAACTAGTGTCCAAAACAGTGATGCTCCTAACTTAGCTGGTGGTAAATTTCCTGCACTCATGTTTGCAGATGACACCCTGCTACTCTCAAAAACACCTATGGGGATGCAGCGGGTGTTAGATCAATTTACCAAATTCTGTAGGGACAGGAATCTGGTAATAAACATAGACAAAACTAAGTACATGGTGTTTAATGGCATTACAACTAATTGCCCTTGCCCAACTATGGATGGACGAGCCCTGGAAAGGGTAAACCATTTTACCTATCTAGGTCTGACCTTAAATGATAGAATGAGTTGGGAAACCCAAATGACTAAGGCTAATCTGACCCTCTCTCAGTCTATGGGGGTATCCTTAAAGTGCAGAAATCTTGTGTTCACAAGCTGGTCAGTGTACCGCTGGAAATATACAAGGTACAAACCAGATCTTCTACCCTTTATGGGGCAGAACTCTGGGGCCATTGTCCAGCGAACGAGATTAGTATAACAGAGAACAAATTCCTTAGACAACTGCTCTCCTTACCCACTAACACCCCCCTAGTTCCACTAAGGCTGGATACAAATCTGAGGCCAATTGCAGAAGTAATTGCCTCACGCCCGCTTCTTTACTGGCGTAGATTGTGGAGTGTCCCGGAGCTTGAGTGTTATAGAGAAGAATTAAAAATTGTTATGGCTCACCCGGGTGAGGGGAGGATAAAGTGGTTATCTTTTATAAGGGGGCATGCGTCCAAGATCGGCATGGAGAATCTCTGGTCTAATCCGGAGGACACATGCAAATCTATCTCAAAGAGAACCCTGGCTGAGTCTATAAAACATCATAACCTTGAAGAGGTCTTTCGAACAGCCAGGCCATCTAGTCTCACCGACAGTTTCTTGCACTTTAAGAATGTTTACAGTTTTGAGAAAGAATTAGATGCTATAGAACCTGTCTTAGCAAAAAAATTGTTTCTACAATTCAGATATGGTACATTACCCCTCTACTCCTATTCTGATAAATGGAAATTGGGTTTAGCTCGTCCTTGTCCAGGTTGTAATGATCCGAATGAATCTTTAATCCATGTAATCTTGTTTTGTCCTGCTTATTCTGTCAGCAGGAAAAAATGGATTATACAGTTATGTGTTAACCTAGGACTGAGGAACTATATAGACTATTTTAGAATTTTAAAAACTGATACTAATGCATTGATAGTTACTGCTATTTCTAAATTCTTGTTCTCGATGTGGTTAACTAGACGAAGACTGATCCATGTGTAGTAACCCGCTTATTGTGGGTGGATGGCTCTGTCTTAGTAATAATTAGTTTTTTATCTGTTTTAAAGGAAATTTCTTAGCTTCTGTATCCTATTGTTATGTCCTTATTGTTATATTATAACCGCACGTCAACCGATTACTGCAAATATGCTAATTGAGATCTACAATGCATTGGATGAGTTGTAAATGTATTCTTTTTTTTTAACTGTAATGTACTTTTATGGTTCATTAACAAACCGAAATAAAGTTGACTTGATGATGATGAAAATCAATCACGTGTTCATCAATCAAAATATGTTGCTTTGTTCACCATCTAGGAGAGACTACTTACTGCAGTCCGTAAGTAGTGTAAATAAATGCAACTTCTCAACTTGAAGTTTTCTGCCTTTTACATGAGCATTTTTGTTTATGTGCATGCTGGACTTTTATGTGCACTTTGTTTCTCCAAGCCTTCTTCTCTGTTCTCCTTAACCTCTCAAGCATTAGATGAAGGTGGACCCTCAAGCATATCAATGGTCATCCCTCTAACTGGGGAGGCCTGGTTGAGATCCTTAGATTCCAGTGTGCACCAAAATATGGATACACCACTCCTGGGCAGACAACTGTTTTCCCTGATACACTCTCTTAACTCAGTCTTTCACTTCTTACATTTGCTCTCCTGTATCCCTAATACATTTTGGGCTATGATTTGCCCTTCTCCAGCGAGGTCATGTTAAATATTGCATATGTGATTGCATTGCATATAAGTCTTCCCATCTTACCAGTCTCACAACATGGGTTCCCCAATGAACCCACTTGCACTAGAAGTGATTAATATAACATAAACTTTACAACATCACACATATCAAAAAACATATTTAATGTAACTTTCCTACTCAGCAGCCTTCCATGATACCATCGGTTGGCTTCAGTTCTTGGCTAGCTCCGAAAGGGGCTCTGCTGCATCCAAGCAAGTCACATAAAAAGTGTCTTCTCTGACTCACTTCCTGATTATTCACTTACATGTCTTAACATGTAGTTATAGTTCATAAAGTCAGTGCTATAAGTGGGTCAAGGCCTGCCAGAGCTGAGCACTATAAAAGCAAAATAAGCATTTGCCGTACCAATGGATCTGGCTTTTATTTATTTATTCAAGCTGAAGAAGGCTGGAATGTCAGAAACCGGTCCTAGGAAGCTTGTTTCCAGGCCAGGGAAGGCATGGCTTGGCATTTCGGGCTGGACTGTTCCCATGAGGCACAGGGTCGGGCTGATTTGCATATGGCCATGTCTGAACTGGGGTGGCAGAGTGGGCTAAAGAACGGTGATGGATTAAACCCAGATCTGTTGACTGGGTGTGTGTTTGATTGGTGCAGATGCTCCGTCCATCACCACCCCCTTTTGTAGCATCTAGCCATTGAGCAGTGATATATGGGCCCCTTACCCAAAACCTCCTTTCTATGAGCAAGGGTCCCTGGAGCACATTCAACTGTAGCATGCACTTTTGGCATGGGGTCGACTTGTTAAAAGGGCGTCCAAGCCATTACTATACTCGTCGCGGATGCCCCTTCCATATTATACCCTTACACCGGTCACTCATGAAGCCTTATGATGTGACATGCTTCGCAAAAGAAGCTGATATACTTGGGGCGACCTCTACCACAAGGGGGTTTTTAAGGAAAGACAGGCACTCCTGTGTGGTGAAAACATCCTGCCATTGGAGATTTTTCTATATATTAGGCTCAGACATGAGGTGAGAGCCAATACCCCTGGGTTCCCTCAGGAACCTCCCATGCTTAACGACCTACTTGCCCTATTACAGATGACGGAACCATAACACGCAGTTTCTAGACACTATGCACTGCATTATTAGAACACCTAAATGTGCAATATGATATGAAGAAGGGCTTGGACCAAGAATTAAACGCCCCACTAACTGACAAACTGCATGCAAACAGGCATTATAACTGCAAGCAGCCGCTTGCGGATTATACATTTTAGATTTGTATACCGAGTATATTAGACGCCGGCACGATTACATAGATATAGATTGAGAACAGATGACCGATGTGATAGAAGCTGACAAGAAGGAGCGGGTTTCCTACACTTGGCATGGCAGTGTGAAGAAGTATATAACTACTGGGTGGCGGTTCTGACTGCACTGATTCCCCTATCCCCATCTCACGGGTGGTTCTGGCATTGCTAGGCTACACAGAGGTCATACTAACGACACACAAGAAGTTCATTGCACTGGGCCTACTGATGGCAAAAAAGGAGAGTAGCATGTAGACGGAATTGAGGCGAGCCGCTATATTTAAGGAATGGCTTACAGACCTCATATATTGTAAAGACCAATTAACATCCTATGCAGAACTTTTACCAGTATCATTCCACCCAATACATATCTGGGACCCCATACTAACATATCTCCGCGAATACTAAGACTGAATGACCACATGGGCCTTACTAGATGTGTATGATCAGGTCAAGGTAATAAACCACTTCTACGCTAAAGGTATCTAATGATTGTACATGCACCTACCTGAAGCACTGCACACTGTTTAATTTCTGTTTAACTATTGTGATCACAATACTGTATCTATAAACATCTTTTTTTTCATGCTCCACATATGCTGTATGGCAAATCTTAGGATTGTTGTAAAAATCAGCTTTACTTTTAGCCTGCGGCAAATGTATAAATGTTTTTTTTAATGCTAGGAGTAGTGAAAGTGTCATCAAAGATTCTCTGACCAACAATTACATCAGCCTCTCAGCAGTGTCCCATTTTCTGCTGAGGAACCATGTCAGAGATGGAACCTACTGTAAGTAAACATGGCCCTGTTTACTTTCTACTGATGCTGATGCCTACCTGGTCCACAAGATCTGGGGTGCTCAGTGCAGTAGGGATATGAACGAGCTACAGTTAACAGACACTACCCTTGGTTACTCTTATTTGACATTTATGATGTTTTATGTGTCAGGGAATGCATTCTTGGCATACCGAGGCTTCAGCATGGAGGTTTTGAAAACTGTTTGATAAAGTTATCATCAATGCTGGCATGGGTCCTCTTTCTGTCATGAGCCTGACTGTGGTCTTTTTTTCAAAATCTAGATGAGTAACTCACTGTCACCCAATTTAAGTACAGCTTTCGGTCTGAATGAATATATGTATATGGTATTTCTATAGCGTGAACTTAGCCAAAAGACAGTGGAGCACTGTGCATGGTCAAAGGTACACTTAAAGGAAATGAGTAATAGGAGATAATACTGGGTTGTGGATGATTAATGCATTGTGATGTACTTAGTGTTCATTAATGAGGTGAGTCTTCAACTCTTTCCTAAATAGGAGCAGATTTGGCATTTGGGGCGATCCTGATGGATACAGGGATGTTGTTTCAGAACCTGGGTGCATAGATGGAAAAGGCATATTGGTTTTTTCTTCTTCTTTTTTACACTTATTAGTCAGCAGTCTAAGTGTCTTGGCTAAGGATATGATGGAACCGACCAGAGATGGTTGGATTGTCTGCAAGATAAGCAGGGATATTGGTTGTGACACCTTTGAAAATTATGCTGCTGGTCTTGAGGATGGAACTGGCTCGTAAGGGGAGCAAATGGAGTTCCATCAGGATGGGGGTGATGTGATCGTATTTCTTCAGGCCCTGGAAGAGACGTGTTGAGATGGATAGGATACCCCTTAGAGTGCCAGTGTTGAGTATGGGAGGCCACGGAGTAGGGCAGTACCACCATCCTCACGCAAAAATAAAAGGGCTTTAACAGCATTTTTGGAGTTGCTTTCTGGAAGAAACTGTTTGGCTTTCTGTAGAAAGGGGAGCTGGTACCAGGCGGTCTTTTTTTTGCAAAGTGTGTTCTTTGAGGTTGAAGTTGGTGTTATGAGTAAGTCCAAGTGACTTGGCACCTTGTGAGAGTTGCGGTTTGAAGTCCTCAAGTTCCATGTCAATGAGTCAGGATTGCACTGTATCATGTTTGTTATTCTTGGCAAATAAAAGAAATGCTGTCTTGGTTCTGTCAGGAGTGAAGGACATTGCTGGTGAATCCCATTTGCAACTTAAAAGAGTGCATGATGGTGGAATAGTCGACTTTGTCCAAGGTAGGTGAGAGGTTCAGCAATAACAGGAGGCATCGCTCATCTACATCAGAGGATGTGCTCTAACGGTCAGAGCTGCTGTGTTTAGAGCTGGGGAACCAGTTTCGAGCCTCGGCTCAACATCCTGTGATTCTGGGCAAATCATTTAATCTCCCCGTGCCTACCAAAAATGTATGTATCCTTGTGTAATGTAACATGTGCTCATGTAAAGCGCTTCAATATCTTCGGGTCCAGTTCACACTATATAAAACTGCAACAACAAAAAATTGTTAATCTGCGCTCAAGAGGGCATTGTCTACAATGTGTGAGGTGGTAGTGTCCATGCCACAGCATGATCCGAAGCACGACTGGTAGTTGTGCAGTAGGTGGTTAGCACTGACTTGATCTTGGAGTTGAACATAGACTGCTTTTTCAATGATCTTGCTAATGAATGGTAGGTGAGTGATGGCCAGGTAGTTGGTGAGGTCATCTGGGTCTAGAATAGGTTTCTTTAGGAGAGTGAAGATCTAGCCAGTCTTGAGAGCTTCTAGAAAGATGCCATGAGCGAGGGAGGCAGCTACTAATGTACATTACCCTTCACTGTCAGTACTCCTCACCACGCCAATACCCAGGCCATTAGCCTCAAATAATTTCAGTTAGTGTCCCTCACACTTTGAAAGCAACTGAAAAAAATTAAACAAGTTCCATGTTCCAATATGAGCCTCCTCTTCTTGCTCAACCATCTGATTTGACACCAGATTTTATTAAATCGACAACCATTGTGGATCATATTATGGCACTTAGCCTCTTTGATGCATCAGACGGCAGCTGGCCGTCCGATGTCACAGTGGGCATGTGTGGAGGACGGCCGGGGGCTGTCCGAACCGCGCACGTGTCGATTTTTTCAGCACCATGGCAGAATGTATGCCGCTGCGAAGAGGCTAAAAGGTAAAACAGAGTTATTGCACAGAATAAATTGCAAATAAGATTGAAGCAAAATGGTATGATTTCACATATATAGAAGATGGTCCATCGTTATGGTAAAGACCGACAAACTTAGCACAACCCATAATGTCTTTTAATCATATCTAGATGTGTCAGTGGTAAAATGATACACTCTCAGGCAGCGGGTGGGGACTACTCCTCTTCAGTGAGTTGTATGCATGAATGGAGAGTACTTTCACCTGAAATTCCACATTACATTAATGTTACCTTTGTCTCTTTGAATGTTCCATTATTGAGACACTAGAGGGCATATTATCAAGGGGGTTTATCTCCGCTTTTTTGGCTTTAAAAGCCAAGAAAGCGGAGACAAAATTATCTCCCTATTACCTAGGTGTCGCTAACACCAGTTAGCGACAGCTAGTAGGAGATAGCGACCATCTTGGGCCCCACTTTGCATGTCAGTGATATTTATCACTAATGACATGCAAAGTGGGCGTGCCAAGATGTTAGCGACTGGAAACAGTCGCTAACATCGCTATCTCCTATTACCAACTTTTGGAGATATTCGCGCTAAGCGCGAATATCTCCAAAACCTAACACCTGCCCTGAGCAGTTCTTAGCCATGTTATCCAATGGGAGGTGGATAAGATGGCTAAGAGCATTAGCTCGGTAATGCATGAATATCGCGGACTTTTCAGCGATATTCATGTATTGCAGTGATTTTTATCGCATTTGCGATAAACCTTGGTAATACCAAGGTTTATTTGCGGTAAAAATCGCCGCAGCTCAGCTGTAAATTTTTGTCTCTAACCAAGCAATAGCGATAATTATCGCTATTGCTTGGTAATATGCCCCTAGGTTACTTGATATACATACAAGCATTCATAATATTTACATATCAACCTACTCATTCTAAGCTTGTCCTGTTCTAAACCTGTGTGTAGTATTTTGTGGTGTTTTCATTGTGCTACTGCGTGGGGTGTTGCACAAATACTTGACAAATTCCCTCTTTAGATAAACCTGACTGCTCTGTGCCAAGTTACTAAAGGGTTATCTTTTAGTGTGTATTTAACTTACCCTGACTAGAGTGGCTGTTCCTGCTTGGACAGGGTGCATACCTCTGCCAACTTGAAACCCTATTTCTAACATGCCCCCATCATGAACTGGACACACACTGTTTGGGAATGCCCGATTATGTTTAAATACTAGAATAGAATCTTTTCCACTCTGGAGGGCACAATAGGTTTCCGGTTAGAAGGAGACCCCAAAATAGTATTATTAGGTATATTTCCCGGATGGGATGGTCTCAGGGGACAGAAAATCCTGGTACGGATTGGGTGTGCACTTTTCAAAAGGGAAATAGCCAAGTATTGGAGATCTGCTGCCCCCGTCCAATGCAGGAGCGACTTAGGGGCATGGACTACTGCGCAATCGCAAAAGAGGCCGTTTATTCAATTCCACGGTTGTACGCACAAGTATACCAAGCTAAGGGGCCCTTGGACCAGACACCCCCAGCATCTGGGCAGATGGAGCAGGGTTTGACCTTGGTTGGGATAGCGCATGGTGGTACAGAACCAGCACTGCGGGGTTGCGATGGGTGGATGGGCCGATTAGATTTGGAGGCCTGTTGTGTTGTATTGAAACAAACTCAATTGTGGGTCCGGCAAAGAACATGACATGTGTGTACTGTACCGATTACCTGGTTCTGTTATCATAAAACAATTTAAAAAAAGATTTAAAAAGCTTGTGCTATTGAGTAACACATTGTTGCCTTCTTTATGGGTCCATTCATAGCTGAGTTTATTGTAGTCAAGACCTCTGTTTCGCTAATAGACAGCCAACACAGGCTCCACCCCTTAATGGCACGCAGACCTGGGTCTTTTTCAAATCTGAAAAAATATTTCACACAGGTAGATCAGCTTAGCAGTAATATGGATCACTGTAAGAATATCGGAAACGGAAATATCGTGTGGACATAATGTTGTGTCAAAAATATCGAGGACCAAAATATTGAGAAGGTAAGTGCAAATAGATAAGTATAGATTTACTATTATTAACTCCATATCTACATACACTTAATCTACATATATCATCAAGTTACATACATGTGGAGTTATATATAAGAAAACTTTACTTACACATAGAAATTTACCTTCACGATATTTGTGTCCTCAATATTTTTGATAGAATATTTTGGTCCACGATACTTCTGTTTCTGATATTCTGTCTAAATAACCA
Organism: Lissotriton vulgaris; assembly: GCF_964263255.1. Taxonomy (NCBI): domain Eukaryota; kingdom Metazoa; phylum Chordata; class Amphibia; order Caudata; family Salamandridae; genus Lissotriton; species Lissotriton vulgaris. Next base: position 219,774,566 of record NC_141696.1, on the reverse strand, counting down.
GTTATACAAAGCCATTTGGAATTAGTGAAGTTTGAGTGTCCCACTGGGGAAACAACCTTTACAACGCAACTTTTACAACGTACTACCATTACAACAAAACTTTTACAACGCAACATCCATTACAACGCATGCATTTACAACGCAACCATTACAACGCATGGCACTACAACGCACACCACTACAACGCATGCCATTACAACGCAATCATTACAACGAATTACCATTACAATGCATACCATTACAACACATAGTACCCTTACACTATCCAACACTTACCCTACTGTTGCACCCCCTGGAGTTAGAATAGTAATTTTTACCCCTACACTATCCAACACTTATCCTACTGTTGCACCCCCTGGAGGTAGAGTAGTAATTTTAACCCCTACACTATCCAACACTTACCCTACTGTTGCACCCCCTGGAGTTAGAATAGTAATTTTTACCCCTACACTATCCAATACTTACCTTACATTCAATGTAATGCTATGCGTTGTAATGGTATGCATTGTAAATGTAGTATGCGTTGTAGTGGAATGCGTTGTAATGGTATGTGTTGTAATGGATGTTGCGGTGTAAAAAATGTGTTGTAAAGGTAGGCGTTGTAAAAGTATGCGTTGTAACATCATACATCCGTCACACTGCATTTGTGATACTTAGCCTAGGAGTTTGTGACATTCAAGTGAATATTCTGTGAAGCCACACATGCCATAACAAGGAAAAACTCAACAGAGAATTTAAGAACTAGCAATTCGCAATTTCATGCATTGTTTAAAAATGTGTGTTTCAAACATGATCCATTTATGGTTTTCACAGGAAATCCAGAATCACTATTGGTTTATCAGAAACATTGTTAGAGATAGCAAAATAAATAAAGATTACACTTATGAGCCCCAGTGGATTGTTGGAATCCCCATTGGTATCTGGACATTATTGGTTGGCAAAGGGGTTTGGTCTAACATTACTCATTTCTCATTTACACAATGACGCTATTGAGTTTTCTGGTTTAGGAAAAGGCCTAACCATCTAGCCTGCTGTTTCACTCCATGAATGTGTGGTATAGGTCTTGGTGAGTTTGAGTTGCTAAAATATGGGCTCACGGTGAGATAATACCTCAATGCTGTGGAGTAGGGATTGTGATAGCCTCTATCACGTGTGAATGTGGGGTCTGTGAAAAGATGATGATGTTCTACCACAATAATGAAGTTTTAATGGTGACCTGCGCCTATATCATCTCCACAATATCAACTACCATTATGTCATCAAGGCAGGTAGACTTTGAGTTAAAAGTATTAAATCCATACTTCCCTTTATATGCTTACTTTGATGATTTAGTGGTAGTCGAAGTTGTGGAGTCAATAAACATGTTGATATTATTTACCTTGATATTGTCACGTACACCCACAGAAAATTAGCTAGTACAGCTTTTGGAACTGGGAGGCTCAGAGCCTGATTTATAGATGAATGATAAAAATTTCAGGAGGAAATGCAAAATTTTGAGATCAAATTTCTTGAGGAAATAGTTCTCAATATTATATAGATTTCCTCTATTACTCTTTTTTTTCTTTATCTGCCCGTTTTGGACATTTTGGACCGTCGTGGCACTTATCATCTCATGCCTCGACAATGCTAACATACGTGTACTTGGGATTGTCTTCATCTCTACTGGATAGACTTCAGATCATTCAAAATGTCACTGCCCATGCTGCTGCCCATGCTATTTTGAACCTACCCTGCTGGACTTCTGTGAAATCTCTTATTCCTGACCTTCACTGACTACCGGTCAGAGAAAGATTTGCATGTAAGGCTCTTTGCCTGGCATTTATGGACATAATGGGCGTCAGCCATGTATATCTTTCAAGGAAGATTTGTGTTTATTCTCCTACAGCAAATTTCACCCTGCTCTTTTCCCAAAAAGAGCATTGTCGTTCTACCTTGATTGCACATGAGAGTTCTAAGCGGACGATCAACTCTTCATGGGGTCCAGACTTTTACAAGTTTTAAAATACAGTTGCTGTCGTAAGGGCGGTCACCCTTTAGTCCTTCTCACAGCCATGTGATGGAATTTTTCGCCCTTAAGGTTGCAAACCATCACAGACTTCTCTGTATTTATAAAGTCTCTCTGAACCTGGTTGTTTCAACATTTGTGAAGTGTTTTTATATCTAGACTCAGGGCCAGTACACCTCTTTTTGGGGTAACAGTGTGCCCTACAAATATGATTCATTCATTATATACAGACTAAAGACTAAAGATGGCAGATGAAGAACAACAGACCCAGTCTCATTTTGGGGGCTTCTTGAGGGTTCCCCATGACACATAAACTCTGTAGGGTCTCCTACATTACCTTTTAGCTCTGTGTACTGTTGCTACTAACCTCAAGCAGCTGTAAGGTAAAAAAGAAAAGACTATAGCAAGTTAAAACTGCCTTTGGGCAATTGTCCACTTCTGTCCCTTCCTTTGCCTTTATGACCCGACCAGGGGTAGCAAGGGCATTGCCCTACAAGGCAAGCCAGAAGTAGCAACTGATACCTCTTTATGCAGTTGATTTGCAAGTGCAACCTCTGACATCCCTTCCATGGGCAGGAAATGTTGTGCCAGATAAGAAATCATCTCTGTAAACTGCCTACTGCACTGTTCACGCATTCGGTAAGTATGCTCTGCGCTGCCCACCTCTGTTCTCCAGGGGTTTTTCAGATGACTATCAGCTCGCATCAATTATAAACAGAGCTGAAAATACTTCAAGACGTGTAGGAACACTACTTCGCTTCCGTCTTGTGAATAAACAGGGAGGTCACGCCGCTGGCGGGTCCCACTGCGACTCCGCGCGCTTTAAGTTCTCCTTATTGGTAGCTGGCACCCCCGGCTTTCATGACCTTCTTAACCTTCCCGCCTCTTTCTTTTTCCACACAAGAACCTTCCAGAAGGGAGCGAGACTTTCAAATGCAAACGCTTTGCGCGAGCACAGACAGAACGGCCGAGCGGCGGTTATTTTTTGCATGTCATATTCAGAGCTGCTAATGAGAGAGGCTGATTGGGAAAAAGTCAACGGTGCATATTATGCCGCGGGCAGAAAATGAGTACAGAACATAATCGAACTTTGCACTTTTGTTTAAAGGCAGACTAGGCCGCGATTTGCTCGGTTATTCTAACGCCGTTCCCTCTGGTTCATCTGCCCTCTCACTTGAAACCAACCTGCTAAAAGCGTATGTGGCTTCGCCTGGTCAATATGATGATTTTCCTACCGTGAACAAAAAAGGTTGTATAATAGGTGTTGCATAGTAATTTCCACTGGATTGCATCAGGAATGCATGGTTTTCCATTGGCCAGCCTTGCATTGCCTTTATGTTGGCCGGTGGCCATTGCAGAAGTTCATTATCCCTTTTATCTATAGATGAAAACGCGTCCTTGGAGCGATACATAGAAAACGATAATATATACGCCGTCATCCACGGTGCTTACTTTGAAGGCGATCACCGCACAAGCACCCTAGAAGTTGAAATGGCTTATTCACCAAAAGTATACAGTTACAAAAGCATCTGAAAGGACCAATCACCCAGTGGTCAGGGAGACTGAGGCCCAGAGCGGCCCAGCTCGGCATTCGGAGTGCTTCGTCTCAATGCCACTTGTGCGCGGAATCTCATGTGGAGTGCGCTGAGGTGGCGCGTCCTTGTGCGCTGGACAAAAGAGGGTTGGTGTGTCAAATGGAATCAAGCTTAAGGGAGCTGGAGGAGAGGCTCATTGTCTCTGGCTCCTGCTATTAATACATGGGATTAAAGAGGAAATAGGCCCACTGGCTCATTGGGCGCATTGAAGGGGAACTTGTACGAAAAAGTATCGATGGGTGGCTGCTATTCATGGGCACAGCTGACATCACCGCCCGCAGAAGAGACTTCTGGAGGTTAATTAAAACCAGGTAATGGATAGAATCATGCGCGGGCTGTTCCAGAAATGCTGCACATGATCCCTGGAAGCGGTCAAGGCATATCATGGGAAGTCCCACCTCCTTCAGGCCATCTACTGCCTTGTGTTAAACTTTGATTGACACCTGATTGTGTTTCCGCGACAGGCCTAAACAGTTCCTGTTGGGTTCTTTTCTACTGTTGTCAAAGAGAGACAAAGTTTCGATTGCAAAGTGTCAAGAATGAGTTCCTGCTGCTTCCACTCTGGCTTGTTGGTGACTCCCTAGTTAGTCGCATAGCTATAAGTAGTTTTAAGAAAGAGTTGACTTAGAGATGCAATGCCACACATTACCTTATTTACAATAGTTTAAGGAACAAGGCTGGAGGTAGCAGGATACATGTGCACACTTTGCAGTACATAGTCCTGCATAGGTTTGCAGTGGGGGGATAATTTTAATGCCAAAAGGTCTTTCATGCGTGACCCATCAACCAGTCCTGGCTTTTTAAGTCAACAGCGCTTGCATTGTGGAGACATTTAAATCCATACTGCTAATAGGAAATAAAAAAAACTCTTAGTTCAAGAATGCAATAAAGGCGAGATTTTCTATTTAGGTCCGAAGTATACGTAAAAGGTTGTGAGATATTGTATTTATATGTGTATATGTGTATATTATATATATATATATATATATATATATATATATATATATATATATATATATATATATATATGCTCAATGATGATAAAAACTTGTATGTCCTTAATATCATAACTAATGACCTAATATGTATTTTGAATCTATAAAAAAACTCTAATTAAAAGATTTAGTAAAAAAGAAAATTGCAAAGTGATCTTGGCTGAAAATTCAGGTTTGGCTGAAAGTGTCCCACGTGGCATGGGGTCACTTGGCAGCCAGGGAAGGGTAAACCCGCTTTACTACTTTAAGAATGTTTTAGAAGGTTTCTGGGCTAAGAGTTTCACAAAGTTTTTGCTGGCCGTTATTTCATTGGAGAAACTGCTGTTGCGCAGGTGCCCATTGCCTCATCCAGTGGTAGTAAGGTGGTGTATGGGGACCTGGGGACAAAATATCTTTCTGAACCTGCTGGCGACCTGCTGCAAACAGGGCTCTGTACCACCAACTGGAGAGCAACAGCACAGCCCTGTGGTTCACCTGCTGATCAGTGCTAAAGTGCATGTGCTCTCTGGGTAAATTGTTATTATGGATTGGTGTTTCCCTGATTGGCTAATTTGACTTACTACTAAGTCCCTCGTACAGTGCACTGTGTGTGCCTAGGGCCTGTAAGTCAAATGCTGCTAGTGGGCCTGCAGCACTGATTGTGCCACCCACAAAAGCAGCCATGCGAAAGGTTCGCAGACCTGCCATTGCAGTGTCTGTTTGCAGTTCAATATTGCCATGTCGACTTGGCAAGTGAAAACGCTTGTCAGGCCCTAACCATTCCTTTTCTTACATGTGAGTCACCTCTGGGTGCCCTGGGGGCAGGGGGCAGTGTATGTGAAAGGTAGGACATGCCCTGATGAGTGTGGCATGTCCTGATAGTGAAATACTGCCAATTTCGTTTTCACTATTGAAAGGCTATCTATCCCATAGGATAGAATGGGAGTTTATTTATAACATCTTATAAATATAACTTCCCATGGGGCCAAGATAGGAAGGGAGTTTAGAATGCCTGAACTCAGAATCTAAAGATGCATCTTTTAGTAAGGATGGTTTTTACATTCTGGGTTTTAAAATTCCACTTTTAGAAAGTAAGTATTTTCTTGCTTCTGCTAGGTTTTTGTATTGACTTTCTATCTTTGGAGTGGCAGGGGCTGGGGATCTGGATTCTGTTCAGACAGCCATGTGGGGGGTGAGGTGTGTCCTGCTTTTTCAGGGTGACTCTTGGCTGGGCCTAATAGACCTGGGCTGCATTCAGGGTAGGGGGAGGAGATTTATTTTACACCTGAACGGGCCTGGTCTGCCTTGGACAATGCTATCTTCACCTCCTGCAGGGCAGCTTCACCAGAGAGGGCAGAACTGGTTCTGGGTGGGCATGGACACTCTCTGCCTCGAGAGAACAAAGGATTTTGTATTATAAAAAGTGTTGCTCAGACCCCTGAACTTTAGATCACTTTTGGACTTCAAGAGGAGCCTCTGCCAAGGAGAAGAGCTGGAAGAAGCTGAAGGAGGAGTACTGCCCCTTTGCTGTGTGCTGTCTGTCAAGGAGATGAACTGTGTGTGTATCCTGCTTGACAAAGTATCTCCAAGGGCTTGAGGTAGAGCTTGCCCCCTGTTGAAGAAGTCTCAGAAACAGCAAAGACTTCACCATCCTTCTGGACACCGTCTCTGGAACCACTGGTTTCAGTCGCTGCAGAAGAAAAGAGCAGCTGACCCTGTCACCAAGTCCGTCGCTGGTTCCGTGTCCTTAAGGCACCAGAGAAGGCACAGCTGCACTTTGCACCGCATCTTTGGTCTCACCGATGCTGCTGGGTGACCATCCCGAGCCGTTGATTGCATCGCGTCCTGTGGGCACCGCACTCCGCACCGCCTCACTTCACTCTGCCCGGGCATCACCAACACTGCTGCTGCCCGACCCGAACATCGACCGGCTCTGTCGTGTGCACTGTGACCTGCCAGCACCGCCTCACTCCGCATCGTAGCCTTGGTCATGCCGACGCCATTGGACAACCGTCACAGAGCTGCTGCCTGCACCACGCCGTGGGAGCACCGCTTCACTTCACCGCAACCGCGAAGGTTGCTCCGACTGTTTCGTGCCAACGGGATCGGCCGCAACGAGAAAGTTTCTGTCTACAAGTCTGTCAATGCTTTAGCTGGCCCGTACCGACGCAGTCGGCTGGAACTGTTAGACTCTGTCGTTTTGTAGCATTTCGGTAGCCCAGGACGGAGCTACCGACTCGGAAGAACTGTGTTTTTCAGCTATTTCTGCAATTCAAAGGTTATCTTGCACAGTAACTATTTTTACAGTATCGTATGTTGGATTTTTGTCGTATTTGGTCTTGTTGATTTAGATAAAGTTTTGCTTATTTTTCTAAACTTATGTGGTGTCCATTTGTAGTGTTTTCACTGTGTTACTGTATGCATGCACAAATGCTTTACACACTGCCTCTGAGATACGCCTGTCTGCTCGTGCCAAGTAACCAAGGGGGTGATAAGGGGTTATTTTGGAAGTGTATACCCCTTACCCTGACTTGGAAGAACGGTCCCTACTTGGACAAAGGTGCAGTCCATTGCCAACTAGAGACCCCCATTTCTAATACTCCTTATTCATTTATGTGCTGTCTTTTTCTCTCTTGCTCTAGGTCAAAGTCTGATAATGTAAAATAAGTACTCAGGTCTTATACCTTAAAGTGAGCACTGGGAGTTCCTTAGACACTGCCTCTGCCACAGTTTTTGGCTGACTGTTGTCTTCAATAGTTGAAGAGCAGGAGCAACACAATTCTATCAGCTTAGCAATGGTAAATGGTTGGTTGTCACAGGAACTTTAAAGGTATGTGCAGCATGTGGCTGGAAATGTAGCAGTATTTGTTGACATATCTACAGTAAACAAAATAGCATATCACAGCAACATAACCATACAATATAACAACATCATTGAAACACCAAAGGGTACAGCATAACAGACGTAATTGAGTGCAACACAACAGCCACCATACAACAGACAAGATCAGATTGCAATAATGCAACACAAAAACACAGCAGTGCAAAAACCAACAGAATACATCGTCAAAACTACAAAACACCAAACACACCTATACACTAACATTCGTCTCATAAATTACCATCTCCAGAGACCTGCTTCTCTAATACAGTGGTAAAAGGTGTTTGCACTAATCCCTGTCTTACTTACCACCAGGGGCATGTAAAAACATCAATCACAAATGGTTGTAATCTGGCCCCAAAAGCTCTGGTCTACAAAAATGAGTTGCTACGACCACCACCTTCAACCACAACAAATGAAACACTTTAAAATGTATGGTAGTACTCTTTTGTCAAATGATATTTGCGTTACATTTAGGGCTACTTTCCAGTGCAGAAGAAGTTTATCAACTTTTGGGACCGATTTGGGTTCCTTTATGTGACTTGGCCTGGGTGCAAAGTGTTGATAAATCCGCCCCTGAAGGTAGACAGGGATGCTTGCCCTGCTTTGGTGCCTGTTCTACATTTCGTGACAGACCTCTACGCTGGCGGCTCATTCTTTTCCAGTAACAGTAATGCTGCCTAATGGTCTTTTGTTAAACAATGGTCCTTTAGCTTAAACAAATTGAATTGGAATAGGCACAGACTAAAAATAAAGACTGTGTGTTTTCTCCAATGTCCAGCCGGACAAGGAAGCTTTTATTTAGAAGAATTAAAGAATTTAGCACATATAAGGTGAAGGAAGTAACACAAAAATAGTAACTGGGCACAAGCCTGTACCAAGTCAAGAGAGGACTTTACATGGGGGAAAAAGTAATAACAGGCAAACAAGACAGGAGAAATGGCGGCTTACAATGCAATGAAATTATAAGTAAGCTCTATCCCACAGTAACTGCAACATAAATCATAGATCGAAAAAGCAGCAGTACTATGTAAAACAGTCGACAAACGTTTCGATCCCTATCTCCAGGGGTTACAATGGGATCATTTTTTAACCAACAGTAACACGCGATCCAGCACCCTGCTCTGATGGTTATCGGGACCCCCCGGCCGCCCATGAGCCTGGCCTTCTAGGTACTCTCCGCAATTCTAGTTTGGCCTCAATTGTCACGATCAACCACCCCTTAATCTCTGAGATTCCTTCACTTGCACTATACCTAAATGCCATGCCGAGTCGCTGCTCTCACTTGGCTCACTGTTGTATCTCCAATTTTGACACAATCTAAATGGTTTTATCCACTTCAGAATTCAGTCACATATCTGCATGACAGCGCACCCAAATATGAGCACAATGACAACTGTGCCCTTTGGATACAAGCACCTAAGGCTCAGTGCACATATTATGCATGTGTACAACTCCATTTTTTCACAAAGCAATCTTTTACAGTCTGAACTAAAGAGGTATGTCTGACATGTCTTTCTGTAAATTTATGAATTCTAAGACAATTGTTATTTTTTCTTCTTTTCCTCCTGTTTTAACCCCGCAGGCCTACCAAATATAATTAATCAGGCAAAGCTCAATTTAATTTAGTCCTGATGATGATCCCATTGTAACCCCTGGAGATAGGGATCGAAACGTTCGTCGACTGTTTTACATAGTACTGCTGCTTTTTCGATCTATGATTTATGTTGCAGTTACTGTGGGATAGAGCTTACTTATAATTTCATTGCATTGTAAGCCGCCATTTCTCCTGTCTTGTTTGCCTGTTATTACTTTTTCCCCCATGTATTGTCCTCTCTTGACTTGGTACAAGCTTGTGCCCAGTTACTATTTTTGTGTGACTTGCTTCACCTTATATGTGCTAAATTCTTTAATTCTTCTAAATAAAAGCTTCCTTGTCCGGCTGGACATTGGAGAAAACACACAGTCTTTATTTTTAGTCTGTGCCTATTCCAATTCAATTTGTTTGAGGTAAAGGACCATTGTTTAACAAAAAACTAGTACTACCCGGGGTCCTTTGCTACCTATACGGGTTCCCTTGTTCAAAATATTAACGCCTAATGGTCTTTGACATGACTGTACAAACGAACTGCAGTTTTGTTCACAAAGTGGTCACTATATCAGTCCAGCAACCCTTATTGATGATTGGTTGTAAGTCAACCTTATAGACCAGCTATCCTAGTAGCGTGGATACGAGCAGTCTAAGGCTAAAGACTCGAGAGGGCGTGTTAAGCCAGCTGTTATACCACATATACCCCTTGAACACCAAGTGAAAGGACACCACACAAGTGTTATGAAAATAAACAGTTATTTATTAAGAATCACAACAGCCCTGTACTCTTTATGAGGACAGGGTACTAAGCACAAACCAAAACTCTTATCAAAATACTTAAGTTAGCACAGTATATACAAATGCCCGAGGGGCACGGAAAACCATATACTTGAAAAGTGGAATGCGAAATTACTAGCAGGTAAGTACAGTACTAATAGGCTTTGGAATCGCTAGGACTTGACTATAGAATCGTTAGATTACTTCTAGGAGACCCAGGGGACTCGGGTGCAGTGTGTGCACTCTCACGCGAGATGCGGGACAAAGTCTATGGTAGCTAGAAATTGCAAAGTTAGTGTTCTAGGGCGAACCCGACCTGGTAGGAAGAAAACGAAAGTGGATTCTGACCCTTGGATACTGAGGCTATGCTGGGGCACTGAAATGCCGAAGTTACCTAGCCCAGGGGCTGCAGCTGCATAGGACTCAAAGGACGTCGGGAATCCTCGTTGACGGACCAGGAGCCTGGAAGAAAGAAGTTGCTGGCAGGCGACCAGTGAAGAAAGTTCGGTGGATCCAAGCCTGGATCGATGGAAGATGACACCTGAAAGCAGAGGGGACCAAGTTCGAGACTACTAGCCAGTAGTCAGTGGGCACCAGGAGGGCACCGGATGGTAGCCACCTCGACAAGGCGTGTGGGTGACGCTGGGCTCGGAGATCTCACGGACCAGGAGGCGTTGTCGGCGACCAGGAAGGAGGATCGAGCTGTCCCACGAAGATAGAAGCTGTCGGCGTCGCTGGACCCAGGATTGGGCAACAAAGCCTTGGCAAATTCAAGCCCACGCGGTGGACCTAAAATGGCGTCTGGAGTGGACCAGGAGGGTCCGGGGTGCCTCTCTTAAAGAAGGAAGCAAGGGCCAGTCTGGAGCAACCAGACCAGCAGCAGTGATGTCGGCGGGCGTCGTTCAGAAGGCCACAAGCCAGCCGGCTAGTAGCCAAACAACGCGGTGCACAGCAAACAGCAGAAGGGCCCCACGCAGATCGTGGAGATGCAGGGAGGCTGATCTTGGGTGCTGGAGCTGCGCAGGGTTGGGGCTTCTCGGACCACAAAACACTCACCAGTGGAAGACTCGGTGGGCTTGTTACAAAGAAGTCGTGCAGTCTTGGCGATCGTCGGTCCCTCGAGGTCTCGTCGCACTCACGGTTCTCAGCTTTGCTGTAGAGGTGAGTAGAGGTCAGAGGTGCCAGGGAAGTCGGGTCTCATCGAGCTGGGTCGTCGGATTCGTGATGAAGGACTTGCAGCAGACCGCAGTGTTCTTTAGGATGGTGCCTGCGGATGCAGGGTGACTACTCCTTAGCCACAAGGGAGAATCTTGATGAAGAAATCGTGAAGTCCTTTCGCAGAAAGTCGTGTCTTGATTCCACAGATGATCTAATTTTAACAGGGGGCCCGCTCCCATCTTTATACTAAAAAAGGGGGCTGACCCGGTGACTAGGTCCTGCCTATGGGTGGGACTAGGAGGGGGGTGGTTACACCCCTCTGCCATGCCGGACTTTCCCCAGGCCAGGGGCTGGTGTGCCCCTGGAACTGGTTCTGACCGGCCTATGCGTAGTGAGCACCGGGGTGCCACTCAGCAGTCACCTTCCTGTAAAGCCCTGCCTACCCAGGATACACAAAACCATGTCTGGGACGGTGCTAGCACCGCCCCGGACAAGAAACCCTTTGTCCAGGCCTCCCTCGCTGGAAGGACTCCCAGCAGCAGGAGGTCAGACTCGTGTCTGTGGTGGCAGCATCCATTTTGTGGAGCTGAGGCTTCAGTTAATTTTAACCGGGGTTCACAGTTACATACATGTCGTGTCCCTCTAGAAGGGTGGAATGCTAACCCCGTCGCCAGAGTTGGCGAGGGGTTAGTATTCCAATTCGTATGACACCTTACTCGACATGTTTTGATAAAGCAATACCAAAGTTAGCATTTAACCGCGAGGATTATAATGCACTTAAGAGTATATGGTATGCGATATCATGGAACAGCTATTAGGACTTGGTTCCGCAAGCTGCAGACAGGCTCAGCTCATGCCAGAGCACCATCTCACACGATTCCAAGCACTCTGCCTTCAGGATTGTCAAGGCCTGCCATAGGAGTGACTGATAGGAATCTGTGTGTCCATTTTAGGGTTAGGTATAGGTATACTACACCTACAGCAAAGGGTGGTTACACGCCTTTGCCCCAGCTGTCGTGCAGCCAGTTGTGTCAAATTTAGGAGGCCAGCCAGGGGTGGCATAATACATGCTGCAACCCCTGGCAGCCCTGGGTACACCTATGCCCTGAGTTACAGGGTCTGATAAGGTGGCCCAGTACCAATTGGTAAATGCACCTAGGGTACATGTGGTAATTTTAGAAAGAGAACAGCCAGGCTGTGGGTCTGATTGGCAGGCCCACAGCCAGAGAAAGTCGTAAACCAGTGAAACAAAAGCAAAAAATCTGGGTGATCATAGGATTGCAGACCCTACTCTCCTACATGACCCCCCCCCAAACTTTGGGACAATAAGCTAACCTTGACCAGGTGAGTCTTCTTGTTCTAAGTGGAAATATCTGGAGAGCCCATCGGCATTGCCATGATCAGTACCAGGTCTATGTTCCACTGTAAAGTCCATCCCCTGTAGGGAAATGGACCACCTAAGCAGTTTGGGGTTTTCACCCTTCATCTGATTTAGCCACAAGAGGGGCTTATGGTCGGTCTGAATCTTGAAGTGAGTACCAAACAAGTATGGCCTCAGCTTCTTCAGGGCCCAAACCACAGCAAAGGCCTCCCTCTCAATAGCTGACCAATTCTTCTCTCTGGGGGTCAGCCTTCTGCTTATAAAAGCAATGGGCTGGTCTTGACCATCAAAATTCAGTTGAGAAACTACAGCTCCCACACCCAACTCAGAAGCATCTGTTTGGACAATGAATGGTTTGGAGTAGTCTGGACTCTTAAGGATAGGTGCTGTGCACATGGCCTGCTTTAGGTCATCGAATGCTTTTTGACAGCCTGCTGTCCACTGAACCTTTTTTGGCATTTTCTTACTTGTCAGTTCATTTAATGGAGTCACAATTGATCCATAGTTCCTGACAAACTTCCTATAGTAACCAGTCAGGCCCAAGAAAGCTCGAACCTGAGTCTGGGTGGTTGGAGGAGCCCAGTCCCTGATTGACTGTATTTTGCTCTCCAGTGGCTGAACCTGGCCTCCACCTACAAGGTGGCCCAGGTATACAACCTGTGTCGGCCCTATCTGGCACTTGGTGGCCTTGATAGTGAGGCCTGCTGCTTGCAGAGCCTCTAACACTTTCCTCAGGTGGACCAGGTGATCCTCCCAGGTGGAGCTAAAGACAGCAATATCATCTAGATATGCTGCACAGAAGTCATCCAGCCCAGTAAGGACTTGATTCACCAACCTTTGGAAGGTGGCAGGTGCATTTTTCAGACCAAAGGGCATCACCACAAATTGATAATGCCCACCAGGGGTTGAAAATGCTGTCTTGGGCTTGGCATCCTCAGCTAACCTGATTTGCCAATACCCAGCTGTTAAGTCAAATGTGCTTAAGTAGTTGGCAGAAGCCAATCTATCTATCAGCTCATCTGCCCTTGGTATTGGGTGGGCATCAGTCTTAGTGACTGCATTGAGACCCCTGTAGTCTACGCAAAACCTCATCTCTCTCTTACCATCCTGGGTGTGAGGCTTTGGCACTAGAACTACTGGACTAGCCCAAGGGCTATCTGAGGGTTCAATGACTCCCAACTCCAACATTTTCTGCACTTCAGTTTTTATGCAGTCTCTAACATGATCAGGCTGCCTGTAGATTTTACTCTTAACTGGCAGACTGTCACCAGTGTCAACCTCATGGGTACACCAATTGGTCTGACTGGGTGTCAGAGAAAACATATGTCTGAAAGACTGAAGAACCTGTTTACAGTCTTTCTGTTGATGCTCAGAGAGGCTGCCACAAAAGACAACACCATCTACTGACCCATCATCAGGATTCTGAGTGAGCAGGTCTGGGAGAGGGTCACTCTCTTCCTCCTGTCCCTCATCAATGGCCATGAGCAAGCTCATGTCCTTCCTGTCGACATATGCTTTGAGCCTGTTGACATGGAGTACCCTATGGGGTAAGCATGGGCGAATTTTGCGGATCTCGCGTTCGCGAATTTTGCAGATTTGCGAACTCGCAATCCGCAAAACCCGCGAATTCCCGCGAATTTGCGGATTTTTTTTTTGTGTTCGCCCGTGTTTCTGCCAGTTTGCGAGGGTTTTTACTATTTCGCAATTTGCGAACTTACCTGTCGGGTCGCAAGTTTTGCGAACTTGTTGTTTCTACGTGTCCAGCCTGTTTGGGACACTCTTCTTCATCACTGCCACTCTCTGTCACCACTGCCACTCTCTGACTACTCATGCCACCCTCTGGCCCACCCATGCCACCCTCTGTTTCATCACCACACCCTCTGGTTGTCCAGTGTACATTATTTTCGGCAAAGCAAAGCACACCTTCCCTGCCTCAAGTGACCTGAATTAATTTGGGGCTGATTAATGTGTCACAGAATATTTTTTTAGCTGGCACCTGCTTCCTTAGTGCGCCCTGATTAGTGATCTTTTGCACTTGCTAAGTGCTTTCATTGTTGCAAAATTAGTTACAACACCTGCCCTGCCCCAACTGACAATAATGAATTAGGGGCTGATTAATGGATTTTAACTTCCAGCCTGGCTCCTGCTTGTCTCCCTTAGCTGTAATTCAGGACCTTTGTGGCATATGCGTAACTATTCTGAGGTTCAGAGCAGGGTCACATAATAGTTGCAACTGGCAACTGAACTCTGGAGGGGCCCCTCAGGAAGCACTACAGGAAATGGCTACTAATGATGAGCCTGAACTTTTGAACCTGGCAAGTAGTTTCAGTTTTGCTAAGATCGTATTTCTGCAATTTAGCACTTATTCGCGGGGCGCGAAGTTGTACTGGGAAGCCGCGAACAGTGCGAGTAGTGCGAGCAAAATCCGCTGCTCGCGGATTTTGCGGGAGATTCGCGAATCTCGCAGATTGCGAATTTCCCGAAAATCCGCAAAATCCGCGAGCGAAACGGATTTTCCGCCCATACCTACTGTGGGGACTCCTGGGAGTTCCAAGGTCCACCAGGTAGGTGACCTCTCCCTTTTGCTCAAGAATTGTGTGGGGCCCAGACCATTTGTCTTTGAGTGCTGCTGGGGCCACTGGCTCCAACACCCACACCTTCTGTCCAGGCTGGTAAACAGTCAGGACAGCCTTTTGGTCATGCCAAGCTTTTTGAAGTTCTTGACTGGCCTTAAGGTTTTCAGATGCCTTCTCCATATACTCAGCCATCCTGGAGCGGAGACCAAGTACATAGTCCACTATGCTGGTTGCAGGCTTTTTGAGAGGTCTCTCCCATCCTTCCTTCACCAAACACAGGGGGCCTCTCACAGGATGCCCATACAAAAGTTCAAAAGGGCTGTAGCCAACCCCCTTTTGTGGGACCTCTCTGTAAGCAAACAGAAGGCAGGGAATCAGGACATCCCATCTACGCCTGAGCTTTTCAGGTAGTCCATGAATCATCCCTTTTAGGGTCCTGTTGAACCTTTCAACAAGCCCATTGCATTGTGGATGATAGGGTGTAGTGAACTTGTAGTTGACACCACATTCCTTCCACATAGCAGTTAAGTAGCTTGACATGAAGTTTGCACCTCTGTCAGAGACAACCTCCTTAGGGAAGCCCACTCTGGAGAACACTCCAACTAGGGCCCTTGCCACTACAGGTGCTGTAGTGGTCCTAAGTGGAATAGCTTCAGGATACCTGGTGGCATGATCCACTACCACCAGTATAAACTTGTGCCCTGATGCTGTCTGGGGTTCCATTGGACCAACAATGTCAATCCCCACTCTTTCAAAGGGCACCCCCACCACAGGCATTGGTATAAGGGGGGCCTTTGTTGTGCCACCTGACTTACCACTGGCTTGGCAAGTGACACAGGAGCGCCAAAACTCCTTGGTATCCTCATTCATGTGAGGCCAGTGAAAGTGTGAGACAAGCCTGTCCCAAGTCTTTGTCTGGCCTAAGTGACCTGCTAAGGGAATCTCATGGGCCAAGGTAAGTAGGAAACCTCTCTGAGACAAGGGTACAACCAGCCTCCTGGTCATGCCAGGCTTGGGGTCTCTTGACTCAGTGTACAGGAGTCCATCTTCCCAGTATACCTTGTGGGTACCTGTGGCGTTCCCAGCAGCCTCAGCAGCAGCCTGCTGTCTGAGGGGTTCAAGAGAAGGGCAGCCTAACTGGTCCTTCCCCAGGTCTTCCCTTGAGGGTCCCCCTGAACCCAAGAATTCAACTTGATCAAGTTCAAACTCTCTGGGCTCAGTTTCCCTCAATTCCTGTAGGTCAGCCTCCTCTGAGACTTGATCCTCAACCTGGGGCAAGGGGGAAGGCACAGCCTTAACCCTACTGCTCTTCTTCTTGGGTGGTGTCTGGTCCATTGTTCCAGGATCCAGCACCTGTTCAGTGGGGCCTTTCCTGACCTGTGACCTAGTCACAGCAAACACATGTGCTGGCAAGCCTAACATTTCCATGTGAGTCCTCTGCTCCACTTCTGACCATTGTGATGACTCCAAATCATTGCCCAACAAACAATCCACTGGGAGGTCTGAACTAACTACAACCTTCTTTTGGCCAGTTACCCCTCCCCAGGAGAAAGCTACAATTGCCATACTGTGATTGGTAGTGACATTGCTTGCATTGGTCACCAGGAATTCTGTACCTGGCATGATCTGTCCAGGGTCCACAAAGTTAGGTGTCACCATTGTGACACTGGCACAAGTGTCCCTATAGGCCTGAGCCATTTTTCCATTTATGAAAGGTGTCTGTCTGTATTTGCCCAAAGTATTGGGACTTATGTCAGGGGACATATCCATATCCCCTGTACTGACAAGGACAGCCTGAGTGAGTGTACCAACTAAGTTGTCACACCCCTCAGAACCCAGGGTTAACCCTACTAAACCCTTGGGAGGTGCACTACCACTGCTGGCTGTACTAGGGGGCACAGGCGCCTTAGGGGCTGCAGTGGCAGGAGTCTGCCCTCCTCCTTTCTTGGTGCACTCACTAAACCAGTGAGTTTTACTTTTGCAGGATTGGCACCACCTTTTAGATTGGCCTTCTTTCTTCTTTTGGGGAGCCTGACCCCCACCCTCTTTGGGTTGTTGGGGACCTGTCGAAGACTTCTGGTCATTTTGTTCCCCCTTAGAATCTTTACCCTTCTGGTCTGCTTTCTTCTGACCACCTTGATTCTGGCCCTGGTTCTGTTTAACTCTTGTTCTAACCCATCTGTCTGCCTTCTTTCCCAATTCTTGGGGAGAGGTCAGATCTGAGTCAACAAGATGCTGATGCAACAACTGGTTCTGACAATTGTTTAAAATTTGTTCTCTCATCATCAAATTATACAATCCTTTATAATCAGTAACCTTACTGCCCAGCAACCAGCCCTCAAAAGCCTTAGTGGCACAATCTACAAAGTCAGACCAATCTTGAGACTGAGTTTTCTGGGTATCCCTGAACAGCACCCTGTACTGCTCAGTGGTTAGGCCAAACCCTTCAACCAGTGTATTTTTCAAGATTTTGTAATTGTTAGCATCCTCTACCCTTGTGGTGAGGAGCTTGTCTCTACCTTTACCTTCAAAGGAGAGCCACAAGATAGCTGCCCACTGACTCTGGGGAACACCTTGCACAGTGCAGGCCCTCTCCAAAGCAGTAATCCATTTGTGGATGTCATCCCCTTGTTTAAAGGGGGGCACTATCTTACCAAGGTGTTTTGTATCAAAACTCCTTTCCCTATTGCTAGGTACAATGCTGCCACCAGTGGGGACTACCCCACTTAACTGTTGCTCTCTAGCAAAGGCAAGCCTTTCTTTGGCCAGGGCAAGTTCTTCCCTTTCAATCCTCAGATTGGCTGCCCTTTCTTTAGCTTCATACACTCTCCTCTGAGGGGATGTCATCCCTCTTTGAGAAGAGTTGTGAGAGCCATTGGTTTGAAGGGATCTGCCAGAGCCTCTTGATAGAGATCTGGCTCGTCCATTCCCAATGTTAAGCTGACCTGATAGTGGCCCCAGGGGTCCCCCAGTACCACTGTCATGTTTGCTTAAGTTGGACCTGGTTAGTCTAACGACTTCTACCTGTCCCTTGTCTGCCTCATCTCCAGAGGGATCCTCATTCTCATCCTCCTCCACATCTTCATTCTCAGTTGAGAGGTGGATGAGGTCAGGGTCTGCTATGGTTCCCTCAAGGGGAGGCATGCCTCCTTCTGGATTAGAAGAGCTAAGAAGTCTCTCAGCTTTTCTGGCATCATAAGTCTCCAAGAGACCAATCAGAAAGGAGGTGGTGGGGTTAGCCCCTTGCTTAATCTTCCTAGAGGTACATACTTGTCGTAACTCATGGAAGCTAAGCACAGTATATCTTGAAGGGATGACCTGTGGAGGGTCAACTGACACCAGGGGAGACTCAGAGTTTCCTCCTTTGTCCGACATACTGTTTCTAGTGTGTTGTAAGTGATGCACCTACCTACACTATGTGTTCACCTACTGATCCCTTGCTAAGAGTTGCAGCCAAGGTGTGCTAGGCCTTGAGGAGCTGCAACAGCTGGTTCAGTAGAACTCAGAGTATTCTAAGCTTGGTTATATGTACTAACAGTACTTATGTGATCTTTCAACAAGATATTCTTAGGATACGTGTGGTAAAACAACAGCAAGCTCAAATCCCAACCGCTGCTCACCAATGTGAGAAGGTGGCCTGATATGCAGTGGTCACTATTCTAGTGAACACTATGTATCAGTCCAGCAACCCTTATTGATGATTGGTTGTAAGTCAACCTTATAGACCAGCTATCCTAGTAGCGTGGATACGAGCAGTCTAAGGCTAAAGACTCGAGAGGGCGTTTTAAGCCAGCTGTTATACCACATATACCCCTTGAACACCAAGTGAAAGGACACCACACAAGTGTTATGAAAATAAACAGTTATTTATTAAGAATCACAACAGCCCTGTACTCTTTATGAGGACAGGGTACTAAGCACAAACCAAAACTCTTATCAAAATACTTAAGTTAGCACAGTATATACAAATGCCCGAGGGGCACGGAAAACCATATACTTGAAAAGTGGAATGCGAAATTACTAGCAGGTAAGTACAGTACTAATAGGCTTTGGAATCGCTAGGACTTGACTATAGAATCGTTAGATTACTTCTAGGAGACCCAGGGGACTCGGGTGCAGTGTGTGCACTCTCACGCGAGATGCGGGACAAAGTCTATGGTAGCTAGAAATTGCAAAGTTAGTGTTCTCGGGCGAACCCGACCTGGTAGGAAGAAAACGAAAGTGGATTCTGACCCTTGGATATTGAGGCTATGCTGGGGCACTGAAATGCCGAAGTTACCTAGCCCAGGGGCTGCAGCTGCATAGGACTCAAAGGACGTCGGGAATCCTCGTTGACGGACCAGGAGCCTGGAAGAAAGAAGTTGCTGGCAGGCGACCAGTGAAGAAAGTTTGGTGGATCCAAGCCTGGATCGATGGAAGATGACACCTGAAAGCAGAGGGGACCAAGTTCGAGACTACTAGCCAGTAGTCAGTGGGCACCAGGAGGGCACCGGATGGTAGCCACCTCGACAAGGCGTGTGGGTGACGCTGGGCTCGGAGATCTCACGGACCAGGAGGCGTTGTCGGCGACCAGGAAGGAGGATCGAGCTGTCCCACGAAGATAGAAGCTGTCGGCGTCGCTGGACCCAGGATTGGGCAACAAAGCCTTGGCAAATTCAAGCCCACGCGGTGGACCTAAAATGGCGTCTGGATTGGACCAGGAGGGTCCGGGGTGCCTCTCTTAAAGAAGGAAGCAAGGGCCAGTCTGGAGCAACCAGACCAGCAGCAGTGATGTCGTTGGGCGTCGTTCAGAAGGCCACAAGCCAGCCGGCTAGTAGCCAAACAACGCGGTGCACAGCAAACAGCAGAAGAGCCCCACGCAGATCGTGGAGATGCAGGGAGGCTGATCTTGGGTGCTGGAGCTGCGCAGGGTTGGGGCTTCTCGGACCCCAAAACACTCACCAGTGGAAGACTTGGTGGGCTTGTTACAAAGAAGTCGTGCAGTCTTGGCGATTGTCGGTCCCTCGAGGTCTCGTCGCACTCACGGTTCTCAGCTTTGCTGTAGAGGTGAGTAGAGGTCAGAGGTGCCAGGGAAGCCGGGTCTCGTCGAGCTGGGTCGTCGGATTCGTGATGAAGGACTTGCAGCAGACCGCAGTGTTCTTTAGGATGGTGCCTGCGGATGCAGGGTGACTACTCCTTAGCCACAAGGGAGAATCTTGATGAAGAAATCGTGAAGTCCTTTCGCAGAAAGTCGTGTCTTGATTCCAAAGATGATCTCATTTTAACAGGGGGCCCGCTCCCATCTTTATACTAAAAAAGGGGGCTGACCCGGTGACTAGGTCCTGCCTATGGGTGGGACTAGGAGGGGGGTGGTTACACCCCTCTGCCATGCCGGACTTTCCCCAGGCCAGGGGCTGGTGTGCCCCTGGAACTGGTTCTGACCGGCCTATGCGTAGTGAGCACCGGGGTGCCACTCAGCAGTCACCTTCCTGTAAAGCCCTGCCTACCCAGGATACACAAAACCATGTCTGGGACGGTGCTAGCACCGCCCCGGACAGGAAACCCTTTGTCCAGGCCTCCCTCGCTGGAAGGACTCCCAGCAGCAGGAGGTCAGACTCGTGTCTGTGGTGGCAGCATCCATTTTGTGGAGCTGAGGCTTCAGTTAATTTTAACCGGGGTTCACAGTTACATACATGTCGTGTCCCTCTAGAAGGGTGGAATGCTAACCCCGTCACCAGAATTGGCGAGGGGTTAGTATTCCAATTCGTATGACACCTTACTCGACATGTTTTGATAAAGCAATACCAAAGTTAGCATTTAACCGCGAGGATTATAATGCACTTAAGAGTATATGGTATGCGATATCATGGAACAGCTATTAGGACTTGGTTCCGCAAGCTGCAGACAGGCTCAGCTCATGCCAGAGCACCATCTCACACGATTCCAAGCACTCTGCCTTCAGGATTGTCAAGGCCTGCCATAGGAGTGACTGATAGGAATCTGTGTGTCCATTTTAGGGTTAGGTATAGGTATACTACACCTACAGCAAAGGGTGGTTACACGCCTTTGCCCCAGCTGTCGTGCAGCCAGTTGTGTCAAATTTAGGAGGCCAGCCAGGGGTGGCATAATACATGCTGCAACCCCTGGCAGCCCTGGGTACACCTATGCCCTGAGTTACAGGGTCTGATAAGGTGGCCCAGTACCAATTGGTAAATGCACCTAGGGTACATGTGGTAATTTTAGAAAGAGAACAGCCAGGCTGTGGGTCTGATTGGCAGGCCCACAGCCAGAGAAAGTCGTAAACCAGTGAAACAAAAGCAAAAAATCTGGGTGATCATAGGATTGCAGACCCTACTCTCCTACAGATACCATGTAGCACTGTCTTGGCCACATACTACTACATCACTTGGTACATATTCATTGTAAAACTGGACCAGTACAAATGATCCATTCCTATATAGAATCAGTTTTAAGGATGACAGCGAAAAATATAAAAATATTAATAGATAACCCGAACAGTCAAACAAAAATACATGCATTAGCCAGAGACCCTCCATCATATACCAGTTTCAATGATCTAGAATAATTATGAGGTAGTCCTACAACAATAGTGTTAGCCACAGTTTTGTTTTTATGAATGGTGCCTTCCGGTAAGGCCCTATTTGTTTATCTTTTTCTCCCCTTCTGGGCTGCCTGTCATCAGTTTGGGCTCCCAACTTCTCTATGTAGGGGGTCCCATTTGGTGCAAAGCCCAGGATTTTGGTTGTCATTTTGAGCGCTTAAACTGGAAACTATTTCTTCCTTAGCCCACTTCACCAGATCATTGTGCCAAAGCCTCAGCGAGGATGCACCACCAGCCTCCCATTTTTAGGTCTCGCTGAGTCAGCGCGCAAGCGCTGCTCGGAGAGACTTTAGTAGGTGAGTTTTCAAAATGCTACAGGCTGGCTATAGCCTTGCGTTCACACGAGTGTGCACGCGCAAGCAGCTGCCATTTGTCTCCTCCGTCACGGGTCATTAAGTTGCTTGTTCCTTTCTTTCATGGGTCAGTAAGCATTACAGCATGCTCCTCCACCCCCTCTGACGCAGCCCTCACTAACCTCTCCCACGCAGCCCTCCTCCTCTGTAGCAACCCCTTCCCTGCCTAGCCTTTCCTCACGACCAACTCATAAACACATAACACACACAGAACCACACCCACACACAGCCACACACAACCACACACAACAACACAAAACCACACCATCAACCTTACACAACCACAACCACACACAACCACAACCACACACACAACTGCACAACCACACACACAACCACAACCACACCCACACAAACAACTACACCCATAACCACACACACAACCACACACACACAATCACAACCACAAACACACCCATACACACAACTACGCACATACAACCACACCCACACACAACCACATACACAACCACACACACACAACCACAAACACACACAACCACACACACAACCACACACAACCACACACACAACCACAACCACTCACACTACCACACACACACAACCACATAACCAACAACACACAACTATAAAAACACACACAACCACACACACAAACACAACCACACAACCACACACAACCACAAACACAACCACAACCACACACAACCACACACAACCACAACCACACATGACCACACTCACAACCACACACACACAGCCACACACACAACCACAACCACACACACAACACACACACCCACACACACAACCACAACACCACACACACAACCACACACAACCGCACACACACCACAACACCACACAACCACACCCACACACACAACCACCCACACCCACAACCACACCCACAACCACACCCACAACCCCACACACACAACCTTACCCACACAACCAGACCCACACAACCACACCCAACCACACAACCACACGCACACAACCACACTCACACACAACCACACACACACACACCACAACACCACACACAACCACACCCACACACACAACCAGAATGTTGGAAAGGGGATCTTAGGGCTGGCCGAGCAGGGGTGAGAGGCCTCCTGGCGAGGTTCCTCCCCTAGGATCGTACAGATAAGCAATCACCCCCGCTACAGATGGACACCACACACGGATAAGTTCTTAAGGTTTTTATCAGTATTCTTAGGCAGGTTATCGTAACAATACAGGGATAATGGGATCCAGGGATCCTGTTAAGCTTAGTCTCTGAGGGAAGGGGGTAGCGGGACAGTCTTAGTACCAGCCTGGTACAGGGATACCCTGCGCTCAGCTCTCAATCCTCGAGCTGGGGGGTTCTTCAGTATGGGCCGCGGCAGCGCCAGCAGGGCTCCGGAGATGGTTTCACGAAGATGGGCCGCGGCAGCGCCAGCAGGGCTCCAGAGATGGTTTCATGAAGATGGGCCGCGGTAGCGCCAGCAGGGCTCCAGAGATGGTTTCACGAAGATGGGCCGCGGCAGCGCCAGCAGGGCTCCAGAGATGGTTTCATGAAGATGGGCCGCAGCAGCGACAGCAGGGCTCCAGAGATGGTTTCACGAAGATGGGCCGCGGCAGCGCCAGCAGGGCTCCAAGGTGGTTACGGGTTCCACACGGATGAGTTCGTCTCGGTGTCTCTCGACTCCAGGATACAACTCCCGACCTGCTCTGGAGCTGCCCCAGTTATAGGTCTGACGTCCTTTGAAGTCCGGACCCTCGCACCTGGGGGTCGGAGGGGCCGGGATGTGCGGGTCCAGACGCCCAGCAGGGGGGTGGAGCCAGCGCCCAGGGAGGCTGGAGGGCGCTCGAAACCAAGCGTCAAGGGACGGTTGGGGACCATTGACACTCTTCCCCCCATTGATCCGTCAAGTGGTCTCGTTACCCCCCGGTAGGATGGAGGTGCCTCTGTGTCGGGGCCGCGCTGGGTCCGCTGCTAGGGTCGGGCCGAGGCCACGAGGACTGGTCGTGGAGGGCCCAAAATGGAGTCTGAGTCTGAGATGGGGGTCTGGGATGGGGCTTGGACCAACCGAGGATGTCGAGAAGAGGTGGTCGAGTTCCAACGGGGGGAGAACTGGGGACTGCCCGGAGGGGCGGCTCTCGTGGAGGGCGGATGGTGCTGCCCTCGGCCGGGGAACAGAGGTCGAGGTAGTTCGGGCCCCGCCATGCGGGGGAAGTGGTACCATGCCACGAGGCCAGGTCCAACACACGTCCCCCCCAGCTGAAGGCAGGGAGAGTCACCCATCTTCTTGGGTATTCTCCTCGCCGAGGCGGAAGAAGCGGGACAGGCCGTCTGCGTTGGCGTGGTCGTGCCTGGGCGATGCTCCACAGTGAAGTCGATCTCTTGCAGGGAGATGGACCAGCGCAACAGCTTTAGATTCTCCCCTCGCATCTGCATCAGCCACCGCAGAGGTCGGTGGTCAGTCTGCACCCAGAAGTGGGTAACGAAGAGATAGGGCCGGAGTTTCTTGAGGGCCCACACCACGGTGAAGGCCTCCCGCTCAATGGTGCTCCAGCGCTGTTCTCGGGCCAGCAGGCGTCGGCTAATGAAGGCCACCGGCTGATCACTCCCCTCGGGGTTGACTTGTGAGAGAACCGCCCCAATGCCGTGATCGGAGGCATCCGTCTGCACTATGAATTCCCGGCTTTAATCGGGGGCTTGGAGCACAGGGCCGGTGCACATCGCTGTCTTGAGGGTCTCGAAGGCGGTTTGACACTCGGGTGTCCAGTGCACATTCGGTGGTTGTCTCTTGGAAGTGAGCTCCATGAGGGGGCCCACAATACTGCCATACTTCTTTATGAAGCGCCGGTAGAATCCCGTGAGCCCTAGGAAGGCTCAGACCTCCGTCTGGGTGACCGGGGGCTCCCAGGTCATGATGGCGTCGATCTTGGGCTGGAGGGGGGCCACCTGGCCACTTCCCACTTGGTGCCCCAGGTAGGTCACAGAGCTTTAGCCGATCTGGCATTTGCTGGCTTTTATTGTTAATCCGGCCCGGCGTAGGGCGGCCAGGACCTCCCGGAGGTGTGCAGCACAGTGGAGGCTGTACACCCCGATATCGTCCAGGTAGGCGGCGCTGAATCCCTCGAGCCCCGCCAGCACCTTATTCACTAGTCTCTGGAACGTGGCGGGGGCGTTTTTCATCCCGAAGGGCATTACCCTGAAGTGGTAGTGGCCATCGGGGGTGGAGAAAGCGGACCGCTCCTGGGCGCCTGGAGTGAGTCCGATCTGCCAGTAGCCCGCGGTCAGGTTGAAGGTGCTTAGGTAATGGGCCGCCCCCAGGCGGTCGATCAGCTCATCAGCCCGCGGGATGGGGTGAGCGTCTGTTCGGGTGACGGCGTTCAGACCCCGGCAGTCCACACAAAACCTGAGTTCGGGGGCGAAGCCAGGGGCAGTGGCCTTGGGGACAGGACCACAGGACTGGCCCATGGAGTGTCGGAGGGTTCGACCACCCCCAGAGCCAGCATTTTGGACACTTCTGACTGGATGCAGGCTCGCACTCGATCGGGAACACTGTAGGCCCGGTGCCGCACAGGCGGGCTATCCCCGGTGTCGACGTCATGGAGGCACCACGGGGTAACCCCGGGGGTGAGAGGGAACAGTTCGGCAAATTGTCTTAATAGCCCTTGGCAATCTTGGCGTTGTTCTGGCGTCAGGGTAGAAGAGAGGTTGACCCCTTCCACGGAGCCGTCTTTGTCGAGAGTGTTCAGGAGGTCAGGTAGAGGCTCGGAGTCATCTTCAGCCCCACTGGCGGTAGCCATCAGGAGGCTAAGTTCGGAGCGGACAAAGTGAGGCTTCAGTCTGTTGGCGTGGAGGACCCAGAGGGGATTCCTAGGGGACTCCATGTCCACTAGGTAGGTGACGGGGCTCTTGCGCTCCACCACCTTGAAGGGCCCGGTCCATTTGTCCTGGAGAGCACATGGTTCAACCGGGGACATGACCCAGACCTGCTGTCCCGGCTCGAACTCGATGGACGAGGCGTTTCGATCATACCAACTTTTCATGTCTTCTTGACTGGCTTTGAGGTTGGCCTTGGCAAGTTCTCGGAACCGCCTAGTCTGGTTCCGGAGGGTCAGAAGGTACCGGTACACATCAGGGGGAGCGTCTGGGGCGATCACCTCCCATCCCTCTTTGACCAAGCTTAGGGGACCCCGGACGGGGTGTCCGTACAACAGTTTGAAGGGGCTGAACCCCAGGGACTTCTGGGGGACCTCCCGGTAGGCGAAGAGGAGGCAGGGCAGCAACACGTCCCACTGGCGTCGTAAGGGCTCCTCTAGGCCCATGATCATCCCCTTTAGGGTGCGATTGAAGCGCTCTACCAGCCCGTTCCCTTGGGGGTGGTACGGGGTCGTAAATTTGTACGTGACCCCGCATTGCTGCCATAGGGACTTCATGTATCGGGAGATGAAGTTCGTGCCCCGATCACTGACGACTTCTCGGGGGAATCCCACCCGGGAGAAGATCCCCATCAAGGCCCGGCCCACCACGGGAGCCGTCACGGTCCGGAGAAGAATGGCTTCAGGATAATGGGTGGCATGGTCCACCAGGACAAGGATAAACCGGTGGCCTTGTGATGTCCGGGGCTCCAGGGGCCCCATGATGTCGATTCCCACCCGCTCGAAGGGAGTGTTGACGACTGGGAAAGGTTGCAGGGGGACTTTTAGTTTTCCGCCCCTCTTCCCGCTGGCTTGGCAGGTGGGGCAAGTGCGGCATTGGTTGGTCACATCGTTCCTCATCCCGGGCCAGTAGAAGTGGGTCACCAGGCGGCTGTAAGTTTTGTCCTGCCCCAGGTGCCCGGCGAGGGGCACATCATGTGCCAGGTTCAAGAGGAAGTCTCTGAATCGGAGGGGAACTACCAGCACCCGGCTGGCCCCTAGCTCGGCAAGCTTCTGCTCGCTGTAGAGGAGCTCATTGTCCCAATAGATCCAGTGTGTCCCCGAGGCAGCCCCGGTGCTCTGGGCTGCGGCTTGCTGTCGGATCCCCTCGAGGGAGGGACATGTTTTCTGCTCTTGACGGAACTGTTCTCGCGTGGGGCCACCTTCTTGGCGCCACTGGGCCAGTTCCGGGAGGTCGCTGAGCGGGGTGACTTCTTCATAGTTGGGTCCCGGTGAACCGGGTTCAGGGGCGGTGTCTTCGGTGACGACGGGCGGCGGTGGCTCAGGCCACTCCGGTTCTCCGGTGGCGGTGATGGCTCGGGCGGCCATGGAGCGGGTTGTCACACAGACCCATTCAGGCAGGCCAAGCATCCCCAGGTGCTCCCTCCGCTCGACGTCAGCCCAGAGGGAACTCTCGAGGTCGTTCCCGAGGAGGCAGTCTACAGGGGCATCGTCTCGGACAGTCACTTTCAGCATGCCTGATACTCCTCCCCATTCAAAGGGGACGCGGGCCATCTGGCACAGGCTTTCGGAATTGTCTGTGGATCGTACTGGGCACAGTACATCGGGCAAAATTTGATCTGGTGTCACCAGGTGGCAACGGATGGCCGTCACACTGGCCCCGGTGTCGCGGAGGGCTTCGGCCCGGTGTCCATTAATGGTGACCCACTGGCTGTACTTCTGGGTGTTGGCCGGGATTGGGGCCCGGGGGACCATGTCTCTTTCTCCCAGACATACCAGGGACATGGCTGCGGGTTCCCACTCGGGCTGGCTTTGCTCGTAGTCTTCTGCTTCTTCTTCACCCTGCTCTTCCCCCAGGGAGGCGGCGGCGATCTGGTGGTTTGCGAACCCGTGGGGATGGGTGGCTGGTTCCTGGGACAGTTTGGGTCATTGGCGTAATGACCGGGTCGCTGACATTTGTGGCAGATGATGTTCGAGCGGGGCCCCGGCCATGCAGGGGGGGCTCCTCTTCCGGCCAGGGGAGGGGAAGTGTTGGTGGGAGCCACCGTGGTGAAGTCCCTGCCCCTGCCCTGGCCTTCTCCTCCGCTGCCCCGCTGATGGTGGAATTGCTGGTGAGCTCGGCCTTGGTCGCCCATCCCGTTTCAGGGGACCCGGGTGCTTTCCCACCGATCAGCTTCGATGGCGAGTTTGCGTGGCTCGGTCAGTTTGCTGTCGAGGAGATGCTGCCTGAGTTCGATGAAACAGTTGTTGGAGAGGTGCTCCCACACAATGAGGTTGAACAACTGTTCATAGGTGGTGACTTGGCTGCCCTTGATCCACCCCTCTAAGGCTCTACTATAGAAGTTCACATACTCTACCCAGGTGGTACCGGGGATCTTCTTACAGTCTCGGAATCACTGCCGGTACATCTCGGGGGTGAACTCATAGCGATTGAGGAGGGCAGCTTTCATGTGTTCATAGGTCATCTCGGCGTCGGGGAGCTGTAGTAGGGCATCTCTCCCCTCATTGACGAACCTCCCCCATAACCCGGCACCACAGTCTTTTTGTGGGACCCGGTGTGAGGTCATGGCTACCTCGTAGGCTTTAAACCACTGCTGGATGTCGTCGTTTTAATAGTACTCTCGGACGACATCTTTGGGGATGTGGACCTTGGTGTCTGTAGCGGGAGGGGGGCCCCGGTTCCCATAGACGCCGGTGTCCCCGTTTTGTTTCCTAATCTCCAGTTCTTTTAAACCGCGCTCGTGCTCGTACGCGAGTTTCTTCTCCTCCAACTCTCTCTGCCTTCGTTTCTCTTCGAGGTCCCCTTGTAACCGTAGTTGCTCAAGGGCTATCTTTTTTTCCGCCAGTTGCAGTTCCCCATCTAAGCGGAGTCTAGCCAGGTCCAGTTCATGGAGCCGGCTTCTTTCTCGTTCTCGGGCATCCTCGAGGGAGAGGCCCGGGCATCTCTCCTCTGCCGGGGTTGCGGTGTTCTCAGGGTGCAGCTCGGTGACTGAGATGTCTTCGTTCTGGGGTGGCAACGCACCTGTCTCCACCCAGGTCTGCAGAGCCTGTTTGAGATCGTCCTTGGTGCTTAGTCCTGTGGTAGCGATACCCAAGTCTTTGCAGAATTGCTTCAGTTCTTTGTGGCTATAATCTTCTAGTCGTTCCATCTGGAACTCTGCGGTTGGTCTGGTTTCTTTAGTCGTCATGGTTGTCGTGTTTCTGCTTGTAGTGGGGCGAGTCACTCTCTGTACGATCTGCGTCGGCTCAGATCGCACCGCCTGCCACCAATGTTGGAAAGGGGATCTTAGGGCTGGCCGAGCAGGGGTGAGAGGCCTCCTGGCGAGGTTCCTCCCCTAGGATCGTACAGATAAGCAATCACCCCCCCTATAAATGGACACCACACACGAATAAGTTCTTAAGGTTTTTATCAGTATTCTTAGGCAGGTTATCGTAACGATACAGTGATAATGGGATCCAGGGATCCTGTTAAGCTTAGTCTCTGAGGGAAGGGGGTAGTGGGACAGTCTTAGTACCAGCCTGGTACAGGGATACCCTGCGCTCAGCTCTCAATCCTCGAGCTGGGGGGTTCTTCGGTATGGGCCGCGGCAGCGCCAGCAGGGCTCCGGAGATGGTTTCACGAAGATGGGCCGCAGCAGCGCCAGCAGGGCTCCAGAGATGGTTTCACGAAGATGGGCCGCGGCAGCGCCAGCAGGGCTCCAGAGATGGTTACACAAAGATGGGCCGCGGCAGCGCCAGCAGGGCTCCAGAGATGGTTTCACGAAGATGGGCCGCGGCAGCGCCAGCAGGGCTCCAGAGATGGTTTCACGAAGATGGGCTGCGGCAGCGCCAGCAGGGCTCCAGAGATGGTTTCACAAAGATAGGCCGCGGCAGCGCCAGCAGGGCTTCAAGGTGGTTACGGGTTCCACACGGATGAGTTCGTCTCGCTGTCTCTCGACTCCAGGATACAACTCCCGACCTGCTCTGGAGCTGCCCCAGTTATAGGTCTGGCGTCCTTTGCAGTCCGGACCCTTGCACCTGGGGGTCGGAGGGGGTGGGATGTGTGGGTCCAGACGCCAAGTAGGGGGGTGGAGCCAGCGCCCAGGGAGGCTGGAGGGCGATCGAAACCAAGCGTCAGGGGACGGTTGGGGACCATCAACACTCTTCCCCCCATTGATCTGTCAAGTGGTCTCGTTACCCCCCAGTAGGATGGAGGTGCCTCTGTGGGTCGGGCCGAGGCCACGAGGACTGGTCGTGGAGGGCCCAAAATGGAGTCTGAGTCTGAGATGGGGGTCTGGGATGGGGCTTGGACCAACCGAGGATGTCGAGAAGAGGTGGTCGAGTTCCAACGGGGGGAGAACTGGGGAC
Source organism: Lissotriton vulgaris (assembly GCF_964263255.1). Taxonomy (NCBI): domain Eukaryota; kingdom Metazoa; phylum Chordata; class Amphibia; order Caudata; family Salamandridae; genus Lissotriton; species Lissotriton vulgaris. Next base: position 219,744,484 of record NC_141696.1, on the reverse strand, counting down.
TGCCCGGAGGGGCGGCTCTCGTGGAGGGCGGATGGTGCTGCCCTCGGCCGGGGAACAGAGGTCGAGGTAGTTCGGGCCCCGCCATGCGGGGGAAGTGGTACCATGCCACGAGGCCAGGTCCAACACACGTCCCCCCCAGCTGAAGGCAGGGAGAGTCACCCATCTTCTTGGGTATTCTCCTCGCCGAGGCGGAAGAAGCGGGACAGGCCGTCTGCGTTGGCGTGGTCGTGCCTGGGCGATGCTCCACAGTGAAGTCGATCTCTTGCAGGGAGATGGACCAGCGCAACAGCTTTGGATTCTCCCCTCGCATCTGCATCAGCCACCGCAGAGGTCGGTGGTCAGTCTGCACCCAGAAGTGGGTAACGAAGAGATAGGGCCGGAGTTTCTTGAGGGCCCACACCACGGTGAAGGCCTCCCGCTCAATGGTGGACCAACCGAGGATGTTGAGGAGAGGTGGTCGAGTTCCAACAGGGGGAGAACTGGGGACTGCCTGGAGGGGCGGCTCTCGTGGAGGGTGGATGGTGCTGCCCTCGGCCGGGGAACAGAGGTCGAGGTAGTTTGGGCCCCGCCATGCGGGGGAAGTGGGACTACGCCACGAGGCCAGGTCCAACACAGAACCACACACACAACTACAACCATACACACAACCAAACACACCCACATGCACAACCACAACCACACACAACCACACACACAACCACAACCACACACACACAACACCATAACACACAACCAAACACCACACCACACACACCCACATGCACAACCACAACCACACACAACCACACACAACCACAGCCACACACACCCACACACACAACCACACACACACAACCACACACACAACCACAACCACACACACAACCACAACACCACACACACAACCACACACAACCACAGCCACACCCACCCACACATACACACACTCACACACAACCACACCCACAACCACCCACAACCACCACCACACACACAACAACACCCACACCTACACACACAACCACAACACCACACACACAACCACACACAACTGCACACACAACCACAACACCACACACACACAACCACACACACAGCCACACACACAGCCACACACAACCACACACACACAACCACGAACACAAACAACCACACACACAACCACACACACGACCACACACATACACACAACCACACACCCACACACACAACCACACACACACAGCCACACACACACACAACCACAAACACACACAACCACACACACACACACAACTACACACAACCACAACCAACAACACGCAACCACACACAAACACACACAACCACACCCACAACCACACCCACACCCACAACCACACACACACACAACCACAAACACAACCACACACACAACCACACACACAACCACACACACAAGCACACACAACCACACATAACCACACACACAGCCACAACCACACCCAACCACACACACCCAACCACACCCACAACCACACACACACACAACACACACACACAACCACACACAACCATAAAAACACACACAACCACACACACAACCACAACCACACACAACCACACACACTACCACACACAACCACACACACAACAACACACAACTATAAAAACACACACCACCACACACACAACCACAACCACACTGCTAGAAGGGGTGATCCCAAGGGGAGGACAGAATTTGCTCCTGGCCACCTCGAGACCCACCTCTCCCAGGAACACTGCAGAGCACTGGCAGGAGACCCTTCAGGGGAAGAGTCTCGTCTCTAGGATCGCACACGCTGAGCTCGCACCACTCTACAAAGGGACACCACACAGTAGGTTCTGAGGAACGGTTCTTTTATCGATCAGAATATCTGGATCTTTATGATCCTCAGGTCACGTATGTACAAGCAGAACAAGGGTTCATAGAGTCTCGGTAAGGATAGGGGTAGCGGGACAGTCTCAATTGTTCAGGGTCAAAGGCAACAGCGTATCCGGCACACAGCTCTCAATCCTCGAGCCGGGGTAATACGGTAAGATCTTGGGTCCAGCCGGACCAGAGTAGTCTCCGAGCTGCGACCAAGTCAGCAGGGCTCGAGCAGGAATGAACAGGAGGTCTTACGTTTTTTGGGGAGCCGCGATCCAATCCGCAGGGCTCAGGTGTTCTCAGAGTTCAAGGGAGCCGCGACCACGTCAGCAGGGCTCAGATGGTTCAGGCAGAAGTCCGTCTCTGCCAAGTTTGAGCTACGACGATGTCAGCAGGGCTCGCCAAGATTCAAGAGTTCAGGTAGCGTTTCTTCTTCGATGTTCCATTGAGCCGTGACCACGTCAGCACGGCTCTCTTGTTCCAGGATTCAACTGCCTGCTCGTTTCAGAACACCCCTTGTTATAGGTCTGTTCTCCTTTGAAGTCCGGAGTCCTCGCAGGCAGGGGTTTTAGCGCCTGGGGGCCGCTTGTCGGGGTTTCCTGCCACCCGGCCCTTTGATCCTTTGAAGTTGGGTCTGGAGGGATCCCAGACACCCAGCATGCGTGGAGCCAACCCCCAGGGAGGCCAGAGGGGCGATCAAAACTCACCTCCCGCGAGGAGGTCAGAGGTGTGAGCAAAACTGCTCCTCCCTTATCTTGCTGGTGGGAAACTCTCTATCCCCCCAGCCGGGCATGGCGCGTCTAGGACCTAGGCCTCGCTGGGGCCGGGGCCGGCCATTTTAGGTACAAGGGCATGGTTACCGGAGGCCTACGGGTGTGGGGGCATCCGGTACCGGGAGGATAGAGGGTAGGGACGGGGAAGTCTTGTCCTATTCGTGGGGTCATGGAGGGAGTGGGTCGGGTAGGCCATGATATTCAGGGATCTGGCGTGGTGCACGGGTCAGGGTTGGGACGCTACGGGTCAGGGGGTTCCACGCCATGAGGCCGGGTCCAACACACACTACCATGCACAACCACACACACAGCCACAACCACACACAAACACACACACAAACACACACACACACACAGCCACATGCAACCACAACCACACACACATCACCCATACCCACACACACCACCACAACACCACACACACAACCAAATACAACCGTGCACACAACCACAACACCACACACACACAACCACACCCACACACACAACCACAACCACACCCACAACCACACACACAACCACACACACAACCACACACACCCACACACACAACCACACACACAACCACACACCCACACATACACCCACACACACAACCACACACACACACAACCACACCCACATGACACCCACACCCACACGCACACCAGACACACAAACAACCACACCCACACCACACACACACAACCACAAACACAACCTCACCCACAACCACACCCACACACAACCACACACACCACACCTACACACCACACACAACGACACCCACAACCACACACAGCCACACACACAACCACGCACACATACAACCACACCCACACAGAACACCACACTACCACACGCACACAACCACACACACAAAACCACACACACACACACACACACACACCACAACAACACACACAACCACACCCACACACACAACCACAACCACACACACAACTACAACCATACACAACCAAACACAACCACACACACCCCACACACAACCACACACACAGCCACACATACAGCCACACACAACCACACACACAACCACAACCACAACCACACACACAGCTACACACACAACACACAACCACATGACACAACCACACACGCAACCACAGACAACCATACACACACACAACCACAACCACACACACACAACACCACAACACACAACCACACACCACACCACACACACCACATGCACAACCACAACCACACACATAACCACACACCACACACACCCACACACAAAACCACACTCACAACCACAACCACACACACACACAACCACACACACACACCCACAACCACACCCCCACACACACAACAACACACATAACCACATACACAACCACACACAACCACACACACACACACCACAACACCACGCACAACCACACACAACCACACACACACACAGCCACACATACAACCACACACACACAACACACACACAACCACACACAACCATAAAACACACACAACCACACACACAACCACACACACAACCACACACAACGACACACACTACCACACACACACACACACAACCACACACAACCATAAAAACACACACAACCACACACACAACCACAACCACACTACCATGCACAACCACACACACAACCGCAACCACACACACAGCCACACACAACACACAACCGCAACCACACATACAACCACACACACAACCACAGACAACCACACACACAACCACAACCACAACACCACACACAACCGCACACACAACCACAACACCACACACACACAACCACACACACACACATCCACACACAACCACAACCACACACACAACCACACACACACACACACACACCCAGACACACAATCACACACACAACCACACACCCACACACACAACCCCACACACACACAACCACACACACATGACACACACACACCCACACGCACACCACACACACCCACAGCCACACCCACACCACACACACACAACCACACACACAACCACACCCACAACCACACCCACACATAACCATACACACAACCACACACACACAACCACACACACCACACCCACACACCACACACAACCACACCTACAACCACACACAACCACACCCACAACCACACACACATACAACCACACCCACACAGACAACCACACAACCACACGCATACAACTGCACACACACAACCACACACACAACCACATACACACACCACGACACCATACACAACCACACCCACACACACAACCACAAACACAACTACAACCATACACACAACCAAACACAACCGCACACAATCCCACACACAACCACACACAGCCACACACACAGCCACACACAACCACACACACAACCACAACCACACACACAACCACACACACAGCCACACACACAACACACAACCACACACACAACCACTGACAACCACACACACACAACCACAACCACAACCACACACACCACACCACAACACACAACCACACACCAAACCACACACACCACATGCACAACCACACACACAACCACACACCACACACCCCACCAACAAACACAACCACACTCACAACCACAACAACAACCACAACCACACTCACACACAACCACAATCACACACAAACACAACCACACACACCACACCCACACACCACATACAACCACACCCACAACCACACACAACCACACACACATACAACCACACCCACACAGACAACCACACAACCACAACCACACACACAACCACAACCACACACACACAACCACACACACACACCCACAACCACACACTCACACACAACAACACACACAACCACATACACAACCACACACACACACACCACAACACCATACACAACCACACCCACACACAACCACACACACAACCACACACACAACCACACACACACACCCACACACACAACCACAAACCCACACATACACCCAAACACACAACCACACACACATGACACACACACCCACAGGCACACCACACACACAACCACACCCACACCACACGCACACAACCACACACACCACACCCACACACCACATACAACCACACACAACCACACACACATACAACCACACCCACACAGACAACCACACAACCATATGCACACAACCACACACACAACCACACACACACACACACACACACACACCACAACACCACACACAACCACACCCACACACACAACCACAACCACATACACAACTCCAACCATACACACAACCAAACACAACCACACACAACCCCACACACAACCACACACACAGCCACACACACAGCCACACACAACCACACACAACCACAACCACACACAACCACAACCACACACACAGCCACACACACAACACACAACCACAACCACACACACAACCACAGACAACCACATACACACAACCACAACCACACCCACACAACACCACAATACACAACCACACACCACACCACATGCACAACCACACCCACACACACAATCACACCCACCCACACACACAACACTCACAACCACAACCACACTCACAAACAACCACAATCACACACACACAACCTCACACAACCACAACCAGAACCACACACACAACCACAACCACACACACACAACCACACACACACCCACAACCACGCACCCACTCACACAACAACACACACAACCACATAAACAACCACACACAACCACACACACACATACCACAACACCACACACAACCACACCCACACACAACCACACACACAACCACAACCACACACAACTACAATCATACACACAACCAAACACAGCCACACACACAGCCACACACACAGCCACACACAAACACACACACACACACAACCTCAACCTCAACCACGCACACAACCACAACCACACACACAGCCACACACACAACACACAACCACAACCACATACACAACCACATACACAACCACACACACCACAACAACACACACAACCACACCCACACACACAACCACAACCACACACACAACTACAACCATACACAACCAAACACAACCACACACACCCCACACACAACCACACACACAGCCACACATACAGCCACACACAACCACACACACAACCACAACCACACACACAACCTCAACCACACACACAGCCACACACACAACCACACATACAGCCACACACAACCACACACACAACCACAACCACACACACAACCACAACCACACACACAGCCACACACACAACACACAACCACACACACAACCACACACGCAACCACAGACAACCATACACACACACAACCACACCACACACACACACACAACACCACAACACACAACCACACACCACACCACACACACCACATGCACAACCATAACCACACACATAACCACACACCACACACACCCACACACAAAACCACACTCACAACCACAACCACACACACACACAACCACACACACACACCCACAACCACACCCCCACACACACAACAACACACATAACCCCATACACAACCACACACAACCACACACACACACACCACAACACCACGCACAACCACACACAACCACACACACACACAGCCACACATACAACCACACACACACAACACACACACAACCACACACAAAACCACACTCACAACCACACACACACACAACCACACACCCACACCCACAACCACACCCCCACACACACAACAACACACATAACCACATACACAACCACACACAACCACACACACACACACCACAACACCACGCACAACCACACACAACCACACACACACACAGCCACACATACAACCACACACACACAACACACACACAACCACACACAACCATAAAACACACACAACCACACACACAACCACACACACAACCACACACAACCACACACACTACCACACACACACACACATAACCACACACAACCATAAAAACACACACAACCACACACACAACCACAACCACACTACCATGCACAACCACACACACAACCGCAACCACACACACAGCCACACACAACACACAACCGCAACCACACATACAACCACACACACAACCACAGACAACCACACACACAACCACAACACCACACACAACCACACACACAACCACAACACCACACACACACAACCACACACACACACATCCACACACAACCACAACCACACACACAATCACACACACACACACACACCCAGACACACAATCACACACACAACCACACACCCACACACACAACCCCACACACACACAACCACACACACATGACACCCACACACACACCACACACACCACACACACCCACAGCCACACCCACACCACACACACACAACCCCACACACAACCACACCCACAACCACACCCACACATAACCATACACACAACCACACACACACAACCACACACACCACACATACAGCCACACACAACCACACACACAACCACAACCACACACACAACCACAACCACACACACAGCCACACACACAACACACAACCACACACACAACCACACACGCAACCACAGACAACCATACACACACACAACCACAACCACACACACACAACACCACAACACACAACCACACACCACACCACACACACCACATGCACAACCACAACCACACACATAACCACACACCACACACACCCACACACAAAACCACACTCACAACCACAACCACACACACACACAACCACACACACACACCCACAACCACACCCGCACACACACAACAACACACATAACCACATACACAACCACACACAACCACACACACACACACCACAACACCACGCACAACCACACACAACCACACACACACACAGCCACACATACAACCACACACACACAACACACACAGAACCACACACAACCATAAAACACACACAACCCCACACACAACCACACACACAACCACACACAACCACACACACAACCACAACACCACACACACACAACCACACACACACACATCCACACACAACCACAACCACACACACAACCACCCACACACACACACACCCAGACACACAATCACACACACAACCACGCACACACAACCCCACACACACACAACCACACACACATGACACACACACACCCACACGCACACCACACACACCCATAGCCACACCCACACCACACACACACAACCACACACACAACCACACCCACAACCACACCCACACATAACCATACACACAACCACACACACACAACCACACACACCACACCCACACACCACACACAACCACACCCACAACCACACACAACCACACCCACAACCACACACACATACAACCCCACCCACACAGACAACCACACAACCACACGCATACAACTGCACACACACAACCACACACACAACCACATACACACACCACGACACCACACACAACCACACCCACACACACAACCACAAACACAACTACAACCATACACACAACCAAACACAACCGCACACAATCCCACACACAACCACACACAGCCACACACACAGCCACACACAACCACACACACAACCACAACCACACACACAACCACACAAACAGCCACACACACAACCACACACAACCACTGACAACCACACACACACAACCACAACCACAACCACACACACCACACCACAACACACAACCACACACCAAACCACACACACCACATGCACAACCACACACCACACACCCCACCAACAAACACAACCACACTCACAACCACAACCACACTCACACACAACCACAATCACACACAAACACAACCGCACACACCACACCCACACACCACATACAACCACACCCACAACCACACACAACCACACACACATACAACCACACCCACACAGACAACCACACAACCACAACCACACACACAACCACACACACACAACCACACACACACACCCACAACCACACACTCACACACAACAACACACACAACCACATACACAACCACACACACACACACACCACAACACCATACACAACCACACCCACACACAACCACACACACACACCCACACACACAACCACACACACACACCCACACACACAACCACAAACCCACACATACACCCAAACACACAACCACACACACATGACACACACACCCACAGGCACACCACACACACAACCACACCCACACCACACACACACAACCACACACACCACACCCACACACCACATACAACCACACCCACAACCACACACAACCACACACACATACAACCACACCCACACAGACAACCACACAACCATATGCACACAACCGCACACACACAACCACACACACAACCACACACACACACACACACCACAACACCACACACAACCACACCCACACACACAACCACAACCACATACACAACTCCAACCATACACACAACCAAACACAACCACACACAACCCCACACACAACCACACACACAGCCACACACACAGCCACACACAACCACACACAACCACAACCACACACAACCACACACACAGCCACACACACAACACACAACCACAACCACACACACAACCACAGACAACCACATACACACAACCACAACCACACCCACACAACACCACAATACACAACCACACACCACACCACATGCACAACCACACCCACACACACAATCACACCCACCCACACACACAACACTCACAACCACAACCACACTCACAAACAACCACAATCACACACACACAACCTCACACAACCACAACCAGAACCACACACACAACCACAACCACACACACACAACCACACACACACCCACAACCACGCACCCACTCACACAACAACACACACAACCACATAAACAACCACACACAACCACACACACACATACCACAACACCACACACAACCACACCCACACACAACCACACACACAACCACAACCACACACAACTACAATCATACACACAACCAAACACAGCCACACACACAGCCACACACACAGCCACACACAAACACACACACACACACAACCTCAACCACACACACAACCACAACCACACACACAGCCACACACACAACACACAACCACAACCACATACACAACCACACCCACACACAACTACAATCATACACACAACCAAACACAGCCACACACACAGCCACACACACAGCCACACACAAACACACACACCCACACAACCACACACACACACACACACAACCACACACACACACACAACCACAAGCATGCGCTATGTAGGAGAGAGACCTACAGCCATCACCACACTTTTGGGGGAAAAAATGTGCACGCGTTGCAATTCTTGCAATGCAACACGTGCACATATTGGCGATTTCCTTGCGGGAGCGCGCGGCACCAAATGGTGGCGCCATAGGGTCGCATGCTCCTGCAAGGGAATCGCGCAGGCCCCCTCTCCCTGCTGCCGCGCAAATTCCAGGAGTTAAAAAACCATCTGGAATTTAAACTTATTTTCGTGTGCTCACTGTTTTGGATATTGTTTTGTAATTAAGTTGTTAGGTGCTGAACCTTTTTGCTTTAATGTTGCTATTGGAAACCAAGACTAACCCCAGCTCTAGCCCGGACATAGCCACAACCATCCCAGACAGCTGCAAGATCTCCCGCAAGGACAGCACCAACCGACCAGCAGGATGCATCGCCATTGTCCACAAAAACACCCTCTGCCTGATCACCCTCTCGGGCGATCCAACGACAACCATGGAGCACCTTCACTTCCACATCCAGATCCAGACCAACCCCAACACCACCCTTCACGGCACCCTTGTCTACAGACCTCCTGTCCCCCACCAGCGCCTTTCACCAACACCATCATTGACTTTATTGCACCCCAGGCTCTCTCATCTGATGATTACATCCTACTCAGTGACATCAACTTTCACCTGGACAACCCCATTGACCAGAACACTGCATCCCTTCTGAAAAACCTCACCAACATAGGACTCTAGCAGCTAGTAACCTCTCCAGCCCATGCATCAGGACACACACTTGACCCTGTCTTCTCCGCCAGCAAAACATCACCAACATCCACACCACCAAACTCCTCTGGACTGACCACCACTGCGTGCACTTCGCCTTCATCAAACCCACCGTACAGCCCCCCGGCCGTAACAGGAACAAGGTGACTGAAGAACATCTCACCGCCTCCCTCAGCACTACCACGCCACTGATGTCTTCTGACGCTAATACCTCAGCATGCAACCTCCACCGATAGATTTCCAACTGCTCCGACATTCTGGCACCCCTCAAGAAGGCATCCAGCAAGCAACACTCCAAGAAAGCAGGCTGGTTCAATCCTGCCCTCCACATGTCCAGACTCACCTGTAGACAACTTGAGAAGCGATGGAGGAACAATATAAACCCGGAAACTCATGCAACATTCAAAGCCGCCATCACCGCACACCACCTCCTCCTCGAAAGCGCCCCTCCAAGACAGAATCAACACCAACGTACAAAACAGCAAAGAACTCTTCACCATCATCTAGGAGTTTGCCAGGCCCAACAGTTAGACCACAGACGTCCCATCCTCCCAAGAGATCTGCACCAAACTTGGCACCTTCTTCCACCACAAGATCAGGCAGATCTATGACAGCTTCGACACCCAAGACCCTCCCACCATGCCTTACACCACCGCATCTAACCACGCAGCACCCCAACAGATCCTGCTCAACGGAACCCCTCTCACCACAGAGGGCACACTCAAGACCATAATAAACATCCACTCTGTAGCCCCCTTGGACCCATGCCTGCACTGCATCTTCCATACAGCAGCCACCTCCATCGCTCCAGAGCTTTGCTGCACCATCAACTGCTCGATCAAGGCCGCCTACTTCCCCGAAGACCGGAAACCACCAAGATCAACCCCCTTCTGAAGAAGCCATCTGCCAATCTGACAGACCTTAAAAACTTCAGACCCATCTTTCTGCTCCCCTTCCCAGCCAAGGTTATCGGAGGTCATCAATGCCCAACTCTCTGAATTAATTGAAGTTAACTATGTCCTGGATACCTCCCAATCCGGCTTCTGAAGCAACCACAGCACAGAGACCGCACTCCTGGCCGCCACAGACAACATCTGCTCCCTCCTCGACTGGGGCTAAACCTCAGCCCTCATTCTTCTGGACCTTTTGGCCACCTTCGACACTGTCTCCCACTGCACCCTAATCACAAGACTTCATGAATCTGGCATCCGCGACAAGACCCTGGACTGGATCCACTCCTTCCTCACCAGTTGAACACAGCGAGTCAGACTACCTCCGTTCTTTTCAGAACCCATAGAGATCAGTTCGGAGTGCCCCAGGGCTCTCTCTCTGAGCCGCACCCTCTTCAATGTCTACATGGCCCCACTCGCAGCCATCGTCAGGGACCACGGACTCAACATCGTCTTCGACGCTGATGACACCTAAGCATGAGCGAATTTTGCGGATCTCGCGTTCGCGAATTTTGCGGATTTGCGGATTCGCAATCCGCAAAATCCGCGAATTCCCGCGAATTTGCGGATTTTTTTTTTTTTTGTGTTCGCCCGTGTTTCTGCCAGTTCGCGAGGGTTTTGTACACTTTCGCAAATTGCGAACTTACCTGTCGGGTCGCAAGTTTCGCGAACTTGTTGTTTCTACGTGTCCAGCCTGTTTGGGACACTCTTCTTCATCACTGCCACTCTCTGTCACCACTGCCACTCTCTGACTACTCATGCCACCCTCTGGCCCACCCATGCCACCCTCTGTTTCATCACCACACCCTCTGGTTGTCCAGTGTACATTATTTTCGGCAAAGCAAAGCACACCTTCCCTGCCTCAAGTGACCTGAATTAATTTGGGGCTGATTCATGTGTCACAGAATATTTTTTTAGCTGGCACCTGCTTCCTTAGTGCGCCCTGATTAGTGATCTTTTGCACTTGCTAAGTGCTTTCATTGTTGCAAAATTAGTTACAACACCTGCCCTGCCCCAACTGACAATAATGAATTAGGGGCTGATTAATGGATTTTAACTTCCAGCCTGGCTCCTGCTTGTCTCCCTTAGCTGTAATTCAGGACCTTTGTGGCATATGTGTAACTATTCTGAGGTTCAGAGCAGGGTCACATACTAGTTTCAACTGGCAACTGAACTCTGGAGGGGCCCCTCAGGAAGCACTCCAGGAAATGGCTACTAATGATGAGCCTGAACTTTTGAACCTGGTAAGTAGTTACTTTCAGTTTTGCTAAAATCGTATTTCTGCAATTTTGCACTTATTCGCGGGGCGCGAACTCACGCGAACAGTGCGAGCAGTGCGAGCAAAATCCGCTGCTCGCGGATTTGCGGATTTTGCGGGAAATTCGCAAATCTCGCGGATTGCGGATTTCCCGAAAATCCGCAAAATCCGCGAGCGGAACGGATTTTCCGCCCACGCCTAATGACACCTAGCTGATCCTCACCAACGCACCTACAGCCACCGGAAACAACTTCCACAGTGGGATGAAGGCCGTTGCCACCTGGATGAAAGACAGTTGCCTCAACTTAACTTGGACAAGACCGCAGTCCTCATCCTGGGACCTACCACCTCAGCTTGGGACGACTCCTGTTGGCCAACTGCATTGGGACCCCAAACATCCCACAGACCATGCACAAAACCTCAGCATCATCCAGGACTCCTCACTCACAATGAACCACCAGAACCACGCTGTATTATCATCATGCTTCCACACCCTTTTGCTGCTTTGAAATACATTCAGATGGTTCCCCACGAAATCGAGAAAGATGGTCACCCAATCACTCATCAGCAGCAGACTCGAATTGATTACGGCAACGCACTCAACGTCGGCATCACCCAGAAACTCCACAGCAAACTACAGAACATTCAAAATGCCGCAGCCAGACTGGTCCTCAACATCCCCCGCCACAGCCGGATCACTGAAACAATATCGATGTAAAAAAAATCGAGTTACAAAAATATTGAGGTAAAAATATAGAATATCAAAATATCGACCTCCTATCTCCAAACAGGTAAGTACAAAAATATCGAATCAAAAATATTGATGTAAAAAACTATAGTTAGTCAAAATATCGAATTTTTAAAAATGCTTTAAATTAATTAAAAATTAATTAAATAATAAATATAATTGACTTAAACTACTTAAATAACCTTGAAATTAATAATTAATTACTATAATTAAAAACATTTTTTTTTACAAATTAATTTGTTAATACATATATATATATATATAAACATAATATTAATAAAATATTTACAATATTTTTACCGTAGGATAGCGGAAAGTGTAAAATTTACTCTCACCACTCCATTAAGTGCAACAGTAGAGAAAGCGTTGGATAGCGTAGGGGTTAAAATTACTATTCCCACTCCAGAGAGTGCAACAGTAGGGAAAGCGTTGGATAGTGGAGGGGGTAAAAATTACTATTCCCACTCGACAGAGTGCAACAGTAGGAAAGCGTTGGATAGCGTAGGGGTAAAAATTACTATTCCCACTCCAAAGAGTGCAACAGTAGGGAAAGCATTGGATAGCGTAGCGGTAAAAATTACTATTCCCACTCCAGAAAGTGCAACAGTAGGGAAAGCGTTGGATAGTGGGAGGGTTAAAATTACTATTCCCACTCCAGAGAGTGCAACAGTAGTGAAAACGTTGGGTAGCGTAGGGGTAACAATTACTATTCCCACTCCAGAGAGTGCAACAGTATAGAAAGCGTTGGATAGTGTAGGGGTAAAAATTACTATTCCCACCCCAGAGAGTGCAACAGTAGGGAAAGCGTTGGATAGCGTAGGGGTAAAAATTACTATTCCCACTCCAGTGAGTGCAACAGTAGGGAAAGCGTTGGATAGCGTAGGGGTAAAAATTACTATTCCCACTCCAAAGACCGCAACAGTAGGCAAAGCGTTGGATAGCGGGAGGGTTAAAATTACTATTCCTACTCCAGAGAGTGCAACAGTAGGGAAAGCGTTGGATAGCATAGGAGTAAAAATTACTATTCTCACTCCAGAGATTGCAACAGTATAGAAAGTGTTGGATAGCGTAGGGGTAAAAATTACTATTCCCACTCCAGAGAGTGCAACAGTAGGGAAAGCGTTGGATAGCGAAGGGGTAAAATGTACTATTCCCAATCCACAGAGTGCAACAGTAGGGAAAGCGTTGGATAGCGTAGGGGTAAAAAGTACTATTCCCACTCCAAAGAGTGCAACAGTAGGGAAAGCATTGGATAGCGTACCGGTAAAAATTACTATTCCCACTCCAGAAAGTGCAACAGTAGGGAAAGCGTTGGATAGCGGGAGGGTTAAAATTACTATTCCCACTCCAGAGAGCGCAACAGTATAGAAAGCGTTGGATAGCGTAGGGGTAAAAATTACTATTCCCACCCCAGAGAGTGCAACAGTAGGGAAAGCGTTGGATAGCGTAGGGGTAAAAATTACTATTCCCACTCCAGTGAGTGCAACAGTAGGGAAAGCGTTGGATAGCGTAGGGGTAAAAATTACTATTCCCACTCCAAAGACCGCAACAGTAGGCAAAGCGTTGGATAGCGGGAGGGTTAAAATTACTATTCCTACTCCAGAGAGTGCAACAGTAGGGAAAGCGTTGGATAGCATAGGAGTAAAAATTACTATTCTCACTCCAGAGATTGCAACAGTATAGAAAGTGTTGGATAGCGTAGGGGTAAAAATTACTATTCCCACTCCAGAGAGTGCAACAGTAGGGAAAGCGTTGGATAGCGAAGGGGTAAAATGTACTATTCCCAATCCACAGAGTGCAACAGTAGGGAAAGCGTTGGATAGCGTAGGGGTAAAAAGTACTATTCCCACTCCAAAGAGTGCAACAGTAGGGAAAGCATTGGATAGCGTACCGGTAAAAATTACTATTCCCACTCCAGAAAGTGCAACAGTAGGGAAAGCGTTGGATAGCGGGAGGGTTAAAATTACTATTCCCACTCCAGAGAGCGCAACAGTATAGAAACCGTTGGATAGCGTAGGGGTAAAAATTACTATTCCCACTCCAGAGATTGCAACAGTAGGGAAAGTGTTGGATAGCATAGGGGTAAAAATTACTATTCCCACTCCAAAGAGTACAACAGTAGGGAAAGCATTGGATAGCGTAGGGGTAAAAATTACTATTCCTACTCCAGAAAGTGCAACAGAAGGGAAATCATTGAATAGCGGGAGGGTTAAAATTACTATCCCCACTCCAGAGAGTGCAACAGTAGGGAAAGTGTTGGATAGCGTAGGGGTAAACATTACTATTCCCACTCCAAAGAGTGCAACAGTAGGGAAAGTGTTGGATAGCGTAGGGGTAAAAATTACTATTCCCACTCCATAGAGCGCAACAGTATAGAAAGCGTTGGATAGCGTAGGGGTAAAAATTACTATTCCCACTCCAGAGATTGCAACAGTAGGGAAAGTGTTGGATAGCATAGGGGTAAAAAATTACTATTCCCACTCCAGTGAGTGCAACAGTAGGGAAAGCGTTGGATAGCGTAGGGGTAAAAATGACTATTCCCACTCCAGGGAGTGCAACAGCAGGCAAAGCGTTGGATAGCGGTAGTGTTAAAATTACTATTCCCACTTCAGAGAGTGCACCAGTAGGGAAAGCGTTGGATAGGGTAGGGGTAAAAATCACTATTCCTACTCCAGAGATTGCAACAGTATAGAAAGTGTTGGATAGCGTAGGGGTAAAAATTACTATTCCCACTCCAGTGAGTGCAACAGTAGCGAAAGCGTTGGATAGCGTAGGGGTGAAAATTACTATTCCCACTCCAGAGAGTGCAACAGTAGGCAAAGCGTTGGATAGCGGGAGTGTTAAAATTACTATTCCCACTCCAGAGAGTGCACCAGTAGGGAAAGCGTTGGATAGCGTAGGGGTAAAAATTACTATTCCTACTCCAGAGATTGCAACAGTATAGAAAGTGTTGGATAGCGTAGGAGTAAAAATTACTATTCCTACTCCAGAGAGTGCAACGGTAGGGAAAGCGTTGGATAGCGTAGGGGTCAAAATTACTATTCTCACTCCAAAGAGTACAACAGTAGGGAAAGCATTGGATAGCGTAGGGGTAACAATTACTATTCCTACTCCAGAAAGTGCAACAGAAGGGAAATCGTTGGATAGCGGGAGGGTTAAAATTACTATTCCCACTCCAGAGAGCGCAACAGTATAGAAAGCGTTGGATAGCGTAGGGGTAAAAATTACTATTCCCACTCCAGAGATTGCAACAGTAGGGAAAGTGTTGGATAGCATAGGGGTAAAAATTACTATTCCCACTCCAAAGAGTACAACAGTAGGGAAAGCATTGGATAGCGTAGGGGTAAAAATTACTATTCCTACTCCAGAAAGTGCAACAGAAGGGACATCGTTGGATAGCGGGAGGGTTAAAATTACTATCCCCACTCCAGAGAGTGCAACAGTAGGGAAAGTGTTGGATAGCGTAGGGGTAAACATTACTATTCCCACTCCAAAGAGTGCAACAGTAGGGAAAGTGTTGGATAGCGTAGGGGTAAAAATTACTATTCCCACTCCAGAGAGCGCAACAGTATAGAAAGCGTTGGATAGCGTAGGGGTAAAAATTACTATTCCCACTCCAGAGATTGCAACAGTAGGGAAAGTGTTGGATAGCATAGGGGTAAAAATTACTATTCCCACTCCAGTGAGTGCAACAGTAGGGAAAGCGTTGGATAGCGTAGGGGTAAAAATGACTATTCCCACTCCAGGGAGTGCAACAGCAGGCAAAGCGTTGGATAGCGGTAGTGTTAAAATTACTATTCCCACTTCAGAGAGTGCACCAGTAGGGAAAGCGTTGGATAGGGTAGGGGTAAAAATCACTATTCCTACTCCAGAGATTGCAACAGTATAGAAAGTGTTGGATAGCGTAGGAGTAAAAATTACTATTCCTACTCCAGAGAGTGCAACGGTAGGGAAAGCGTTGGATAGCGTAGGGGTCAAAATTACTATTCTCACTCCAAAGAGTACAACAGTAGGGAAAGCATTGGATAGCGTAGGGGTAAAAATTACTATTCCTACTCCAGAAAGTGCAACAGAAGGGAAATCGTTGGATAGCGGGAGGGTTAAAATTACTATCCCCACTCCAGAGAGTGCAACAGTAGGGAAAGTGTTGGATAGCGTAGGGGTAAAAATTACTATTCCCACTCCAGTGAGTGCAACAGTAGCGAAAGCGTTGGATAGCGTAGGGGTGAAAATTACTATTCCCACTCCAGAGAGTGCAACAGTAGGCAAAGCGTTGGATAGCGGGAGTGTTAAAATTACTATTCCCACTCCAGAGAGTGCACCAGTAGGGAAAGCGTTGGATAGCGTAGGGGTAAAAATTACTATTCCTACTCCAGAGATTGCAACAGTATAGAAAGTGTTGGATAGCGTAGGAGTAAAAATTACTATTCCTACTCCAGAGAGTGCAACAGTAGGGAAAGCGTTGGATAGCGTAGGGGTCAAAATTACTATTCTCACTCCAAAGAGTACAACAGTAGGGAAAGCATTGGATAGCGTAGGGGTAAAAATTACTATTCCTACTCCAGAAAGTGCAACAGAAGGGAAATCGTTGGATAGCGGAAGGGTTAAAATTACTATCCCCACTCCAGTGAGTGCAACAGTAGGGAAAATGTTGGATAGCGTAGGGGTAAAAATTACTATTCCCACTCCAAAGAGTGCAACAGTCGGGAAAGTTTTGGATAGCGTAGGGGTAAAAATTACTATTCCTACTCCAGAAAGTGCAACAGCAGGGAAAGCATTGGATAGCGGGAGATTTAAAATTACTATTTCCACTCCAAAGAGTGCAACAGCAGGGAAAGCGTTGGATAGCGTTGGGGTAAAAATTACTATTCACACTCCAGAGAGTGCAACAGTAGAGAAAGTAAATACTTCATATATGAATACAAATAAATTAAATATTAATAGCAAATACAAATTAATTAACAATAATGAACAATTTTATATAATATAATAATTAATCAATTAAAAATACCCAGAAAATAATTATTACAAATAATTACCTATTAATACAAATTATTTACCAATAACAATTAATTAATTAACAATTAAAAATGTATTAATAATTACAACAAAACAAAACCAAAAAATAAATAACAATATTTATGTATTCACAATTAAATTACTTCCCACCCTATTCCCCTATAAACCCACAACCCACTACAGAAAATAAATTAATAAAATGAATATAATTAACAATTAAACTATTAATTAAAATTAATTATCAATTATATTTTAATTAATTACCAATTTTAAATGTATATATCAATTAATTCCAAATAAATACAAAAAATAAATTAAAAAATGTAATTAATTATAATTAATTTACTTCCCACCCTATTCCCCTATAAACCCACAACCCGCTACAGAAAATACATTAATACAATTTACATAATTATAAATTAATCAATTAACTTAAATTATTTATCAATTATATTTTAATTATTTACCAATTAAAAATGTCAATATCAATTAATTCAAAATAAATACATTAAAACATTTAAATAATTAAATTTAAATTACTTCCCACCCTATTCCCCTATAAACCCACAAACCGCTACAGAAAATACATTAATAAAATTAAAATAACTTTCAATTAATCAATTAATTAAAATAATTAACAATTATATTTTACTTAATTACCAATTAATTATCAATTAACAATTAATTCTAAATAAATACCAATAAATAGATTAACATATGTAATTAATTATAATTAAATTACTTCCCACCCTATTCCCCTATAAACCCACAACCCGCTACAGAATTATATTACGCAAAAATGAAATACTATAATAATAATTAATTATAATAATTTATAAAACAAATATACACTTTTAACATATATACTAAAATAAAAAATACTTTAAAAAATTAATATTAACTTACTTACCTCAAATTCGATATTTTTGTTGTCTATATTCTGTCATTCTATATTTTTGTTGTCTATATTCTGTCATTCTATATTTTTGTATTCTATATTCTGTCATTCTATATTTTTGTTGCCGATATTCTGTCATTCTATATTTTTGCTGTCTATATTCTGTCCATTCGATATTTTGTCCATTCTATATTTTTTGATTCGATAGTTATGCTATTCTATTCGATATTTTTGAAGTCTATATTCTGTCCATTCGATATTGTGTCCATTCTATATTTTAAACTCGATATTATTGTAACTCGATATTAAAAACTCGATATTTTGACTGTATACCGCCACAGCCACATCACTGAACACCTTCAATAACTCCACTGGCTCCCAGTCAACAAAAGTATCACTTTCAAGCTCTTCACACATGCCTACAAAGCCCACCAAGATGTAGGACCAGCATATCTGAACCACCACCTCTCATTACACGTACCCACCAGACACCTCTGTTCCACCCAACTTGCCCTGGCTGCTGTCCAACAGACCCATTAGGCCAGAACTGGAGGAAGATCCTTCTCTTACCTCACTGCCAGGACCTGGAACACCCTGCCTCTTCACTTCAGGCAATCCACGTCGCTGACCCAATACAGGAAGGATCTCAAGACCTGGCTCTTCGATTGAACCCCTGCGCCCAGACGGATCAGCAGCACCCTCCTCTTCCCCCCCCCCCCAGTGCCTTGAGATCCTCACGGGTGAGTAGCCCCACTATACAAACCCCTGATTGACTGATTTTACCTTTGCCACTGGTTTCGTGTAGAGCAGCGTCACATACCCCAGGAAGTCTGGCTCATTCCCAACTTGCGCAGAACTGCCATAAGATACAGTCAACCTAGCGTATAGAACGCTTTCTCGATATCCAAGGAGGCCACCAGTGAGTAATACTTGTATGCCCAGCCCAGTATATAATCCTGAGCAATCACCACAAGTTAAGAAACGTATTCCTGACAGTAATAAACCCCTTTCTGATCTGGGTGTACCAGTCTGTGATTAACCAAAGCAAGAGTATTTTGTAGTCAAGGTTCAACAGAGATAATAGGTGGTCTAAACCTACATTCAGTGGGTTCCGGCCAGGTTTTTTAAGGACTAATATGTGTGCCTCTTTCATGGACTCTTGCAAGATACCCCTTGGCCGCGATATACACCTGCAGCAATCATGGTGCCAATTTAGAGCTGTATGCAGTATAAACGTCAACAGGGAAACCATCTGCTCTGGGAGTTTTACCTCTCGCTATCTGTGTTAGTGCAACTTACACTTCCTCCATTGTAATGGGAGTCTTGAATTCCTGTCTCTGAAGTATATTTACAGTGGGAAGCGTAATCTGATCTAAATAATTGAAAGCTGCTAACTGGTCTGCCCCTAAATGTTGCTTTGCAAAGATCTCGATAATAAGCCTGGCCCTTTTTGCAGGGTTATCCCCAAACATTTTGCCTTCTTCCTCTTATTTTTTCTGACCTATTTTTGTTGGCTTTAGGACTATGGGCACTTTACCACTGCTAACCTAGTGCTAAAGTGCATATGCTCTCTGTCTAACTTGTATTAGTGATTGGTTTATCCATGATTGGGATATTTGATTTACTAATAAGTCCCTGGTAAATTGAACCAGGTGTGCCCAGGGCCTGTAAATTAAATGCTAATAGTGGGCCTGCAGCACGGAATCTGCCACCCACATGAGGAGCACTGAAAAAATGTCTCAGACCTTCCACTGCAGTGTCTGTGTATGCAGTTTTAAACTGCTATGTCGACCTGGTGGTAAGTGCACCTACTTGCCTGGCTCAAACCTTCCCATTTGTTACATGTAAAGTACCCCTAAGGTAGGTCCAAGTTAGCCCCATGTACAGGGTGCAATGTATTAAAAGGTAGGATATGTCCATGTCCTAATAGTGAAATGCTGCTAATTTCATTTTTCACTATTGCAAGGCCTATCTCTCTCATAGAGTAACATGGGAATTGCCTTCAAATATCTTTTAAGTGCAATTTCCAATATGAGCTGATAGAGATTTGGTGTTTGGGGTCTCCAAACTCACAATTTAAAAGTACATCTTTTGGTGAAGTTGTTTTTTAAACTGTGTGTTTGAAAATGCAACTTTTAGAAAGTGTGCATTTCTTGTTTAACCATTCAGTGTGCCTGCCTGTCTGTAGAATCCACGTCTGGGTGTGGATGAAAGTTGGGATCTTGTGCATTCACTCTAAACAGCCAAACAAAGGGAGCTGAAGTGTGCCTTGCATATCCTGATGGTCTATCACCAGGCACTGATGGGCCTTCCTCAGATAGAGTGGTGGGAGGAGTTGTCATTGACACCTGAATAGGTCTGTGCCTGTCCTCACACAAAGCTGTCTCCACCCCCTGTAGTGTGTCTGGAGGCAGGTCAGGGAAAGGCAGAGTCTTGCACACTAAAAAGACTTTCCTTTGAAGTTTGCCTATTTCAAATGCAAAAAGGGGTGTAAGTATTGGACCTCTGACACTCTCAAATCAGATAATAATAATAATAATAAAAACAGCTTGTATAGCGCCTGGTTACACTAGGAAACAGTGTGTCCCCGCGCTGTGTAGACAATAAAGTGAGCTGTATCAAAGAAAATACACTTCTGGACTAAGGACATTCTGCCAGGAAGAAGAGCAGGATGTTTTAGGGGGAACTACCACTCTGTCTGTTGCTTTGCTGTGCTGGCCAGCTGCTTCTGTCCTGGGAGTGAAAGGACTGGACTTTGCTTTCTGTAACCTGCTTCCATGGTTCTCCATGCGCCTGTGCGTGCTTGCCTCTTGTTAAGAAATCTCATGGCCATCAAGACTTCATCTGCATTCTTGCCGGGACTTAGTGGTTGGTGCGGTCTGGGGAGCGGAGGAACCACCAGTTTGGGGGCGGAGCCCGTTCTCACCTGGCAGGAGGGGACATGGTATTAATACCAGTGAAATCGCCCGTATCCTGCTGAAACCAGTTGGCGCTGAAGAAGGCTACACTACAGCCGAAATGCATCCGCCTTAATCTTGGTTTTATTTGGCAATAAAGGAACCTACTCTGTTTCCCCTATTGTGGCCTCTTCTTCTTGCCTGTGGAGAAGGTTACCTGTATTTAATGGATATATGACGTTACAACGCGTCCTTTTACAACGCATACCATGACCACGGATTTTTTACAACGCAGGTCATGTTACAACGGATCCCTTTACAACGCTATTCACTACAACGCAGGTACTATTACAACGCATACCATTACATCGTAAGTATAATTACAGGTAAGTAAATAAAATTAATATTTAATGTAAATAATTATTAATGTATTATTAATTTTAATTATTTATTATTAAAAAAATAAAACATATATTAATACAATTAATTTTAATTTTTTAAATTGTAAATATATATTAAAAATAACCCTGTACCCCAAAACCCAAACCCAGCCCTAAAACCTAAAAATACCCCTGTACCCCAAAACCCAAACCCAGCCCATAAACCTAAAAATACCCCTGTACCCCAAAACCCAAACCCAGCCCTAAAACCTAAAAATACTCCTGTACCCCAAAACCCAAACCCAGCCCTTAAACCTAAAAATACCCCTGTACCCCAAAACCCAAACCCAGCCCTAAAACCTAAAAATACCCCTGTACCCCAAAACCCAAACCCAGCCCTAAAACCTAAAAATACCCCTGTACCCCAAAACCCAAACCCAGCCCTAAAACCTAAAAATACCCCTGTACCCCAAAACCCAAACCCAGCCCTAAAACCTAAAAATACCTCTGTACCCCAAAACCCAAACCCAGCCCTAAAACCTAAAAATACCCATGTACCCCAAAACCCAAACCCAGCCCTTAAACCTAAAAATACCCCTGTACCCCAAAACCCAAACCCAGCCCTAAAACCTAAAAATACCCATGTACCCCAAAACCCAAACCCAGCCCTAAAACCTAAAAATACCTCTGTACCCCAAAACCCAAACCCAGCCCTTAAACCTAAAAAGACCCCTGTACCCCAAAACCCAAACCCAGCCCTTAAACCTAAAAATACCCCTGTACCCCAAAACCCAAACCCAGCCCTAAAACCAAAAAATACCCCTGTACCCCAAAACCCAAACCCAGCCCTAAAACCTAAAAATACCCCTGTACCCCAAAACCCAAACCCAGCCCTAAAACCTAAAAATACCCCTGTACCCCAAAACCCAAACCCCGCCCTTAAACCAAAAAATACCCCTGTACCCCAAAACCCAAACCCAGCCCTAAAAAATATACCACTAATAAATGTTTATAAAAAAAGATAAACTTACCTATAATTATACTTACGATGTAATGGTATTGCGTTGTAATAGTACCTGCGTTGTAGTGAATAGCGTTGTAAAAGGATCCG
The DNA here is from genome assembly GCF_964263255.1 of Lissotriton vulgaris. Lineage (NCBI taxonomy): Eukaryota > Metazoa > Chordata > Amphibia > Caudata > Salamandridae > Lissotriton > Lissotriton vulgaris. Next base: position 219,719,683 of record NC_141696.1, on the reverse strand, counting down.
TTGTAACATGACCTGCGTTGTAAAAAATCCGTGGTCATGGAATCCGTTGTAAAAAATCCGTGGTAACAGTTGTATACCGTATTTAATTAGTGCGTGTGCCAGAAGCGCGCTGTAAGAGGCCTCCGCACTACAAGCTGGCCCTGGTCACACTGGCATCTGCTCCGGTGGAAGTGTTTGTACCCAGGTGACTGGGACGGCTGGGGCCCACCCCTGGAATCTGCAAGCAAAGAGGCAGTGTTGGAGTCACTGTACCCCACGCCGGGCGAGCTGGATTTCCGGACTTGCCCCTGCTGTTTGGAGTGCCGGGACTTCGTGGTTGTTGCGGTCTGGGGAGCAGAGGAGGCACCAACTTTGCTATACTCAGGTGACATTTGCCTGCAAATCTTCAACTACCCCCATTGCTGTGTCAGACCAGCGCGCAGCATTCTGGGGCATGTAGTACTGACGCATTGGGCGTCCTACATACTCGAACTCGCAGCGAATATAAACTTGCTCTGTTCGGGGGCGGAGCCCGTTCTTACCTGGCAGAAGGGGACAAGGTATTAATACAAGTGAAATCGCCCGTATCTTGCTGAAACCAGTTGGCGCTGAAGAAGGCTACACTACAGCCGAAATGCATCCGCCTTAATCTTGGTTTTATTTGGCAATAAAGGAACCTCCTCTGTTTCCCCTATTGTGGCCTCTTCTTCTTGCCTGTGGAGAAGGTTACCTGTATTTAATGGATATATGACGTTACAACGCGTCCTTTTACAACGCATACCATGACCACGGATTTTTTACAAAGCAGGTCATGTTACAACGGATCCCTTTACAACGCTATTCACTACAACGCAGGTACTATTACAACGCATACCATTACATCGTAAGTATAATTGTTTTATTTGGCAATAAAGGAACCTCCTCTGTTTCCCCTATTGTTGACTCTTCTTCTTGCCTGTGGAGAAGGTTATCTGTATATATATATATATATATATATATATATATATATATATATATATATATATATATATATATGTACAAACACACAGTTCCTTCGTCAGTGTTGTCTGATTGAGACTCACTTTTGCATTTAAATAAAGTTTCTTCAAAACACTGTCATGTGATTAAAAACAAACATAAAAAAGGCACTTCAATTACATTCATTGCTCTGTAGCGGCCATCTTAGAGTGTCCGAAATCATTGTGATTATAATCATTTATCAATATAACAGATCAATCATTATATTTCATGCAATTTCCTCGCATTTGCTTTCAACGCATGTGGGTATCCTACTTTTTGTGCAAGATAACCATAATTATTTCGCCCTGAATGGGCGCATAGCTTGTTCAAATCATAAGCGCACTTCTCAGCGTTTCACTATTCGGTTCATAGTAATAGGCCTAGGTGGTAGTGCCCGTTATGTCTCATATAGTGTTGTTATGCTGCCCTGGATGGGCTATCTCAGTACAATTGTAATATGTGACAGTAATCATATATAGATGCGTTAAGTATACTAGCATTCTAGCTGCAGGGAACAGGTTAGAAGGTGACACACTCTACTCTGAATCTTCTTACAGTGTGGAGATATTACCCTATGTGTACCCACATTTCCTCTTCATTATTCAACCCCCCAGGATTCTTTGTTTGAAGCATAATGATGTACCTTGATTCCAAGGTCCTTAGTTTCTTAACCCAGTCTCCCCCTCTCTCTGTTCTTACCAATTGCAAAGTGTTTTGAATATATATATATATATATATATATATATGTATATATATATTTTTTTTTTTTCTCAATTACAACACGATAACTGTCATCATTTTGCAAATAATACTGTACATAATTTCAGCACTTTTAAGGTCACATTCAGTGAAATGATAAAAGATTAATTCAACACATCCCCACATACATTCACACCTCTCTCAACTCAACAATCAAATCTCTTGCACTCAATACATTCACACTTTGCACCCCAGAACAACACTGCATGCACAGATGGAAAAACAGGTGATAAAATCAATCCTCAGTCGCTGTGCTGATAGCTGGGGTTTCGCACTCTCTCTGTGGTTGACGTACATATCAATGGTTTAATTATTTGAAAACCATCTTCTTCAGGACCTGTTATTTATTGCTTTGTAACTGGTTGAAGGAGGGGGAAGAAAATTCTGTCACTAATATCCGTATTGTGTTTTACGAAGATACTTAAGTGCTGATGGGCAATAAGTTAAGTAAGTGCCTGCACTGGACCTTACTTCTTAGGAAACCGTATTTCGAATATCTTATATTGTAATGTCCTGCAATATGCTTGAAGTTCTAATACAAATTAACACCACTATCGGATTTGTAGTGTTAACATTTTTCAACAGGATGCTGAGGGAGTCCTCTCTCCGATGACTTTTTTATTTGTCAGTCCTCGTAGGGTTAGTATTGCTATTTTGCTGACCATGCAGCGTCCTTATTATTCTTAAGGCTTGCGGAATATATTGATGGAGGTTACTTCTTGGTATGCATAGCGTCTTGTATGGGACCCGCGGCACAATCTCTTGTGTGGCGCTCGCTCGTCACACTTGCCTTCTTCCGTCAGCCAGAAGCCTCTGAGTTGACTGCTCACTTTATTGCCTATAGCATGCTGTCAAGCCAAGGATTCTTTATAATCCAATTGGGACAACCTATCTAATGTTTCTTTACATGTGTTTTCAAGGTCTCAACGATGGACCAGCTTTTTTAGCAGATCTTACCATATATTCTTTGCCCCATATATTGTTTTCCTACATATCCCTCTCAGCAAATACTTAAATGCATTCCATTTCACTACTGAGTCCATTGTGGTGCCAGCATTTTACGCAAAGAAGTGCTTTATGGATTATCCTATTTCCCGAAGTAGTGCTCTATAGATTCTCTTATTTGTGCCCGAAAGGCCCCGTCTCTTGACACCTGCATCAGGAGGTTCCATGTTGGTATCTGTAATCAGGGCTGTCCCAGGACACAGTAAGTAGCAGTGGGTTGTGATCTGAAATCGTGTACCCCAGGTTTTCAGCATGTGTCACCTTAGATCTAATCTCTTGCGAGCAATAAGCAACATCAGTATGTTGTGCAGTGCATGGACTGTGAGGTAGTAAGAGTATTCTTTCGTACCTGGGTGCATAAACCTCCATATGTCTGTTTCCTGTGTATTTAAAGTCCAGTGCTGCAGATGTTGACAGGCAATAACAGATTGGGCTCCCAGAACTGGTGGGGCCAATCTAACTGAATTAAAATTTCCTACACAAATAAAGTCCTTACACTAATCCCTGTGTGCCATGCCTGCAACCACTGCCTGGGACCTAGGTAAGTCACCCCTCTAGCAGTGTGCACTAGCCTTCAGGTGAGGGTACCGTGGCATGAGCCCTGTACCCCTACAGTGTCTAAATCCATTCTTAGACATTGTAAGTGTAGTAAAGACATAAAGAGTGTATGGTCTGGGAGTTGGTCATTACGAACTCCACAGCTCCATAATGGCTTTACTATAACCTGGGAAGTTTGGTAGCAAATGTCTCAGCGGCAATAAAACCACACTGATGCCAGTGTGGGATTTAATGTAAACTACACTCAGAGGGCATCTTAGAGCTGCCCCCTGAAAGAACGACCAGCCCTGGTGTGGTTTCTGAATGGCTACCCGCCATTTGCCACGACCAGACAAGTTTCTAGACCCCTGGGTAGAGGGCCTCTGCTCTTTGGGTCCAGAAACAAAGCCCCTTCTGGGCAGAGGTGTCATTCCTCCTCACCTAGGATGGGCTGGGCCCACAAAGGCAACGCTTCAAAGGCCTGCCACCTTTGTAAGCTATCCCTGCCGTATGCTGCCCCCAGCAACTGGCCCCCACCAGTTCTGACCCCGACTTTGGGTGGGAGTATCGGCAGGGAAACCAAGTTAGGAGGAAAGGTGTGCCCACCTTTGCCAACCCCACCCCCGAACGCTTCAGCAGCCAGCAGTCCCCGAGAGCCCTGAAGACCTGCCCTGCACCCAACTTACAGACCTTGTCTCCTGTGAGCATCGGATTTGCTCAACAAAGACTCACCCACATAATGCGGATCCAGGCAGCTCATGTTTTTGCACCATTCTGCACCAGACGCCTCCAGCCCGAGTTTGAGTGGGCCAACACCATGAGGAGGCCGCCCCAATAATCCTAACCTGGGATCTGATGACCCACAACCTCCCACAAGCTTCAAGCTGACACCTACAGCCTCAACCTGAAGGGTCCCCCATCTGCGAACAGAGCTGGTAAAAAAAACCAACAAAGCCAAAAGACACCCCTGCGCCCTGATACCCCATGGACTTAGGGGTCCCAACTGGCAGTGTCCAGGCATCCCCCAAGATCCCAACTTATCTCTCTAGCTGCTGGTTGCCTTCAGGAAGCCTCCCTGCCCAAGCCTGTAGCATCTTTGCTGAACCGGAGATCTTCATTGGAATCCACAGGGACCCTTACGTCCCCTTGGTACTCTGCCCCCAGGTGCCCCTGTGCCACTGGTGGTGCAGCTCCTGTGCTGATTGTTGGCCCCGGCAGTGCTGATCCTAACCCCAGGAGCTTTGCATAAGCAGTCCCTGACCGAAGGCCCCCTTTGCTACTTGGCTAACATTGGGACCCTACATTCTGCCCCTGGCCACCCTAGTGCTGCTGGTGATGCAATTTGAGTGCCCAACTGGACCTTGGGGAACCTTGGTCCTAACCCCCAAAACTCCTACTCGTAAGTCGTTTACTTGCCTGAGAACCAATAACATTGTTTTTCTCATAGGAACCAATGTTACGAGTTTTGTTCCTGAAAAACTTGTTGATCCACTGTTTTTATGAAAATAAAGTAACTGTGCTTTAATTTAAGAATTTTTGTACTTACCTGTAAATGACTACAGCCAGTGTGTGATATCCTGAGAAAAATATAAGACCTAAAAGTAACTGAAAAGTAATCCAAGGGTAAACAAAAGTAATCTCACTTTATTTTAAACTGTTTTAAAAGTAATACAAAGTGGTAAACAATTCCAATACAATCCACAATTGCATTTCTGTGTACAGCTTTGCATTTAAAAGTGTTCGTACTTACCTGTGCTGAGTCCAGCTTGGTTCTACAAAATAGATTACAGGTATATTGTTTAATACTTACATAATTGGTCTGGATTCAGTCTCTGGGTTTGTGTCATCAGCCTTGAGTGAGTGAATACAATAAATGCTTAATACATCCTCTGGATAAGCCTAACTATTCGCTCACACTACCACAAAGAGAGCTGTTAGTACTTGTCTAATTTAGCCTGGAATCTGATCACACTATGCCTTACTTTGGTATAGTATATATAGAGCAAGCTTACTACAAAGGTGACACTGCCTTCCTGTGATCTCCATTCTATCTACTTCCCTGTTTGATTGACCAATTATATCTTCACTAAGTGCTAATTCCACTATCCCTGCCTTCCCTAGTGGATGCTGCCTGTACTCCCTTTCTACTCCGATGATGCAGCCAGTCAGTATGCTCCTATATTATCCATAGATCCTTCAATCATTCCATACTTTCTGGATTCATACTACCAGCCATCCACCCAAACGCTTTCTCTATTTGTAAGCAACCACCCATTCACCAACAATTATCTATCAATCACCCACCTACCGTCGATCAATCAATCTACCATTCACCATTCATATTTCACCTTCATCCTCTGCTCACGAACATCTCTTATCTATTTGCCATCAATTTTCCATCCATCTACCTTATACTCACCCTGATTTCTGTATTCACCATTAATTTGCCATGTATTATCTATTCTGCCACTTACAGAACTGGACTCAACATGTAAAAGGTAGCCTTTAAAGCTAGGCACAAAACTCAAGATGTAGCCCCAGCTGAACTTGACAACATACGCCTGAAGTGGCCTCAAATTCTGGACACATCACACCAGATGAGGCATCCAGTTTGAGAAACAATACACCAGAGGTGGCATTCAGACTGCTACACAATAAATCAGAAGTGGTCCCTAAAGGTGGAGGCAATACTCTGGATTAGAGATCCTGAGTGAGCTAAATGGGGCATTCACCACTTGAATCAATAACACAGACGAGCCCTCCAGAGCTAGACACAACAGTACACAAGTGGCCTCAAGATTGAGACACTATATGCACAGGTGCCATCTGTAGCAAGAAGTAATTCGGCAGGTGAGTCATTCCAAGTCTATACCAAGGGCGAAAAAAATACCTGTTGACTCTGCCAGCCGGTGATTGTGATGGTAGTGTGCAGGCAGCCCCTCCCAGGTTAGCTCTTTTACTTGTAGGTAATCAAAAACAACATAAAGCTGAAGAACAAAAAAACTGCTCTTATTTTTATGCAAATCCCATCAGCATCAGGGCATTGTGGTTCCCTGTCCTCGAGACCCTGCCCGTCATTGTGACGTGGTGCCGTCCATTCAGGAAGAAGGCTCGTGCTGAATAGTCTTTAGGTGAAGGCCCGGGTTAGAAGATGCAGCAAAGCTGCTGAACTGAAGCGCTTCTAAAATCAAACGCGTCGTTAACATCTTCTGTCCCTGAAGCTGCCCCCTTTGTGAGCGCGCAGGCCCAGCGTGCCTTTTAAAACAGAATAATACCGGCGCATTCTTCAGCCTTGTTGAACACTCGCTGCAATCTACTGGGCTACACGATCCGCCGGGACGAAGGTTTTCAAATGATTCACCCTCCTGGACGATCGGAGGACTACATTTATTTCAATCTGGGTACATTCAATTCGGGGTTTATTTCACCCAGTGAAAATAAAAATGGCAAAAAATAAAAAACACGAAGACGGTGATTTTCAGAACAGTATGAGACGAAGAAATAGACCAACACAGAATACTGAGAAGAATTCTGTAGAACTTAATCCAGTTTAAATAAATATATAAATCGTAAAACATTGAAAATAAATAGCAACAAAGGTTAGTGGATAACGACATCACCCACTCACTGAAAGCCAGCAGAGAAATTGCAAGGATTTCAAAGGTTTGAAACTGCACCCAATTTTCTGGCAGTATTTGGGGTGTGCAAGAATTGTGGGGTTAAAAGTTTCACAGTGGCCCTTTTTTTGGTTTCCAAAGTAACTATTGTCAGGAGTGCAATACACAGAAAATCATCAGTGCATGACATATTTGGCAAGTAAAAAGTTTGGAGCTTTATAATTTGTAAGTGAAGATTCGTGTTTTGCTCCCCTATTGCGCTGCAGGGCCCATAAATGGAGATATTGCATCGAGGCTCATTCATTGTGACATGCTCTAGTTTTAGAAAACGAACCGATTACAATTAGGAAAAGGTTTATGTAAGCACTGGGAAGCCTTTGAGAAGGCATGCGCTCTACAAACCCAACAGAATAGAATGCAATAAAACGAATAGATTAGGGAAGACCTGGTCCAATGGCTAGGGTTGATGACTGCTACACTTTCTGTTCTTCACTAACTCTGAAAGAAAATGTAGTACATGCACAACAGGTGCTGAAGTGGGTTATGAACACCTTTCCAGACACCACCTACACCATCCAGCCCAGGATATTTTGTATAGCTTTTGTGCATGCCTGGTGCCCATGACTTCCACAAGGGAAATGAAATGAAAAAAAATATTTCTAAAGCGCACTGCGGCCAAGCGGCTTCCTGGCGCTAGGGGCAAATCAGTATAAACAGAGGATCCCAAAGAATTTAACCGGGGAAGGCCTGAAGGAAAAGAAAAGTTTTGACGGCGTTACGAAAGTGGGAAAAAATAGGGATAGAACGAATAGAAAGAGGGAGATTGTTCCAGATCTGAGGGGCCCGCACGGAGAATCGGGTGCCCCCGGTGCGGGATTTGCGAAAGCGTGGGACGTGAAGAAGGGAAAGGGAAGAAGAGCGAAGAGAGCGGCTGGGGGCATGGTAAGAGATTAAAGAGTTAATGAAAGAGCATGTTCTGTAAGGCCTTTGATGCCCCACTTTTCTCTGAAGGTGTTCATGACATCAACTTCAATAGATCTTCCTCTCTGTGTTCATCAGAACTCAAAGATGCCAGAGAAGGATGACAGGCACTGCTGTGGAGAAGTCCAAAAGATTCAGGCACTGCCCATCCTGGTTTATCCAGAATTAATTCCACATTCTCTCTTCTGAACCATGCTAAAGTTCTCAGAAGCACTAGAAATGGAAGAAATGCATATTTGAATGTGTGCCCCCGATCTTGGAGCAATGTATTTGTGCTTGGCTGCTTTGCCACTGGGTCCAGCCTTTGGTAGTAGTTGAGTCATCATTCAAACTGGAGGCAAGCAAATCTACCTGCTGCATTCCCCACAGCCTTTGCAGCTGCATCCCCGGTTACAGATCCAACCTTCAGTCATTCAGATCCAAAGAAAAGCGGAGAATGCCAATCTGCCACTAGATTGTTCAAGTCTGGCGAGTTTTTCTTAACCTCTGAAATCTGATAGGCATAAGTGTCAAAAGCTCTTTCACCAACTTTGCCAACAATATGAACCTGTTTCTGTGTAGGCATCTGCCATATTGTGCCTCTGATATGTTGTGCATTTTGGCAACATGCACCAGTGAACCTTGTCCTTCGTAAATGCCTTAACGGCATTTAAAAATCCAGCCAGAAGGGCTAAGCAGTTGATATGCAGGGTTGACTTCTGTTCCGAACAAAGACCTCCGATCAAGACATCTCAGCATGGGGCTTCCCAACCCAAATTGCTGGCGTGTGAATGTATCATTACATCTGATGTAGCCCCAAAAAAGGTCTCGGCCATTCCTGTCCCCAATGGGATGTAACGCCAATTCCAACTCCAATCTGGCCTCTGTTGACCACAGTATCTGAGTCACCTACATCAAGAACGTTATTAAATTCAAATTTTTAATCACTGTATGGACCTACATGGCAGAGGTACTGGAAAGATAACCTGTATTGATGATGCTAACTGGCCCACCATTTTGGTCAAATCCCTGAAGGAAATCTTCACCTTCCTCAAGGCTTTCTGAATCTCCATCTAGATGTTTTTAATTTTCCTCCTTGGGAGTTTCAATACCACTGCGTCTACTGTGAAGGCCAGAAATTCCCCGGTCTTGGTCGCAATTAGTACTGGTTTGTTCTTATTCATGATAAATTCAACCTTCTGAAGCAGAGTTACTGCACCTTGCATCTGTTGGGAAACAAGATCTTTGTCCTCTGGAAAGAAGATCGTGTCATCCAGATACAACAGCAGACACATTTATTGAGACCTCAGGAAGGATGCCACCTATTTCTGGATCTTCGTAAAGCTTCACTGAGCAGAAGATAGCCCGAATAGAAAACTGGAAAACAATCAAGCCTGCTCTTTTTATTTACATTTAAGGAACTATAGATGTGGCTCACAAATGGGGTCCACAAGATATGCGTCTTTGCGGTCCAGATTGTATTGTATTGTATTGTATTCTATATAGTTCTTGTATAGCGCAACTGCCACCCTACGGGTATCCTGGCGCTTTTTGAGAGAACCTAATCAGATGGAGCCGGCCGATGGCAGGGCTGAATAGTGGGTACTGAAATCTCAGATTTTGGCAAATAGCCAGGTTTTTAGGCGCCTTCTAAAACCTATCAGGGAGTCGGCTTGCCTGATGTTCTGGGGCAGCTCATTCCACAGCCGGGACGCTACTGTGCAAAAAGCCCTACCTCCCATCCTGGCTCTCCTGAATCTGGTAGTTGTTGCTTGACTCAGACTAGAGGAACGAAGAGGCCTAGTGGGCTTGTAGCATGTACATTTCTCCTGCATTGGTAGGGGGCCCGTACTGTGCAGTGCTCTATAGACAATACACAGTGATTTAAATGTGACTCTGTCCCTCACGGGAAGCCAATGGAGGTCTCTCAGAGCCATTGTGGTAGAGGAGCTACGTGGTCTATTAAGTGCCAGCTTGGCTGCAAAGGTCTGGACTCTCTGCAGTCCCTGCAAGATATATGAGGGGGCACCTAAATATAGGGAATTGCAGTAATCCAGTCTGCAAAAGATTATACTCCTACCACCAGGGGCCTGGTCTCGACGGGGAGAAGAGGGAGAACCTGTCTAAGTGCTTTTAGCAGACCAAAGCAGACGCTGATAGTTTTGTTAGTTTGCGATACCATTTGAAGATCTTCATCAAACAGTACTTCCAGGTTATGCACTGTCTTAACTGGGAGACATAAATCAGCCCCCGGGGAGAGCCTAAGCTGACACTGTGGCTGCTGATTCAATTTCGCAGTAGAGCAGTATCATCGAATACTATACTCCCAACAAGTTTTTGAGAAGTTGAATTCCATCCATTTAGAAATGCTGCTATACCAACCATTGATTCAACTGTTTCAGATTGATTACCAGTCTCATGTCTGTTTTTTTTTATGAGTATTCAAAAACATCTCACTCTGATGTCTTCATGCTCCTTTTTTCGCTAACTTTTATACCTCTTCATCCATCTGTGGGACTCCTCTTGTGAGAAATAAATTAGCACAGGAACATGATCTTGCACCAGATCTGTGACAAACTCATTGTAGGGCCTGATTCACAAAGCACTTCCGCACTTGTGGCGGAGGCTCACAGTTGTGTGGGAGTCTCTGCAATGAGAATTATCATTGTGGAGATTTCGCTCAAGTGCAGAGACTCCCCCGTGACTGTGGGCGCTCTGACACAACTGCGTGGACTATGCCACGAGTGTTTACAAAATCCAAGAGTCATGCAAGTGTTTCACATAAATTACTGCATACAACTGTAACCTGACTTTAAGAGGGAACTTTGCTTGGTTTGGAGTTCCCCTATGTATAAACTTCAGCAGTAAGCTTGTGCCCTCCTCTCAAAGGCCAACCATAACCTTCTTTGCCTAGCAAAGGGAAGAATGGGAAGTCCATGTTGAAAGTCATGCTTCCTTGGAACACGTGCGCGTAGGAGCCTTGGCGGGTCAAAGGGCCCATACATCAATCAATCTTTCCGGAAACCTTCTGGCTTCTTCAAGGATGTCTGCGGCTTTTTGAAAAAAGTGTAAGTGCCTACAAACTTCACCATGTCCTATATGAAAGGATGAAAGAATTACCAAGCAATTGCCCCTATGCTATTGCACCTGCTTCTGTTGCAGGTAGACCTTCCACGTGGGGTGAATCTTCAAAACTAACCCATTGTGCCTTTCTGCTCACAACACATAGCTTGTGTAGATTAGAGAACGACCTGCTCTCTGAGCCACCTGATGAGTACATCTAGGCTGTGTCCCCTGCGATCATTGCTTCCTCCAACAAATCCAAAATGTTTATCAGTGGTTCACTAATGTTTAACTACGGATCCTGGCAGGATCGCCTTGCCCTGTCCATCCCTCATTTGGGATCTTTGGTATACCTAGAGATAAAGTTGAGGAGTCTTGTATCTACTTCGGCCGTCACAGCTATATTTCCCTCAATATCAGAGCTTCGGCATCCTGCCCTAAATTTGCTCTGGATCTCTCTTTCCAGAGGTTTTCTCCACCTCGTGTATAAATATTTCAACACCTGTTCTGAAGGCACCCAGTGGAAATATCCGGGATGATAATGTTCTCTAGGATGCAGCGCTAATCCTTGGAGACTGGCTGAACTCCTTTTGGGTTGGCGATATTCCCCTCCAATCAACTCTCTGATGTTTAGGCAAAGCCAAGATATCCCATTTTCAGTTGATTTCAGTATCAGCCCCGTTGGAGGCTCTCATTGCCTGTATTGGTGCCATATATATCACCCTGGGACGTGCCATCAGTATTCCATCCCTGTCTCCCTTGCTTGTCATCACCACTCAGTGATCTCTGCTGCTAACCATATTTGCATCACAAAAAAGCTTCTTACAGATTCTCAAATGAGTCTATTGATGTTGATGGCTCTTGTGATATGCTATTCCTTTCCTCTTTTGACCCTTAGCTTCAACATTCCCAGGTGACCCTGCATCATCCCCAGCCTCTTTCCACATTGAATATCTTTTTGAGCGTCATGCATTTCTATAGTCCCAATGTCTTGAATTCAGGTCTTGCCTGGAGTCCCTCCTAGAAAGTCTCAGAGGATGTGACATCTTTTTCGTTAGATTGTACAATGTATCCTTAATAGGTTTGAGGGTCTACAATAACATTCTTCTTAGTGAATTATACACGGAAGCTCTCGTAACTTGCTTTAAACTATGGGCCAGGTAGGACTCATGTTCTCCTGTCTGTATTCCTGCCTCACTGATGGTAAATTTTGTTCCCGGGGAGTTTGGCATTTTTACATGTCTTGTTTGTATTGCATGTTTTTTGCTCACTAGCGCTAGATGTTGGTGTCTTTTACCCCAAGTAAAGACAGCCTTGTGGCAGCATTAATCCTTGAGCACAATGGGCTGGATGTGCGAAGTATTTTTGCGGGTGCAAATGGCCCGATTTGCGGATTCGGCCGTTTGTGACTGATAAATGCTTTTTGGGATGTACAAAGCCCAAATTGCGTTTCAATAACTTGCTACTTGCATTTGCAACTCGGTGTTTGGAAGGGGAGTGTTGAGGGCATCCCTTCCTATTTCTGAATTGAAATGGTATGTAGGAATGTTTTGCGACTGAAATGTGGTCTCAAAACATTCACAATTTACCGCTATTTGAAAATTGGTGGCAACCCATTCTCAGAAGGAAAGGGGTACCTAGACAACCTCTTCCCCAAAGGACCCCTTCCTCTTTCAGAATGGTTGGAAACATATTTTTTAAGAGCAGGCAGTGGTCCCACGGACAACTGCCTCCTCATAAAAACTGAAACTTCAAAGTTTGCATTATTTCTTTTTATAGGCATCCCGTTTTCCATTAAGGAAAATAGGCTGCATTTTTCAAAAAAGATTGCTTTATTTAAAAGCAATCACAGACATGGTGGTCTGCTGACCCCAGCAGGCCACCATCCCTGTGATGGCAGCGATTTCTATTGGGTTGTAAATTGCAACCTACCTCAATAATATTCATGAGGTAGGTATATTTGTGACCCACCATGAACACTAAATGAAACTCACTGAGTTTCCAACATTAGGAATAGCGATTTCCCAAATACAGTTTGCAAAACAAACGTAATTCCTAATCTTTGAACATCTAGCACTATAATTGTAAAATGTTTGATAAAATGCTTTTTAATTTGAGGATTATGCACTTTTCCTGGTACAACAGCCATTGTGGGGAAATCCCTGCTGGCACATAAAAGTAAAAGACTTGTGCCTAATAAAACAAATGGTTTGTTCACCTGAAGCACACATTAAGGGGGCCCTGTTTAGTAGGGGCCCTTCCCAGCTGTGCTCCTGCTAGTTGGGTTCCCCAAGTCACCTGCATGAAAGGCTCAGAGTACTGAAGCTCCCTCATGGATCCACCCCCGTGGCACATCGCCGCCCACCATCCAAGTGGCTTACTAAGAGGGTGTGAAGTATGGCAAATGTAGTGAGCCACCCGGACTCTCCAGTACAGGTAGTGATGTTGGCACGCAACAGTTCAGCCGGGTGCGGCCAAATTAATGAATAAAAAAAGTTTCGACCGCTCTGGGTCAATTCTGTACTGTATGTGTAAGTGCGCATGTGTTCACTGCTGCTGGATGCCACGCATGGCCTAACGGCTGCACTGCTAGCTTCCTTGCGCGAGGTCTACCCGCCAACATAGGCACGAAGGATAAGACTGCTGAACAGGGGCGGCTCCTCTGCTATGGCGGAGAAGCATAGTCCCTCTGCTTTTGAGCAGTGAGAAACATAAAATGACAATAACTTATAGTTATTATCATTTTATGTTTACTGTCCTGCTGCTTTGCGGTGGGCGTGTTGGCGGGGCTGCTTCTGTATCGTTTTTGGCCACTATAGGTGTGGCAGGGTATACTCAGACATGAGTCCCTTTCTCACTGCACCATCAGGATTCAAGCAAGCCGGGCTGAAGAGGCTGAAATGCCAGAAACCGGTCCCCGGTAGCTTGTCTCCTTTCTGGTGAAGAATTGGCTTGGTAGTTTGGTCTGCCCTGTTCCCATGATGCACTGGGCCAGGGACAGACTAATTTGCATATAGCCAGGTTCTCAGCTGGGATGGGGCAGTGAGATAAATAACGGTGATGGATCAAGCCCTGATCTTTGGACTGGGTAAGAGTGGTCTGCTCAATTCAGACACTCTGTTCATCACCACCCCCTTTTCTGTATCGTTTTTGGCCACTATAGGTGTGGCAGGGTATACTCAGACATGAGTCCCTTTCTCACTGCTCCATCAGGATTCAAGCAAGCCGGGCCGAAGAGGCTGAAATGCCAGAAACCGGTCCCCGGTAGCTTGTCTCCTTTCTGGTGAAGAATTGGCTTGGTAGTTTGGTCTGCCCTGTTCCCATGATGCACTGGGCCAGGGACAGACTAATTTGCATATAGCCAGGTTCTGAGCTGGGATGGGGCAGTGAGATAAATAACGGTGATGGATCAAGCCCTGATCTTTGGACTGGGTAAGAGTGGTCTGCTTAATTCAGACACTCTGTTCATCACCACCCCCTTTTCTGTATCGCTGATCTTTGAGCAGGGCAGGAAAGGAGTGGTTTGCCCACTCCTAAAGTGTACAGTGACTGTTTGGTCGGCCCTCTTGGGCCGCTCAAACCAGTCATGCACACTTCGCTGTTCTCCATGCAGGCTGCATTACAGCCTGCATGGAGAACATGCCCACCCCTCCAGTCTCTGGATGAGCGCCGTGTTACGGCACTCAGACCAATCACAACGTTACATGCTGCGTTGTGATTGGCTTAGGGGTGGTAGCCTGGCTGTCTGTTTCCTGTTCCTGTCAGAGGCAGGAGAGCAGGAGCATAGACGACGCGGGACCCGGCCTCGAAATAAGTTAATAAAAAAAAATGTATTACCAATTTCCTCACCCCCACCCATGAGCCATGCTAGCCGCAACTACAGCTGAAGTGCCTTATCTGAGGAGACCACGCTGCACCGTGGGTCGAGCGGAGCATCACTTGAAGCCACAGGCTGGAGTTTGGCAGGCTGCATGTCCGGGTAAGAGCACAGCAGGCTACGAGGGGGAACGGTGCCACTTAGTGGCATTTGCAGTACACCACACTTGTCGCTGAGAACTGGAAGCGGTGGTCAGCCTGTTGAGGCCCAGGTGCAGAGCACGTGTCACCCAACTATCGAAAGGGGTGAGCCCGAGGTTGCGCAGACAAGAGGCCGCCGCAGCAGCAGAGTAAAAAAAAAAGAGAGTGAAAAAGAAAAAAGCCCAAAATGAATGAAAGAGGTGATGGGAAGGATGGTCACAAGTGGTGAAACAGAATTAAACAAAGCCTCTGTTGTTTCCCTCCCCGGGTGGAGAGCTATGTGATGCGACCAATTTGCCACAAGGGGCCATGGATGCAACACGCGCTTGGCACTGGAAGGTGATGCCATTGATCACACAAACATGCAGAACAGGCGACAGCTGGCATTGTAGACAATGCACAAAATGGAGGAGCTCAAGGGGCATGCCCAACTGCTGCGGTGACTTCGGCATACACAGCCATTGCAGCTCTTGCACCCTTCAATGAACTGGCAGACTCTGCCACAGCTGCGCCCATGTGGCAAACCTGGGTTGGCAGGTTAGAGAACTATTTCAAAGCTACCAGAGAAATCAGCAACAAGGTTAAATGATTGCTACTGCTGCCCTTTGGGGGTGGAGAATCAATAGGGGGTTCACCCAGACACACTCACTGGGACCAGGGTCATAGCAGTACTGAGAGGGGAGGGGTCCCAGTGAGAGATAAGCAATTACCACAAATTATGAACAAAAATTAGTAATGCACTGAATGAATCTACAGTGTTTTTATTCACAACGTAGATATAACCAGGATATAGTATCCAGCAATAACTATTTCAAAAAGGTTGTATAGTGCCCCAGGGAACAAGGGAAAGGTGATAAGGTGAGGATAGTGTGGATGGGGAATTGTGACATAAAATCAGGCAATAATGTAAACGCATTTGTAGGTCAAGTAGAACATACAGATGAACATAAATGCAGGTATATCACTTGATCAAAAGCATGCTCCACCTAATACATAAATGTAACAGTTTTGGTGTGAAGCTGATAGGAGAAAAACAGTTGTCGACGTTTCGACCCTCAGGTTATGCAGGGATTAATGGTGCCCTTGCTGCGGGGTCTTCATCAGGATTGGACAGGGGCAGGCAACCTATTAATACATATCAAGGAGTGGATTCAGTTTACTTGACCTACTTGAATATTTGTATAGTAAGCATAATTAAATTAAATTAGCACACAATCCAAGGAGGAGCATACCTAATTATTCGGTGCTCATCATCATTGTAATTGTAGATAGGCCGATTATACCTCGTTATTGGGAACATGGATTCCTATAGAATTCAAAATAATAATATTAGTGATTGTAAAACATATTGGAAGATATAGAGGTTAGGAGTTAAAATCAGAGATCACTCTTGAAAAAAGCGTGAGCTTTCTGTTATCCCGATGTTGGTTGTTAGAAACTCACATGATATATTACAAGGTCCGCGTTGCGGCGGGAATCGAAATCAGGCCCGGGGACGCTGGACACTGGAGATCCGGAAATAAATCTATAAAACAAGGGACCTCCGTTGAGTATAGCGGAGTGAGACTAGAGTGGTGTTGAGAACGTACGATTCGTCCCATCACTTACCCAAAAAGTGTTGGGATGTAGTTGGCGTCCCCTCGTGGTTGACGGTGCTGTGATTATTTCAAGGGGCACCCTCTGGGGAAAGATTGGAACAACCGAATTACCATGGTGTTGTTCTGGTCAAGGAAAACACTTTTGCGGGGAGGCATTTGTTAAGGATGTCGCGCCGCTTACCGGAGTTAGAATCAATCAGGCTTCTTGTCTGCTTGCATCTACAATGGCGAAAGGAGCTTCCTGTATGGTTAGTAACCACGGAAACAGAGTCACGTGACCGCACTGTCGCGTGTAGATACCGTAGAAAGACTGCAGCCGCCAAACCCAATTAATACATAGATTGTGAAACATTTGTAATTACGGAGCATGCATTCCGCCATTAAAATTACGAGCTGTGAAATCATTACATATTATTAATGATCTCGATGGAATTCATCGAATTAAAGTGGTATGTTAGCAAAACGGGCATTGTATTAATGTTGGCCAATGAATTAATCGGGCTGAGATGGTACGTGAATTAATGTGTGTCACAAGGGGCTAATTTGATTAGGTTGGCAGTGAGTGATAGACAGCACAAGGGCCCTTGTGTTGGTAGGTATATTGTTTAAAAAGGCCTTGAGCACGGATAATGGATACATAGGGAGGACCGCCCATTGGGTGCAATCACAAGACATAGCTGATACCGTACAAGCATAGCATTGGAAGAACATAGCAGGTGCCGTACTGACATAGCATTGGAAGGTCATATGGACATGAAATGGCATACCTATCGCAAGATGGTATAGGCCATATTGATGTACGGTGGATTTTACCCACCACATTGATATTTCATTGTCATAAAAATAGACATATAAATGCATTGGACTGTAAGAAGATACGAGCAACCGTCATTGTTCATTACCTGGTGTACCTGTCACATGACGGTATAGGCCCACAGATACCGCATGGGATGATTACACAGAGTTACAGTACTCGGGAGATGTTGGACATACACATAGACAGATCTAGGGTAGAGTGGCTAGCTGTGAGAAGGAGCTGTCATGTTTGTTCAGGCCAGTTTGTATCGAATCAAAGAAAAACATCCACTTGAGTTCTCGAGTATTCAGAATACTTGTGATGTTGCCCCCACGGGGTCCTAGTGTTGCTTTTTCAAGTACTACCCATTGCAGGCTGTCTGGCGAATGCGAAGCCGATCTAAAATGGTCCACAAGAGGTGCGCCCTGCACCTCACATCTAATCCTACTCATATGTTGTAGGATTCTCATTTTGGCCTTCTGTTGTGTTTGTCCAATATAAATCAAGTTGCAGGGGCAGGTTATTCTACCAGAGAAATCAGCAACGAGGTTAAATGATTGCTACTGCTGCACTTTGGGGGTGGCGAAATTTATGAACTTTTCCAACACCTCCCTGCCACAGGCGGCAAGGGTTATTTATGACGCAGCAATCACAGAACCAAATGCTTATTTGATCCACATTTGAATCCCGACTTCAAACGCTTTACGCTATACAAGACAGAAAGATGGGGAGTCGGTTAACGCATTCTATGCTTGCCTGAGTTTGTAGAGGGCGAGGACGGCCTATGATGAAGCATGACACCAGGTGGTGTGTGAGGCCAGTCCTACACTTTTTGTGAGATGCCCCCACTGTACACGCATCTCTAAAGACCTGTAGAAATCCCGACTAGGGGCAGCCCCATTTGTGTTTACATTTCGTGTTGGAGGCTGTCTAGTCCCTAGGCCCTGTGCCTCTAGTTCCCATCCCTGGCTACATACCAGGGCTAATGTGTTCCACTTTGCGTGTATTCCCTGCTGCTGCATGCTGTGCATGGCCTTGCGGGTGCACTGCTACCACCTTGATGTGAGGTCCACCCACCAGCAGCAACGGAGTACTCCACTCTCTTGATTGGGCTACTGGAGCCATGTAGATCACGTTACGTCCGCTGCACATTGGATTTTGTTGGATGTTCAGCAACTGGCTGTATCACTCGTCGAGCTACGGATACGTGTCTTCCATTAATACAGGTACCCAAGCAGGACAAAGAATCAGGTTTATATTAAAGATAACCTAACAACCAAAGCACATGAAAGGTATTGAGGAGGCCTCCACGTATCTTTCTTAGAAACAGCAAAGGAATGCGGAACTTTACAGGGACAGGATATTATGTTTTTGATTGTGTTGTTGTCTCTTCACATGAAAGATTTTGTTTGTTTCTACAACGTTGCTCTTGGGAGTTGTAGTCTTTTGAAAAAGTTTGACATTTGTGGTTGCTGCTATTGAGTAGTAAAGGAAAGAGAAACTATAATAGTAGCCTCCATGTCTTAATGTAAAATTAAAGCCTCCTTTAAAGGCCACTTTAGAACACTCTACAACGCGTTGACTACTTTTATATTATGTAAGCTTTAAACAAATTGTTACCACACATTAACTAAAATTCACATGAAAACTATTTAAAACGTTTTGGAATTCTGCACCTAATAATTGCAAGTGTTAAAAAAAATCCAAAAAAATCTTAGAATTTGACCAATTATTTCAACAAAGTTTAATCCCTATGTATTTTCTTTTCTCTGGCAAAATAAGTTGCAGAGTTTTAACATTTTAAAAGCGCCCACATTCCATAAAAACTCCTCTTAGTTCAAAAAATGGCTTAAATTCAATGTGGACCAATTTTCTATTCACAGGAGCATGTGCTTCGACTGCTCCCGCAACTAAATGAATTCTAATTGGAGACAGTACTGAGCTAAATCATATTTCATCAAAAAAGTAAGCAGAATACTGTTTTGTCGACACATAATCTGAGACTATACATAACCTAGTGGCCTCTCACAGGGGAGAGATTAGACCAAGAACCCTTCTCTTTATCTCTCTGACTATGGGTATCTCCCCATAAACCTTCTCAAAACTAAATTCCAGTTCCCTCCAGAGAAGCTCCTCGCTACAAGGCCAAAGGTATCTCTTACAGGGGTTTATGAAGCTTGTGAAAGATGCAGGCATGGACCTGTATATTAACTTGGAGCTTTACTACACTCACCCCCTTGCAGAGGATGCCTCTGCAACTTGGCCTGCCAGGATCTCAGCCAGAGCACTCAAGGTGCTAAGCATGACTTGCTACCGGTCCCTGTGGGACTAGCTCCACACCCTTGTGGCTGGGGCTGATCCCAGTGCCCTAAGCCACTGAGAGGGTTAGTGGCAAAGTACTGCTTTTTTCAGATGTGTCCCTTAATGGCGCCCATTGCAAACAAAACAGGTGATGGACCGAATGTGGATCAATGTCACACATTCAACCCAGTCCAAAGATCTGGGCCCAAATCCATCGTTTTTTTGCACTCCACACCACCCTGGGTTAGACAATGGCGATATGCAAATCAGCTCTGACCCTGTGCCCCATGGGAACAGTCCAGTCCGAACTACAAAAGCCATGTCCTTCCCAGAACGGAATCAAGCATCCGAGGACCGGACCGGTTTCGAGGTAACACCTCTCATCGTGCAAGAAATCATTGTCCACACCTTCTTTTAGGAGCAAGAAAGGCCACTTTATTTTAGGACAGGTGCATCATAAAATTCATGAACACATTCATTATTTATTTATTTACATAATTCAACTCTACAGTGAGCCTACTAAACCTAAATCCCAAAACCCCGAACAAACTCCTGCCTACTACCCCTAGCCTACCCAACGCTACCCTTCAGGATGGCCAACCCGCTCCAGGCTGCCCACCCCCACTACCAAAAACCCGCCTCCAAAAGAACAAAGACACCCATCCTAACAGTGGCAAGCCTAAAGAAACGAAACAGCGCCTAGAGCACCGCAAAATAAAAAGAAAAAACCCATAAATAAATAAAAAAGAGGGAGGGTGGGTGGGGCAAAACAAACCTCCCTTCTCGCCTCCCGCCACGCAGTTCCTAACCGCCAGCCTGACTCCCCTTTTATCCCTTCCGCTAATCAACCCCACCTGGTTCATGATCCTCGCGCGAACCTACCCAGGAAGAGACCGGCTCGCGCCTGGCTCTCCCTGGGTCCCCCCTCGCGCAAGAAATCATTGTCCACACCTTCTTTTAGGAGCAAGAAAGGCCACTTTATTTTAGGACAGGTGCATCATAAAATTCATGAACACATTCATTATTTATTTATTTACATAATTCAACTCTACAGTGAGCCTACTAAACCTAAATCCCAAAACCCAGAACAAACTCCTGCCTACTACCCCTAGCCTACCCAACGCTACCCTTCAGGATGACCAACCCGCTCCAGGCTGCCCACCCCCACTACCAAAAACCCGCCACCCAGGAAAACCTTTAGCGTTTTCCTGCCCCACCTAAAAGAAAGGAAGGAGCACACCACAACTGTACCTGAAGAACCTTGCTAATCAAATCCCTGAGTTCAAGAAGGTAAAAAGAAATGCCCAAAGCTGAGAGATGCACACCGTCCTCACAAAATAAATAATGCTCAGAGACTTTTAAATGATAATGATCCAAACTGTAGATACCCCAGTGTTGACAAAAAGGTCGCATTGTCCTGTTCACTTTCCTTCTAGCCTTTTCCAGGGCGGAATGGTTCCTCGCCCCACGCCATTGCAAACGAGGCACAAACTCAGTCCATATGATCATGGTGCTCACCCATGTGGTTCTGATGATTTCCAGGTCCTGCTTCATTAGTTTCAACAAAGCCAACCCAGAGAGAGAAACCAAGTCATTCTCTCCCAAATGTAGCACCAGGAGATCCGGAGGGCCCCCCAAACACTGTGAAACCAAAGCAGCCAAGGCGGGAAAAAGTCCACCCCAGCGCATTCCCCCTGTTCCATGCCAGGAGACTTCGTGTGTCATACTGTTCAGACCAAGTGATCTCCCACATAGCTGACTGGCAGCGGCTAAAGTTGCTCGTTTAACAAAAGAGTGCCCCAGTATCCACACCCTCCGTTTGCATCCGGCGACTGATGGCCAAGGACCTAGGAGAAAAAGAAATGTTAGACAAGCCAAAATGCACTATTTCCTCACATACTTTTCACAGCACTTGGAACGCCAACGACCAATGCGTCGGATCTGGGACCAGTCCCACCCCAACCGAGCGGCCTCCGTCGCCGCACCAATTCTGAAGGAATGGGTACCAAACTGAACAGGGTCCTTCCCCAAGCGCAACAAAACCTTGCGTAATACAGCCAACAATTGAGATGCAACTATGGGACTACCATCCGCATGACAAAATATGGACCCCTGGAGAAAATGCGGAGAGGACACAAACACTTCCCATTCCCCAACCGGGCAACATGCAGAGACACCACTCCTACCAAGGAACACCCACTTACCCCTCCCCATCTGATCGGTTTTGGATGCCCGCAGCCACAGTCGCACTCTGTCACTTTCCAACACCACCTCACTGCTGGTCATACCTACCCTGCCCTGCAACCCCAGCAACTCTGATGCCCGAAATGCCCCAAAGAACAACCAAACAAAACACAAACTAAATTTGGCACACTCAAAAGCATCATGACAACACACCTCCAATTCCGGCAACAGCAACTGGAGCAACTCAAACGTCACTGGCTGCCGGAGCTGCTGACCACCAGCCCGGAGCCTGGCCAAACCTTTCAACAATTTACGAACCAACACCCCCCCAACCGGATCCCTCCCCCACCAAAGCTGCCCATAAAAAGAAACCCCAGCCAATTTGCCAGAAATGGTAGTGGGCGATAGGCTTTTGTCCGCCAAATGTAAAACAAACTGCAAGATGCATTGTTCATCAGACCAACCAGCCCTGAACGGCCCCATCGAATCCTTACCAAACTGCAGAAACTCAGCCCAGGCTTTCACATAACCCCGCCTGGTGGATTCAGCCACTGAATTTTCTACCAAGTGGTGAACCCTCAATCCCCCAGGTCCCATACGTACTGTGGGATCGCTGTTGGTTCCAGGTCCGCCCCAGGAGCTAACTTGCGGAACTCGGACCACTGAAAGCGAGACAAAGAGTCAGCGATGCAATTAGAAGTACCAGGAACATGCCGTGCTTTAAAGACAATATTTAATTGCAGACACCGCAGCATGAATGCGCGCAGGAGCCGCAAAACCCGCAAATCGCGAGCCTTTTGGTGATTGACAAGGTGTACTACTGCCAAATTGTCCACGTGAAACAAGACTGGGCGATTCTGAAACTCATCCCCCCACAGGTGCAAAGCAACCAGCAGCGGGAAGAGCTCCAGAAACGCAATGCTGCGACCCTGATCCTTCCAGTGCGCCGGCCAGCCGGCCGCGCACCAACGACCCTCCCAAAATATTCTGAAGCCGTGAGCCCCTGACGCATCAGTGAACAACTGTACTTGCCACACCATGTCCTCATCCGCAAAAAACAAGGACACGCCATTAAACTCCTGTAGAAAACGAAGCCAGACAGTCAAATCGGCACGCACAGCGGTGGTAATGCGCACCCTATGATGGGGAAGGCTTGCTCCGGACATGGACAGACCCAGACGTCTGCAGAACGTCCTGCCCGCCCGAACAACCCGGCAAGCAAAATTGAGGTAACCCAACAACTTCTGAACAGTTTTCAAAACAACTTTCCGCTCCCCCAACACCAGATGTATGTAAGCAGACATTTCCTTCACTTTAGCCACAGGCAGTCTCGCCACCATAGACAGAGTATCAATTTCAATCCCCAAGAAAGTCAGGGACGTACAGGGACCCTCTGTCTTGTCCGGCGCCAAGGGGACACCCAATTCCTCCGCTAGAGCCTGAAAGATGTTCAAAGCCGACTGACACTGCCCAGAGCGACCTTCCCCAATGAAAAGAAAATCATCAAGGTAATGACAGACCAACACGTGGCCACTAACAAAAGTGAATCGCCACTGCAGGAAGGTACTGAAAGTTTCAAAAAGGGAGCATGACACTGAACAGCCCATGGGCAACACCCGATCCACGTAGAAACTACCATCAAAATGCATTCCCAACAGACTGAAATCCCAAGGATGAATGGGCAATAGCCGGAAAGCCGACTGAATGTCGCTCTTCGCCAGCAAAGCCCCAACACCAGCCGTGCGCACGAGCCGTAAGGCATCGTCCACCGAAGCATAATTGACAGTTGAGTCAGCTGGATCAATAAAGTCATTAATTGATGAACCCTCGGGCCAGGACAGGTGATGGATAAGACGAAACTCCCCTTCCGCCTTCTTGGGCACCACGCCCAGGGGTGATACAATCAAGTCAGGCAGGGGACAATTCACAAAAGGACCAGCAATCCTACCAGCCGCAAGCTCGGCATCCAGTTTCTTCCGCACCACATGGGGACTCTCCTTCGCAGACTTCAAATTGTCCGACCACCTGCCCACCCTGGGTCCCTGATACCCAATCCGAAACCCAATTTTGAAACCCCAAGACAAAATCTTAGCGGCCTCAAAATCTGGATAATCCTCCAGCCAGAGATCGAGAACCTCCTGCCTAATAGGAGTAGGAGCCCTTGTAAACAGACTGTTGTTGCTGCCCCCTACCCCCTGAACCTCTTCCCTGATCACCCAATCGCTGGCCGGGAAAACACTGGGTGAGGGCATGCTTCCCTCCACACTGCGAACACTCATGTTTGTACCTGCAAGCAGGTCTGTTACAGGAACCCCTGTTAAAATGCCAGCATGTGCCAGAGGCGGCTGATTGACCTCTGCCCCAAACTCCCGCCCCAGACTGAGCGGGGCGAGCTGAAAAGGGCCGATAATACACTGGCTGCCCGCTAGCCGTGTGGGTCGTAGCAGGTGGGTTTGCAGATGCCATCCATTGCAACCATAACTCGGAATCAACCTCACCCCACGAACGCTCAGGGAAAGCGCTCATGCGCGCCCTGAATTCGTCATCGTAGGACAACCAAGCAAAGCCGCCAAAATAACTGTGAGCCTTGCGGATGACATCTGCATATTTAAACATGTCTATTGCTTTCTCAGGATGACGTTGACAATAAACGCTGGCATAAATTAGAAAGGCCGAAGTCCAGTTCTCTATGGACTTCGGAACACGAGGCCTCCGAGCCAATTCTAATTCCTCCTCCTTCGACCCTTCTTTTGCCTGGACATCCCTATGGAGAAGTCGAAAAACATCCACAAATGCCCCAGACCATATCAGATTCTTTGTTTTTTCGGACAAATGGGACCCCAAGGGCATCCCCACCCCAGAATAAGGCAACTTTTTCGGTAGGATACTATCCTCCGTAACCCGTGTGGCAGCCACCCCGCCATCCCCTGATGTAGAAACTTCATTTGCAACTTGCACAGTAGAAACATTTGAAATTACAGGCCGCTCAAGCCTCGGTGCCAGAGCGACTCGCTCAACCACAACCCCATCACCCGTACCAATAGATCTTGTACTCTTAACAGGGAGACTCTCCCTAGGTTGCCACACAGACCACCACCCATCCTTACCTCTCGGTAACTGCTCCGACTGCTGTGCGACAGCCCCACGATCCGTCTGAGAAGGTCCAGACCACACTGCCCCTCGTACACCTGCATGGTCCGCTCGAGACTCCTGCAAAACACGAGAAACAGTGGGTTGCCCCAACCCACCCCCCTGGGCCCGTGCTGCCAAAAGCCCAACATCTTTGTCTCTCAATTCCCCTTCTTCCAACTCATCATCATGAAAACTCCCACAGAAAGCTTCATCAGTAAATGCAACTTGATCACTACCACTGGGCATAGCCCCATCACCGATACCCCCATCATAAAACTGCCAGTCGATGTTGTGAAAGCTATGTGCACTGAAAGCTGTAGAAGAGCCGTCCGCTCCAGACAGCCCCCCTGTAAGCCCACCACTGGAAACAGCCGTGTGGACAGTTCCCGGGCCCGTAGAAACAGCCAACAGCCGCCCAGCCGAAGGCGCAGATTGAAAACTGCGGCCGCTCGAGCCAGACAAGAAAACGGCCCCAAAAACATTGCCCCCCACAGTGGAACCGCACTCACCCCCCGACGCCAGACCATGGACACCCACCGACCCAGCCTCAGGGCCACCCATAAGCCCACCTGGACGACCCCTGGGGACCGGGAACAGTGTCTGACCAGAAGCCGGGGGCGCCCCCTTGCGCAGCAAACCCTTACCACCCGGGGTCATGGACGTGTGGGGGGGGGGGCGGGAGCCAGGAGCACCAGTTACAGCAGCCTTGGGGGCCGAGGGGAGCAGCATGTTATGTGCAGCACCCACCGAGACCACAGCAGGGGCCGGGGGCGGGGCCTCAGGGGGGGGGGCGTCGGCAGCGCGGCACGGGGGTGCCTGGCATCAGCGTCAACCGTGGGAGGAGGGCCAACATTGTGGAGGGGAGCAGGAACAGGCCCCGGCATAGCAGGGGAGAGCAGATAACACTGCCCATTGAGCCACAAGTATGGGGAGACCCCATCTGACAAAGGCGGCACCGAGGGCAAAGAGGCAAGGGGCACCTCAGCAGTGAGGGAGGCGTGCAAGCGCCCATGCTGCTCCAGGCTGCGCCCACGCTTGGGCTTGGGGCCCGCCTGCGGCTTCCCCGACTTCCCAGATGCCAATCCGCCTGTGCGCGGGGTCAGCCGGCCCATGGAACGCCCCCGCCTCCCCCCGGGCGCCCCTCGTGCACCAGCATCGAAAAACGGTAACTCACATACCTGCTGGAGGGCGCCCGGGTCACACGGCGGGGGTTCTGCATCCACGGCGGGCAAAACAAGCCCAGGCCCGTCTGCCGGCATGGCCGCCTCGCCGTCTTCTTCGTCCTCTGGGCCCGGCGACAAACACGCCTCCACAGCCCTGGCGACGCCCTCCGAAGCCTTGCGAGGGGGGCGGGCCATGCCGACCCACGCTTCCGCCGGGACGCCCGGCATTAGCAAGTCCTCACGCCCTGCCGCACAAAGGATTTGTACAGCCCTCCTGACCTCCGCCGCTTCCTCCATGACCCAGGCAAAGGTAACCACGAGCGCAAAACAAACCTCCCTTCTCGCCTCCCGCCACGCAGTTCCTAACCGCCAGCCTGACTCCCCTTTTATCCCTTCCGCTAATCAACCCCACCTGGTTCATGATCCTCGCGCGAACCTACCCAGGAAGAGACCGGCTCGCGCCTGGCTCACCCTGGGTCCCCCCTCAGCCCGGCTAGCTTGACTCCAGTGGTGTGGAGTGCCTGGGACCCACGTCTGAGCCTTAATGGCGCCCTTTTGATCCAGGGCCACTTCCATCCTACCACAGTGGTGGGGGGAAGAGTGGGGGGATAGGTGGGGGAACGGGGGACTCAGGGCCCCAAATTTGAACCTGCTGTACCTCAGGGAAGACTGCTGTTACTTTGTGCACGTCTTGCATTTGATGGAGCCTGGTTAGACCCGCCTGAGCGCACTCCTCCAGCTCTCTTTTTCGCAGACTCAAATACCTTGACTGGTCCAGCAAGACTATGTATTTTTCCATACAGGCTTTAAATACTTCTCAGAGAATAAATAAAATAAACCAAGAGAAACTGTATGATGGAAAGGGTACGAACACTCTGAAAAAAACGCAATTACGGACAAAGGGTGTGAAGTTTCTCTTACTAGTAGTCAGAGCGCACATACAGGAGCAGACAATGAG
Organism: Lissotriton vulgaris; assembly: GCF_964263255.1. Classification (NCBI taxonomy): domain Eukaryota; kingdom Metazoa; phylum Chordata; class Amphibia; order Caudata; family Salamandridae; genus Lissotriton; species Lissotriton vulgaris. The sequence continues at coordinate 219,692,594 of NC_141696.1, read as the reverse complement.
CCATTCATTCATACATGAGAACAAAACGCATGACATGCAATTAAACGACTACAATACCACAAAGGTGCAAATGTAGAGACCCAATGCTCGGGGGGCTCCGGTCACGTATCAATGGGTGCCGGCTTTAAATGGCGCCTCACAGCCCTGCACAACTGAGTCTGGGTTTGACAAGGGCCTCTGCTGTCCCCAGGTCCAGGCGTCCTGAGAAGACGCCATTTGCGTAGGACTCGGGAGTTGCAGGTGGACCTGGCCTGGGATTTTAGGAATACGAGCTTGAAGAAAATCCAAGTTGACAAAGGGACTGTGAGTGTGGAAACCCGACCTCTTTGACAACAGCATAAAGGCGGGAGCGAAGGACGTGTCCTTCCCAGATAAGCTGCAGGTTCCGGGTGTCGGAGGAGACACGCACTTTGTCTCAGAGAGAAACACGTGTTTCCATTCATTGGCTGAATATTTCCATGAGAATGCGGTGGTTCAGGGGGCAATATTCAGTAAATGACAGGCGAGAACTATGAATATCTTGTTTACGACGCCCTGAGCCCTGTGAGGGCGAATCATTGAGTATTTGTTATCTGATAGTGCATTGTCAAGTTTTGTGCACAGCTCATCCTTGCTCATTTAAATATGCGGTGAAAAAGTGTTCTGCACAAGCCAGAGGCTTTCTGCATTACTGAGAGAGCCCTGCATCAATGTTCCTAATATCCACTCTAGAGCAAATGCAAATCATCGCATTGACATCACTGGTATGATCCCTAAGCACATTCAGATTTTGTCGCACACCGCTGTACTTACCTGAAGGCTTCTGCCATTCAATGTCTATGTGTGAGTCTGCTTTGGCACGTGTCAAAGCGTCAGCTAATTTAAAATCGAGTGCGCGTTGCCAAGCTTTCACAAAAGGGATGTTGCAATTCCTGTTCAGGAAGTTTCTGTCCTGATGATAGCATCTTTGTGGATCTTTTCTATCTCACATCCACCCGGGGCAGTTTCCTGTCCTCCATCCACTCAGGCAGTTTCCTATCCTCCATCCACCCAGGCAGTTTCCTATCCTCCATCCACTCAGGCATTGTCCTATCCTCCATCCACCCAGGCAGTTTCCTATCCTCCATCCACTCAGGCAGTTTCCTATCCTCCACCCACCCAGGCAGTTTCCTATCCTCCATCCACTCAGGCAGTTTCCTATCCTCCCCTGCACATCCACCCAGGCATTATCCTATCCTCCCATACACACCCACTCAGGCAGTTTCCTATCCTCCATCCACCCAGGCAGTTTCCTATCCTCCCATGCACATCCACCCAGGCATTATCCTATCCTCCCATACACACCCACCCAGGCTGTTTCCTATCCTCCATCCACCAAGGCAGTGTCCTATCCTCCCATGTACATCCATCCAGACAGTTTCCTACTCTCTCATGCACATCCACCCAGGCAGTTTCCCATCCTCCATCCACTCAGGCAGTTTCCTATCCTCCATTCACTCTGGAGGTTTCCTATCCTCCCATGCACATCAACCCAGGCAGTGTCCTATCCTCCCATGCACACCCACCCAGGCTGTTTCCTATCCTCCATCCACCAAGGCAGTGTCCTATCCTCCCATGTACATACATCCAGACAGTTTCCTATAGTCTCATGCACATCCACCAAGGCAGTGTCCTATCCTCCCATGAAGTTGAAGTTGAAGTTAAGAGATTTGTATAGCGCTCGGTCACCGTCCGGTTTCATGGCTCCATGTACATCCATCCAGACAGTTTCCTATCCTCTCATGCACATCCACCCAGGCAGTTTTCTATCCTCCCTTCCATCAAGGCAGTTTCCTATCCTCCCATGTACATCCACCCAGGCAGTTTCCTATCCTCCCTTCCTTCCAGGCAGTTTCCTATCCTCTCGTATATATCCATCCGGGCAATGTAATAGTCTTTTTTTATGTATTTTGAATTAATACTTAACTGTTGTTGTGGTCATCTCTAAATTAGCCCGACAGTGTGACCTTGTGGCAGACTATCACAAGCGCTGGTGTTGACAATTAAATCCTGGTGCCGAGCACCAGAAACTACCTGCTCAAATTGAGCACTGCTGTGTATATACACTGAGTGCAAGTATGGCTTACATGGAGCAACTTGGGTTCCATTTTGGGAAACCAAGGCCATCCTGGTGAAGACATGTGGAGGTAGAGGAATTCCCCTCCCCAGACAGATTTGTGTATTGCTGCATTCCTGTGAGCTGGGTGGGACACACTGGAGGAGGGAGAGAAACTTTCCCCCTGTTCACTTCAAAGGGTGCTCATTGATTCAGTGAGAGATCACAGGAAAGGGATCAGGACTTATCTCAGGTAGGAGATTCAGCTGAAAAGGGAATCATAAAGAGAAGGGCAGGGAGCCCAGGATTAACCTTTTGAAGCGGATATCACTGTGGCTGCCATCCATGTGTGAACTCTAGTCACTCCCATGGCCTGTGTTGTGGAACTATCCGCTTCAAAGTCTCTCTTGCTGTGACAAACAACTTTTCAAGAGGAAGAGGGAGTGGAGAAGTATGCACTTCAAAAGAAGAAAAACCCCAACATATAACTTCAAGAGAGAGGAGTTGTTTGCACTTCAAAAGAAGCAGAATCCCAACATAAAACTTTAAAAACCCAGACCATTAATCACAATTGGTGTCCAGAAGGGGACTATAAGAAGGGGAGGTTGAGACCCCAAACATTTGTCATCTGCCAAGTAGCCAGATGGGCTGTGTGAGGAGGGGAATCTCTGCAACATTCTGCCTGTGACCAGGACTGGGGTCCTAGGCCTGCTAGTCTATCTGGAGGGTGGCGGGACATCACCTAGGGAAACCAAGACCACCTGCTCTGAAGCCTGGATCACTAGCGCTTGCCTACTTGCCAATGCCAGTGTGCTCTGTGAGGAAGAGGGGAGCATTGGAGGGAGCGAGGTTGTAGGAAGGTGGCTCTGTATATACTATACCATAGTAAGGTATGGTGTGCACAGAGTCCAGTGGATCTCCAAAGGTAGGCAGAGGTTAATGTAGACAATATCTTACTCTCTATTTGTGGTAGTGTGGACGAGGAGTAAGGTCTTATCAGAGGGTAGTGCTAAGCATTTATTGTACGACTCAGGCGAATCATTATTTAACACACTCAAGGACTCAACTCTGACCAATGGTTTCTGTAAAAATGTTACTTAGTTATATTTATTGTCTAAAACCAAACCAGGCCTAGGACAGGTACGTATAAAAATATTTTGCAAGTACATGCTATTTAAATACAGGTCGGATGCAACAAATTAGTTTACAGTAGTATTACTTTGTATTCCCAGATAGTCAGAATTACTTTGCGGTTTACTTTTCTTACGCAGCCAGGTATCTCTAGATGCAAGGCTGGTGCATTTCCTGAGGGAAGGAAAAAAGAGAAAATGCGTTTTCCAAACTCAATGCAGATTTACAGTACTACTCACAAGGCACATTTAGTCCTGGGAAAACAGAACTGGGTTGCGGGTCAGTGGGTAGGATTCAGTCGGATGGGCACTTGAGTCGCACTGCTAGCTGCAAAGAAGCAGCCGGGTGCAGAGTACACGGACCACACATTAGCCAATGGGCTAGCACGGTCATGGGCTTGGGGACTGCAGTGAGCCGGCTGCCAGGTTGGGGAAACAAAAGCTACTGGGGTTGAGGTCAGCACTGTAGGGCTCAATGGGCAACACAAGAACTACACCACCAGCTGCATTGGGGCAGCCGGATGTAGGATGCCGTCTTGGCTGATGCTGCAGATTCGTTTGAGGTTCCCTTGGAGTCGGTCAACTACTGAGGAGGCGAATGGGGTCTTTGGGAATTGTCATCTTGTGACCGCAAGTGTTCGGAGACGGAGTTGGTTGGATGATCAGGGTTGCTGTTTCTGGACTGCTTCAGTTACGGAGTGGGTCAGGGTGTCACCTTCAGTCATGGTTGAGGTGACCTTCCAGTTGTTGGCTGCAGGTTTTATTTAGAAGCTTATGGAGGTTTGGGGTCACTGGGATCCATGCTAGGAATGCTGGGGGGACCTCTTTAGGGTATTGGGTCACTCGGGCTCGGGCCAGGGAGCAGAGGGGTGGAGACTCACAGAGTCCGCCGGAGTCAGAGTCGATTACTTTTGAGCAAGTCCAGTGCTCTCCGGAGACAAAGTAATATTTAGTCGCAAAGAAATGACAGGCTCTCTGGGTTTTCGAGGACTGCTGACTGCAAGACACCCCAAGGTTCTACTGGAGGAGTCTGAAGTCAAGAAAGGCTGGTAGGACTGGGGCCAAGTCAGTTGGTGTCCTCTTCTTCTCTCTGCACGGCTGTTCGGTCTTTCTTCTTCATGCTTCTTCTTGTAGGCTCTCCTCTGAGGAGGCAAGGTTCAGGGTTGCCCCTAAATACTAAATTTATGGGTGTTTTACTAGTAGGTACAGGTCGGGACCAATAGGTCCCTTACTTTGGGTGGGTGGGTACACCCATTATTATTCCACCCTCTAGTGGGAGGGGGCATAAGTCTCACTCTTGTTCTCTGGGTCGCCTCACCTGCAAGATGGTGAGGACTGAGAGTTGTGCTTCACCTCTCCTCCCGCATCTGAGAGGTGGGGTTGGCAAAGGTGGGCATGCCTCTCCTCATAACTTGGTTTTACCGCCAATTCTTCTGCACAAAGTGGGGGTCAGAACATGGCTGGGGTAGGTTCACAAAGGCGGCAAGCCTTCAAAGCTTCCTTTTCGTGGATCTTGCCCATCCTGGCGGAGGAGATTTGGTACCTCCTCCCAAGATGTGCTTTGTTTCAAGACCCCAAGAGCAGCAGGCTCTCAACCCAGGGGTCCACAAACCTGTCTGGTGGTGGCAGCTGGCGGGCAGCCACTAAGCCAGGACACAAGAGTTTGGTCGTTTTATAAGGGGCATCTCTAAGATGCCCTCTGAGTGCATTTTTAGTAGCATCAGTATGGGTTTAATGTGTTGCGAAGTTTTATACAAAGCATCCCAGTTTTCAGTAAAGCCATTATGGTGCTGTGGAGTTTGTAATGACAAACGCCCAGCCCCTATACTGTTTATGGCAATACTGCACTTACAATGTTTAAGAATTGACTTAGACACTGTATGGGTACAGGGCTCATGCACCTGTACCCTCACCACTGGTATAGTGCACCCAGCTAGAGGGGTGGTTTACCTATGCCAGGGCAGTGGATTGTAGGCATGGCACACAGGGATGTGTGCCATGTCGACTCTTCACTTTGTTCTGCACCAAAACACGCAGCCTGAAATTGCAGTGTGTGTTTGGAAAGGTACAGGGCCTCTAAGGGTGGCACAATACGTGCTGCAGCCCGTAGTCACAGTGCCCTTAGTACCTATAGTATCTTTTACAAGTGACTTACATGTGGCCAAGGAGTTGTCATTTGGGTTTGCAACAGTGCAGTTTAGGGAAGGAACATAGGCTCTGGGTACCTGGTTGGCAGGAACCCGGGGCCCACTCAGTCAAAGCACATCAACATTAGGCAAAAAGAGGGGGCAACCATGCAAAAAGAGGGCACTTTCCTACAGAGGTCCAGTGGGGTGCCTGTCAAATGGACTCCCGATGTGAGGATACGGCTTCTGCACTTATTGGGTAATTGTCATTGTTCAGATTTAAGTCTGCGACCCCTGTAGGTCTGGAGAGGGAGCCCGTGAAGATAGTTGTGAGCAGTGCGCTGTACGTGGAGAGTAAATTCTGTGCAGCCTTGTTGCAGTGACCCCATATTCCAGAAGGTGCCCCCGAGTTATGGACTACTGTGCGGTGAGGTTCGGCAACTTGGTTAGTAGTGTTGCAGCAACCCCGTATGCCAGGAGTGACTGTCGGTATTAAGTGTTTCATGAGGATCGGGCCGCCGCCCGAGAAAGGTGAACTCTTGTGACTCAAGCATCAAGTATTGCACCCGACCTGCTCCCGTCAACGAGGGGGCGGAGACACCCTTCCTCGCTGCATGAGTTGGTAAGATTGGTTATGGGCCTTTCGGGTCCCAGGGGACTCGCTGCTAAAGAGTGCTGCAGCTCCAAAACACTTTTGACTATTTTCTAAGAGCCAGAGTGGACCCTTGAGTTAAGGATACTAGTGAGCATTCCTTGGATTTGGCCACCAGTGAATGGGGAATAACCCGACCACATTACGAAGAGCGGGTGGGGCAGGGATTTGCTGGTGAAACACTAGAGCCCCAACTTCAAGGGGAATGTGCGATTGTTTATGTCGGAATATTCTTTGAATCCGTAGAGTTAGAAATAAAATACTTCTTTTTATTCTGAAAATAAGTATTTAATTGGACATTGATTTATTAAGACTGCTGTGTGCTTTTTGAGTTATAAATTGTTATAAATTGTATTCATTAATCTGTATTCACGCTTCCCCCCCAAGGGAGCCTTTGTTTGCTCGTCCACATCTATCACTGAGAGCCAAGAGCAGAAGGGAAATTTGGCCCAGTTGCTCAGGATCCACTGTTGGCCAGGCCCGGGGACAACAATAGTAAAAGTCCTCAACCACCACGGTTGGGCCCAGTAATCCCAGAGTGCCCGTAGCCCTCTGAAAGGGGTTCTGATACCCACATACTTGATACACATTACAGCACCATTGCTGGTATGATGCCTCAGTGAGGTAAGCAGCCATTTTTGACATCTGTGTGCGAGATGCAAGTTACAAGTTCTAGTAACTGACAGGGCTCCCACAGCCTTTCATCTTTCTGAGGTCCGTATATGCAACACTGTTATTTACAAGGCATTGAAACAAAAAACGTCAGTGGTAAGGGTTTTATATAAAACAAGCCAGTGTAAATGTCTTGTAAGAAAGTTTTTGGACATACCTAATCAAGGCTAATGTAATGGTATGGCTATGTCATAAGCCTAGCATTTGCCATAACCTGTCATCTTGGTGCTGGAAACTTCATTTTCCACCTGCCCTATTTAGAATACATTGATATCTTTAGGTGACACCTGTTTTGCATATGGTCCTTCTACACTTTTGAAGTGTGGAAGACAGTTCCATAGGTGAGTTGTCATTACTGAGAAGCCTCTTCCCCTTGTTCTGCTGTTTCAGATTTTTGAAATTGAGCATTAACAAAGGTAGGTTAAGCTCAAATACCTAAGCGGTTGATAGAAAGATAAACTGTGTGAGACCAACAGCCCCATCTAAATGCAGATGCAGTGTATATTACTTCAATTCAAAATAAATTCACAAATTTCAGTCTCCACAACCTTTCCAATTATGAATTAACTAGGTGCTCAGATATATATAGATACCATGGCACAAAAATGAAAAGATATTATAATATGAATAATACTTTGAACTGTTATGTATTGAACAATATGATAGATGTAAATTGTATTATTGTTATGAGTTTTGCAGTTGGTCAGTAACAAATTATCTTGCACAGTGCTATTTTGATTTGCACATTTGTTTCATTGTTTGAATCTTCCTTCTCACTTATACATTTCTCCAGTGTGTTAAAAAAAACCTCTTCGTTTGAATTCAAATGCTCATGTTTATTAAGGATAGAATTGGGACAATGAAAATGCCCTGAAGAAGTAATGGTAAAAACTTCTCTGTTAGCTTTTGAACTGGGATAGACAGGTAGATTCATCAAGCGAAATAGCGATCACAATAGCTGCAAAACAGCGATTGCGAATGCAATTTCCGCTCCCGCAATTCATCAACTACAAAAGCAGAAAATAGCGAATTTGCAAAATAAAGAACCGCAAAACCAATTGCCAACCCACATTGTGATTCCATAACAGCGATTTCCGACATTTTCTGTGTTTCATTTTGCAAAATCGCAATATATTTGCGATTTCGCAATATATTTGCGATTTCGCTATATATTTGCGAATTCGCTAATTAAATCGCAATTGAAATTCATCATACATCGCAATTAGCGAAAAAGCTAAAAATCGTTAATAAAGAGTTGCAATTTAAGGAGAAGCTAAACCAGGTAGTAACCATGAAGTCCAATAGGAAAAAAAAATTGCAAACAAGACACAGGTGTAGGGTCAAACAAACACACTTAAGGAGACTCAGTAGGAGCATGAGGAAAATCACAATGGCAGGTCTCTACATCGTGGCAAGGCGGCTGAGGCTCCAGGCTGCAGCCCAGAACCGACGCAGGATGCAGGAGTGCATTTTCCGGCTGCACATTACACTCCTGGGCCAGACTGAGGAGCAGATCTACTCAAAATACAGGCAAAATGGGGCAATGATAATGAAGCTCATCAGAGACCTTGACCCCCTGATGCAGCACCTAACACGGAGGACCAACGCCGTGCCCACCCATGTCCAGGTCCTGTGCTGCCTGCACCTCCTGGCCTCCGGGAGCTTCCAGGGGATAGTTGCATATGCAGGGGGAATATCACCGAGTTCCCTGTCACGCTGCCTACAGAGTTTCCTGGACGCCATGCTGAGCCGGATCCACCACTAGATTTCCTTCCCAACAACCCAACAGGACTTAACACAAACAAAACTGGACTTCTATCACACCGCCCAGTTCCCCCATGTAATTGGCTGCATTGACTGCACCCACATCCACATCTGTCCACCCGCTGAGACCGAATACATGTACTGGAACCGCAAGTCATACCACTCACTCAACATCCAGATGGTCTGCAATGCAAAGACTATCATCACCAACATTGCGGCACAATACCCGGGGAGCACGCATGATTCGTTCATCTACCGGCACAGCGGCATACACACCCGCTTGGCCAGGGGTGATTTTGGCGAAGGACATCTCCTAGGTAAGTACACATGCCCACATAAAGTATGTCAAGACCATGTTGCTGCGCATAACAGGCACTGACCCTCTGCTTCTATCCTTCAGGTGACAGCGCATACGGTCTCCGTGAATACCTCCTCACCCCATACCTCAACCCTGCTACACCACAGGAACGGCGTTACAATGCTGCACACATACACACAAGAAATGTTATTGAGCGGACTTTTGGCATGTTAAAGAGTCGCTTCCGCATCCTCCACAAGACTGGCGGCGCCCTCAAATACCAGCCAGAGGTCTGCTGCCGCATTGTCGCCGTGTGTGCCATACTCCACAATATTGCCACCAAGCGGAGGATACCTGTGGAGGTGTCTGGTAGTGAGTCTGAGGGGGACAACCGGCCACCTGCACATGTGCATCATGTACGCGGGAAGAATCCTACTGAAGGACACAGGCGCCGTAACTACATCACAATGAACTACATCTAGTGCACCCATACCCCTCACACAACACTGCACTCATGCATGCCACATGAATTAATGACATGAGGAAGGTTTGTGTTCAAAATAAAATTATTTTTTATGTTCTACAAGCTGTAGATGTGGTTTCATTCTTCCAAAAAATTACAAATGTATTGCATCATACAGGCATTTGTGTCCAGTGCTGGCGTGCGTGGTTTCATCACCATGGCACTGCCGTAAATGTTTACTCAGTCACTGGTGCCTCCTGCCGGACACACCCTGTTACCTCGCCGACTCCACGTCAGGAGTGTCCGGCCTGGATGCAGCACTGGGCCTGGTACTGCGGCGCCTTTCAGGTTGCACCGGCATAGACAGGCTGCTCAGGCTCGATGTGCCCTCACTGGCATCATCACCCCCCACTTGCATGGTCATGGCCGCACACCCGTTGATTTTCTACTGCGGTGGTAACCTGCTCCAAGGCCCTTGCTACATCTTGGCAGCATTGTACCATTTGTAGCTGCATGGCCAGCGACCTGCGCGAAAGTTGTTATGTTGCGTTCCCTATGATGTGGTTTGAACGGGTATATGCTGACAGCCTGGTCAGTAGCTGGCGGTGGCGTCGGCAGGTGATGTCTGGCTGCGAAACCATCAGTTGGTTATTTTGCTTCACTGCAGCCGTCAGCTCCTGCACACTTTCCGTCAGCAGATTAATATTGCGTGCAGTTTTGTATAACTGCAGCTGCATGGCTGCCATGTGCTGTGCCTGCTTGCGGTGCACAGCTACCATCCGGGACTCTATTCCAAGCCCTAGATTTTTGGCCAGTTGCTCCCTGTCTGGTCGTGTATTCACGGTGTGCTGCTGCCTCAACCGGCCGCTTGCCAGGGACCGCACAGTGGCTATGCGGCGTGTCTGCCTTCTGGGTGGTGGTGGGGTCTGATCCACTGTCATGCGTGACGCCTGGGGTGGTGGATCTGCTCCTGTGTCTGCAGGGGTGGCCCTGCGCATTTGTGAAGGTGCTGGTACTGGTGCAGGTGCAGGTGCGTGGGACATTCCAGGTGCTGTGGCTGTCTGGCTATCTCCCTCCATCTCACCTGGAGTCTCCGCAATATGGAGTGCCTCGCTGTCTGTGGTCTCTGCATCTGCGGCACCTGTGATGTGAATGAATGCATGATTAATGATATGATTCTGGCACCTGGGATGTAGCAACATGCATGCAGACTTGCATCCCCTGACTGGCTTTAGGGGTATGTTTCACTTGAATGTTCTGGATGTGTGTGACTATCAGGGCACATTGTCACACTACAGGTCCGACAATGCAATTGAGTGTTTGTGATGGGTAGGGACTGCATTACTGGGTCTACCAAATGGCTGGCTCCAGTGGTGTATTAGCCACAACTGTGGACTCTTCTCCTCCTGTGGCCGCTCTCTCCCCCAGCCTCTCCGCAATGCGTTCTTTGGCACGACCTCTGAGGTCATACCACCTCTTCTTGAGGTCATCGATTGACCGCAGGGTCACTCCTACAGCATTGACCTTCGCTCTGATGCACAGCCAGATGCGCCTTTTGATGATTGAGCACACAATTAGAGATAAAAGAGACCACAAAACTGGAACTACAATACATACTTTCAGATCAAACAATATATTGTAATTTTCACCATTACATGAGTAAAATTGAATGAATAATTGTTGGTGATGAAGCTACATACAACACCTAAGATGCTTGTGGTCTGAAGATACTTGGGGCTATCCACAGGTAAGTATATGTGCAGTTGTAAGTGAGGATATTACCATTTAAAGGATGAAGACCCAGAGGTGGTATATTTCATTATTGTGCCTCTCGTCGCACCACTGGTGATGACCAGTGGTGTGGACTACACCCTCATAAAACACAGGGGAGCACTTGAGTGAATGGTACATCTGGTGGCAATTCTTAAGTGGAACAATGTGGGTGTGGGTTGCAAAGTGCAATGTATGACATCTCTGTTTAAAACTACCTTTTAGTGGAGTAATTTCTTTCTGCCTCAAGGGGATAGAGGTAAAAACTGAGGTGGATAGTTTAACCCATTATTGGAGCAAGGTCGACATGCTTCTGCCTATTTCCTACCCTTGGTAGGTATGCATTCATCAGGACCGAAGATGTCACTCTGCCAAAACCAATCAAGGCAAGTCAATAAAGAAAAGGCTACGGTACAACTAGTGGTGATAAGAGTCAAAAACAGCCATCAGTGTCAAGCCCACTAATGATGGGTCTTGTGCCTCAACTTGAAACCTCAAAGTCAGGGCAAAAACAGCATGTAATTGCTATTGTTTTATTCACCTTCCACCAGGTCAGTGGTAATACCAAGTCATTGACACTCACATCTCCACGGGTACTTACCTCTGGAAAGCCCTACGTCCTTCAGACCACGAGCATCCTATGTGTTTTTTTATATGATTAGGAGATAGTTAGGGGCAGATTTATGTTAACTGGCGCATCCCCAGGGATGCGCCAGTTAACGTGCGCCACAGTGCGCCACAGCTCTACCACCCAAGGTGCGCCGCATTTATAATGCGGCGCAACATGGTGCAAGAACGGCACAGATGCGTGACGCATCTGTGCCGGAAATGTGGCGCATTGCTGGAGTTGCGTCGCAAGCGCGACGCAGCTCCAGCAAGGCTCGGGGGTGCCCCATCTACACAATGCTGCATCAAGACCTACGCCTGCTTCAAGCAGGCGCAGGGTTTTGACGCAGCATTGGCCTGAAAGTGACTGAGTGAAATCTCATAGATTTCACTCAGCCACTTTCAGAAGGCGTTCCTGCGCAGGAACGCCCCCCCCTGCGCAGGAACGCCTCCTTATGGCGCAGGGCTTTACAACGTGACGCATCTCATACCACTCACTCAAAAGTTGTAAATAGGGTGCATTGTTTGCGCCGCAGTTGCGTCAAATAAAGTGACGCAATTGCGGCGCAAGGGCATCATAAATCTGCCCGATAGTGTTTTTTCCATTCACCTCATTGCCCCATGTGATTTGATATGTACAGCTACATAATCTTCTAACATCGATCCATTATGTTCCATGGGCAGAGGTTTACAAATGTAGGTAGCACCTGGGAAATCATATTAATGAAAACAAAACATAAAATAATGTATAATGAATGTTAGTATCAACATCCAAGTTTAAATAAAAGTAAATGCTGTTTAAAAATGTGACAAATTGCACATAGTTTTCATATTTACATGTACTAGGCCTCAAACGGCTAAAGTAGCACTGCAAAGAGCCTTACTTGCTTAGAAATGGTTAAACACACAAAATGGTATTTCCTGAATAGGAAGATGATATTGTACAAGAAGGCAGATATGACAAAATATTAAATTGTGGACCTCTATATAGAAATAAAGCTTCACATATTTCGGCAAAATGTTTCTACTAAAGCAAAACGTACTGTTATAAAAGATAAAAATTTAAGGCCAGATGTACGAAGCTTATTTGAGATTGCTAACGGCCTGATTAGCAGAATCAGGCCGTTTGTGACTGCAAAAAGCCTTTTTAGGTCTCGCCTGTCGATGCGCATGCGCATCGAGCAAGCGAGACTATTGCGAGTTATCCACTCTTTATCCACACTGCAAGGAATCGTGGCGATTCCTTGCAGTGCCCGTGACTTTTAAGGTCAATGCGCATGCGCATTAAGCTTATGCGCATGCGCATTGACCTTAAAAGTCACGGGCGCGTGCATGTCCGTCTCTGTTTACCCGCTCCGCCCCCTCCCCTTCCCGCCGTGTCGCATTTCTCCTCCCCCCTCCCCTCTCTTCCCTCCAGCTTGTTGTTTGTATAATTTAACCCGCTCCGCCCCCTCCCCTTCCCTCCGTGTCGCATTTCTCCTCCCCCCTCCCCTCTCTTCCCTCCGGCTTGTTTGTTTATTTGAGCCGCACCGCCCCCTCCCCGCCGTGTCGCATCTCTCCTCCCCCCTCCCCTCTCTTCCCTCCGTCTTGTTAATTTTAGGATCAAGACAGCACTTCCACTGTCCTGCTACAGGCACAATGTTTTGTGAGTAAAGGTTTTCTGCGCAACTCGTGTTTCTGTGCGCTTTGTGCAGCACCCAGCCCAGCCGGGGCCAGAGGTCGTTAGTGCGTGGCACGCCTTTGATTAATTCAAGATGCTGTGAACAGTTTACCGCCTTCAGCCCTGAAGATTTGTAGGCGTGCGCACCTCTCAACGTGTAGCCTGTATTAAGTCAAGCCTCAATTGCTTGTTACTTATTTTCTGGATCGCCTTTGTTTGCCTGAGTGCAGTATAACATCTGCTCCGGTTTGGGATCCTGTGATCTCTCGGGCCACTGGGGTAATCCGGGCTTTTGCTATAGCTGTCATCTAACCCGAGCGCAGCCAGTTGTCGCGGTTTCCAACCAGCACTACTTCACGTTGGCGCCTTTAGGCTTACTTATGAGAAGTAAGGTGAAACTACAAGTCCCAGAATGCTTAGTGCGGGTAGCAGAACACATGGGACTGGATGAAGGTCAGTTCTATGAAATGAGATGATTTCACTGCTATGTTTTGCTGGCAGTTTACTGTCCCTGCGGGATAGTAAGATTAAGTCACAGTCATTGGTCAGCCACATGCTGGCACACTGGACTCGGAGTCTTACCTCTACTTACCTTTGATTTGAAAACACGGCGCATGAGTCACCCCTGCCTCTCCCAGTTCTAAAATGTTACTGCCCCTTCCTTTTGCCCTGCACTCGCCATTCTCCCTACGGGATAGTAAGATTAAGTCACAGTCATTGGTCAGCCACATGCTGGCACACTGGACTCGGAGTCTTACCTCTACTTACCTTTGATTTGAAAACACGGCGCATGAGTCACCCCTGCCTCTCCCAGTTCTAAAATGTTACTGCCCCTTCCTTTTGCCCTGCACTCGCCATTCTATTAATAGGGCCATGTATCTGTGCACTCTGGCGCTGACTGGTCGAGCGGAACAACTTTCAACGCAATACTGACTAGAAACAATTGGTAAATTGTGTAAAAAAGTTGTCTGGAGCTATTTTTGAAAGCAACAGTTACTCCCTTGTGCTTCATAAAAGCATGGCTGATGGCCGAGCCCTCGCCCCACGCAGGGGAGTCACTGCCTCTGCCAGACGAGGTGTTTCACCACTTGAGGAATTCCCGCCTTACGGATGTTGTGAGGCGCTCGCTCTGGAGAAAACACCTTTCCTTCAGCTGCCTGAGTCATCGCATGAATGGTGTATGAATGCACTCGGTGCTCACGGAAGATGGCCGCAGACAGCTGCAGGGCCCGGCTGGCCAGCCCTCGTCATGGAGCGAATGTGCCTGGGGCTGGACCTTCTTTAATTGTTTGCTTGCTGAAATTAGCAATACTATTAAAAATAACTCGACCAGAAGGTATTGCATAAGGACTGTTTCCTGACATGCTTATATATTGAAAAAAATGTGGGACTGCTTCTGTAGAGTTTTGTAAATATGGCAAAATAGAATGCAAACTTACCGGCCAGAAGCATTGACTAAAAGAGCGCCCAATAGTAAGTTGAATCAAAAGTAAGGAAGCCTATTGCCTAAACGAGACAATCTCATTGCGTGATCCAACTCGCTCAGCCAATCAGATTGGCAAATTAACAAGTGTGGGTGAAGTAATGCTGGAAGTCATTCCAACGATAGGTCTTTATGGCTCCATTTCTTCCAATCTATGGAAAAGATATGCCTGGTAAGATTTAAATCATAAATCTAGCACCCGTAAATGGTTGGGTCATCCCAAAGTGCATCACTTCCTGTGATAGAGAAACCTATGGCATGGTCTCTTTAGTATGACAAGTCGATTATTGTGATCCTTGTACTTGGGCATTCTGCATTAATCTGCATCCTTTGATATCCCATTGGCCGCTGTTTCAATATTACAAATCTGTAGTTAACTCCAAACATGAGTTACATGTCGGGGAGGTGCATTACAACATACAGCTGTGAATAACATACAGCTGTGATCACAACCCTCTGCTTCTTCATGAGAGCTTGAAGACTGATTTACTAAAACAAACATTGTCTATGTAAAGGGTGTCTGGTTTACAACTTTCTTCGCCTTTAATCTAGTCTATATCAGTGGTTATTAATATAAGTGATCAATGAAAGGATATGAAATATTATGTTTTTTTTTATTTACACATTTTGTGTCTCAACATGCTTTCTATAAAGGACGCTGCGTAAAAATCCTATTTTGAACGACAGACACATTTCTAATTGTTTCAAGGGTGGGCCTTTTGCCTTTGGCAATGCTTGTTTTCTTTTGTGATGGTTTTGTTAAAACTTTATTGTTGAGTAGGCTGACTTGCATTCAGCAATACAAAAATAACAATGTTGCCAAAAGCAAAGCCTCACCCTCACTCACCCTCACCCTCACCCTCACTCACCCTCACTCTCACACACCCTCACTCTCACCCTCACCCTCACTCTCACTCACCCTCAACACCTCACCCTCAACGCCTCACCCTCAACGCCTCACCCTCAACGCCTCACCCTCACTCACCCTCACCCTCACTCACCCTCACCCTCACTCTCACTCACCCTCACTCACCCTCACTCTCACTCACCCTCAACACCTCACCCTCAACACCTCACCCTCAACACCTCACCCTCAACGCCTCACCCTCACTCACCCTCACTCACCCTCACCCTCACTCTCACTCACCCTCACTCACCCTCACTCACCCTCACCCTCACTCACCCTCACCCACCCTCACTCACCCTCACTCTCACTCTCACTCTCACTCACTCTCACTCACCCTCACTCTCACTCACCCTCAACCCCTCACTCACCCTCACTCTCACTCATCCTCACTCACCCTCAACCCCTCACCCTCACTCACCCTCACTCACCCTCACCTTCACTCACCCTCAACCCCTCACCCTCACCCTCAATCACCCTCAACCCCTCACCCTCACCCACCTTCACTCACACTCACCCTCACTCACCCTCACCCTCACTCACCCTCACTCACACTCACCCTCACTCACCCTCACCCACCCTCAACCCCTCATCCTCACTCACCCTCAACCCCTCACCCTCACTCACCCTCAACCCCTCACCCTCACTCACCCCCACTCACCCTCAACCCCTCACCCTCAACCCCTCACCCTCACTCACCCTCAACCCCTCACCCTCAACCCCTCACCCTCAATCCCTCACCCTCACCCACACTCACCCACACTCACCCTCACTCACCCTCACTCACACTCACACTCACCCACCCTCACTCACCCTCACTCACACTCACCCTCACTCACCCTCAACCCCTCACTCACCCTCAACCCCTCACTCACCCTCAACACCTCACCCACCCTCAACCCCTCACCCTCAACCCCTCACTCACCCTCACTCACCCTCACCCTCAACCCCTCAGCCTCACCCTCACTCACCCTCAACCCCTCACCCTCACTCACCCTCAACCTCATGCTAAAGATTTACAAAAAAACCCATAAACAATTCTAAAAGCACTAACTCTAATGCTGCGAGACCTATTGCATTTCTAATGCTTGTTATGTACAAAGGAGCAATTTGCGATTCAGTAACCGATTACTGAATTGCAAATTGGGTTTGCCATTCGGTATTAGGAAGGGGCATGTTTAAGGCGTCTCTTCCTAATAGCGACTCACAGTGGTATGAGTGAATGTTTTGTGACTGAAAAGCAGTCGCAAAGCATTTCCATTTTACCATCAACTCCTAGTTGGCGGTAACCTATTTGCAATGGGAAGGGGTCCACAAGGGACCCCTTCCCCTTTGTGAATGTTGGTGAATTTTTTTTTTAACCCCTTCCGTGCTCCCGTCGGCTGTTGGCCGACGGGAGCACTACCTTGCTGGTGCTGCCCGCCCACTCTTCAGAACGCCCGCACTGCCGCGGTTAAGGCGTTAAGACCAAGCAGTGATCTCATGAACCACTGCCTACTGTAAAAAAAAAATCCTTTTCACTTTTCATTTTATAACGCATCCCGTTTTCCTTTAAGGATCCCAGGAAACCACCATCCCTGTGATTTTTACAATTCCCAATGTGTTGCAAACTGAGACCTACCTCATGAATATTAATGAGGTAGGTCTATTTGCAAGCCACTGGGAATTACTAAATATGTGAAACACACATTTGTACATTGCTGTTTGCGATTACCAAATATCGATTCACAAAATTTCTCTGCTAGGTAATCTCAAACCCACCCAAAGCTATGTACATCTGGCCCAAAGTCTTATAATGCAAATACAATGTAATCATGCATGTAGAATCAGCATTTACATGTGAGCTTGACCTTTTCAACTAACTTGTATTTCCTTTTCAGTGAATATTTGCTGAAAAATGAATTTTTGTATTATAAGAGATGTTTCAACTTTTGCATAGCCTATTGTGTAGATTTTAGATTCGAAAGGTTAGAAGTGCACAAATATACATGGAAAGGTGACTCTGAGTAAGAAGCTAAACCATACTCAACATTAGTTGATACAAAACTAATATGATGACTCGAAGAGATATTGTTCTCTGATGTGATGAGAGTGATCCTGTTCCAAGGAAAACAATGAATGCTGATTAGATGGAAGAAGATGAAAGCTGAAACAGTTGCCGATTTTCATTAAATTGATTTTTTATATAAGTACATATACCTAGAGTAGGGCGCTCGTGTGGAAGGATCATTAACGGCGGGGCAGCCTGAGAAGCGGCCGGCACCAGCCTGAAACCATCGCCACCTCCCAGGTGGAACATTCACACTGTAGGCACAGGGCCTGGACCTGCCCTTGTGTGCCCTGGCAAGTGGAGAGGTCCATGGCTGCTGGGGTGCTTGGGTGCGGACTGGGTGTCGGGTGAGCTCTTCCACTGGGGAGGAACCAACTGATGAAAGTGTGAGGCTCTGGGGTCAGAGGGTGGCCCTGGCCCCTGCCCCTCTGTGAGGGGCACAGTAGAAGGCCCTCCCAGGATGGAACCCATGCTCACCCAGCATGACTCCATGGTGGGGAAACCGTATGGCAATGCCTCCCCAGGCTGGGACCCCCCCAGAAGGATTACGTTGTTACAACGCATGTTGTAACAACGCATGCCTTTACCACGCAAGTCTTACAACGCAAGTCGTTACAACGACTTGCGTTGTAAGGCGTGGATTTAGGAATCTTATAATTCTATATTCCAACACCAGTCCCCGTAACAGTAGGGAAGGTGTTGGAATACAAAATTGCAAGATTCCTTACCCCACAGCGCCATCCAGCGCAAGTCGTAGTAACGACTTGCGTTGTAATAGCTGCGGGGTAAAGGCACTGCGGTGTAAAAACCGCGTCGTAAACAATGTCCCCCCCCCCCCGGAAGGCCCTGTTGCCCCAGGCCTTCCCGTGCCCGATCCCAGAAGGACTGGGCTTCGGAAGACGGAGGAGTTGCCCTTCTCAAGGGGTAGGGCAGCCTGGAAGAGAAGGAGCTGGGTCCTGTGAAGGGACCCTGGCTCCTCTCGTAGGAGGTGTGTGGGGTGGGGAGCCACCTGGCTCTTCCCTTCCGGTGCCGCTGACCAGGGCGGGGTTGGGCTACCCACCAGCCCGCTGGCATGGCTCGGGCTGCTGCCCACGCCGGGGACTCCTGATGCCACAGGTGCAAGGCTCTGGGGGTGGGGGCGGCCCGGCCCCTCAGGGAGGGGGACAGCAGTATATCCTCCTGAGATGGAACCCACGCCCACCCAGGACGACCCCACAGTGGGGAAACTGAATGGCAATGCCTCCCGGGCTGGGACCACCCCTGAATGCCCTGCCACCCCAGGACCCCTGTGCTTGATGCCAGCCTGACTGGGCTTCGGGGACAGAGAAATGGCCCTTCTCGAGCAGCAGGGAATCCTGTAGTGAGAGACGCGGAGGAGGGAAATGTAGGCATGTGAGAGGCTGCCTCCACCACATGCTTACTGGCACAGGAGCCTCCCCTGTCTGTCCCTGCACCACCGGGTGCAGGGGTGGGAGCATGGTTCCCTTGCAGGGTGACTAGATGGCCAGACCTCCTTGCACAAATCGTTGGGAGGCAAGCTGCCCCTGGAAGGAGCCTCCCGAGAATCGGCCTCAGAGTGCATGGCTGCTCCTGTCATAGTTGGACTGCCTTGTGACTGGGTCCTGCGTCTGGTTGTCCCAGGCCACCTGGTCACTGGCTCATCTTGGGCCATCTGGTCGCTATGCTCCGTGACCAGATGGCCGGTCAGCCAGCTGGCCAGGCTAACCCCAACTTTTGTCCTCCCACAGGGTTCTGTATGTCCCCACTTCATAGTCGATTAAAATGGGCTTCCCAGTCAGACCCGCGGGGAGAGGATGTGGCCTGGGCTTAACCCTCCTTGGCTCCCCAGGCTCCAAGAAGGTGTAAGGCACCCACCCCAGGCAGCACCCTGAGCCCACGGTATGGGGTGACAGTACTGAGGGCAGGTTTCCGCAGCCCTGGTGAGGACTTTCTTGCTCCTCTACTGGGTTTGGGGTGAAGAGTGGAGACCAGCCCTGCATCCCCCTCCACCTTCCCCCCAGGTCGCTGAGCTGGAACACAATCCCAGGAGAGCTCTAAGAAGCCCTCAGCAGACGCCTAGGCCGGATCTCGAATGGCAGCGACTTTCGATGTCCCACGCCACCCAGGAGGTACTGTCGGACGGCCTGGCACAAGACTTAGCATTCTCCTATGAATGAGCAGCACCTGGCAATGGGAAACGGCAGGCCCGGGAAGACCTCTCCTCCCTTTTCCAGCAGGGAAGGCGGCCATGATCGCGCTCTTGGTCAGTGCTCCAGCGGGGCCTGGGCTGCATGCACTGGCCTTCCATGCTGCCAAGCGTGCGGCGGGGGTGGAGGGTATGGGTTCTGTGGTCACGGACAGGGGGTCTGTCTGGGGAAGGTCCAGACTGGACTCTGGTTGATCGGGCATAGTTTGGCCTATTGGGCGATTGTTGGCTGCTTAGTTAAAAAACACGTGCCTGTGAGAGTTTCCGAGCTACAGGACGGGGCTCTGCAGGGTCAGGGAACCAACTGGGTTGGGTCTGCGAACCCACCAGGGCCCTGGGTTCCCTTCTACTGCCCGCAGTGTTGTAAAGGGGATACTGCCCCTGTGTTTCTGGTTTCAGAGGATCAGAACAGGGCCATTGGGTGAGCACCGTGGTCCGGGACCCCTTGCTCCAGCCTGCCATGTCGCACAGGGCATAACACGGGGATCCTGCCAGCCCAGGATGGCCTTCCATGCTTGGCTGGGTTCATAATCACAGAATGGAGCCAGGGCTCCGGCGAGTCCTGCCAAGTGCCTGGGAAAACCTTGAAGAATCTACAAATATGAGCTCTTGCTGAGTTCAGAATTGTGTCTACTTTTCAGAAATTAATAGCTTTCCACCATGAGTTTCACACCCAATTCTACCATAACTGGAAGGAGGTTGAACGCACACAAAAAATTAGGAGAAATAGGTTATGTCCGAGTAAAATGACTGAAAGCTGGAAAGATGGTGATTTTAGCACCACACCCCCTTAGTTGAAGCTATTTGCAGGGCGAAAAACAGATGCGTTCTTCAGCAGCACGTGTTCCCCCAAAATCCAAATGTAGTTGAATTTTGGCTAATTTATCGGGTCCCTCCGGGGGAATCCACACACCCTGGGTACCTTTAGAATCCACAGGACGTTGGGAAAAAAGGACGCAAATTAGGCATGGATACCTTATATGGACAAAAATGTTCAAGGGCCTAAGTGAGAACTACCCCAAATAGATAAAAAAAGGGCTTAGCACAGGGAGGGAAAAGGAGACCTGGCACCGAAGGCGTTCAAAAGAAGGATGTGACTTACATTCGGGGACAATGGCTTTCGTTTCCATGCGTGCATTTTTACTGTGTGTTCGTACTTGTAGAAAAAGGAAAGCTAGGTGCAATGTGGCATACTATAAGCTTCCGTAATTTAGTAATAAACTCTTGTTTTATTTTGCAATCTAAATCACACTGCCGATGGCAGTAGTCTGAAGTGAAGAGAAAGGCGACATTTTTTTTTAATCGCCCCTAAGCTTCGATCACGATATTTTGAATCATAAAATGCATCCTTTTTAGGTCACATTATGTTGCTTCAAAGCAGATGACGTTGTACTTTGTTCTTTCGGTGTTTAGGTGATGATCCAGCTTTGGAGAGTCCCTCCAGCGATAAATAACTTCATGCGGCATAAAACCCCTTCAATTTCCATAATTCATCCCGACTGTGAGCTCCGCGCCTCGGTTTAGCCGGTTTATTAGTCAAAACAAGTCAACATGCTGCCGCTTTCCAAAATCAAACTGTTTTCCTTCCACTTAATAGAGTGCATAATTATCCTACAGAAGACTTCCGAATACTAATTGGCTGCCGTTGGTGGCTAAATTAATTACAAAGGGAAATATTGCAACAAGTTTGAGCCTGCAGGTGCTACGCATAATTAAAACAAAATCTCTCTTTTGTTTGTTCGTGTAATCATTGGCGCTTAAAAGCACATTGCATGCATAAAAGATGCATAATGTGGGAGTTCACTTTAAGAAAAGTTCAGATTATTTATTGCTTACCTTTTTTTTGCCAGCCCCCTTTGCAAATTTAATTCTATTGAATCTTATACCAGCCAGGACTGAGCAAACCGATTTTTTTCTCATATCACTCCCTTTGCAAACACATTTAAGTCTGGTCAATTTGTACTTACAAATCTGCAGCTTTTAGGAACAGGGAAGGATAAATCCACAGGCACACAAGCAGTAACTGTTTGTATGCCAAGCTGTTTGTCAGCCTGATCTGACAGCGTCAGGCCATTCACTCTTTGTCAACTGTCAGTCTAAAACCGTTAACCTGCTTGGGTCTTGGGGTGTGGGAGTGTTAAATCTCCTTACCACCACTGTATAATGAACAGACTGTTTCATTAGCAGCACAATCCCCTCTGCCAATCCAGCCCAAACAACTTATTTCACAATTTGTGAGCGGAATTGAATTCAGGGGGGGAGTTGCTCACAGGAGGGGTAGGGGTTGGCTGGAGTAGGTGGGTCATACAATGTACTGAGGGATCAGTGTATTAGGACAAGTGCCCCAGTCAATTTCATCAGGCCGCCATGGGCCGGAGTCGCGCAAGGCTTGCCGCATGCAGATCAGCGGATTAGGGGCGCCCAACATCAGGTCAAGGGCCGGGAGGGGAGCTGATAAACACCCCAAACCTGAGAACAGATTTTCCTTTCTCCCTGCACCACTTATGAAGTGCCAGGCCAATCTTGGTGAATGGCGTTAGAGTTTACTTAGGGGGGCTTTCTTTGTAAAGACACTCCCTCCATTTTCTGAAGCCTGTTTCAGGCGGTCTCTCTGGAATACATTTGACCGTGTGTCGAGGTGGGGTGCACAAAAAATAAATCCACATCTCAACTCTAGCCTTTGTTTCAAGGTGTGTGAACTAAAACGAAATGCATGCTGGAGAAATCTACATTTCAATTACAGCTAGTTTGAATCTAATGCAGATAAGGCTTTCTTCGACTCTCCAATCACATTTTTTTTTATCAATGAAAACATTAATTTCAGGTGCAGAATTAAATTTACACAGAAGTATGACAATCAAATTTAGTATGGCTTGTTCTATTGTTCCCATTAAAATCATATTTTCCATATCTAAAAAGTAAGGGCTTTTAAAGTACAATATAACCACATCTATACTAATTTATCTACCTTTTGATAATTTGTAAATGTTGATACACAGTAAACACCTTCATTACCCATGAACTTTTTACACAATACAGAAGCGTTGATAGAACCTCTGCAGTTATGATCAAGCCCGAATTTCTATTGGAATGGCATTTTTTGTTTTCTTAACTTTGGTGCTGTTTGACAAATCTGCATGAAATTTATCCGAGAACAAAGTTGATCCAATGTATGTTTGCCATGGTGAGTTTCGTGCAGATCCAACGAGAGAAAAGGATCGGGGGATGAAAAAAGTGACTTTTCACATGTCATCTACCATAGAATTCTTTGCACTCCTGCACATAAAAATCCCTGAAGAGAACTATACCAAACATTTTAGAACTTTACTCATGGAAGTGACATTTGTCCAGGTTCTCACCCAAAAACATGGGCAGGGCCAGATTTAATTGGGTCGAGTTTAAAGGTCGACAAAATGAGAACCATCGAAACTGGTTAGAATTGACATTTGTAATGAGCAGTGCTTAGATGAGGAAAACGTGTGGAACAAAGTGCTATGCATAAAAAGCACACAAAAAATAAAGTGCATTGTACAAGTAAGAATTATTAAGGTCTTCAATTTAAATTATCCAATAAGTGTGCAGCCCTCACTGTTGGACCAATAAGTATGCACTCCAGGGAGAGCACGGAGAACCGGTGCTGTGGGATTGACAGGCTTGTGCGGCTAGCGAAAGAGAGGTTTCGGGTGAAAATGGTCCACTGGACAGTTTTATTCCACAGGACAACACTCACCAAGCCAGAAGTCTAGATCCACCTCAAAGTCCGAACTGTCTGCTCACTTTACTTTGGCCCAACCATTGTCCTTCTAAGGGCTTCACTTCTTTCTTTAAAAGTTTCAAGGTCATTCACTAGCTCCAATGGCAACTCCTGCCCCATTGAATCCTGATTTGTACTGCAACAACTCTTCTTCATGATATTGACATCAGGGCCCCAGTTGTCACCCACTATCAAGCAACTTCACTGGTCCATCTTTCCCTGACAAGCCCCTCTGCTTGCTTACCTTTATAGGTCCTTGCCGGCGGAGTACCGATGTAGGCACTGGCGTAACGAAAAGTGAGGGGGCCTCCCTGCACGGTACTTAGGGGGCCCCTCCGGGCTCAATCAGGAGCTCTCCCTGCCAGAGTTCAGTGCCGAGGGGGCCCCTTGGAGCAAGGGGCCCCCCTGAACCGCTTGGGCTGCGGGCCCTGTGTTACAACCCTGGATGTAGGGCTTACAGAGCTGGGCTTGCCGATAGAGAGGGCACCGGCAGCATTTTGATAGCGGTGAGCACTAGACACAAACTCACTCTTATGCACAACTTTCAATACATTTGATGTGTTTATATTTTATGAACAAATGCATTATGGCTGGCAGACGATGTGCTTCTATTATGAAACATACATTCCAGCTGGTGGCAAATTCTCCATTCTGTATCTTCGAGTCACACCTGCTTCCACTGTTTTCAGTCACAGCCTTCCCAACTTGGCCTGACCACAGAAAGGCTCATTCATCACTTAGGGTCTGATTACGATCTTGGTAGAATGTGATACTCCCTAAAAAACGTGACGGATATCCCGTCCGCTGTATTACAAGTTCCATAGGATATAAAGATCGGAATCAGGCCCTTAGTCAGGATACACTGTGTGGCATGAGACACACAGAGTGACTGACTGTGCAGGGCCTAATTACACCCGATACTGTTAACCGAGGAGTGGGGAAGGCCCTCTGCAACCCCTGTCAGTCTGGGGAGTTTCAAATGAACACTGCTGGAGCAGGCACGGCACGTGCTGGGCGTTATACTGGGGTGGTGACGTCAGGAAGGGGAGGGTCAGGGTGGAGGGGTTGTAAAATGCGGAGTATGGACCATTAGAGGTAAGTACCAATAAAAATGAATAAAACGAATTTTGTTGCCCACGCTGCATCGCCAAATGTGATGCAGCGTGGGCAACGAAATTCGTTTTCTTTATTTTTATCGGTACTTACCTCTAATGGTCCATATCCCGCATTTTACAACCCCCCCACCCTGACCCTCCCCTTCTTGACGTCACCGCCCCAGTATAATGCCCGGCACGGGCCGTGCCTGTGCTGGAGTCTTCCATAATAACGCTGCATTAGGAGACACAGAGTGCACTGACAAGCTTTTCGGTAGCCGAGCGGCATCTATTCTGCGTTGGTACTCATACCTTATGTGAGCCGGTCATGCTGTCCATCGAGTACCATTACTCTCCCGGGCTAAAGAGAAGTTCTGGTAGTGATGGGTGAAACATTCGGAAGTTCAGGTACTCAGTACTGGTGAGAATCAGCCCCTTTATAGCACTGGTTTAATGTCAAACTGTTTGGTTGGTTGTGAGAAAATAGCATTTAAAAATGGTTTGGTGGGCTTGGAAGACAAACATTTTAGAGATATCTGAGCAGTTGCTAAATGGGCAGACTAAATGTAATTTCATTGGATGTATTCAGGATGCAGTTCTGTTATCTGTACATTGGTGAAAGCATAAATCAAGTTGGGGAAGAACATTTTATGTAGCAGGCAACATTTTGTGGAACTTTCGTTTCTAGTCTTAAAGCACCTCTCAAAATGTTGCTTTTATCAGTTACCTATGAGTGTCACAAAGAGACCTACTCCAAGGTAGAATAATCCTTACAAATTCTATTATTCTTTCATTCACTCCAAACACTGTCTGACCTAAACTACTTTTGGTCACTTTGTGTTCATCTTACTCTCCATTTGCTTCCATTTTCAATCCAATCTCCCTCGATTGTTTTTTCCCTAAAGTTTAGCTTGTATTTTATGTTATTCTCCATCTTGCTCGTCTTCTGTCTTATCACATCCTTTATTGCTTGTAGTGTTATTTCTGTTTCATTGCCTTAAACACATTTATTCTTTTACTAGTTCCTATTGGCTGCTCAAATTTTATTTTTCTGTATAAATCTCTTAAAAATGTATGCTCCATGCCTTTTTCTCATATTGGTTGGCTGTGATTTCACAGAATAACACATTAATAGAATATCAATTCTGAGACACTATTTCACTTAAACTGACTAACCGAAATGTTCAAGATGAATGGCATTTACCTTTTGGTAGAAACCAAATCATAGAATGTCTTTTTATCCCGAAAATGCTTTTAAAATGTTTTAAGATGTAAATATCATGAAAACTGGTTCTCTTTGTTCTACAAAGTTTGCACAGGTGCATTTCTCTTCCCACCCTTGCCTTTGCAGGTGTTGTTGCTGGGTTATGTTTCTCTTTAAAAAAAAATGCTTTTCCAGGAGATTACCCTAACCTCTGTTTCCTCAATCTACTTCACACCCTTCCTTTTGCATGTCTTATTGCTTGGTTATGTTTCTCTGTTTCAGGGGATTATCCGAACCTACATTTTTTCTATCCACTGCGTTTTTCCCTCGCGTATACCTTCTGCCTCTCTTCAACTCGTTACACCCCCATTCTTGATTTTTGGGAGTACAAATCCCATCTCTTTCCTTCATCCATTTTAAAATTATGTTATTTCTCCCTCTCTGATGTTCCCAATTTTTTGAAACTATTTTGTTGGTGGGGGCTCTCATCTAGTCCTTCATTTTTCATCCCGACCCTTCCCTTTCCTCAACATTTGTGCTTTATATTTTTCTCTGCTTTAATATTAAAACCATGCTCTTCAACTGTAATTCACAACGTGATTCACATTTTTCTTTCAAAATAAATTTACAAAAAGATATTAATTTTTTTGTTTTCATTTTATATTATTTTTGCACAAACTGCATTTGTATTAACTTGTTCTTCACTAAATCGATTCTGTAATTTTAGGAAAGCTATAATTTTATAATTTCTGTTCTCAGGCATGCTATGTTTTCTTATGACTACAAACAGCTATATCATAACTCTTTGTGTGTTTTAAAGATTTCAGGGGCATATTATCAAGGACCAGTGTTAAAATTATCGCCGTTTTATCGGCAGGAAACTGCCGATAAAACTGTGATAATGGGCCTGATAATATGCACTTGTTAATTCCCATAGAAGCCCATGTTAACACCAGAACCTGGGCTTCTATGGGAATTAACAAGGGCGTATTATCAAGCCCATTATCGCTGTTTTAGTGGCAGTTTGCTGCTGATAAAACGGCGATAATTTTAACACCGGTCCTTGATAATATGCCCCTCAGTGTTTCCTTCATGACTCTGGAAAACCATACCTGTTTCGGCATGGCTTCGCCTTTTATTGCTTTTCCTACCTTTTTCCTTCCCCGTTCTTCAGCTTACCTTTTGTTCAATTTTTCAGTTGCATTTACTTCTAAATACTTTGCATTTTAGCTAGTAAAAATGAATAATCGGATGTTATTGCCGCTTGCAGTTCCACTTTGAACTCATCGTAAAAATATGGCTTACTTATTTCACACAACAGTAGTAAACTCGTATGTATGTATCCCTTCATACACATATATAACAGAGCAGGTCCCGGGTATCTCTGAAGTGACATACCATTTTACCTCTTTATTTACCTACACTCACCTGTGATGAACCCATTTGTCATCTATGCATGAGTTCATTGCTCGAGTCCACTCCTGAAGTATGCCTCTCTCTAAGATATCTTTTATAGGCGGTTCCAATCGGTTGCTCACAAAAGATTTCCTTTTTTCGCACCTAAATCAACAATCATGACTCCACTGCTGAAAAAAAGACATAGCTGGCGAGTAAAGCAACCACAGAATGGACTAATACTTTGGGACACATACTTGTGAAATAGATCCAAGTCTGAAGAACTAATTCATATTCCTGCAAGAGAACTAGGTGGTAGAATCGCCCAAGTCAAATACTGTGATTGAATGGTCACAGTATTACTGTGGGAGATTCTACCTCCTGATTAAGAGTTTCACAGACCATAATGGTGAATAACGTGCACTTTTGGTCTTACCAAATAATAAAACTGAGTACAAGTCTCAGTTCCTATCCGATTTCCCGGCACAAATTCCTCCAGGTAACACCTGGTCAATATATCACAGGAAAAACCTCATGGTCCAAGCGCTGTACGAGCTGACCTGGAACAATATTGACCATTTGATGTGCATCAGTAATTTGCACCAAGAATCACTGATGTAGGGTAGTTCTATCATTGTGCAATAGAAATGTACTCTTTGATTAAAAGTATTCCATAATGGAATGGGAAGTTGACAAATAAATCAATATCAACGCAATGATTTCTGTGGGCTGTTCTCTAATTCTCGCCCTTTTTTTTTGGTCCAAATCTGAGAGGTTTTATCCTATTTATGTGTCCACTTCCGCTCCTTGGACAATACCACCTGTGAAATCATAGCAGTGAGGCCCACTGTACCTGTAGAGCTAAACTGCATTACTTTTACAATTTTACACCATAAAAAGTTTACTTGGCCCCATGGCATCATGGGAGACCAGTCCCTGGTTGCACATTCAAGCTGTGCAGCACTAACAATAATGTCATCACTAGTTTTGCTGTACATTCCTATTTGAAATAGGGCAATATGGCTACCCTCCACTACTGGGTCAATATGGCTACCCTCCACTACTGAGTCAATATGGCTACCCTTCACTACTGGGTCAATATGGCTACCCTCCACTACTGGGTCAATATGGCTACCCTCCACTACTGAGTCAATATGGCTACCCTTCACTACTGGGTCAATATGGCTACCCTTCACTATTGGGTCAATATGGCTACCCTTCACTACTGGGTCAATATGGCTACCCTTCACTACTGGGTCAATATGGCTACCCTTCACTATTGGGTCAATATGGCTACCCTTCACTACTGGGTCAATATGGCTACCCTTCACTATTGGGTCAATATGGCTACCCTTCACTACTGGGTCAATATGGCTACCCTTCACTACTGGGTCAATATGGCTACCCTTCACTATTGGGTCAATATGGCTACCCTTCACTACTGGGTCAATATGGCTACCCTTCACTATTGGGTCAATATGGCTACCCTTCACTACTGGGTCAATATGGCTACCCTACACTACTGGGTCCGGTCGTATATTATTATTATTACCCCAGCTCAACTACTTACCTATACTCCCCTTGAGATGTAATGGTGTGGTCAGTGTAGCGCATGTGAATTTGTTGTTATGTGATATAATACTGCTAGTGTTGTGAGGTTTAAACCGAGGCTCCAATTGGCTGAAACCTTGAAAACCTATTTATTAAAATACAAGACAAGGAAAGCCTTCCTTTTTCGAAAAGACCAGCATATATAAGAACTATAAGAGATTTTTGCTGATCGAGGATTCTATTTCCTTTAATGGCCTCTTTGTTCAGCACGAGTCTGAATATAGGCAGAGGGGGCCTAAAGGGTGGCCTGCTGACATCCGTTTACAAGCCAAGTTCCTGGGTAACCACGACTTGCAGAAATCCACACATACATGTTCGCCATTGTTTTATTGAACGCTAATGGCCTGCATCTACTTGGGGGCGCACATAACACCTCAATTAAGGATTTGTGTCTGTATAGTTAGGGTTAAATGTGCAGTTGGGGGTGGAGTTGTGGAGGGGGCCGGAGTGAAAAGAAGGAGACCCGAATATAAAATCCATGCCGGTGGGTAGGGTGGTGAGAACCATTTTTCATGCGCGCGCTCACCTCTTTTTTTCCGAGTGATCAATGGGGCGGTGCCCGCGTGGCAGTTGAATGGTGTTCCTCTTTTAGGGCGCGATTGTTCGGAGGTGTGGCTCGTTTCAGCCATTTAATCTCAGTTGAATGGGGACTGTGTTCCCCATTTTTTCTGTTTTTGGTCCAGGGATCGCAGGCAGCTGGTCAGTGGGAAGTAACAATGGCCATGGGGCTAGAAGGGGGCAAGTGCTTGTCTGCAGATGCCTGCGCCCCCCGCCGGTGACCTTGGCTGTGCGCCTTCGCATGGCGCCTTGTTCGGGCCAGCGGGGGGCTCGCTTTTCGAGCCACTGCCATTGTGGGGGAGGGAGCGGATACCTGAGGCTTTTTTTGTGGCGGCCTAATAACATTTAGACCTGATGGACACGGGTAACAAGGGACAGAGACTTGGGCCAATATGTGGCAGGCTGCTGGAAGCAAAACAGAAAAACAAAACCCCTCATTTTCAGAAGGGGCTTTTCAGCCGTAATTAGCCTTTAAATGAATGTCGGATTGGTTTTCAGATCTAAATTCACTGGGTAACGTTTGGATAAAAAAAGGAAATTATAGGTTGCCGCTACAGATGTGAACATGCTTGCGGCCTTAATTAAATAATGTGATTGGTTAATGCTATGCGTGCTTGCAGCTGCCGTAGTAACGTCAATCTAGGTAGACTATTGAGCGATGCGGAACCGTATTGCACTAATGTGTTTGCTGTATCCCGGATTTAGGGCATTTTACTCTTTTGCTTTTCCTGTGTGGCACGGAAATCGTAAAATATGTTCATTTATGGCACGTGAGGGGTAATTTCTGGTGGCCCACTGAGATGCAAGAAGGGACGGGGTCTTACTACATAGGATTGCGCTTGGTTTGGGTCACAAACCTAGTAAAATCATAAATAAGGCTGATTTACAAAATATTTTTGACTGGTACTATAGCATGTCCTTGGTGCTAAATTAAGGCAGTGTGTGATCATAACACCAGTTACCACCGAAATATGAAGATATGATTCTGGAGGTGGTAGTGTGTGACATGAAAGTTTGTGCACATTTACCGTGAGGCATTTTGTTGCACAGCTGTATTTTTGTGCTGCATTATTACAATTACATGTTGTTTTGTTGTGCTGCAGTTATTGTGTTGAGCTCTGTTTTGACTGTCTAGTTGTAATGTGCCATGTTATGTTTTGATTGTGGTGGTATGTTACTTTGTGTAGGCTACTGTGTTATTTTAAGATTTTGATGTGTCAGCAAACACTGCTATATTTCCAAGCAAATGCAGCAAATGCTTTGTATTTTGTGTGGCAAGCAACAATGTACCACCGTCTACGGTGGCAAAATGGCACTGTTTCTGCTCTTCAACTACAAACATCAGTCATCCCAAAACTTTGCCTAACCTCGTTGTTTTATTTATGTAACACAGCGCACCTGTGCAATTTTACTATTTTAATTATTAGAGTGTGATTAGTTTGCTCTTTTAGCGTTCCCCGCATAACTCCAAAATGTGTACATTTTTACAGCTGTACAAATAATGTTGCCTACTTCACAAAAAACAAAGGCACACATGAAATGGCGCTTGATAGTCTTGTTAAGGTTTTTTTTAGGTTTTATGCATATTATGAGATTTAAAAGCTAGTGACAAATGCAATCTGAAGACAGCAGTTTGAACTGCAGTAGGCTGCAGTTTGTGTTTGCATACATGGATCAAAGGTCCGTTTTTGTGAAAACATGTCTGTGAGAAAAATATTTGTAATTTTTGTAGAGCACAGGTAATCAACGATAGTATCAGCGCACTTTACTGGTAGGAGTGCAGCACTAGAATTAAAAGGCTAGGACACCCACCATAGACTCAGTGAGGGCCACCGGAAAAGTCCCAAGGCCCCAAGTCCCTAGCCGGCTCCCCGCTTACCGCGCGAGCCGGCATTGCTCCCACCCTCAGGGAGCAGCTACAAATGCTGCTCTCTGTGGGGGAAAGCAATATTTTTATCTGTTTCTCTGCTCTTGCCTGCTGGGAGCGGACCTGGTGTTTACATCAGCTTGGCGGGAATTTTGAAAATGCTCCCGCCAACAGACAGCAAATAGGTTTCCCTGCCCACACTGTTTACCATACATTTATGGATTTATCATACTTGTCACATAATTTGCCATATAGCTTGCAGATTTCTCCAAAAAGTGTTTCTAGATCAACTAGATAAACCTAATGCTGCCTGAAAAGGTGCCACATAATACTGCATAATTTGCATTTTCTTGACTCATAATTTGGTTCTCCATTGCGAGATAATCTTAGTGGTTCTGACACGGGTAAAGTGGAGAAGAAACCTGCTGCGTTGCATTGGAAATGCCCAATTAGAGTTGGCGAAAGGAACAAGAAATTCTCCATATTAAATCCAGCTCCCAGAGGAGACACAAGCGGGCACTCTGGTATCCCTGTGAATGCTGATGTTTATTAAATCACCAAAGGTGACTACCTGTTTGCCATGCCTACATGTTTAGGCAGTAAACTCTGAATTGCTCATGACAAGCTTACAGGGATCAAGGACCAGTATATATATTCATGCACATACAGGGCCATATTTATCAAAGGGTTGCATCACTTTTGCACCACACAACAGGGTGCAAAAGTGACACAACCCTTAAATTGCAATTTTCAAGCCAAACAAGGCCCCCTTGCATAGCTCTGAGTGGCTTGATAAATCCACAGTAACACGACTCAGCGCCAATCGCGGCATTGCTGAGAGGCGTTCCATGGGTGGTGCATGGTTGTTCCCACGCAAAACCCATGGATTTTGATACATTACCATATTTATCATAAGTAGTAGACCTGGGAATGCGTCAAAACTGCTGCTCATCCCCAGGTGATGCATAAAAAAAGAGAAATATTTTTATTTCTCCTCGTTTAGAAAGAGGGAAATGCCTCAGGGTATTGTTTATGTGCAGGACAGTGTCCCCTCCTGCACAAAAACAATCCTGCTGGCAACACAGGCACACTAGTACCCTGGTGCAAGCGTGCCTTCGCTGGTGCTAGGCAGCACATTGTGCGCCAGAGCTGGGAAAAGGCAGGGACATGCCACATTATATTAAATATAGAGCATTTCCGCCCTTTCCCTGCCACACAGAGCAGCAAGGTGACTTGCTGCACGGCCCTGCATGACATCTTCATAAAGAGGCCCAACAGTTCATTGCTCAATTACCACCAAAATTATAAAAGACATACTGTGGGAGCAAGCACAAAAGAAAAAAGTGTAATAACATGACATAGAAGCTGAGGCATAACACAGGCCCTAGCAGCCACTGCGGCACGGGGAGGGGTCCCCTCAGGGCCCTCTTTAATCCTTCAAGGGGGCCACATGCAGCCCAAAGCCAAGGAATGTCTCTGAGATATGGGAGTCCCAGGGGCTCCTCTTTACATTCTGTAAGGGGCCTCATCAATTTGCATTACGCCACTGCATAGATGTGCTGATATGAAAACTTACAACTGCACACCACAAGTAATGCTCATGACTTCACCCTTAATGTGACAGCTGTAATTACAAATGTCATACATAATCTTAGAGATGAGATTTTATATCACATGATCCTGAAGACTATGAAACAGACAACTGTGAACGTGGTATTATTAAGTAATTTTGTTATATGTTGATATTGATTTATGTTAGTTTGTTAGTTGTTGTCCCCTATTGATAATTGCGAGGAAGTATCTTTTTTTTTACATTTTCCGTGGCTTTACATGTACTCAAGCTCCCATTTATTGAGATTTCAGCTTTTTTAAATAAAAAGCACGAAAGAAGAAGTGCGAGCTGTTGAGCGCTACAAGACTGGTTTCTATGGTCCTTTCAAATTTTAACATGATATCTAAAGCTGACATGACTCGGCAGTTGTCTCAGTAAAACCAACATGGCTGGTCATTTTTAGCTCGAAGTCTTCCATACAGGGTATTTGGACAAAATATTGAAATGTAAATATCGGGAGACAAAAATATCGAAAAAAATATTGTGATGCAGAAATATTGCTGTCAAGAATATCGTTTTTTCAGGTAGGTAATATCGTTGTTAAGAATATCGATGTTGTAAATATTGTTTTCAATAATATAGTTGTAAAGAATATTGTTTTTTCATTAATTTTATGTATTGTAGTTTATATATAATTTTCTATTAGCATTGCTTGCATAAATATTATGACTTGAAAAAAATATATTTTGTAATTTCAAGTCATTTAGAATGTTTAATTTGATTGTTAATAGTAATTTATAGTGCTTTAGTGGGTTGTTGGGTTTGTAGGGGGATAGGGTGGGAAGGTATTTTATTGATTTTCATTATGTATATTATGCAGAATTGATTTATTTTACTTATATTTTAGGTCCGGGTTGCTACCTGTGTAGGGATATAGGCTGTGAAGTTAATTAGGTAATATATAATTAACAATTAATTTATACTTGATTATTAACAATTTAATTGATCATTAATTATGTAAATTGTGTAATAATCATATATTTTCTTTTTTTGTGTGTGTCATAATCATATATTTTAGTCATATTTCAGGGGTAGGTTGCTGGGTTTGTAGGGGTATAAGGTGTGACGTTAATTTAGTAATAATACATTAACAATTACTTATTAATATATTATTATTTGTTGAATTGATTATTAATGGTGTACATAATGTAATATTGATTCATTTTAGTTATATTTTAGTTGCAGGTTGCTAGGTTTCTAGGAGTACATGGAAGGTAGTTGATTAAATAATAATTAAACGACAATTACTAATGTATAAATACATATTTAATTGAATAGAATTATGTATACTGTGTAATAATTTTATATTTTAGCTATATTTTAGGTGTGAGCTGCTTGGTATGTTAGATTGTAGGGTGGGGAGTTAATCAATAATTAACTACAATTAAATATCAATTGTTAATGATTTAATTGTTAAATAATTATGTAAACTGTGCTATACTTATTTATTTTCATTATATTTTAGGTGTGGGTTGTTAGGCTTAGAGTGGCATAGGGTGGAAAGGTAAATTAAGTAATAATTAAATAAACATTTTTGAATTGAAAAGTTGCACAGATTGGAGTGGGAGTAGTAAATCTTACCCTTCCGAAGTCCAACACTTTCCCTACTGTTACACCGACAGGAGAGGGAATAGTGAATGTAACCCATCCGAAGTCCAATGCTTTCTCTATTCATGCACAGACTGGAGTGTGAATAGAAAATGTAACTCCTTTGAAGTCCAACACTTTCCCTGATGTTGCACAGACTGGAGTGGGAATATAAAAGTCCCCCCTCTGAAGTCCTGCGCTTTCCATACTGTTGCTTAGACTGGAGTGAGACTAATAAATTTAACCCGTCCAAAGGCCAACGCTTTCTCTACTGTTGTAAAGACTGGAGTGGGAAGATTAAACATTACCCCTCCGAACTCCAACGCTTTCCCTACTGTTTGACAGACTGGAGTGGGAATAGTAAAATAACCGCTACAAAGTCTAACGTTTTCACCACTGTTGTGCTGTTTCAAATATAGGCTAAATAGAATTTAATATTTTTAGTAAATGTGTTTTTTTTGTTTTTTATTTCATTTGTTTGGTAATTTATTTAATGTTTTAAAATTGAATTGTTAATATTTTTTTTCTGTAGGTTATATATATGTGCGGGTTCATTACCTACTGGCGGCGGCCAGTAGGAAGTTATAGTTAGGACCATGTTTCCATAGGAAACGTGTTTTTGTTTTGCAATAACTTTGGCACTGCTTTACAAATCTTCATGAAATTTTCAAAACATTTGCTTTATGCGGTTCAGCTGCTGTTTTGAAAGCTTTGGGGTGATCCATCAAACGGGTACTAAGAAAAAAGGGGGGGTCCCAAAATGAGTTTTCCCCATGCATTCTCCCATAATGATTTTGAACACAACTACAGCCCGAGCCCCTGAACGGAACGACACCAAATTTGGCAGAAAGCTAGATGTTGGTTCAGAAAGTGTGCTTCTGGTGATTTGGTGTAAATCTGTTAAGTAGTTGTTGAGATATTGAAGTTTAAAAAATATAGATATCTCAGTACTCTCGATCCTTGCAGTGGACTCATGGATCCTACTGAGATTTGATTGGCTGTCAACACTTCAACCAGAAAGAGTTGGTAGTCATTTTGGGACTCGACTTGAAGGCTTAACCAGGCACTGCACGGTGGTTGGTGAGTGGATATATTTATAAACAGTGCAGCAGAGGAAAATGCAGGTGGTTAAAAAAGGAGAATAAGGCTCAATCTCTGTCCGTCCTTTTTGGAGAAACTGTTTTAAATATCCATTACTGCAACTAATATAAACTTTTTCATCTTAATATGACAATGAGCCCAGGGTCTCATCAGAGAAATATCTGTCAGTATCTGTGGGAAAATATTCGAGAGGCTACCATGTGAAATACAAGTGTGTAAGGTGGAAACTTGGTGGTAAAGGAAGACTCTCTTAACTCAGAGGGGAATCACTGCCCACAGCACTTTCCTGGCCTCACAATTAATATTCCCGTTTTTCAGAATCCATTTTCAAAACACTATATTACCAAAAAGTTGTTATTAGTCCACATGGCTTCCAGTTCTAGAGTTATTCCGTCTCTGAAACAAGCTTTAGGCTGTCTTCCTCACTTTGCTGGCGTGCATGACCTCCATCACACCCCCTCGATGTAGTGCATAGTTCAAAAAGCATAGGGACTTAAAACTAAACATTTTCATAAAACTTGAATGCTGTTTGCTCGCATTATGAAAAGAGAAATGATATGAAAGAATTATGATATTAACGGAATAATACTAGCACTAAAATCGATGGATCACTAATGAACTGTGGGACATACGTGGTGCAAAAGCGGCACAACCCCTAAGATGTGATTTACCAAGTCACGCAAGACCCCCTTCCCTGGCCCTGAGTGGCTTTATAATATAACCAGAGTAATGCAAAATAGCATAAATTGCCCCGCTGTGCCACTGTGCCCCAAGGGGGCGTTCCATGGGTGGTACGCAGGTGTTCCCACTCAAAATCCATGGTTTTTTATGCATTCCCAGAATTCCCATTTCTGGTAAACCTGAGAATGTGCCTAAATCTTCCCAGGGGAGGTGTAATGAGGAGAAATATTTGAATTTCTAAATGCTTTAGGGGATTGTTTTCGGGAAACATCCTTTACAATGCAACTTTTACCACGCAGTGCCTTTACGAAGCAACTTTTACAACGCAAACCATTACAACGCATTGCGCTGGGGGACGCTCTAGGATAGGGAATAGGTTTAATTTACTGTCCAACACCTTCCCTACTATCCACGGGGACTGGAGTTGGAATGGTAAATTAAACTATTCGCTATCCAGTGCCCCAAAGCACTATGCGTTGTAAAGGCATGCGTTGTAAAAACCGCGTTGTAAAGGCATGCATGGTAAAAGCATGCGTTGTAACGTCATACATCCATTGTTTTTGTGCAGGAAAGTGCCTCTTCCTGCACAAAAACAATTTTGAGTACAATACAGGCATCCTTGCACCATGGTGCAAGGGTGCCTGCTTTGCTGCTAGGCAGCACATTGTAGGCCAGCGCTGGGAAACAGTACTAATGCACCTTATTGTGATAAATAGGGTGCATTCTTGCACTTTCCCTGTAATGCAGCGCAGTGCAGCAAGGTGACTTGCTGCGCTGTGCTGCGTTACACTTTGATAAATATGGCCCTGTGTTTGAAGTAAAGTCACTAAAATGAAAGAACTGAATGTGATGCACAGAGTCTGCCGAGCCATGCCAGCTGGATATTTCCTGTTACAAATACTGTGAACTCATAAGCACTGCACATGGTGTGCAGGTTACGATATGGATGTATGTTGCACGAGATATGGAATGCAGAAGTAACCAAAAGTTCTCAGGGGCTCTTTTGCCTTTAATTTGTAATCATACTGTACTTCAACTGTGTTTTGTTAAGTCAAATTCTGAGTTAAAAAAATTATATTTTAAAACTTTGTAAATAAGCTAACCACACCTTCACATCAACCTTGAATTTACGTTTTTTTGTCTTATAGCAATCCCAAACCTGCTGCGCTCGGCCTTCAACTGTGCACAGTAGGGTTTTACCTCATGGTCTGTCCATTGGACTGCTACCAGCAGTGGTCAGCTCTTCAGAACCTACAATTGTATAGACACAAACACTTTGATTGATTTCTGTTGGCGGTTCCCAAAAGAATCTATTTGGGGGAAGGGTTTTGTGTTTTTGTATTATGTTTTATAATTTTATTGTTTC
Organism: Lissotriton vulgaris; assembly: GCF_964263255.1. Classification (NCBI taxonomy): domain Eukaryota; kingdom Metazoa; phylum Chordata; class Amphibia; order Caudata; family Salamandridae; genus Lissotriton; species Lissotriton vulgaris. The sequence continues at coordinate 219,654,906 of NC_141696.1, read as the reverse complement.
GTTGTAAAGGTGTGGCAAACTGCCATTTATGTTTATTTAACCCTTTTTTTATTTTACTAATCACATTTCTAGTAGTTATTCTCCATAATTTCACTCCCAATACTGGGAATTTTCTCCCTTCACCAGATGTTTTTGCACCGCATGGAAAAGAGAGCAAAGAGGCTCCATATAAGATTAATTACAGTCTCTTCATGCAGGCATACTTTTTGTCTTTTCTTCAACACCTGCAGGAACCTTCTGTAGTACTTCTCATGCTTTTACTTCAAGTATCGATGCATGGTAGATGTTTAAAGGAATTGCGCAATCTCATGCTCTCGCTGAGCTTTTGCTCATATGTCTTGAGGTGACGCTGTGCATTGAATTTCTTCTCTCCCTGTGGAAGGGTGGAGAACACCCAGATGTCTGACAGCTTCTCCACTCTTTCTAAGGCATTGCACTTTATCAGCGTACTCATCGAGAACAGCAGAGACTGGTCCATGAATCTCTCCTTCAGCTGACTGAGCTATACTTGTTTATAATGGAGCTCTGAAGAAAAGTAATGCCTTTTCTCATCTCCTGCTATGCGTAAGATGGTGGATGTGCTTCCGATTAACAAGGAAAAGTTACTTTTGCACGTGGTAGAAGGATAGTTAAACTCATAGCCAATGAGAAGGTTAGAATAGTCTTTAAAATGTGAAATGGACTAGGTAGCAAATCAGTGGACTATGCAGTAAGTCTTGCCCTCATTTCTAGGGTTGTCTAGTCTACGGTCTCACAGGATACACCACACACCACCATCTCTAACTAGTGCAGTAGTGTGGCTCACTGGTTAGAGGTGGCAGACCCGAGAGCAGAGGACAGCCCGGGACCAGGGTTCGATTCCCGGCGCAGCAGGTTTCTGGACCAGGGTCAGCGGACTCGATAATTCTCGCCTCGGTGCCTACTCTAACCAGGGATCACACTCGGCAACTCTGGGCATTAGCTTGCCTCATCTTCACTAACGGCCCCACTAGACCGCCGGGGATGCCTGGTCTCACCCTGGAGATACCCATTAAGGGACCATCTCTCAGGGAAGCCAGGAAGGGTTTCGCAGCGGTCGAAGCGCCTTGGGACCCTCCGGGTAAGTAGTGCGCTATATAAATGCCTATACATTACATTACATTACACTAAAGCAAAAAAATGTAGTTGCCTATGATTGACCCCTAAAAGTATGTCTGATCACGAACCTAAAGAAATGTATTCTGAGACAATACATTTCAAACTTGCAGTCTTCATCATAGCCTCATAATTAACATGCACTATCACCCTTAAAAACTCTTTCCAACAAAAGACATAGACAACACAAAAACCAAATAAAGGGGGCCAAGGAAACATTTAAAAAATACATATAACAAAAATTGGACGTAGAAAAGAAAGAAATGAAGTGCAATTGCAACCTCCTTAGGAGAAACACTGTATCATACAGAGCTATTTAATGCTACAAATAAAGGTGAAAAGACAAATATATTCACATCAAAAGAGAAAGTACATATATATGTTGATTATCCAAGAACAATCCTCAGGGAAAATGTTTAAACATCAGTGCTCAAAGAAAACGTTAGCCAATATGCACAAACAGTTCCTCATCCACATTTAAACCTCCAGGGAACTTGCTATTAAGAAGAAGAATATATTTGGAAATATTTTCTTGGCTCCATTTTTTTTAATAGTGTGAATATCATAGTGTAAGGAAATTTGATTATGACACAGGCCACTAGGCTTCGAGGCTAATGATAATCAAATATGAAATTAATGAGATATGGGCCACTTGGCATGAATCATTTTTATGCTGATACTTCTCGAAGATGAATTATATTAATGTCTTTTTTCATCAATGTAATCATTGAATTTGAGGGCTTTACGATTATGATTATAATTGATTTTTTGATTTGAATCACCGAGAGCAAACAATATGGATATATGTATTTTTTCTATGTCCATTGTTGAAAAGAGTTTTTAAGGGTGATGGTGCACATTAATTGTGAGGCTGTGACGAAGACCTCAAGTTTGAAATACGTCACCACAAAATACATTTCCTGTTGAAAAATATCTTAGAGTGTGAGCTTTTGGGTTTTATGGATACAAACACATTTGAGTTTGGAGATATATATATATATATAAAACAATACCTTTTAAGGCTTAGAGTGCAGCATAAATTATGCAAAAAAAGAAGCAGTGAACTCTGGGTAGTTCCCAAGTTTAGATGGAGATCAGCTCCTGTATAGAGCATACCAACAACATCAGTGACACTCTGAATCTGCTGACCTCAACTTTCTGTTTTTCTAGGAAAGTCTTTAAGCATAGGAATAGCACAGTGCCATCCACACTGAGCTAGAACGGGACAGTCTTTTGCCACTTCTACAGAAAAGTCTTATAGGATAGGTTTAGCACAGTGCCATCTACGCCGAGCAGTAAAATGAGAAAAGACTTTTACCATTCCATGCACAGTATTACATTTTTGTATTGGTAAAATGCCATCCAAGCCAATCTAAAGCAACCTCTGACACTTGTGTTTTTTTGCTATCATTATAGCTCTTCAAAGAGATTTAGCTTTGCCCACACACAAAGGAGCAACCAGTATAAGTCAAAACAATACCCTTTCAGGCTTAGAGTGCCGCATAAATTATGCAAAAAAGGAAGAAAACTCTGGGTACCCAGAGATCTCTGCTTTCCTATAGTCATATTTAGGTCTGCTTTTCCATAGACGGAGGGTTTTTAGTATGCTAAAACCTTTGACTCCGTTCGACGAAACTTCACAAAACCTTCCCAAAAAAAAATTATCAACCTCAGTACCTTCCTGGAAAATTGAGGTGATTTGTCAAGTGGGGGCCAAAAAAAAAGGGCGGTGCCAAAACGTAAAATCGCCATGCATTTCCCATAGACTTCTTTAAGACAGGTTAAAGCAAAAACTGCGGAACTGATTTACACCAAATTCGTCAGGAAGCCAGATCTTGGGTTCAGCGATTGTACTTTTTGTAATTTAGTGTAAATCCGTTCAGTAGTCTTTGTTAAATTAGAGGTAAAACATAATTGTATATTTTGCCAGTTGTGTTTGCCAGAGTCTCAGAGATTTTTGCAGGTGTGCCAGTTTAAAAATAAAGCGTTCTGATTGGCCCGGGGAGCTTTACTTCCCTAGGGCATCTCGCTCCTGCGCTCTGATTGGATTCCAGCAATATGAGAAACATACCGCTGGCAGTCCTTACAGGACTGGTGGACTAAGGGCCAGATGTAGGTAAATACCATTTACCGATTCTAAAATACAGAATTTTACCGATTCAGTATTTTAGAATGGGTAAATGGTATGTAGGTATTCATTCGGTAATTTCTACCGAATCTGTAAAATTTGGTAAATACCGATTTGGTATTTACCGAATCGGTATTCCCCATTCATTCCTATGGGCCTGCCTCCAGGCCCATAAGAATGAATGGGGAATACCGATTCGGTAAATAGCGAATCTGTAAGGGGGGAAGACCTACAAGGGTGGAAGGGTGTCACATTGACACCCTGTTGCACCCCTGAATAGTGCATGGGTGCACATGTGGCACACATACATGCCCTAAGGGCATGTCTGTCTGCCACATGGCACTGTTAAAAAAGCTCAAAATTGCTTTTTTTACGTTTTTCGTTATTTACCACCAACTTGTAGTTGGTGGTAAATAACGAATCCTTACAGGTGAAAAGCACTCACTTGAGTGCTTCCTACATTTCAGATTCGGTAATTTACCAAATCAGTATTTCAGAATTTGGTAATTTAGCGATTCCTTAACTTATCGATTCGGTAAATTTCCAAATCTGAAATGTAGCCACATACATGTCAAATGCCTAATACCGGACGGTAGCGGCTGAAATTCGGTAATTTCGGTTGATACGACTGGTATTAGGCTTCCTACATCTGGCCCTTAGTCCCCTGTCCTGAAGTTGTGAAAAAAAAGGATATATGGAGTAGCTTAGGGATATAGGCCCCATTGGGGGATGCCAGAGGCCAAAGGGATCCCCCTGGGCCAAAAAAGACAAACGATATTGGCAAAAAATGCTGCAATCCTGCAAGTCTTTTGTGGGATTGAAAAAAAAGAAAGACGGACCGCATTTAATTATATTATGCCCTGGGCAGCCTACCCGGGGAGGTGTTGAGAAAGGGGAGGGGAGCTGGGCAGCCCCATTCCCAGAGTCATTCAAAGTTCCCAGGGAGCCCAGCCCCACAGCCAATCTTAATATTTATGAGAGGGGCAGTGCGGCACTTCTCTCTGTTCCTCTAGAGGCCCCAGGGAGCCTTCCCCTCCGGCCGACATTCATTTTTGTGAAGATGAGGTCTGCTCTGTCCCCTCTCCAAGCCTTGAGAGGCTCTAGAGTGCTCACCCCTAGGACCTACATTGATTTGCATGGGAAGGGGTCCACACAGCCCCCCTCCCTGAGCTGCTAAAGTCCCTCTGGAGCCCACCTTGGGGCTGAACATGCATAATGTGTGGGGGGGGGGGCAACGCGGCCCCCCTGAGCCTGAAAAGGCCCCGGGGATACGACCCCTGGGGCTGATTTCTTTAAGGCAGGGGGTCATGTGACCCCCTCCCTAAGGCATTAATGGCCCTGGGAACCCCATCCCCTAGGGCCAGCTCACTGCTTATGCCCCGGGGAGCCCATCCCCGAAGACATATCAGTTTCACTGCCCGCACCAGCACAGGCAGGGAAACCTGTGCTTGCTCTCGCTCCGTTACAGTATGAGGGTATACCCATGTGAGTCACTGAGACCTGGGCACAATGTAGTACAGAAAAAAGGGTCCCAACAACAATTGCATATAAGACACAAATTTCAAAGAATAAGAATACGTATAACAAAATATGAGCAACTTGTTATTTAATCACAAGTGTCAACATAGTCATTGCAGTTTATCATCCAACGACAATAGTGCCCCTAGAAGTGAAGGCGTGCAAGTGAAAGTGGTATCTGTGCAATGTTCTCAAAATTGTGACAAAAAAGGCAAGATCCATCAAATCACAGTATAGATTTCATCCCGGCTTTCAAAGAGCCGAAGAGTACCGGAATAACCAATGTTCAATAAATCACAAAAAACCATGCCAAACGCATTGCAAGTAATGTCCACCGTTAGTAGATGACGCTGGCTGGTTTTGATGTGGGATAAAGTCGACGTTTCGACCCCAAGGATGTAGGTATGGATGTGACCTTAAAGCGGGGTCTTCCTCAGGACAGGGTGAAGTGTAGGGTGGGGGTGGTGGCAGGGGCCAGGATTATCTAAAAAAATACATAAATAATGATCACAATCGGAAGGTAAAAACAAATTTAGGAAACAACAAGTCTCATTGCCTTGACACTCAATTAGATATGCAGGGCCATAAAGGCTCAAAGTAGGTGGGGAGCTAAGTGACTCAATAGTATATACAGTGAAAAATCAATATACTAGTCATAAGACCCATATCTGGTATACGGACGCAAATGACCTAATCCACTACTTACGAATGAAGAGTAAACTCCTTGTGTCAACGAGGCCGAAGCTATCTGGCCATCAGATATGTGCAATTCGTCGTGATTATTCTGCAGAGGAATAAAAAAACGATACAATGGAGTTAGCAGCAGTGTTATCCGAGTTACAGATAGCCGCTAAGTGTGTCCACAATAAAAACAAAACCATCAGTACTCACGTATAAAGCTAATACCGAGTCGTACTTGTCAAAGGCATCCTTAATTCAGCCACGTCCGCGGTCCTTGATGCCTAAAAACATAATGGAAGGCCATCAACTAACAAAAGGTTCGAGCGTGCTGACAGAAGGCTCGAGTACAACTAAAGCCGCTCATGGCTATGGGTTATCGTGTCGCCAATTACCTGAAGAAGGAGCGCCTCCGGCTTGTGAAAGGGTTCCGTGCGGCTGCCGCGTGAAACAACAACAAGCGCAGTGAGGCGCGGCATTCAATAAATAGGCCCACCCTCGGCTAGCGTGCCCGTTGTACTACCGCCGGATGCGTGAGCGTGTCCATAGTAAAAAGACTATGCGGGGGCAGCCGAATGGGCATGTACGTTAAGTTGGTCAAAACATGAATGCACCGTGAAATATTCATGATTTCACATAAAAAGCAGTTTAGACATCAGATTACAGACATAGAGGTGGCGCGCACCTCTCAGACAGGAGGGTAAGGCATCCACATTGAAAAATTATCACAAAATATAAGTGCATTACGGGAGGCAATCACATTCATTCATAAGGATGTGCACCTCTCAGACATGAGGGTGAGGCGTCTGGATTCAATTAGAGTAGAAATGCGATGTGTGTGGCCAGAAATGAGACCCACCTTTCAGATATGGGGGTGAAAAGTCCACTCATAACCAGGCAGAATAATCATACAGAACCCTACAGTATAATGGGGAGTGTGCTAAGGACATGTTATTCAGCAGTGAAACCCCCTCAGTGTATGGCTCATGTTAGGAGTGGGCATGTGTTTGATGTCCCTAGTTGAATAGTGCAGCCAGTTGAGCATGGCTGCTGTCAGTGCCGTTTAGGCCATTTTTTATGGAGTCAAAAAATGCCATCTATTTTGCTTCACGCATGTTCAGAATCCTATAGATGTCTGCACCTCTGGGTCCCAAAAACACCTTCTCCAGCACAGTCCATTTAAGGGACTCCAGTGTATGTCCTGTCTTCTTGTTGTGTTCCACCAAGGGTGCGCCAGTTACTTTGCAGCGGATGCGCCTCCCATGCTGTAGAATTGTCGATTTTATTTTTTGCTGGGTTTGGCCTATGTACAGCAGGTTGCAGGTTACAGTTGGTATAGGATCTCAACTCTACTTGCTGTTGGTTGTATTTGAACACTTTGCCTTGTATAGTTGTAGCGCACGCTTTGCAGGTTCCACACCTGTGATGTCCTACTAGCGGTGGAATGTTCCACACAGAAAGCACAGTGGTCTTTTCGGGAGTGTGCAGAAACGAATGGACTACCTGGTCTCTGATGTTTTTAGCCCTCCTATAGGAGTGAAGCGGCAAATCCTTTTGGTCAATGTCATCTGCTATGAGTGTCCAATGTTTGTTAACAATCTTCTTGATTGCGTTACGCTTGGTGGAGAATGTTGTCACGCAGATCATTCTCTGGTTGGTGGTATCACTTCTGTGTCGAGGTTGGAGTAATTCTTCCCTGGGGCTGTACCATGCACGTTTGCGTGCTTGCTTGATGAGTCTACCCGGGTAGCCTCTTTCACAAAGGCGGCCAGCAAGTACCTCAGACTCCTGCATGTAGTTATTCTTGGACGAGCAATTCCTGCGGACCCGCAAGAACTGCCCAAAAGGGAGATTATCCCTAAGTCCTCTTGGGTGGTGGCTGTTATATTGCAAGAGGGAGTTCCACTCTGCTGGTTTCCTGAACAGGGTAGTTTTCAAAACGCCATTTTCATTGAAGATAGTGATATCCAAGAAGTCAATCTGGGTGGCATTTGATTGTACAGTGAATTTGCTCTCGTAGCTGTCCAAATATAAAATGGCCAGGTCTGGGGCAAAAGATGCCCCCATCGTGACTCCCTCAGTCTGTAAGAAAAAATCGTTTTGGAACACAAAAAAAGTTTTTCATCATGGCTACTCTGAGGAGGTCGATGATGAAGTCAGTGGGGACAGGTACCGGTGATGTTCTTTGGTTGAGGACCTGCAGGTCTCCAACCAAAGAACCGTCTACAGACTACCTGTCCCCACTGACTTCATCATTGCACAGATCTGATGGCCAGATAGCTTGGGCCTCGTTGACACTAGGAGTTTACGTTTCATTCGTAAGTAGTGGATTAGGTCATTTGCGTCCGTATACCAGATATGGTCTTATGACTAGTACATTGATTTTTCACTGTATATACTATTGAGTCACTTAGCTCCCCGCCTACTTTGAGCCTTTATGGCCCTGCATATCTAATTGAGTGTCAAGGCAATGAGACTTGTTGTTTCTTAAATTTGTTTTTACCTTCCGATTGTGATAATTATTTATGTAATTTCTTTAGATAAGCCTGGCCCCTGCCACCACCCCCATCCTACACTTCACCCTGTCCTGACGAAGAACTCCGCTTTAAGGTCACTTCCATACCTACATCCTTGAGGTCAAAACGTCGACTTTATCCCACATCAAAACCAGCCAGCGTCATCTACTAACTGTGGACATTACTTGCAATGTGTTTGGCATGATTATTTGTGATTTATTGAACATTGGTTGTTCCGGTACTCTTCGGCTCTTTGAAAGCCGGGATGAAATCTATACTGTGATTTGACGGAGCTTGCCTTTTTTCTCACAACTTTGAGAACGTTGCACAAATACCACTTTCACTTGCACGCCTTCACTTCTAGGGGCACTATTGTCGTTTGATGATAAACTGCAATGACTATGTTGACACTTGTGATTAAATAACAAGTTGCTCATATTTTGTTATTTGCTCTCGCTCAGCAGGAGCATTTTCAAATCTCACACACCAAGTCGGCCCCCAGTTGGCAGAAACTTCAAAAATGCTCCTGTCAGCTTGGAGTGGAATTTAGATCTGTCTCCCTGCCTGCAGTGGGCACCAGGGTCCTGACTTTAAGGTGCCTAGGGATGGGGTCTCCGGGACAAAATTGGCCTGTAGAGGGGGACTTCGTACAACAAAACTGCCCCCAAAAAACAGCCACATTAGGTCCTCCATAGAAACGTTTGTGCAGATCTGTCAATCGGGGGAGCAAGGAAAAGTGAGGAGGGGTGCCAAAAGTGGCAGTTTCCATTTACATTTCCAAAGAATCTTTTGCACTTCTATACAGAAAAATAGTGGAACTGAATTATACTCAATTATGTTTCTTTTTTTGGGTTGGTGTAAATATATTCAATAGTTTTCCACAAATTATCTTTTAAAAAGGTGATCTGATGGGGCATGAAGAGGTTAAACTTCAGAAAATGTTGTGATATCTGTATTGTTAAAGATACAGGAAAATTCTTGAATCCTAGAATTTTAAAAGGGCACCCAAGGGGCACGAGGAGCACACCCTGGCCCTAGTTCCATGAGGGGGAGTAATGTGGAGGGAGTAATAAAAAGTAAAAAAATAGAGTTTCTCATGGGTTTAGTGAATCCCAGCACTGCCCTCTGTGAATTCGGTGACACTCCCATGATATGAGGATCCAGGGAGGATCGACGGATCCAACAATAATGTTTAAAAAAAGGAACGTAGACCAGACCCTGCTGGCAAGCCCAGGTGCTCAGGCTTTGCACAGTGGGAGTTGGCACACCATAGAGTTTTGGACACAAGACCTGATCAGAGACCAGGTCCTGCAGCCAGGTCAAAGGCGGTGAGTAGAGGGGTTTGGCTGCCCACAGTGGGTTGGGCCTGCAGCCAACCTTCACTGCACATGGACAAAGGCAAAGCCTGTGTGCAGCAGGAATCTCACAGCTGTCGTGGGATGGCTATAGAGAGCCGGGTCCTGAGCTCAACTCTGCAGCACATGGCTGTGGGCCTGTGCAGCGAGTATTAGCTACAGAGGGATGGGCACAGGGCTTGACCAGAGTTGCAAACCTGTGGCAGGATGGGGGTGGGAGCAGGGTCTGCACCCACCTTAGCTGTACTCGGCCAAAGCCTGAGTAGTGTTTGCGGAGAGTAGAGTAGAGGAGCTTCAGCCAACCCCTGCTGCACACAGCAGAAGCCTGTGTGCAGTGGGGAGTTGGCCGCCTACACGCAGTAGGCCTTTTTCAACTATATGCCCAGTATGTGGAATAACATCCTCATATCCATCAGTACCGACCCCATGGTGCTCCAATGTAAGAAAGAGCTGAAGACTAAGGGTCTCATTTATGGCATTTTGGCGAAGGGCAGTGCAGCAAGGCACCTTGTTGCGCTGCCCTACACCAAAGTGAAAGAGCAGGGATGCACCGCAGTTAAGCAATACAGTGGATTCCTGCCTGTGCTGGTACCGTTTTGGCAGCCTAGCGCCAACGTAGGCATCCTTGCACGATGGTGCAAGGGTGCCTCAATTCCAGGTAGGATTGGTTTTGTGCAGGAAGGGGCACCTTCTTGCACAAAAACAATCCTACAAGGCGTTTTCCTCTTTCTCTGTGTGCAGTGGAAAAAATGAGGAGAAATAAACATATTTCTCCATGTTACGCCTTACCTAGTGAAGCGTACGGATTTGACGCTTCCCCAGCTTTACATCCCTTTGCAAATCTGAGGCAGCATCAAATTCCATGGGTGTTGCGTGGGAAAGCCTACCTCAAAGCACATGGAACGTCTCCCGGGTGCAGAGTAAGGTGATGCAGCGATTTGCGCTGCGTCGCCTTACTCATGATTTATGAGGCCGCTCAAAGCCTCGCATGGTGGCTTTGCATGGCTTCATAAATCTTTATGAGAGCCCTGTGTTACTCATGTACCACTTCACGTGGTGCAAAGGAGGTGCGGGGCTCTCATAAATAAGCCCCCAACATCTTTAAAAAACACTACATCACAATACAGTTACAGTACACTTCTACTCCCAAAGTCCAGCTAACTCATATCACTTATTGACAGTATGCTTGCCTTTCACCCAATACAGGGCTCAGATGCCAGAAACCGGTCCTAGGAAGCTTGTCCAGGGAAGGCATGGCTTGGCAGTTCGGGCTGGACTGTTCCCATGAGGCACAGGGTCAGACTGATTTGCATATGGCCATGTCTGAACTGGGGTGGTGTGGAGTGCAAAAAAACGATGGATTTAGGCCCAGATCTCTGTACTGGGGTGAATGTATGACATTGTTCTGCATTCTGTCCATCAACTGTGGTTTTTGCATTTGACACACCGAGTGGGATGGGTATGCTCAGACGTAATTCCCATGCTCTCTACACCACTGGATTCAAGCAAACTGGGCTGAAGACGGCTAGAATGCCAGAAACCGGTCCTCGGAAGCTAGTTTCCGGTCCAGGGAAGGCATGGCTTGGCAGTTCGGGCTGGACTGTTCCCATGAGGCACGGGGTCAGACTGATTTGCATATGGCCATGTCTGAACTGGGTGGTGTGGAGTGCAAAAAAAACGGGCTGAAAGCGGCTGGGATGCCAGAAACCGGTCCTCGGAAGCTTGTCCAGGGAAGGCATGGCTTGGCAGTTCGGGCTGGACTGTTCCCATGAGGCACAGGGTCAGACTGATTTGCATATGGCCATGTCTGAGCTGTGGTGGCAGAGTGGGCTAAAGAACGGTGATGGGTTAAATCCAGATCTTTTGACTGGGTGTGAGTGTTTGATTGCTTCAGATGCTCCGTCCATCACCACCCCCTTTTGTACCGTTTTGGGTAGGGGTGCTATGCAATTACCACATTCATGCATACATTTGGCTATTCTGAACTTGACCTGGAAGATCTTTTATCACCAGAACAGGACATGCATAACGGGGGTCACTTCAGAAGGGAAAACTCCACTCAGCATTAAAGGGCCTTTTTACAACTACGGCGGTCCATTGGACCTCTGTCGTCACAGTGGTGGTCCAACAGGGCCCCCTACTGCTCCAGGACTTAGGGGTGGAATCAGGGGGGCACATGTTGTGCACCCTGTATTTATGCACACCTGTTCCTGCCCAGTGCAGCATGCACCATGCCGCACTGGGAAGGAACCTGCAGACGGCCCCTGTCACTGTGGCGGTCTGCATGTAAGACTCTCCAATGAGTTTTCCAGACTGCTGCCATTGCAGCGTCACATTGCCACCGCCCGCCACGGATTACAATAGTAATCCAGAGGACAGTGGATTATGTAATCCAGAGGGCAGTGTGGGCAAGGCTTTGGCGGTACTCGCGGGAGGACCACCAAAGTCATAATAATAAGCTTAGCAACTGCATTCTGCAGGAACTAAAAGTACCTCTTCCCTCATATGGGAACCTCAGTCTATCAGCCCAGACTTACTAACATTTAGTGCAGGTGCACGCTTGAAACGCAGTGGAGCAGATGTTAGCGCCAAACAAGTTTTGCACACAAAAATTATTTTGCGCTGATAATTGATGCAAGCAGTTTGCTTAATGTCTTTGCATAACTTAGCACCAAACTCCTGATCATTCAATCAATTGGCGCTACATGGAGGGAACATAACTCCACGCAAAGCCTTTTCAATCTAAGTCACGCACGGCTTACTAGCACTAAAAGACGCAGGAGCACACAATATGCAAAAGGAGGCTGTGATATTTCCAGATGTAATGCATACAATTTCTGTAAAGACTACACATATGACGCAATTGCCTTTTGATAGAAGACGTGGTTTGTAACCATCATGGATTTTTATATAGGACACCCCACGAAAAGAACTGCCTCTGGGCGCTTAAATATCAGTTGGTTTTATTACACAGCTCAATAAATGGCTAAAGGTCAAAAGGCTGACTCATCCACGTCTGAATTCAACCTGTGATCTGCAGCTCTTTGGGCAAACACTCCACTAATAAAGCCATGTTGCATTGGTAGGAAGCCCTGCAGTGCTTCACATCTGCTGGTGATTTTTGGCGGGGACCAATGGCACTCGTTTTTGGAGACCAGGACTTATTTCTCAGCAATAGAGTTTGACCTAGAAAAATAATTTTGACCCAGAAAAAGAGAAGGAGAAATTCAGAAAATTAGGAAAATATGAGTGACAAAGAGAGAAAGGAGGGATGAAAAAAGAACCTGCAAGAGTGATGTACATAGGGAAGAAGAAAGAGGCGTGGCTATGGATGAACGGGAAGTAGCCTCTCTCTTGTACACACACACACACACACACATAACATGCATTTCGTTATTAGGATTGTCCATAGACCCCATGAAGTGTGTATTACAACAGCACATACACACACACACACTTCTCCGACTCTCTCTCTCTCTCTCTCTCGCTCGCTCTCTCTCGCTCTCTCGCTCGCTCTCTCTCGCTCTCTCTCTCTCTCTCGCTCGCTCTCTCTCGCTCTCTCTCTCTCTCTCTCTTTCTCTCTCTCTCTCTGTCTCTATCTCTCTCTCTTTTTTCTCTCTCTAAATAGATATATTTCACTTAGAGGGGCTTTTCTCAAAGGAAGTGCTCTTTCTTTCCTTTCGTTTTTTCTAATACCACATCGACATGGCATACATGTCCCTCGCGTCACCGGAGTTTTCTACCAGTATTGGTAACAAAGTAGAGACAGTTCAATATGAATGAATTATATATGTCTTTACATCTCACTCGGAGATCTGTGTTCTCGGACGTCTTCAGTTCGGACATCTGCTCCACCTTTCAACACATTAATGGGGACACCTTTCTGTCGCTGACATTTAAGTGCAATAACCATCAATCATGGACCAGAGACTTCAAGATAATTAATTGCCTGCGTTACCGGCTTGCCCCTGGACGAGCGGAAAGAACATTTGTCAAAGCACGACCAACCTGCCCACTGGCTGCGAGTGGTCGCAAAAGTCGGAGCATGTTGTCCGGCACTGCAAATGCTAATCATCAGACAACTCGTGTGCACCGCTGGGGGACAAAAAAGTACAGGAAGCCTTCTTAGGGTTCTTGGACAGCGTAAGCAATAAAGAAAACACAATGCAATTCGTTTTATACAAAAAAAAAACTGTAATCTCAACAATTTAAAAGGATTTCAGAAAGTTAACAATTTCCAAATGTAACGATCAAGCAAAAAGTAACAAGAAGAACGCTTAAGCAATGAAAACTACCAATTTCCCTTAAAAATGTATCTCACTACTAAGGCTACAATGTGTCTGTGGTGAGGGGAGTGTAGCTGGGCTACTTGCAGGTTAACCCCAAAAACAAGGACAGATCCAGTAGTTGTGATGAGTTACGGAAACTGACAGAAGTTTCCAAAGCCTTCATGAAGCCAGAATCGATGAGGTCTATCTGTCTGTTTATTGGGCATTGTGAAGTGCTAGGTACAATAGAAGAAACCTCAGGGCTCATCGCGTGAAAAGTTACAAACTGGGTGCCAGCATAATGTTTATACACAACTGCCCACGATGCTGTGGAGCAGTACATAATTGTGGTGAGTTCCTTGAGACTACAACCCATTGTACATCTTCCAAATCATCGAAAAATTAATTTATGTCGTACGACTCTAGTGGCTTCGAAGGTACAGCTACAGCGTACCTAGTCAGACAAAAATATGAGCCCAGGTTCCTGGGAGAGTTCCAGATGAGACACATAGTTTTAACCAATGAGCCGCACGTTTCATGTACTATAATCATGTTAATGGCTTTTCGAGGTACTGTTCATCCTGATTGCTTAGTTCTGGCCTTGTTGGTATCTCATTACCTGTTTTAGGTAGTGAGCCAATGAGCTAATGCTCTGGCTGAAATCTGCAAAAGTGTATATTCAAGGCTGTCGGTTCCTTTTCTGGTGGGTCTGCAAGATCTGAACATTACAGTACAGCCTTAGCTGGACCATGGGCTTATATAAGTGAGTTTTAGGCAGAAGAAGAAGTAAATATTCTTGTTGTGTTTTGGATTAATCGTCACCTCTTCCATAGTTAAAATCTCCAGTTGATTGGAGCCAGATCCAGGAGAGATTTGGGGATAGTGTCTCGAGAGATGGCAAGTGCGCACAAGGAGGGGACAAGGTAAACCTTAGGGAGTTTTAAGATATAGAGTTCCTAACCAGAGGCACGGTGATCATTACAGGATAACAGGTACCATGGAAGTGAACTGAAACTGAAAGAAGATACACTTTTATATAGCTGGACCCCTCCAAACTTTCATGTGCAGCATAGATTCTGAGTGGCAGATTGTTCTGGCAAAAACGGCCTCTGTTTGAGCATAAAAGCTGGTCTGTGAGTCAGATATCAAATTCATCTTTGGTTTCAAGCAGTGCAACAGCCCAGAAAAAGAATGGGCGTTGTCCATGGAAGCTTGGCTGCCTTATGTATAGTTCTGCTTAGCATCCCGGACTAGGAACAAAGTTCTGGCGTTGCTGTGAACTGAAAGGAGAAGGGGTAGACTGCCCTGCATGCTTAGAACATGCCATAATCACCTCAGGAACTGCAGGGCCCCTCCACTACAAATGCATCAGTGAGGACCCCTTCCTGAGACTGGTAATCTACTAGAAAATCATATTTTACATATCATTCTACACAAATATTGGTGCCAGGATATCAGCTACAGCCATATAGCACAGGTAAGTATATAATGGTAAGTACAGATTAACTACTCCTTACTCCAGAAACATGAACCTTGATGATATATATATATACATATCTTCCCGAATATATATATATATTCCCGAAAAAAAACATAGGTTTCAGGGGCGTTATAGGTAGTTGGACATTTCACTCGTACAAAACCATAGAAATTCACCCGTTATAGTTAGTTCAGCTAACTATAACTCGCGCGCCCGCAATGCACTGCTGATGGCATCACGTATTACATCACTCCTGGCATGGTTAGTGACATCACTCATGACGTCACTCATGACATCTCAAATGACATCACTGATGACATCACTGATGACATCATCCAGTGAATGTGTGTTTTTCTGAAAATGAAATATGTTTTATATATGTATATCTCAAGGTCGGTGGAAGAATAAATGGGTATATAAGTGTCTAAATGGATGATTAGTTTTGTAAAATTGATTGTATAACAGACTGATTAAGTGTATCTTAGTGAATACATGGGTTGGTGAGTAATGTTTAAATATGTAAATATCTGTATTAGTCTCTCACTTTGTGTATGAGTGGCTGCATGGGTTGGTGAGTAGCTACATGAGTATCTATATGGGTTATTAGTTTTTTTTTTGAGTATCAGTATGAGTGGCTGTATGGTTCGTTGGGGGGTATTACTTAGTGCATAGATGCATGAATGAGTGACTCACTGTTTGTATGTATTGAAGATAGTATCTGTGCAGGACTGTATGGGTGGATGAGTGTATGTATGGGTGTGTTAGTGAGTGAATGACTGTTTCAATGGTGTCTTTATGAGTAACTACATATGTGAGTATTGGTGTATATAAGTGAGTATATGTGAGAGTGAGAGATTGGAAGAGTTCCTGTATAAATAAGAATGTGTTTCTATAAGTGATTGTTTAAGAGAGTAAGTATGTGTAAGTTTCTGTAGAAGTAAGTGTGGAGATGTGTGTATAACTGTATATGCAAGTAAATGGATGTTTGATACTTTGCATGTGTGACTATGTGTGTGAGTAACTCTGTGGATGAGTGGCAGTGTGTCACAGGATGTATAGGTGTATGAGTACATATGATGAGTGAGTACTTGTATGAGTGACTGTATAGGACTGTTGGTGAATGAGTGGATGTGTCTGTAGATCTTGGAATTACTGAATAGGTGTGTTGTAACTGGTATTGGTATGTCCATTGTTTTGTAAATGTTAGTTTGTATTTTTGAGTGTGTGGATCAAAGGTTATATTAGAGTGAGAGGAGGTCTGCCACTCTATCACAAGAATGATGTCATCAGTGATGTCATTTGAGATGTCATCAGTGATGTCATGAGTGATGTCACTGACCATGTCATGAGTGATGTAATATGTGACGTCATCAGCAGTGCATTGCGGGCCCGCGAGTTATAGTTAGCTGAACTAACTATAACGGGAGAATTTCTATGGTTTTGTACGAGTGAAATGTCCAACTAACTAAAACGCCCCTGAAACCTATGGTTTTTTCAGTGAATTTCTAAGGTTTCTTAAATGTTAATTTCTAACTATAACGTGCCTGAAACCTATGGTTTTTTCAGTGAATGTCTAAGGTTTTTTAAAGGCTAGTTTCTAACTATCCCTACAGAGGTATTACATGTGAAGAAAAAAGAAAAAATGCACAGAAAGAAGCTAAATAAATGCAGAAAGAAGCAACAGAAGTCGACAAAGACGAAGAAAAGTGCAGGAAGAAGCAAGACGTGCAGAAAGAACAAACAGAGGAGTGGAAAGGGACCTTGTTGCAAAATCATCCTGTGCCCAGAACTTTTTCAGACGGGTACTGCTGGTAACTGACTCTGACTAACCAAGCCTAGAGCCAGTGCTATAGTAAAAGAGACTTAGAATACAGTCAAATCACCTACATACACTAGGGAAGACTATGCATTGGGGTACCCCTGTGAGTAGCATGACCTTCTCTGTAAGGCCCTAGTACATAATAGGGCAGGGGGATTAAAACTACCTCCAAGTCAGAGGTGCAGAAATATACTACTTTAACTATTAGTCGCGTTTGCAGAGAGGTGGAGAAAGGGTGCTGGGCGTCCAACCAACGCTCAAGAATTCCGCTATGTAGGACTTATAGGAGGTACCAGGAGGGATTCTTAGCCCCCAAACGTCCTCAGGACTAAATTGGACTTCATCCCCCATCCCTCAGTCTGCCACGAGGCACGTTTGCAGAGGGATATAGAAAGGGGACGTCTTAGCAATTCCACTGAGTGGGACTTACTGGAGGTAACAAGAGGGGTAGTTGGCCCCAGAGGACATCCTTGAGGGCCAACTTCCCATACTATTACCTCCAGTCAGTCCCACACAGCAGCATTGGTAAGTGCTCGTACCAGGCCATGTCCACTTTGCCCACCACTCTACAAACCACTCCCTGGGATGCTCTTGGATGGGGATTGAAGTCCCCTTCACTGTTGGGGGTCCTTTAGGGGCCAACTAGCCTATCTTTTACCTCCAGTGGGCCCCACGCAGTGGGATTTATGAGAGGTAGACAAAGGCCATGCCCCCTTTCTCCACCACTCTGCAAATGCGCCACACGGCGCGTTGTAATTTGGGGGATTAAGTCCCCTTGAATCCTGAGGGTACCTGGGTTCCACCTAGCCCACCAGGTACCTCCAGTAAGCGCCACAGAGCTGCGTTGCAGAGAGGTGTAAAAAAGGAGCGTGGCCTGGACCACCTCTCTGCAACGCAGGCCTGTGGCACTTACTGGAGGTACCTGGTGGGCTAGTTCGCCCCAGGGACCCTCAGGATTGAAGGGGAATTAATTCTCCAACTTAAAATGTGCCACAAGGGGTATTTGCACACATGTCACCTCAAGCCACCCTCTCTTCACCACTGTGCAAAAGTGCCCGTGGCTCATTTTAAGTTGGGGGATTAAGTCCCCTTGAATCCTGAGGGTCCCTGGTGTCCAACTAGCCCACCAGGTGCCTCCAGTAAGCACCACAGAGCTGCTTTGCATAGTGGTGTAAAAAGAGGCGTGGCCTGTAGTTGAAAAGTAAGTTTAATGAGATGTAAACAAACCCTTAAAAAAAAATGAATCAAGGTATCAGGTCATTATGAAAAAATCAGTTCACTGAATGTCAAAGCTAAAAACATTGATGTTCTTAATATCGAATAAAAAAATATTCACTACAAAAAAATCGATTCCAATACCTTAACAGGTAAGTACAAAAATATTGAATAAAAAAAATCAAAGTTAAAGATATAGATGTAACAAATATCAATAAAATAATATAAGTAACATACAATAATATATGTTAAATATATAAAATATGAATATAATCTTTAACAAAATTATTTAAATGTAATATATATTTGAATTAAATATAAAAAAGAAACTTAATAAAAAAATATAAACACACAAACATAATAGTTTATACACATACATATATTAACTTTTAAATAATTTATTAACTATTATCTTTATTTAATTTTTAAACTTTTACAATATATAAAAATAAAATATATACACATATCAATAATTTAAAATAAAAAATACCCATTCTTTTAAAACATTTAGCTATTAAAAGAAATTAAAACTTGCATTTCGCAATACAATAGATACAACAGTAGGGAAAATGTTGGATAGCGGAATAATTCAATTTACTATTCCAACTCCAGTGAGTGCAACAGTAAGGAAAGTGTTAGATAGAGAAAGGGTAAAAATTACTATTCCCACTCCAGTGACTGCAACAGTAGGGGAAGTATTGTATAGCGGAGGGGTAAAAATTAATATTCCCACTACAAACGGTGCAACAGTAGGGAACATTTTAGATAGTGGAGGGGTAAAAATTACCATTCGCAATCCAGTGAGTGCAACAGTAGGGTAAATGTTGGATAGCCGAGGGGGTAAAAAACACTATTCACACTCCAGTGAGTGCAACAATAGGGAAAGTGCTGGATAGGGGAGGGGTAAAAATGACTATTCCCACTCCAGTGAGTGCAACAGTAAGGAAAGTATTGGATAGCGGCGGAGTCAAAATTACTATTCTCACTCCAGTGAGTGCAACAGTGGGGAAAAGTATTGGATAGCGGAGGGGTAAAATTACTATTCCCACTGGAGTGAGTGAAACAGTAGGGAAAGTGCTGGATATCGGAGGGGTAAAAATTACTATAACCACTCCAATGAGTGCAACAGTAGAGAAAATGCTGGATAGCAGAGGGGTAAAATTACTATTCCCACTCCAGTGAATGCAACTGTAGGGAAAGTGTTGGATAGCAGAGCACCATACTTTTATCATAATAAGATTTAAACAATAGAACATTTTTAAATAATCTTAAAAATAAATAAACAATATTTTAAAAATATCTGATTAAATATATTAAACACTAACATTATATATATTAATTACATATAACAAAAAGGTACAAATATTATCTTAAATGAATTAATAAATACATTTATAAACAATATTCATTCAAAGGAAGCAAATATTAACAAAGTATTTAAAACATGAATGTATGTATTTTAGATCCTACCCTAAAACACCACACCAATATAAAAAACTTCAACATTTTTATTTAAATGTATTTCCATAATTAACATTATTGATAATGAATTTAAAAATATTGTTAATAAAAGATAAATAAACATTCATTGAATACACATTCTTCAACACTATAATATGCACAACACGCACCTCAAATGAATTACACAATTACCATAATGAATTCCTAATTAATAATTAAAATTAATTAACAGCTAATTATTAATTAATCAATAAAAATAAATTACTTCCCACCCTTCCCACCATTTACACCTATAAACACCATAACACACACATGAAAAAAGTAATTACACAATTACCATTATTAATTACAAAATAATACAAATTAATTAACAACTAATTATGTAATGTAAGCTGTATTTATATAGCGTAAACTGTCACCCAAAGGGTATCCTGGCACTGCGAGTTACCGGAATTTCAAAGTATCAGGCTGAAACGGTTATCCCCAAATCTAGAAAGGCTGAGAAAAAGAGCAGCGAAAGAAGAAAGAAGGTATCTGAAGAAATCCATGCCACATTAGCATTTTTGTGTTATTCCTCCCCAAATGATTAATAATACATTAATTTACACATTTAATATTATAACATCCGAATTCAACTAATATTAATAAATACAAATTATTCAATAAATGTAATAAAATGTAATTACTTCCCACCCTATTCCCCAATAAACCCACAAACCGCTACGGAACTAAAAATGCAAAATTCAAATAAAATAATAACTACTAAAAATAATAAATACATTTTATTTAATTAAATTACTTCCCACCCTATTCCCCTATTAACCCACAACCGGCTACGGAACTAAAAACGCAAACTTCAAATAAAAAAAAAATCATAACTCCTAACATTTTAACACATATAATAAAAATACAAACAATTCTTATACAAAAAATACATACTTCACACACATATTAAAATATATACAAAAATATATAACATTAATAAAAAATCGATATTTTTTACATCTATATTTTTGCAAATAATTTTAAACACTGCAATATTTTTTAATTCAATATTACTCACCAAAAATCAAAATTCTTGACCATGAGAATTTGTCTGTCAATATTCTTGACCCACAATATTTTTGCCCCAATATTTGTGCAATTCGATATTTTTTACTCAATATTTTGGCTCTGCACCGAGAAAATCCACCTTATTTGAAAATTACCCTAAACAAAAAAGTTCAAAACTTTTAATAGATCCACATTCATCATACATTGTTTTACCTTGGCACATACGCCATTCTCAGATCTAAAGATTCTCTTTACCTCTTGGGGGAGATTTTCAAAAAATCCGAACAACAAAGCGCAGCCCCCCGAGATGCATTGCGCAACAGATAGGGAGTAATAGAGTGCCATATCTTCAGAGATATGTCTCTCTCCTTCCCTTTCTCTTGCGCCATAGCACTAGGGTGTGTGCATGAGTCTAGCATAGGTTTTGTACAGGAATGGTAGCCTTCCTGTACAAACTACTATGCCTAGACATGATGCAAAGCTTTTCCCACTTTGTATGCGTGCTCCACAGTGCAGCACGCATGCAAAGTCAGAAAAGCATAGAGAAATTAAAGCATTTCTCCTGTTAGTGCCTCCTTTGAAGGGGAGTTAACTTTTGGTGCAAAACCATGTCTACAAATCTTTGTAAATATGTTTTGTGTCAAAAGGCATCGGTGGATGCAAAGAAATGCCCATGTAACGCCCCCTCGGTGCTAAGAAACGCATATCGCTGCTTTGCGCTACTTCGAGGGTGCTCTCCAGCGCAAAACAAGTTTTGCGCAGGAAAGAAAATAGCTAAAAAAACTTTTTTCTCTGGTTAGTGTCACTGTTGTGGTGTTAACGCAGTGCAAAATATTTGTAAATCTCACCCACGGTGTTCCAAAGAAGACTGCATGTAACACGAAGCATTTATGAATTCAACAGTAATAAATTACAGAGTCAACTGCCTGTTGTATGCTACAACAACACACAACAGCAGGAGCAGACGACCGAATACATGCCTACATGCACAGCAAGGCAGACCACAATTTAAGACAAAAAAGATATGGCGGCACACACCCTTTTTCTGCAAGTGTCAGCTCCTTCTCACTTGTCGGTTGCTATAATGCTCAAAGGAGGTATCACCCTTGACCAGCAGAGGTGTTATGCTCCTGTATGAGATGTATCACTCTACAAAAATATCTCATTGACAATTTTGACTACCACTTTATCATTCAGGCAAGGGATAGGGAAGTATACATTTACTATTCTTAACTCCACATCTTATTACCTTGGCTATATAGTGGTAGTAAATTTGTGGATTAGATATTTTTGTAGGTCGATATTTCGATACAGTGACCCTTCCACCCCAGCAGCCACAATTAACCCAAAGGCACTACAAGGTCTGTGCGCCGCCTCCCAGAAGAACAAGGCAGATTACGAACCGTTGTGCCGCAGCTGTGAGTACCTTCGTTTATGCATTTGCACTGTCTAAAGTTCATACATGGAACTCAGAATTTCTCTAGGTTAATGTATGAGCATCACAACTCATAAACAGATATAGGCAATAACTGCTCACTGTTTCTGGCTTGTGCTGTCAGCTTATATCTATGTATGCGTTTCAGACGGTGCAAACGCATAAAAACTGGTGCACAACTCTCTGCGGAGTCAGCGCAGTTGTACATTATGCACCCCCAGAAATAATCTCACCCAAAAATAATGAATGCAGGAAAATTCAAAACAATTTGATGCTCAAGCAATCAGCTGTCAACCTTGATATATTGCATGAGAGACCACCCATTTCCATCATGTTTACATAGATACTGACCAATGTCAAAATTTCATCACTTCGATGTGACATGGTTCGATACGATACTAGCCAGAACATAGTTGACGTTCCTTATCATTCAGGGGCAGATTTACAAGAAACTGAAGCATCTCTGTGTTATAGCAGAGATGTGTCAGTTTACTTGCGCTGTGCCAAAAAACCCTTGCGCCACCGTGGATGTGTTGCATTTACAATGCGGTGCACAATGGCTCAAGGATTGACAGATGCATCCCGCATCTGTAGGAGCAAAGGTCACGCATTGCTGGAGTTATGTCACAAGCACGACGCAACTCCAGCAATGGTCTGGGCGGCCTATACTTAGTGTGCTGCGTCACTCCTTAAGCTTGCTCCAAGTAGGCGTAAGGCTTTGACGCAGTGGCGTCCTAGGAGTGGCGCCGTGAAATCTTGTAGATTTCATTGCTTCACTTCTACGAGGCTTTTTTGCGTGGGAACGCCCACCCTGCATACATTATACTTGGCGCAGGTATAATGTGGCGCAGGGCTTTACAACGTGATGCATCTCCCAAGATGCGTCACGTTGTAAATGGGCCACAACGGGGCGCATTGTTTATGCTGCTGCTGCATCACAAAAGTGACGCAACGGCGGTGCAAAAGTGTCGCAAGGGGCTTGTAAATCTGCCCCAATGTATGTAAATATCAGACTATGAATTGCAAAATAGCCCTGTATAGAAAAATTGTTAGTGCATAACTGACATACACGAAAACATTAAACATTAATATAGTATTCAGTGGATTTAGAGGGTGTATGTATTTTGATGTGATTAAAGCGCTTACTTATTTAAGTTGCTACTGCCTGACACTCACATGGCCCACCGGTCCCTCAGGGAGCATTGTATTCGAGCTTTGGTAAGGGCTGTGAGATATCTGTATTTAATTTCTAGCTCTCTGAGCATCATTGTCAATGATATTGGATGACATGTGGCGGCCAAAGGTATAAGTAAGTGCCCTTGCACTTTGAAGGTACTGGCCAGTCAGCAGGGCAGGGTTCAAGACCATCTGCCCCTGAATGCCCTTGACATCTGCTGTCAGACCTGGCAGGTCTGAGGATCAGGGCCTGCCTGTGGAGACAAGATTGTCACCAGTGGACATCGCTCCCGAGGGCCAGCCTGGTGTCCACTCAGCAGCAGACCTGCTGAGGGCTGAGTGACCCTAGCCAGAGATCACTGGAGCGGCGCAGGTCGGTGTCATGACCTCCAAGGAAGAGTTCAACTTGTGCGCCCAAACAGGCATAAAGTTACAGAGCAGCATAGAGTTACATTAGTCAAAGGCATCTCCACTTGTGCAGAAGCCTAGAGACTGCTGCTGGTGGTGAGTGATGGCGGCCATTTTGAAATAGATTTTCGAGTGTGATCTTTTCACCTGTCCTGGTGTGCGGGTCAGAGGCTTAATGCAGGGTCATCTATCAAGCCCATGGCAGGAAAATATTGCCAGTAACACGAGAAAAAGCACTTCCATGGCGGAGGGCGAAGGGCTAATGCAGCAGCAGGGTGGTCAGGAAGGGCAGGGGCACACATTCAGAAATGTGGATCGAATATTGTTTCATCCGTAGCAATCTGTCAAATATTCACCAGTCCAAACGACTGGGCGTTAGCAATTGTAATGGAAAAATATGCTATTAAACAGAACATCACGCTGCACTTCAAAGGTATAAGATTTAAACGGAGCAAAACAATGTTAGCTTTGAACGCGAGAGATTCGTAGTTCAAGCGGAAGAAAAGTTTTGAATCTTAGCTTGGCATTTAGCAATGTTTTCCCTCATTGTTAAGACATTTGAAAAATGATTACTCGTCGCTGCTAGACGTTTGTGAAAATTGATGAAATGCGGCGCTTTTGTTATCGTGCTTTGCGATTTTCTTGTGCATCAAAGTTCTAAACCATGGACTTCCTCAAAGGTAATTCTGCATGGCGACTGCGCATCCCACGTGGCTGTGGGTCACAGGAAATATCCGCCGGCAGAAATAATTATAAGGAAATAATAGCTTTTGTTCCAGACAAGATTGCCTCATTAGCATGGGGTAGGACTGCGAGAACAAAAAGGGCGGGATATGCAAGCATGCAGAAGGGATAAAAGTAGTTTCGGATGGTAAATTGGATGCTAAATCTTCTTCCCTGTACGGATACAATCAGTGTTCTAGCTAATAATGGCAACATTTGCAACACACCATGAGCAAAGCGACCACCTGAGGCGTGACTGAGGCATCACAAAGCGCGCATACGCGTGGGTCTAGGGTACGCGTGTTTTGAATTAGTATTGTGACTTTCCAACAGTCAACAGGAATTTAGCAGTTACTGGTTTTATTTATCCACCCACCTTGTCATGATTCCGAAACCATGACTTGTTTAACATTCTTCCTTATGTCACCAGAAAGACACAAGTATTGCATTGTATTGCAGCATTTATATGGCACTTACTACTCCTATTTGGGGCACTAGAGTACTTATCTACATGAGTAGCATGCTATGCCATGCAGGGAGTGTGGTTGGAAGGGTGATGTTTTTGTTTTTATTGTTTGTGAGAAGTGTTTCCATGTCATGCCATGCGTGATGAGTGATGACAACTGTGGTGTGGTTATTGTTTTATGGGAAGGCGTGCCGCAGAGTGGTGAATGATGAAGTGTGAGAGATAGACATGCAGTTTATGGTTTTCAGTATGCTGGCAGCTTTGAAAAGCTCTGCTGGTCCATTTATGGTATTTTTTGTAATTATAGTATGCTTGACTGGTAACTGCAGCAGGTTGTCCAAAATGACATTTTGCTTATAGTTGTGGTCTTGAGCTGACATGGATGGAGGGAGAGAAAAGTGGAGAGATCTGCTGGGAGATGATTGTTACTATCATCCCATATCTGAGTGTCATAATAAAATATTTTTGACCTGCAGTGGTGGATTAGATTAAAGTCCTCTGATTGACTAGAAATGTGTGACATATATCTTCAGTTGTTCCATGTCTGTTCGTTTGGTGATGGTTGGGTTATTGGCTGTTCAATTTTCGTGATGGACAACCCCGTAGACGATATGTTTTATGCAAATGTAGGGGATGCAAGTTACAGATGGGTGGTGACTTCTGAGTCTTATGGTGTTAGTATTAGTGTGGTCTGAAAATGTTATGTATAAAATGAGATAACTATATGATACCCCGGCAAAACATCGGTCAGCCCTTCTTAGTTCACCTGCATATTGAAAGTATTTTGCGGGTTGGGTTGTTTCCAAAATGTGGGTTGCAAGCAGAAGATTGAGCTTGAAAGTGCAACTAAGTTTTGTTGCCAAGATGTAGAGTGTGTAGTTACCTTGGAAATAGTCCTGTTTTCAACAGTCTTCTGAAATGGATGTGCTCCTGGATGATTTACATGCCGACTGACACAGAGTTCCAGAGCTTGTACTGAGAAAGCAGTGCCTCCTACAGATTTCTTATGGTAAGGTGGTATAATGATAAATGGGGCAAGCCCAGAGTGCGGTGTACTGTTTTGTTTGCATTGCTTGAATTTTACTCTTAGGTATAACAGTCTTTTTCCGTGAGAGGCTTAGTGGACAATGCGGAGAGTCTTAAAATTGGTCTTCTTGCTATGGGTAGCCAATGAAGCGATTGCACGAGTGGAGGCAGGCATTCTCTGAGGTGAAGGCGAAGAAGAAGCCTTGCTGCAGGATTTTGAATGAACTGTGTTTTGTGTATGATTAGGACTTCCATTTATGGTTTAAAATCTATTGTAACTGATAAAACACCAAAGAAGGGAATATTTGCTTTTCAGTAGAAACTGGAACACTCAGATTTTGCTCCACATTTACTGCTATTGGTGCCCTTTGGTACTAGCAGTTTAATTGCAGCTTCTACCGTTCAGCTCATTTCTGTAATAGACAATCCCATTATGACCCTCTATGGCCATAGTAAGCCAGTTAATATGCCCATGTATCCATCCTCAAGGTCCGTGGACTGCAGGGGCTACTTCACTCCAGGTTTTGCAGCTTGGCTCATCTAATGTGGCTTCAGTCCACTGTTCACTGCATGTTGCTTTGTAGTGGCCACAAGATTTGCAGCTGAACTTTGAACAGTGTGTCAGTCCAGGGCAAGAAATATCTTCAAGATATTATAGTCCTTTGCAGTCTGAAAGCTCTGGTGTCAAGATTGTGGCAACAAAGATCAGTGTGCATATGAATACCTCCAGAATGAAGATCTTCCTATAAATAACGGGTGCTGACCACCAGACAGACTTCTGCCCTCCTGGGGAGAAGCATGAGTGACTCCCAGGTTCAGGAACAATAGGTGTTACCTACCCCTTGTAGGAAGTCAAACTGGGTGTTAGCCAAAAAAGTGAGCTTCAAAGGTAAAGCTGCCTCTGATGGGCAATGACACTTGAATAAGGCTGCCCCTTGTACCAGTAGATGGGCTAGCCATGGGAACAGAGAGGGGAAACACGTTGCCAAACCGGTTTTCCATAGGAGTGTAGCCTACAGGTAGCCACACCTCTTGGATGGGCTACCAAGACCCTAACATCCAAGGAAAGGTTCAGACATCTTGATAGTGGGCAGAACAGTGCACTCTGGGATTGCTAGATGTCACACATTTCCGGAAGTCATCATAGGGTGGGGAGGGTCCTGATAGCCCATTGGCTTGTAACTGCATCATTTCCCCAGGGTACTTTCTGGGCATAAATAATGCACTGAACCTCAGGTCAGATCTGATCTGGAAGGAGGACTGAAGAAGGACTGCCCTGCTGAACCCTGAACCTAGCGATACCAAAGGGGATGATGGACGAAGAACTTCCCTGGACTGGAAACAAGCATCATGGGACCGGTTTTGGGTTCATAACCCTCATCAGCCAGGCTATCTTGAATTCAGTGGCAGAGTGAGCAAGGGACCCACGTCTGGGCATACCCTGCCAATTTAGGGCGAACAAAGCGATACCAAAGGGGATGATGGACAGAGCAATTGGGCAAATCAAACACTCACCCCCAGTCAACTGATCTGGGTTTAATCCATCATCATTCTTTAGCTCACTCCACCACCCCAGTTCAGGCATGGCCATATGCAAATCAGTCTGACCCTGTGCCTCATGGGAACAGTCCAGCCCGAACTGCCAAGCCATGTCTTTCCTGGATCGGAAATAAGCATCCTGGGACCGGTTTCGGGTTCATAACCTTCATCAGCCAGGCTATCTTGAATCCAGTGGCAGAGTGAGCAAGGGACCCACGTCTGGGTATACCCTGCCAACTTAGGGCGAACAAAGCGATGCCAAAGGGGATGATTGACGGAGCGTTTGAGCAAATCAAACACTCTCCCCAGTCAACTGATCTGGGTTTAATCCATCATCATTCTTTAGCTCACTCCACCACTCCAGTTCAGACATGGCCATATGCAATTCAGTTTGACCCTGTGCCTCATGGGAACAGTCCAGCCCAAATTGCCAAACCATGTCTTCCCTGGACCGGAAACAAGCATCCTGGGACCGATTTCGGGTTTATAATCCTCATCAGCCAGGCTATCTTGAATCCAGTGGCAGAGTTAGCAAGGGACCCACGTCTGGGCATACCTGCCAACTTAGGGCGAGCAAAGCGATACCAAAGGGGATGATGGACAGAGCGTTTGAACAAATCAAACACTCACCCCCAGTCAACTGATCTGGGTTTAATCCATCATCATTCTTTAGCTCACTCAGGGCAGAATTTGCCAAAGCCTAGAAGGCAAAGCAGAGGATCCGGCTGAACCTGCGTTGAGGTGATCTTGGTAATAACGGCGCATACCTAGCTCCAGTAAGTCGAGATCTTGGGGCACAGACAGGCTAGGTGGGAGAAGTCTGCCGCTGGAGCGGAGCATCGCAGACATCTGTCACTGGGGATGAGGCCCATTTTGTGCAGCTGAGCGGGAGAGCAGTACAATCTAGGCAAATATTTAAAATAAATGAGGCACAGGCGGTAATTTGGGAAGAAGCGTTTGATCTGATTGCAGCAGTAGAGCCAATCCTCCCAAGAGAGGTCGGTGCCCAGATCTGCACTCCACGCTGCAGGCGCTCGATCAGTAGAAATGGGGGGAGTCAGCAAGGGCGTTTATCCTGGTGACCAACTTGTGAGGAGAGGGGGATGTGTAGAGAAAATTGAGGGTGGCCATCAAGGGAGGGGGGTTGAGGAAACGTGGGATGAAGCTCCTTACAGAGAGCCCTGAGTTGATAATAAAGCAGAGTATCCATGGGGCCGGACTCGGCTGGGAGAGTAAAGAAAGTGTTACTGGGGGAGAGGTCCAATACCATGGAGAGCCCCAAATGGGTGGCATGTTTGACCATTCCGGCCGTCTGTTGAGGGGGGAATGTCTGGTTATGTGCAATGGGCACGGCAATCTCAGCGAGCATGCTAGAGGCGGAATATCGTTGGAGCCCGTTCCAGGCCCATCTCAAAGTCTCAACCAAGCCGATCTCGCCTAGCAGGGGCTTCGCCGGGACGAAGAGAGCAGTCAGGAGCGGCCAGAAGGCAGAAAGATCAGCCTCCACCGTGATGTGTGGTTGAAAAGGTGTCAAGTGAAGCCAGAAGTGTAGAAAGCTGGCTTGGGCGCTGAGGGCGTATAGTTTGAAATCCGGGGCTCCCAGAGCATCTTGCGACATGGGAAGAGTGAGTATATTATATGCGATTCTAGGTTGCCGACCGGCCCAGACAAGGGTGATTATAAGTGCACGTAATCTGCGGAAAAAGTGCGCTGCGTGGGGGATGGGGACATTAACTAATGGATACAAAAACTTTGGAAGCACCACCATCTTGGCGATGGCTATGAGTCCCGCCAGAGACTGGAGCAGCCGTTGCCAGAGTTGAATTTTAGACTCAAGCCAGTCCACAGCGTGGCTGAAGTTGGCTCCCCAGAGGTCGTCCCCATCCCTCTTGAGCCAAATGCAGAGATATCTAGTCGGTCTTGACGCCAATACGAAAGGGTGATCCAGAGTAAAAACAACCGTAGCATCCGAGAGGGGAAAGAGAACAGACTTGCCCCAGTTGACCTGGACGTCAGAAAGACCCCTGAAACGTATCACCTTGCGGACCATAGGGACACACTGGGTGTGATGTTGTCTGAGCCTGGCAGCCAGGGGTTTCATGGCGATGGCTAATAACATGGGTGAGAGCGGACACCCCTGCCTATTGCCCCTGGCGATGGGAAGAGGCTCCCCGATTAATTCAAAGCGAGCCGTGGGGAGGGTATAGAGAAGCTGGACCTTGCGCAGAAAAACCGGGCTAAAGCCCAAGCGAGGGAGTAAATAGAAAAGGAATGGCCATTCAAGCGTGTCAAAAGCTTTGGTGGCGTCCAGAAGGGCAGCAGCCACCGTCATGAGTGCGGAATTTATTTGATGAAGAACGGAAAAGATGGTCCGGAGATTGTGAGACGTGGCGCGGCCGGGGATGAATCCGGACTGGTCCGGATGAGCGATAAGCGGCATGAGAGGGAGAAGACGGGAGGCAAGTAATTTGGCAAAGATCTTGTTATCTGTGTTAATTAGAGATAGGGGGTAGTAAGAGTCACGGAGATCAGGGTGCTTGTCTGGTTGTAGAAGAAGTATGAGCATTGCCTCGTGGAGTGAGAGGGGGAATCGACCACTATCGAACGATTCATTATACATGGCAGCGAGGTGCGGGACCAGAAGTGGCGTGAAAGCCTTATAACAGGATGCTGGTAAGCCACCAGAGCGGGGGCCTTGCCTTCAGGCAGACTGTTAATGGCAGCTAGGATTTCTTTCTTGGAGAAGGGCTTGTCAAGATACTCCCGGTGGGAGTTACCAAGCCGGAGAAGCTGGAGGGTATAAAAATATTGATGGAGTACGTCGCGTGGGGGCACGGCCCGACTGAATTAAGTTGAGAATAAAATGCGGTGAACCGAGCCCTTATCTTTTCAGGAGAAGTGGTTCTGTCCGGGCTGCCGTCCTGGAGCTCAGTAATGTAGGAGGCGGTGTGGGGCTGTCGTAGGAGGTTGGCCAAAGTTTTACCAGGGCAATCTCACTCACCACAGCGGCACACCCGTGCCTCCCTACCCAACAAAGAGAGCTCCCTGTTGGCCTCATCAGCGAAATAAGTGAGTTTGCCACGGAGCTGCGTGAGAATGTCAGGGTTAGGGTCCAGAGAGTGCAAGGAGTCCAAAGACTTAATCTCCGCCTCCAGCCTGTCTAGGGTGCTGCGGATGGAGCGTAACACACCGGATTGTTTAGAGATACATTCACCTCGGATTACCTCCTTAAAAGCCTCTTAAAGTGTGGAGGGGGAATCGACAGAGACCACATTAAGCTCGAAGTAGTTTGTGATTGCAGTTTGAAACTCATTGCAGAAAACCGAGTCCCGGAGTGCAGTGAGGGGGGGCGCCAAGAGAACATGCACCGCGGGGAGTCTGGGAGTTGCAAACAGAGATGAATGAAAGCGTGGTCGGAGAGAGTGCGCGCCATATGCTCCACAGAGGTGAGCCATGCAAAGGCATCTGGTGTGGTAATCCAAAGGTCCAGACGGGACCAGCATCCACAGGAGCCTGTCCCGCATTTGCTCTGGCGCGCCTCACGTCGGGTATGCCGCCAAGCATCGAACAGTGAGTTATCGGTGAGTATGGAGGGCATAAGAGAAGTTGGCGCGGGTGGGAAGTGTGTGGCCCAGAGCGATTGAGAGTGGCTGATAGTGTGATGTTAAAATCGCCCCCCCAAAGGAGCACTGCTGGACCAAGTGAGGAAATGTGCCCCCAAACCTGCGCAAAAAAGTCAGGGTCATCAGAATTAGGAACGCGAGAATCAGTGGTTGAGCTAAGAGGGTACCGCTCAGGATGACAAGACGCCCCGGGGTCTATAATGACCTGAGAAGTGTGCCAGCGAAGCCCTCTGCGCAGTAGGCTGGACACCCCGCGAGAGTAGTTGGAATAAAAAGAGGAGTGAGTTTCGCCCTAATGCCTAGAGAGAAGCCTGTGGGAGGTAGTGGGCAGCAGATGGGTCTCCTGGAGGAAAGAAATGTCAACCTTATGCCAGATGAGGTGGTCATGGACCAAGCGAGCTTTGCGGTGGTCATTAAGACCGCGGACATTGCAAGTCCAGTGAGTAGTGGCTGTCATTGCGCTGTGCCAAAGGAATAAATGATGAAATGGGGCAGACATGCAGTGAGGACTATGAACAATAAAGAAGAGAAGTGCAGTGCGCCACATAGTGTGGCGAATGTAGCGTTAAAAACAAGGACAAAGAACAAAACCAACAACAAAGCCTCTGCAGGAGGCAACAATCCCAGAGAACCCAACCGCCCACCACCCACACCAACCCCCCCTAATTAGGTTTAGGAACCAACTCCACCCACCCGAGGGAGCCACAACATGGATGGGAAAACTCGGAGAGAAAAAATGGAATTATCCAGAGGAGGCATGGCTACGTCCGGCATACTCCCCTGCCATGGAGACAGGGTGGCTGAGCCACGTATATTGCGGACAACAAAGCTGAGTAGAGGTAAGCAGTGGAGGCTCCTGGTATGCAGGGACCCATTGTAAAAAACCAGATGATGCACCAGTAGGCCTGAGGAGAGAGCTTGCAGGGGGTCCTGAGTGAGGTGTGAGAAGGAGAAGGTCAAATCAGCAGTGACCATGAGGAGCCCGCGTCTATGGGTGAGCCCTATGGCCCATCGGGCAGCAAGCGGGGTCTCAGCAGTGGGGAGAGGAGACACATGCAGTGGCTGGAACAGGGTGGAGGCCAGCTGTGGAAGAGGGTACAGCATGCAAAAATACAATAACTAAGGCAAAAGTCAATCGTTATCATTCAAGTCGCCGTTGGCGCCGTTCCGGGAGATGGATGGGGAGGAACGATGTGCCCGGTCCAGTTTCTTCGAGTAGGCCAATGCGGCCTGCAGCTCCATGAAGTTCTGCAGTTTGGAGCCATGCCTGAAGTGCAGGTTGGCGGGATAAGCCAGGGAGTAGGAGATGCCATGTTTTTGGGGTATTCTCTTGGCTAGCAGGAACTTGCGGAGGGCAGCCTGCACCGCCATTGTGTAATTGGGGAAGAAATCCAGGGAGTTCCCTTGATGGCGGACTTCCCCCTTCTCCCTGGCTGCATGAAGAACAGCGTCACGGACCCTGAAGTTCAACAGCTTGGCGATGATGCGGCGGGCCAGCTGTCCGGGTGCAGGGCGGGGGCCGAGAGAGCAATGGGCGCGTTCAACAATGAAAACAGGAGAGAGAACGTCCCCAAAGAGATCACAGAGAAGTTTCTCCACAAAGTCCTCCATTTCCGTGATTTTGGAGGATTTGGGCAGGCCCGTGATGCGAAGGTTACTCCCATGTGAGAGCACCTCCAAATCCTCGTTCTTGTTCTTAATAAGTTTGAGAACCATGTCCATTTGTAGGAGCTTGTGATGGTCCGGTTTCGCGGCGTCCTCAGCGTCCTCAGCGTCCGAACCTCGCGCCTCAACCTGGGCCAGGCGTGCATTGGGTGAGTCAACCCGAGCCTTAACAGTGTCCAATCGGGCCGACAACTGATTCAGTTGGGTGGCAATGCCAGTGACCGCGGACAGGACATCTAGCATGATGGCCTTCAAATCATCCTCTCTGGCCGGATCGGTGTCAGTCTGGACGGCTGGCTCGCCCGTATCAGTGGCCGCCCCGTCTTGTCGCGTTTGTCGCCGTTGATCAAAGGCGAGTTTGGGTTGTTTGGGGTCTGCTTTCCCCATGGTCTGGCACAGTCGTGAAAGCCGAGGCCCCCAAGCAATGAGAAGGGCTGGGGCGGCAGCACAAGTTGAGACAAAAGGAGGCAGGGAAAGGCCATAGTCACATGAGTTGAGTCGCTGCATCCAGTCCCGCTGGCATATCTCGATGTGGCAGCGGTTGTGGGGTTCCGGGGGAGGATCAATGGGCGCCCCAAGGTTAGGGTAGTCAGGATAGTGTGGAGCAGGAAGACAGCTCCACCGATGTCCGCAGGATTATGGCAGATGGAAGGCTCAGCCTGCAGAGCCCACTCAGAGTGCGGCCATCTTGCAGCCGGTCAAGCCACGCCCCTGTACACCTGCTCCTTTCTCTTTCTGAGAGACTGGATTTGTAATGATTTCTTCTGAGAGTGACTTGGACAGGCACACATCATTTGTCCAGAATCAAACAATACAAGCACAGTCTAACTTTCTGTCATCATTTTGTCTTATCCTCTGTTAACAAATCACTAGCTGCACCTACTTCCATAGGCTCTTCTATAAAAGAAGAATCAACATGGCTTTTGATTTTGTGGTCTGTTTTAAAGCTGAATTCTCCGCACACAACTGTTGGAAATCTTGAGACAAGACTTGAACAGGAGCCAACAGGAGCCATCATACTGGCCAAGGGAGTCTTTGGCATTTCAATAGGTCAAGGAATGGACACAATGAAGGTCTCTCGATTTCCTTCTTTCCCTGCCTGAAGAAAGGGAGGCTCCTCGCAGGATCCACAGACCAACCTACAATCTAATACACACATGAAAATGGTCAAGTAGCCTCTTAAAACTGTCCTAGTTAAGATTTGCAATCTTGATGTTTCTTGTTTGTGATTGAGAGGAAAGACTAGTGTTGATAAGCAGGCCACCAAACCTCCCTGAATCAGGGTTGAGAAAGAGCCCAGCATAAGTCTTCCGGAAGGCCAAATCCTAAATAAAACCTGGAAAACAAAATTCAGGTGCAAAAATGATAGCAAATGGGCTATGAACATAGCTAAAAATTTATTTATTTATTTTGGCGATTTTTAGAGCGCGCAAATACCCTTGGGTGTCTCGGCGCTGAAGTTGCAGAACTCTCAGGTGGAAGGGAGGTTTAGGCAGGGAACAACCATGTCTTTAGTTTTTTCCTGAAGTTGAGGAGGGTTGGTGCACACTTGATGTGTAAAGGAAGTGTGTTCCATAATTTAGCTGTGGCCACGGAGAAGCGTTTGTCGCCCCAGTTGGCCCTCCTTGTGCGGGGGACTATGAGTAAGTGCGCTGAGGATGACCGTAGGGTTCTTGTGTGCTCAAGCGGTCGGAAAGCTTTTTTTAGGAATAAAGGGCCGTGATTGTGAATAGCTTTATATGCTATGCATAAAAATATGATGTGCTATTGATAAAAATCAAGTAATGAATGTGTTGTGACACATCTTTCTCAAAACCAGGCCTGCTTATATATGCTTTGGGGAGGAACTTATATCACATGAAAAAAGAGAAAGGCCTTCTTGGTTTGGGTTTTTCAGACAACAAACACAGGAGAGACAACCATTCTCGATAGGCGGAGTTCATAAAATGAACTCCACCTACTCTTCAAGTAAAATGGCAGCTCTGAATAATGGTTTGAGAATGAAGGAGAAGACCACGCTTGACCCCCTTCTTGCTGATGCATTTTACTATCTCTCTCCTGTAGTCTGCCTGCATGGGCTGCATAGAAAACCCAACTGCAGAGACATTGCACTGGCAAAGCAGAGTGAAGGAAAACCTTCCACAGTGTGCTGAGCTAATGTACCAGAGATGCTTTCTCTTCACTATGCACAGCACAAGGCCAAATGAACACTCCACTACCAGTGAGTCCTACTCTGAATTCTGCTATATGGGACTTATTTGGCACATTCTAAGAATGTCATAATGCTCAAAGATGTACAAAGTTCCCCAAGACCACTAGTGCAAATTCCTGAAACCGAATGTCCCTGCCCAACATGAAAGGGACATTTCCCTACAGAATGTTTGTGTTTCCCTACTGTCACTTGAGTAAGAATAACAAAAAATAATTAATAGAATGCTTGAAGTCATCTTAGGAACTGGAAAATAATATTGATTGCATTCCAGACTATCATTTTTTGTTTACTTTGAAACTACAGACAGGGACCTGTCAAACGCAAATTATCCTAGATACTGCTCAAATTTGAACAGTCCATCTCACTCTGCAAGGGCACATCTCCGCTAAATGGGCCACAACCAACCCCAGACTAGTTTCAACCTTACTGGGACTCATCAGTAAACTAATCTTGAACCCGAGGCACAGTAAATTGTAAGCCTAATATATGTGCATCCCATCCCATTGAGTGGACTAATCCTGGGAGTTCAATCTGCACAATCCCCTGTGGGTCAGGGTCAAGACTGATTTCATTCAATAAGGTTGATCCCTCTTTCTAATGGTACAGATGAGCTAAACACAATCAAAGAAATGCAGCCACGTGTGTGAGTAATTCAATGGTGTTATCCCTCACTTTTTTGATAATTACCAGGGGCTGGAAATATGTCAAGCATTCGATCCATCACTTTTTGTGCTGTCAAAGTGAGGATCCCTAAAAAGTGGGAAAAGTGGAAGGGCATAAGTAGAGCTCTTGTATGATGAGCCTGTGAGATTGTCTAGGTCTCTTGTCTGTGGCTAGAAATTAGCAACTTTTGATTTTTCCACCCACATCTCTACAAATATTGTAAAATATGACTAAATAATCTATTGGGATGAGGCTGGGTGAACAAATGGAAGTGAAATGTAAAATTTAAGAAACATTTTGAAAAGCATTGGCAAAACGAAAAGGTCTTGCACAGGAGACCAACTGACTTTTCCAAATGCATGTTTTTTTCTTCAAATAGCTGTTCTGCATGTGCACATAGGTGGGATTTTCATGTGCATCTGGGAAGGATTTTTATTCAGGCA
The DNA here is from genome assembly GCF_964263255.1 of Lissotriton vulgaris. Taxonomy (NCBI): domain Eukaryota; kingdom Metazoa; phylum Chordata; class Amphibia; order Caudata; family Salamandridae; genus Lissotriton; species Lissotriton vulgaris. Next base: position 219,618,902 of record NC_141696.1, on the reverse strand, counting down.
AAAGAAAAATAATTCCAAGATGTCTGCTGAGTTCGAAGCATGTGCAATGGTCAGCTTGCAATGCTTGCTTTATGAAAAATCGTTCACAGATGGCCACATAGTGATGCATAGCAGACATATTTGAATAACTTTTTTTCAAGCAAATGAAACACCATTCAAAATGGTTGCCATGCATACATGCACATTGTGGTGGACATTTTAGATTCTTTTTTCTTATTCTACAAGAATTAAAATCTGGCTGCTTTGTATGTGTGTGTATGCACATCCTCTATCTTTAATGTCGCAGCTATCTCAGTATGATTTATTTTCAAAGCATAGGAAAAATAATTTCAAGATGGCCATTGTGCAAGCTAGAGTATACATAGGCAGCCATCTTGGAGTGGTTTAAAACATCCTAAGAGGCCTGCCAGCCAATAGAGTGGTGGGCAGTTATCGGAACGCAAGAGATCTGTGGGCAAGCAGGAACTGGAATACAAGTTTCTTTGTATGCAATGGAAGAATACAAGACATTGAATCAAAGCACAGTAAGACTGAAATGTTCTTTGAGCATGACAAATCCAGGAATAGAGGGGAAGAGAGGACACTGAATCAAGGCAGTGGACTGAGATAGACAGAAAAGTAATTGAATCATGAACAAGGAGTGGACACACAAACTACATGAAATCTACATTAGATACATTAGCTAGAATAGATCTATTTCCCAACAGACAGCTAAAGAAGCCTGTAGATGAAACCTAAAATTAAGGCTGTATAAAACTGGATCCTAGATTATTTGAACTGCTTGTAATGTAAATATATCGGTAGCCAGACTGTAGGAAAATTGTGCCGACAATGTAACTAATTTACCACAGCCTTTAAATGTGATGTTTTCTTGCTGAGAGTCAACTCCCAGGACTCAGTTGAACTGTGAATCTTTAGTCAACGAAACAGGAAATTCCACTGTAAACCATCGGATCAATATTTTTTTTTAAAATATGTTTTCATGGGTCATTGGTGCACCACACAGAATGATTGATACTCGTGGAAGTTCGATTTGCTCGCTTCTCTTCAGCCAATTCGGTGCAAGTATTTACCCCACACAACTGTCAAAGAGTTCACAAGTCGCCCTTGATTACTTCTCGTGGGATTTTACTAGGTATACTGTGCTGACAGAAGGACAATTAATTCAACTATTCAGTGAATACTTTGGGGAGACATAGTAATCTGTTGACCAAAAAGGTTATGAATTTATCAATTAATACCCAATTGCTCTAAGAGTTGCTGTGTGCTGCGAGTTTTGCTGATATGGGTGTGCATTGCACAGCATGTCACTAAGCACTACTGCAACAGATGCTGGTAATGACTAAGGCTGTAATGTAATGATCAATTATATTGACAAAGTAACGGAGAGATTAATGAGGTATCTGTTTCGACCAATCTTGCAATTACTCAGATGAGAGGAAAGATGTGCCCGATGGCTAGTTGCAAAGGTGGATATTGTGGCCCAACAAGGAGAAAAAAAAAGTCCTTCCCTCCCACGGGAAGGAGATGGAGTTAACCATTACATACAATACGGTGTAATTCTGACAACGTCTGACGACTTAGATGTGAAAAAAAGAGGATTTACATTTCTCTTTAATGACAGAGATTCATCACTTCGAGAAGAGTGCTGGAAAAACTGGAGCTGAGTGCATGATGATTAATACTGAAGGGCAAAAACTTCTTAGAATGAGTATGCAATTGTTCCTGGGAACTGAAGCAATGCCTCCCCCCTGAAACAAGGCGAGCTAAATGGATTCGAAGTACATCAAAATATATATGTAGATCAAGTAGGTCGTAGAGTGCCTTCTTTTCGCTGGGAAAAGCCCGAGCAATGTATGGCATTAAACACTAAACCTAGGTCTTTTCAAGCACACTTAACATTTCGAAATCACAGAGAGTAGAAGAAACAGCCAAGAAAAACGACATAATGGAAGGTTAGATTTATAGAGCACTTGAAACAATCTGGAAAGCCTTGATAAAGCTTTGAAAAATATGGCAGATTGCACATTTGTTTGTCTGCCTACAAGATGGAACCTGGATGCTAGGTTGTGAAGTTTGGGAAGACCTAGGTTTTAATCTCAACTTCCACAATCCACTAAAATTGTGTTTCCAGTACCACACCTTTATATACCCCTGTGTCTCAGATGTTAAAAGTTTTAAATAGCTCTCCACATTACATTCTAGTTGCTTCAGAGTGCATAGGCAACACGCACCAAGGTGCACAAGCATCTAGACACCAAACATTCGTCCACCCGTATGAATAGAGAAAACTGCCAGCAATGCAGATACCGACTGCACATAGACACAGAAACCATATGCAGAATTCTTCTCAAAATGTGTCATGAACTGCAATCACCTGACCAGATAATTGCCAATGCAATACCAACCTTCGGAGGCCAGGTCTCTACATAGTGGGCTTATGAAACAGCATATTATGCTCAGACACTTCTATCCATGCTGGCACAATATACCCAGCTAATCACCATATGTGGCTGCAATTGCCATCCTATGCCACTGCTATCATATGCTTCACTACTCCTGCCATAATGCCAGGCATTGCCATTATATGCTCAGTTGCTCCCAGGCAATAGTAGGTATTGTTAATAAATTATAAGTTAGTGCTATAGTTTGTTAGGGCACTCCCACTATCCACCAAACATAGCTTTGTTGAGAGCAGACATTCAGACTATAAGCCACACACCGCCACCAACCTTTTACCTAGCATGCGTGCACACAGCCATGCATACATTCATGCTTCTAAAAAAAAGACACAAACATGACTTCACTCTGCCATGCATGCACACGCAAATGCACACACGTGTGTGCACACACTGAAACACAAAAAATACATGCACGCATCCCTACATGTATGTGACCATGGTTGGGTGGACACATCAAGAGCACATTCCTTTCTTAAGAGCCGAATACTGTCATCACCCGGGCCTAACAATCGTGGCAGCAAGAGATTATAGTGCAAGCAGGACTTTATTTGTGCCACCTGCATGAGAGAGCAGACTACAGTACTCCCCAGTATTTGTAAATGAATTCTGCCAGGATCTTGTATTGGTATTCGTCACCCATCCATCAGGTGAATGGATGTTGCATGTGCGTTCACTACTGCTGTGTACATATTACACATGCACACATTGCTAATGGAGAGTAAGGGGCTGATTATGACTTTGGTGGTGAAGGAGCATGGCCGCACGCCACCGCCCGCACCGCCAAACTTAACCGCCAGCCACCCGCCGGGTTAGAAGTTTTCTCCTGGTCTGACAGGTGGTCCTTTGCTTTTGAAAAAGGCACTGCAATGGGAACGCCAAAGCAAGTTCCTACACAGCATGGACTGTTTACACAAATGCCGTGCAGACACTGGGCATGCATATACACAGGGAGGGGGGACTGCATCTATTCCAGTATCCCCATACCCTGTAGGGCCCACTTTGTTTCCCCACCGCCAGCCTTTTCATGGCGGGCTCACTGCCACGAAAAGGCTGGTGATGGGGAAACTCAGAATATGCTTGGCAGTGCCCCAGAGGCACCGCCCAGCAAATTGCTTCCCCTGACTGTTGTTCAACAGCCAGGGAACGTGGTTCCCTGGCGGTTGTGGTGGTCCCAAAACAGTTTGACTGCTGTCATTTTGATACAGCGGTTGTAATTGGTGCAGAGGTCCACGGCCGCCACCAAACCTCCACCACGGATTTGGCGGTCATATGGACTGGTGAACTCATAATCAGGCCCTAAATAAGGTCATGTAACTACAGCACTATTTTGTGTTCGGAACATTTTGATGGTACCTACGACGGAAACTTAGGAGAGCCCAGGCAACAAACAAATATTGCTGGGCTTCAGCCAGAGCACTTTGGGGTGTCCTTAGGGGTTCAGACATTGAATTGATGCTGCATTAAAATAATGAGAAAGAGGATTGCTTTGAAATAGGAAGTTTCCCCCACCCCTTCCTCTCCTGTTGTTCTCTGAGAGTGGCTATACCCCACAAGATAACAGGCAGTTAAGTGGGGCAGCCTCTCTTGCCTTTGTGATGTTGCTTTTAGTTGCTCCTTAGAGGAGACTCCTAACTCCCCCCATATTCCTGCTCACACTTGTCCCAAATACCTTGGCTGGAACGATATGTATAGCATACAAAAAATTACAGAACTGCACAAAACCAGAAACAGAACTCAACTGCTGGAATATTTAAGGATTGCTTGCAATGATAGAATGAAGATGAGGCAGAAACATGCAGTCAGCGTGCCAAAATGCACTGACCAGAAGCCACAGGCCCCACACCAATGTTGACTGGGACATTCTATTGAGCATCAGGGTTGTGGTACTCCCCAAGCCAACTCCCCAAGCCAACTCCCCAAGCCAGAGTCAGGACCATGGGTCTGGGGAAGAGTTGACTAGCAAGCCAGGCAGGGCCAGCTTAAGGATTTTGGGGCCCTGGGTCAAACATATTTTGGGGCCCCTGTTCGGAACTGCTTTGAATTTATGACCCAATTTAGCACTTTCATGAGGTCTTTGGCCAGGTCACTGACTGTGGACAGGCAAAATCGTCCAAAGGTTGTTTCCATCATATATTCTGGGATAGTGATGTGTGTTTTCAATATTGTAATATAGCAGCAGCTCAGTAATATGTTTTAAAACAATCTCTGCAACTCGCTGCCATTTCTCATATCTGAGGTCCTGTTTTGATCTAAAAAGCACTTTTTTATGGATGTTGCATGGTGTTGAAAAAAACATAAACATAACATTTCTATGGCAACTGTCTGTAAAAGACTGACACACATTACCCATATAAAAAATGTAATAAAGGAAAATGGCATGGCCAACATTGAAATTTTCATTGAGTATGCAATTGTATTATTGACTCAAGTCAATTAATATTTATGTAATAGTGAGTCTTCAATATTCACTATATTTTTTCTTCATTATTTCATTTATTACATATATTTTATTGCAACTTTTCAAAGTTAATTCAAGTTTTACTGTTATTAATATGACACAAAATATTCTTACTCCACATTTTTTGTCTGAACCAGGTATTCCCAAAACAAAATGGGAACAGTGGTTTAAGGGTTTTGCTAGTTATATTATTGCTTTAGCTGGTTCTAAATTTGAACCTGTCAGAAAATTAGCACTGTTGTACAACAACCTAGGTGCTGAAGGTCAACGTATTTTTGATCATTTACCTTTAGTCACACAGTCTAGCGAAACTGCTTGGGACGTATATAAGGAAGCTGTATCTAGACTTGCTAATTATTTTATTGATGAAACAAGTGTTGTTGTTGAAAGACAAGTTTTACACTAGACGACAATACGAATTTGAAAGCATTGATACGTTTTTAACAGAATTGAGAGTTTTAATTGCAACATTTGAATTTGATGGTAATATAGACTCTTATCTTAGGGTTCAACTAATTTATCATTGCTATAACAAGAAAGTTCAGGAGAGATTTCTTTGTTGTAGGAATCCCTCTCTAAAAAAACACTGGAATTAGCTAGAGGGATTGAAAGATCAGTTGTTTCTCAAAAGAAGTTGAATAAAAATAAAACTGACAACGTTTGTGAAGCAGTCAATGCTTTAAGCACTAAACCCAAATAAAATTTCAACAAAAATAAAGATTTCAGTAAAGATTCAAAAAAACAAAGCCATTGTTATAGGTGTGGATCCTCTTCTCATCTTGCTAATGCAAAGAATTGTCCTGCTCTTGGCAAGCTTTGTATTAATTGCAAAAAGTATGGTCACTTTACACGGATGTGTAATAAAAACCCTATCAAGGTTCATTCAATTGAAAATGTAGAGGATTTACCAGAAAACAATGTTTGCACAGTTAAAACTACAAAGAAAATGGTACTGTCCATAGACTCGGATTTAGATGATGGAGGTCCTGTATGTCATGTTAATATTGTTGATGTGGTTGTTCAAGTAACTGTTGATTCTGGTTCTCCAGTCACTTTTATAACTGATACATTGTTTCATAAACAATGAAACACTGTACAACTCTTTCCTCCTGACATTCACACAATTTCGTTTGGAGGGCATATCATTGACATGCTTGGATTTTTTCAAGATACTATTTAATTTGAAGACAGGATTATTTCCACTAAAATTTATGTGGCTAAGAATGGGTACAATTTACTAGGTTGGAAAGATCAAGGGAAGTTTGGCATGGTTCTAAGACCTGGTACCTCATGCCCTATTTCATTAGTGGACCATTACGTGTAATGGGGTAACCCTGTAACCCTCAGAACCTGTGAGAATCGGAAGACTAATACGGGAGACCACGCGCACGAGAAATAAAAGAAACAACGCTTCACTCTACCTCGTGTATGAGTATTCATTACAGAGGTATAAGGAACATCTATACTGCCTGAGTCGACGGACCGGCAGAGCAGCTCAGAAAAAGACCAGGACTCAGAGTGGAGCAAGGTCTACAAGAGGCTGTCCTATATATACACAGTCCTGATGAAGACCCGCCTCTGATGCATTAAATCACTGCATCGCTCCCCAGGGTCGAAACGTCGACGCAATCCCTTCTTACTTGAACCAACTATTCAAAATCTGTTTAGGAACCAAGATTAAATTGATGTACCTATCAGATGATTGTTTATATAGTTGTCATTGCCAATAAGTATATGAATTAACAATTTTACTTGTTGTTTTAATCGTTTATTATTGTTTGCACAAAATTGATGTGTCATATATGTTTTAAATATGTTTTAGGGACAGCAACTGAAGTAATTTGTGTTTCAAAATATGAGAGTTTATGAGTAAAAATGTACTTTCGTTTTTTACTTTGTGGTCAGTGTGTTTGATTGTGCTTATATTAGTATCACTATCTTTGTATCCTGATTAGGGACGAAGTTTGAAAGAAACTTTATTGTAAATACCAAATCATTGGGTATTTTAGTCCGACAGAACCATCATTAATTATTCTATTTCATTAGTGGACATTCCAGTTTCTAATACTTCTTTACAAGTATTACTTAGCAAACATGATACCTTGTTTAATGACAAATTAGGGCTGGTGCATAACTTTGAACATAAAATCATATTAAAAAAAGACGCTATCCCAGTTATCCACAAAGTTAGAAATGTACCACTTTTTTTATTAGGGATCAACTTAAACAACATTTGGAGAAACTTTGTTTAGATAAAGTTATAGAACCTAATAACTCATCTGAATGGGTTTCACTGATTGTTGTCGCGAAGAAAAAGGACTCTAAAGACATCAGGCTATGTGTTGATCTAAGATCATTAAATAAAAATATTCTTATTGATTGTTTTCCCTTACCCAAAATATGTTAGCCCAGTTAGGAGATGCAAAGATATTTTCTTGTCTTGATTTAAAATCCGCTTATCATCAGGTGGCACTCACTAAAGACTCTCGTTCTCTAACCTCATTTAACACTCCATTTGGTGCTTACAGATTTTTAAGGATGTCTTTCGGCCTAGCATCAGCCACTTCAGTATTTCAGAAGTTAATGTTTAAATTGTTTGATAATTGCAACAATGTTCTTGCATATCAAGATGATATCTTGATATATTCTAAAAACTCTGATGAACATATCAAGAAATTATCTGGGGTTATTGAAATACTTGAGTCAAATGGCTTTACAGTCAGGAAGGAGAAATACAAATTTATGGTGACTAGTATTGATTATCTGGGTCATCATATTTCTGAGGCTGGCATTTCTCCTAAACAAGACCTTGTCAAAGCCATTACTGATAGTCCATGTCCTACATATAAAAATCAATTAAGGTCCTTTCTTGGGATTTGTGAGTATTATTCAAGGTTCATTGATAGTTTTGCTCTTTAAACTGAACCTTTAAGAAAATTGCTTAGAAAAGGCGAACAATTCATCTGGGAAGAGTCTGAAAATAAAGCTTTTGACAATTTAAAGAGACTTATTGGGAATGCACTTGCTCTACGTCCTTTCAGAGATGACATTCAATCAATTGTTACAGTGGATGCTAGTAGTGTTGGACTTGGTGCGGTACTTACACAACCGGCAGATGGTATTGAGCACAGTGTCGGTTTTGCATCTAGATCATTGTCGCAAACTGAAAGAAGATACAGCACCATTGAAAGGGAAGCATTAGCTTGTCTGTGGGCCACTAAACATTTTGAAACTTTTCTGTGGGGAAGAAGATTTATTCTAGGAACAGATCATAAACCTTTAGTCTTTTTATTATCAAAGAAAGATCATGATAAAGTAAGTCCAAGATTAACAAGACTACTTTCAAGAATGTTTGAATTTAATTTCACTATCAAACACATTGCTGGTGGAAAAACACATGTGCTGATTTCCTGTCCAGATGTCCATTACACTTAGAAGATAATTCCATTTTTCACAATGATGACACTGAATGTGTTGTTGGTTTAATTGATGGCTTATTTGTTTCTGAAGGTACCATAAACAGTGCAGAATGGTTGGATTGCATTAAACATGACAATGTTCACAATTTTATTAAATCTCATATCATAAATGCTTGGCCTGATGAAATAAATTTGGATATTGATTTACGTCAATATTACAAAGTTAAGGATGAACTTACAGTTGAGAATGATTTTGTGATGAGAGGAACTTTATTGATTCCTCCAAGTAAACTCAAATCACAATTATTAAATCTAGCACATTAAGGTTATCTTGGCATGACTGGTACTAAGAAGAGGTTAAGAGTATGTTATTGGTGGCTAGGAATGGATGCTGACGTAGAGAATTTTGTGGAGCGTTGTACAAGATGTTCTGAGTCTGATAAATCCTTGAACCTTCGTATGACTCCTCTTCATCCTGTGAAGTTTCCGGAAAAATCCTGGGAGAAACTAGGCGTAGATTTTATTGGACCTATGTACAGTCTGAAGCATAACATGAGGTTTGCATTAGTCATTGTTGATTATTTCTCAAAATGGGTGGAGTGTAAATTTCCTTCTGAACCTTCTGCTGAATCTGTTATTAATTTTTTGAATTAATTATTTTATAGAGAAGGTTTCCCCAAATTTATAGTTTCTGACAATGGCGTTCCGTTTAAATTTCATGTCATGCGTACATTTCTTTCCAAGTTGGATGTTAAACATATGACAGTGGCTTTGTATGGCCCTCAACGAAACGGAATGGTGGAAAGGGTTAACAAAATGTTGAAAGACACTATACAATTAGCTTCCACTCAAGGTGATTCTATTCGCTGCTAGGGGCCCTCAAATTTGCTTTTAGACATGCTTTCTATGTCGGAAATCCTGACATGGAAACCCTGTCAGAAACCGACATCGTAATCCCGACAGCGGAAACGGCCTACACAAGTATCATGTTGGGGTCGCCGACTGGCCAACGGGCTCCTTGAGCTGGTTGGAATCCAGCCGGAATGACTGGCAGGTTTCAATTCCAACAGCCTACATTGTTATTAGGTGGGCAGAATTGAAACACGAGCTGTCGGTTGGAAAGCCTCAGACCTGCGGTCAGAGGCTTTAGACCGACATCATAATCGGCCCTTAAGTGTGTGGTGCTATTCGGTGGGGAGTACTTGCCTGTTTTTTGTCTTTGTACCATTCTCATAATATTGGGAATTGTGGGCATCCTGCTAGCTATATGCATGGAAATGGTTTCAGATACCTGTCTCAAAATTGAGCCACAGGGATCATTGGAGGTGGATGGAAGTTCTTTTGTATGCTTTCAATTACTTCAAACTCCAGTGCAGAGGCAGAATGGTTATGCTCAGTTGTCCTAACTATGGTGTCTTCCAGAGTAACCACTCTGCCTGTGCAATGTCATAAAAAGTACTCCATACACCTCCTTTGACACCTGGGCTCAGTTAACCTGTCCTTACAATAAAGGTAGCCAGCATACTTTAACAGCCTGTTGCGTCTCTGGGATTTCACATAACTTGCTTGATTAGCTGATGCCATTGATGTTGGTCCTGTTAAAAAGGAGAAATATAAACAAGTATAAGTTTATTATTTAGCTGTTTTTATTGTATTTTTGTTTTGATTTATTTGCCTGGTAAAAAAATGAAAAGATGTTTTGCTAAATTTGTTTTTTTCTCTGGAGAAAAAAACAAATTAGATACTCTGTTGAAAAGAGAATATTTATTGCTAATTAATATTTTTAACATGGAAAAACATTTTTATTATGTTAGATTTGTTTTATTTGTTTACCTGGAAATTGGTGAGCTCTTTGTTTTTTTAAGGAATTTATTAGTAGTAGATGTTTCTTCTTTGAAGTATTCTTTAGGTAAAATGTTCTTTCTTCAATTATGTTGTTATCTGTTCCGAAAAGAAAAATGCAAGTTATTATTTATTTATTTATTAACTTTGACTTTTATGGTGTTTTTCTTACTATTTACTGATGTTATTTACAATACTTACATGGATATTCCTGTATTTGTGGTTTAGGATTATTCCGGTAGCTTGATGTATTTCAAGTTGTTTTGTAGGTGGATGTATCTGCTTTAATAGGATCGAAAATACATGTTGTTAAGTTTTTGATGTATTTATTTTATCAACTTGAGCAACTGGTTTGAGTTAAATATTTGGATATTTAAATCTACAAAATGTGCACTCTAGTCACTGTGCAGCACTAGCCCGGAGGTAAGTACCTGGGGGAGTTTGAATAGTAATTTTGCCGCCCCCAAGTCACTGTCCAGCATATGCCCTGAGGTAAACTGCTGGTGGAATTAGAATAGTAATTTTGCTCCCTAATCAAAGTCTAACACCTGCCCTGAAGTAAGTGCACAGTGATGTTTAGATTAGTAATTTTACTACCAGTCACTACACAGCCTAGACTGAGATAAGTTCTTGGTGGAGTTAAAATAGTAATTTTGCCCCTGTCACTGTACAGCAACTGCCTTGAGGTAAGTAATTGGTGGAGTTAGAATAGTCATTTTGCCCTTTGGTCACTTTCCAGTACCTGTCCTGAGGTACGTACCTGGAGGAGTTAGAATCGTAATTTTGACTGCAGTCATTGTCCAACACCGACCCTAAAGTAAGTACAATAGTAATTTTACTTCCAGCACCTGCCCAGAGGTAACTACTCGGTGGAGGTAGAATATAATTTTGACCCCAGCCACTGCCCAACACCTGCCCTGAAGTAAGTACATAGTGGGAGTTAGAATAGTAATTTGGTAAGTATCTGGTGGAGATAGAGTAGTAATTATGCTCCAGTCACAATCCAGCACCTGTCCTGAGGTAAGTTGCTGGTGGAATTAGAATAGTAATTTTGCTGCACAGTTACTGTTCAGCATGTACCAGAAGTGAAGTATCTGGTGGTGTTAGAATAGTTCGTTTTCCTCCCAGTCATTGTTCAGAACCTGATCTGTCGAAGAAGGTGGTGGAGGTATAATAGTAATTACTGCTTATACTAAATTATTAGTATTTGCTTCAAAGTGTACATCTAGTTATTTTGCTATAGAAATTTAAGTTAAAGTTTAGGAATTGTTTTGTGGACAAAAATATATTGAAACATTTTGTCACTTTGTTTTCTTTAGTAATATAAAATACACAATATGTTAGAAAAATAATATTTTATAAAACTGCAATATTGTTTTATATAAAATCATTTAAAATATACAAAACCCAATACATGTTTGTCGGGCTAACTTTTGTGAATTTTATGGAAGAAATCTTCAAGTTTAGGAAAACATAAAGTAATTGATATGCCATATAATTAACTGGCAGAAATACAAGTACTTTTTTATGAAAGTTCAATTTACTTGGACAGGTAGATGGTATAGACTGTGGTAGTAAAGTCTCACTTCAGTAAATTTATATGTGGTCAAAAAATCAATCAGTGTAGCAGTGAATGTAAAATGGTGGGCGGCCCTTTTGATACGTGTTTGGTGTGGTAGATGAAAATGTATACAAAGATGTGTCTTGGAATGTACATTTTCAAGTAAGTTTTATTGTGGATGGGTAGTTTATTATAAAATATTCATTCCACTTCCTGCTGTACAATGGGAGCCATTTTAATTTGAGAATGGCGAAAATAAGGGGTTACAATAAAGCTAAGTTGCAGACATTGTATTTGTGAACGTGTTTTTTAAATAGGCATATTGTGTCATGGTTTATTTATAATGTTTATTTGTAGAATATGTTTTGCAAAAGTTTAATTAGCTAATTTTTTATTGTTATTTTTAGAATGTATTTACATTTTTTTACATTGTGTGACTCAAACTACTTTCCTGCATTGGTCATAACGACGCATTGTAATGGTATGCGTCCTGATGTAATACATGGTAATGGTAAGCGTGGTAATGACACATTTAGTTATACTCCATGTATATGCGGCGTTGTGTGTTTAGTGGTGAAATTGTATGTTGCAGTTGTAGGTGTTCTATAAAAACCGCATTGTTAAGGCATACGTGGTAAAGGCACTCATTCCGTCATAAATCCCCACTTACCAGGACTGGTCCTCTGACCAGTCAAGGCCTTTACGGACCTAGTCCAGTGCTCCTTCTGTAGACCTCCTCACCCTCTCTCTGCGCTCTCCCCCTCTCTAAAGAGATCTAAAAACAAATCTAACAAAACCATTTCTTGTGATCCCACAATGTAAATTAATAGAAGTCCAATTGGTTCGATCACTTAGGGCCCGATTACTGTCTGGTGGTCCACAGACCGCCAGACTTGTAGGGGCGCAGCGGTCTCCCGACCACCCTATTATTAATCTGGCGGTCAGGCCCCCACAGGCTGCTGCAGCTGCCAGGCAGTGTTACGGTGGTAAGGAGGGAGCTTGACATATTACAAGTTTCCTCTCTGCCGGCGGTGTCATGGAGGTTCCTCCTCCATAAACACCGTGGTGGAGACTAAACAAAGGGGACCCTGCAGGGCCCCCTGTGCCTCCTCCGCATGTGGATGCATACAGGGGACACAACATGTATCCCCTTGTGTGTATGCACACCAGTTCCTGCACAGCATGGTCTGTCCAGGTACTGGTTTTGGTGATCGAATTGCGGTGCCCTGGAAAAAGCCCAAAAGACAGGAGGAAACTCCTAATCTTGCGGGAGATCTGACCACAGCATTGGCGGTGGACTCAGAGCCGCACCGCCAAAGTCGTAACCAGGCCAATAGAGACCTTTATTTCCTTCTCCCACGACCCTTTGAACCTCTTTCTTTAGTACATCTCTTCTAGCCAATACGTGTTTCGTCAGGCCTCATCGACTTGTAAAGTTCATCCAAAGTCCTTACAAAAATGACGGTCTTCTAAATTTTTATTGAAGTTGCCCAATAAAGTCAACTCCAGTCACATCATGAAAGCACCATGCACCCTTCTTCAGCATAAATATTATCAAACCACTACCCATCACTGAATCACCATGTAAGCATCACTAGGTTTGTTTTTTTGTTTAAATCATCTATCGTGCATATTTTAAAGTAAGCCAGGCATTCACATGGTGTGCGGAGGTGTAGACTCTTTGCTGCTAATATAAAGGTTGGTTCACACATAGCTCGAATCTCAAGATAAGTGTATTAAAAACATGAATGAATTTGTAGCATTATATATTCCAACTGGATTTTGAAAGGATGCGCTGGTCTGTTGAAATGACGATGGTCACTTATTATTTTGCTTGCATATTAACTATTTTAGCATTAAACTCATGGTAGACTTGTGGGATTAAGAACTAGAAAGGAGTGTGCAGTTCCTATGAAGACATGTGGGGAAGACAGATCTTTCTTCGTGATGCCCTCACACACCTTGAGAGGTGACATGCTTCATCATTGGGCGTTTGCCCCTCGTCAGGCCGGCGCTGCAATGCCCGACGGGCTCCCGAAACCGGGGCTCTTTGGCGGGGATCTTTTGAAGAAGAAGCCATAAGGTGCATACAGGTGTGGGGTTCTACGTAGTGCACGAGGGGGTGGGATAGTTAACATAGGTAAGGGGCAGTCCTATTGGGTTACATTTTAATAAACTAGGTAGCTCCCGCCTAACTAAAAACTGTGTTTGTGCCCCTGTGTGGAAAATAATGTTCCTCAAGGGTCAAATTATGTGTGAATGGTCAACATGTTTCGTGCCTAGTTTGCCCCTAGCGGGTCAATTGGCACTTCGTCAGGACCAGTAAGTGTGAAGAAGTGCACTACCACCTGGTATTCAGTATACACACTTGAATTACCAGGGAGGTTAACTCAGAGTGGGAGGTAATGCTGGGTTAGTGCCTAAATGGCTGCACAAGACTTGTGATCTCAATGTGAAGTGCGTGGTAGGATACAATCTATTGGCTGGCTCTATGGGTGATATTATCACTGAACGGGAGGTAACGCTGAGCTAATGTGCAAACGACCACCCGAATGCCGTGTTGGCAATCGGGGTGGAGTGCTGATGGTGAAAGTTAAAATTAAAAACAGAGTACCGGAGGTGAATTGCCAGCAGTGAGGCAGTGAAGCAAATGTGTGCGTTTAGATATCAAACAATGTTTCAAATATTATTAATCAATCAATCAATCAATCAGGATTTGTAGAGCGTGGCTGCATCACCCGGGAGGGCGTTGAGGCGCTAGGAGAGCATGCTGCATGTTCTCCTATTGGTTGAAGATCCAGGTCTTGAGGTCCTTCTTGACCTGCTAGAGCAATGGTGAGGTTCTGAGATGCAGGGGAAGGTTGTTCTAAGTCTTAGCTGCCAGGTGGGAGAAGGAGCGGCCTCCATTGGTAATCGGGCGGATGTGTGAGCTGGCTGCTATGGAGAGAGATTCAGAGCGGAGTTTCTTGGTAGGTTGGTGGAAGTTCATTCGATTGTTGAGGTATACCGGTCCTTCGTTGTGTAGTGCCCTGTAACAGTGGGTGAGCAGCTTGAACTGGCATCTCTTTGCGACTGGTAGCAAGTGGAGTTTCCTGAGGTGTGGGTTGATGTGGGTCTGTCTGGAGAGGTGCAAAATTAGTCTGGCTGATGTGTTCTGGACAGTCTGAAGTTTTGTCATGAGTTGGGCTGTTATTACTATGTATAAGAGGTTGCCGTAGTCTAGTCTGCTTGTGATGAGAGCCTGCATGACTGTTCACCTGGTATTAGGTGAGAGCCATCTGAAGACCTTCCTGAGCATCCGGAGGGTGAGGAAGCAAGTAGTGGCGACAACGCTGACCTGCTTCTTCATGGATAGCTGACTGTTGAGGATGATGCTGAGGTTACAGGCATGTTGGTGGACATGTTCCGTTGGTTTTGGGGTTGGGCCTAACTCAGGTGGCCGCCATACATTTTTCCAGGGGATGTCCTTTCCTTACCATAGATGACTACCTCTGTCTTGTTGAATTTGAGATAGTTGTTGTTCATTCAGCTGGCCATGTCTTTCATGCATCTTTGGAGCTTGTCCTTGATGGTCGATAGGTCGTTGGTCAGGGTAAGAATGAGTTGGGTGTCGTTGGAGTAGGAGATGATGTTGAGTCCGTGGCTCTTGGCAATGTTTGCCGGGGGTGTCATGTATACGTTGAAGATGGTTAAACTAAGTGATGAGCCTTGAGGTACACCACAGGTGATGTTTTTAGGGAGCAAAGAGTAGGGAGGGAGGATGACTGTCTGCTGTCTTCCCGTGAGGTAGGATGCAATCCACTTGTGGACTGTTCCTTGGATTGTGATCTGGTGGAGTCTGATAAACAGTGTGTGTTGGGATGCGGTGTCGAAGGCTGCTAAGGGGATATGGAGGTTGAGGGCTGCTGTTTCTCCATGGTCTAACAGCATTCTGATGTTGTCCGTAACTGTGACTAGGGGTGTCTATGTGTTGTGGTTAGTTCTGAAACCTGATTGGGAGAGGTCCAGACGGTTGTGGTTATCCAGATTCCTAGTGAACCGGACATTGATGGCTTTCTCGATGATCTTGGCTGGGAAAGGGAGCAGGGAGATAGGTCGGTTGTTCTTAGGTTCCCCTGGTTCGTGTATGGCTTCTTCATCAGCTAAGAGATTTCTGAAGAGAAGTGGCTGAATTGGGCATTTAGGTTGTTTGCAGGTTCTGGTTGTTTCTTTGAATACTAGTAAATCAGCCTCATTGAATAAATCTACACAAAAGGTTAAAATTAGCCCCTTGCTCCTACATGCATAAAAGGCTACATGAAATCAGTCAAAAGATAGTCTCAAAAATCATTCTGAGTCATGTTCAATATTGAATGGCAGAAAACAAACCGTGAATTATATACAAGTTGGTTTCAGAAACGTCAATCAACTGTGGATTAGATCTTTAATGTAGCTCACATAATTAACAAATGTTATTATGAGAAGCAGATACCCCTTTAGACAGCTTTGCTTGACTTCACTCAAGCTTTAGACTTAGTAAATAGGGAAAGTGCTGGTGACATTCAAGATACAAAATAAAACCTGTGATGCTTGCTATTCCTAAGCATCTCTACTTGAACAACAAACTGTAATGCAGAATCGTCCAACAAAGAGAAAATAAATCATAATTGGACATCTCCAAATATTCCATAACTCAATGGAATGAAAATTCCCCTTAGCTATACACTCAATGTAGGAAAGTATTGCTTTTTGCATCGTCACCTACTCTTTTTTTTTAATTTTGCTGCTGTTTTTTGACTCTGTGCACTGGGACACTTCAGGTCAGGCCTGGTGCATGTGCCCTGACCCCTAAAATCTGATACAATTGATTAATTCTTAAAAGGCATATTTAACTTTCCTAAATGACTATACTATTTGGTGCAGAAAGACATCCATGGCATGGAAAGTTAAATAACATTTGTGGACTGTATCACTTACTGTGCCATCCACTAGTGGGACAAAGAAACACATGGCTTCAGGCCTACCATTGTAGCATGACTGCTGCCATTTAAACCTGCAGCCAGACCTGTCAAAATAACCCATTTGGAAGGAACAAAACCTTCCTTTGCATATTAATAAGTCACCCTGTGCTGGCCGTTTAACTCACAAGATAGAGTGAGTAAGTAATACTTTATTTGATTTGTTAAAATCGTAAAAGGGTGAATCTTACCACTATGTGATAAACATCAACATCTTTGAGTCAGCACAAAAAAACATAAAATGACACATGCCCCCATGTCCTTAGCAACTTTGCACAAATATACGTGATAAGTAAAAAGTGGTGAATCGTTTTAAAATGTACAAAGAAAAAAAGAAACAGGGGTAACAGTATGTTAAGGCAGTGGCCGTCTCATAAAAGTATGAGGGCCAACAAAAGACTGTTATGACAAGGGGTACTGCGTATATAAGGGCTTATATTTGATTAGATGAGACTGTCCCCTCTTGTCTCAAATAAAAGGCTTGCAATGTATTTTAAAATATCAGAGAAGGGAAGTGGAAGGGGGGTGACTATTGAGAGAATGAAGAAAAGTCTAGGTCCTGCCGCAGGGAGTCCAGGTGACACAGTTCGTCTTTTGCTGCTCCCTTTTTTCAAGCTCTTGAGCAGCAAATGCAAGGAATTTTATCGTTTTGCAGGAAAGTTGTATCGATGACCCGCTGAGGCATTTTATCACAGCCGCCCTGAAGGTCCTGAATTGTGTTTCTCTTAGGAGGGCTTTCAGGAGAATCTTCCTTAGATTTTGTAAGGCTGGACAAATACATAATAGATGCAATATCGACTCTACTCCCTTTTCACAGAGGAGACAATCCAAAGTTGACCAGGTCTGTAACCATTTTGGGGTAAGGTCTTTGCTCAGGAACCACCCCAACCTCAGTAGACTTAGTTTCCTCTTGTAGTGATCCCTGAAACATTCTTGCAAATAAGGTTGTTGTTTCAGTTGATTGTATTTTGGCATCACGATCCAGGCATGACTTTTGCCAGCCACGAAGCCTTTGTATTTTGCAACAATGCTTGTTTAACGACTATGTTGGTAATTCGTTTAAAAGCAGTATATGACATTGGTGAATGCCAAGCTTCTTCCAGATTTAGCTATAGAAGCGCCTGCCTAAGAGACTTGCATGTGGAATTGGTCTGCCTAGCCTGTTTTTCAACTTCTTCCGAGCAGAGATGGGCAAGCGTGTTATCTTCAGCGTTCCTCATGCGCCAATAGTATTTGGCCAGGACCCCGTGTCTGGCCAGGATCTGATTTATTAGTCCGTATTCCAGGCTATCTGTGCTTGTGAAATATGTCGCCAAATTGAGAAGAGATTTTTAAACAATCTTGATTGCGCAAGGTTAAGCAATGTAGAGTCCTTGGTAGCCATCAATTCCGATACGTATGTGATTGAAGGCAGAAATGTTGCTGCTACAACCTTTAGCAGGTGACCGGTTGAACTTCCACTTAGATGTTTTTGAATGGTTTTGAAGGCAAATTGAAGTTGTTTTGATTTTGAATTCCCAAGGTCGAAATGATGTTTGTACTTTAGTTGGTGATCTAGTAGGATGCCCAAATATTTGTATTCATCCACCTGGGTTAAAGTGCAGGGATTTATCCTCCAAACAAATTTTGGTCGTTTTTTACGAGAGCTGGAGAAGCATAAGACGTTGGATTTTTTGACGTTTATTGTTAATTGTGCATTAGAGATGTACAGCACTAGTTGAGAAATCAGCCGTTATAAACCCACTGGAGTTTGTGAGAGAAGCACAACATCATCCGCATATTGCAGACTCGCTATGGGTGTTTGTCCAAATTTCGGTGGGTCGCCCTGGATTGTGCATAGGTCGGGCTCTAGGTCGACGGTGTAGATGTTGAATAGACTGGGGGCCTGCACGCATCCTTGCTTTAGCCCATTAAATGTTGCAAATTTCTTTATTAGGCACCGACCGTCCCCTTTTATTATTTGGACCCAATTATGCGAATATAAATTGATAATTGCTCCCAATAAGTTGGGAGGGGCGCCCCAAGCTTTCATTTAAACCCATAGTTTAGATCTTGGCACTTTATCAAAAGCATCTTTCAGGTCTAGAAAGCATGTATATAGAATGGTAGAGTTGTCAATTGCTTTCTTAGCTAGGAGGGTTAGTGCTGATAAGTTTGTTAGAGTGCCCATGCCGGCCCGGAAACCTGTTTGTTTCAGTGGGATCAAATTTTTACTGGTGACCCAATAAGTTGGATGCATAGATCTTGGCCTCAACGTCTATTAGGGCTATTAACCTGTAGTTGTTAGGGTCTGAGCGAGTCCCTGATTTGTGAATCGGTTGTAGGATACTGCCCCTCCAGGAGTCAGGAATGTTCCCGAACCGCAAGCTGTTACAAAACAAGGGGGATAAGAGGTTGGACCAAAACTTGGGATCCTGCCTAAATAGAGCGTTGGGTAGGCCATTTGATCCGGGGGCCCATCTGCTCTCAGGTGGTTTATAGTCCTCAGAACCTCCTTTGGAGTAATCTACTCTGTTTCTCCTGTATGCTCCAGAACGGGAGGCTTGCAGCTTTCTTTGATTTGAAATGACTTTATTGGGTTCGAGGCTGGAGCTTCCACCAATACCCAACTGTGGGTGCGGGATGAGTCTTTTTGCATGCTGGGTTTCCAAGCTTCTGTTGTTATTCTCGAACTGGGAGTTAAATTAGCTCTATTGGGATCATAGGTGTGTTATCTATGCGCTTGTCCAGTGTGAAATTGTATGTTGAGTCAATATGTGCGCCCCATATTTGATCTGTCATGTCCGAGTTGAACTGCCGCTGTTTGCCATTAAGCATGAGGTTTATTTTTGCCCAGATCTGTTTGGAATTCCACAGCTTGCTGGCATGGAATATGGTGGACTCCAGGTTTTCCTTATACTTTTACTTGGCCGCCTTGGTTTGGCGTTTTAGCTCCCTTTTTTAAAATTTCTATCGATTTGAGAGTTTGTTGTGATAATTGGAGGTCCTTTTTTCGTAATGACTTTAGGTTTAAGTCAGTTGCTTTTTAATTGAACGCATTTTTGGCGTGTACCACTTCCCTCCTCCGTTTCTTGTTGTTTTGTGTCCTCTGATCTTGATTTGGTATTTTTTGTTGATGTTAACTATGAAGGACTCCCAAGCCTTTACTAAATCTTTAGGTTCTTCTGATGGTGGGAGCAATAGGCAACATGTCTCCATTAAATTAGAAATGTTGTCTTCATTCCAGTTTAATCTTTGTAAGTTAAAAAGTTGAGTTTTCAATGTTAGAGGATGCGCCTGTTGAGACTCTTTTAGTTTGATTGATAATGTGAATATCTGGGGATAGTGGTCGCTTTCAACCCATTCCAGGATATGGACATCTTTAATATAAGGAAATAGATCGGGGTCTGCTAATGTGTAATCTATTGTTGAGCCTGTGTTCCTAGTAACCCTTGTTAGCGCTGCTGGACTGTCCAAGGGGCCCTTTCCATTTAGTATGTGCAGAAAGAGGGCTTCCAATTCTGCTGTACATTTCTTCCCCATTGCATCTTGTCTACTTTGATTGCCCTGTCGTGGCTCAATAAAGTTCGTTAAGTTTCCCTCCTGTCCTTGCATTAGGTTCATATTGAAGTCACCTGTTATTATCATATTATCGCTTGGGTAGATGGTTTTCAGCGTGGTGATTGCAGCTATTAGTTGCATAATCCTTTTCCCTTTGTGTTTTCCCCCTGGGTGCATGTATACATTTAGAATCAATAGTCCCATGGTAGGAGAGAGTTCACTTTTAATGCATTACATCCATGTTGAGTCTAAATCAATACAGGTATCTCTCCAAAGGAAATCAGTTGATATAAATATTGATAGACCTCCCTTTGCCCTACCGAGCCGTGCCTCCTTTTGTGCTGGTATGAAATGTTCTTTGTATCCCACAAGTGGCGAGTTGTTTGTTTGCCAAGTTTCCTGAAGCAGAAGTATGTTATATCGGGTGATGAACTCTATGAAATCATCTTCCTCCAGCTTTGTGCTTAATTCATTGATGTTCCAGGAACAGATCTTGCAGCCCTGCTCTTTTCCTACAGTTTGTCTTCGGTTAATTAATTCTACACTCCTCTGCTTTAGAGCCAGGGAACCTTGTCGGTGCCTCTCAAGTGTGGCTTCTTCGTGGTGAGCAATTGTGATTGTAATTTGCCTGGTTAGGTGGCCTTCTTCTGCCATGTTGCTTCTTTTGTATGGGCCTTTCGCACCTTTTAGAAGACTCCGTTTCGGACTTTGTTTCTGCAGCGGACTGGGGTATCGTGAAGGCTCCACCTTTATTAACTCTATGCCCCATAGGGAGAAATCCTCCCTATGCTGCAGAATTTTTTCTGTGAAGCTGTGTTCGGTCCATGTTATAATAGTGGAATCTAAGCCTGTTTGGTAAGGATTTGGTTTGAATTCAAATGATTCCAAATCGCCTGATTTCATATGGCGCAGGCCTGGTAATTCTTCTAAAAGTTTTAAAATGGAACCTCTATTCAATATGTCATTTGGCCCTTTCGAGCTGTATCTCGGAATTAATTCAACTTTTTTACTTGGGATGAATCGTATTGGCTCTATGTGTCTTTTATTCCCTCCGTTACTTGGAGTGGCTGTGCCTGCCCGGTCAGCCTTCGGTTCAAGTGAGGCAGAGTTGAATTGATGTTGGGAACTATTTCTCTCAAAACCGGTAGAGTTCTCAACTGATGGAGCTTGTATTGCTCCAGACAGCAGGGCCCGTTTCTTTCTTCCGTTGGGCTTCGTAAATTTATCTGAGTCAACTTGGCTACTAATGGGGGTCGCTTGTAAGATAAAGAAAGTTAATGTTTGCTTTATTGCCGTGCTCAGTGTCTGTGTTTTTTAGTATTAAATCTGTTTATTAACAAATAAGTGCATATACAGACAGTACAACTTCCCATAAGTCTAAAGACATTCAGTGCATGAGAAATTGGCATGGGAAAACATTGCCGAAAACATATGTAGAGCCCAGCTGGCGTAGGAGGCCCTTTTGCGAACTGGCAGTGCTGCATAAGCGAACCAATGTCCAAAAGAAAAAGCAGTAACAATAACCAACCCCCCAACCCCCACCCCCCCACCACCCCCCCACCTATTCTCCCACCACCCACGTTCCAGGTCCAATACCCCTCCATGTCAACGCAGCCATTCGCCTCAGAGTGCCTCAACATTCTTCCTGTGATAAGCGCAGCAAACGTAGATATCGGGGACACGTCACTTCCCTAAATTCTGTAGCCAACATGGACAAAAATGGCTGCCACAATTCCGCATACTTAGCACCATCCCCCGCCCTAATCAAGGACAACTTTTCCATACCCAGAACTGACCAAAGACGGTGTAGCCAACCTTGGAACGTAGGGACATGCGTGGTGCGCCAAAAAACCAACACATTCTGTATTGCTGAACCCAAGGCATGGCAATCAATCTGCCCCTACGCGATTTCAATGCATAGGTGATAGGATTAGGCAAGCCCAGCAAAACATAGGCGGGGAACCTTGGGATTTCTGTCTCAAAGTGTGAGTCTATCTCATCAAGGACCATCTTCCAATGCCCCTGGAGCTGAACACAGTCCCACAGTATATGGACCAACGTGCCCCTCTCTCCACACCCATGCCAACAGGATACCTCTCTTGTATGATCCATCTCGTGCAACTTCTCAGGAGTGTAATACCAGTACGACACAAGCTTAGTGAAAGTTTCCGTCAGTCCCATATGGTAAGCGGAGTGTCGCGCACAATAGTAGATGCCCTCCCATTCCTTGTTGCTCAGTACCCTCCCCAACTCTCTCCCAGCAAGCCCTCCCGGAGTTGTAAACGCGTGAGTACCGGTCTAAGAGCATGCAATACAAATCCGTTATGAGCTGTTTGTCCGCTGTCCGAGTGGTCAGCCAATATTCATAGGGTCTGAGTCGGCGATCTGCCCCCTCCCTGACCTGGCCATTGAGCGCCCAGTGATGCACCTGAAGGTATCTAAGCCATTCCGATACTGGCAGGCCATATTCCCGTCTAAAAGTCTCAAAGGGAATTACCCCCTCCCCTGCATATAGGTGGAACAAAAATCTAGATCCCACCAGGGGCCATTTAGCAAAAGCCTGAGTGTCCCGCCCAGGCCCGAAATCAGGGTTATCCAGCAACGGCGTGAGAGGAGACGGGAAGGTTGTTAAGTCATGTTTCGTACTGGTCTGATCCCACACTTCCAATGGAACTCTCGTGATGTACGAGGCGTACAAGTTGGGGGGGTCGGTGCTGTCTACGGAGGAAAGGAACCTCCGGCAACGGGCGGCCCGCAACCGCCTGATCCTGAAAGAGCCAGTGTTTTTCTGACTCCCACTTTCTCCACTCCACCATTCCGCCTGATAATATAGCATCAAGTCTGGCAGGCCCAGATCACCCTTCTCCGGGGGCAACATTGCCAGCCTAAGCTTCATTCTCGGCCGCCTACCATTCCAAATTAACTGAGCGAGCTCAGACTGGGTCTGGCGGATTCAGCCATCGGGGGGACGTAGCCGTATGGCGCGAAATAAATACAGGATTTGCGGAAGAATTGTCATTTTTATGGCAGCCACTCTTCCCAGCCAAGACAGCAGAAGGTCTCTCCATCTACCCAGCTCCTGCCAGAGTATCGGGCGAAGCTTGGCATTGTTGATATGCATCGTATCCTGCAGAGTAGCCGCTAACTGAATCCCCAGGTATGGGACGGCCTCTGACGTCCAGCGGAAGGGGAAATGCTCCTGCAGGTAGGCCCAAGTGTGCCCCTCCAGCGAGAGATCCAGCGCCACCGACTTCGTCATGTTAACTTTAAAGCCCGCCGCACCTGTAAACTTGTCTAGGATATCAACACAGGCCGGCAAAGAATCGCTAGGGGAGGTTAGGGAGAGAAGGACATCGTCAGCTTTCAAACTGATTGTATGCACATATGCGCCAAACTTAATCCCTTTCACTATCGGGTCTAATCTCATTGCCTGCGCTAACGGCTTCATGTAGAGTGCAAAGAGCACTGGCGACAGCGGACACCCCTGCCGCGCCCACCGTTCAATGGGAAAACTTGACGAAAAGCACCCGTTAACTCACACTGTCGCCGTGGGAAAGGGGTCACAATTCAAGACCCAGGTTCGAAATTTCACCCCCATCCCCGCCTTCACCAAAACCTGTTCCAAATACGGCCAATGTACCAGATCGAACGCTTTTTCCGCGTCGATCGCGAACATCATGTATTCACCAGACGTCCGCATGGCCTTGTCTATCAGGTGCAGTGCCCTCTTGGTATTGTTGGCGGTTTGTCGCTCCGGGATGAACCCTGCCTGATCCGGCTCAATCAACCATTGCATGAGCGGTGCAAGCCGCGCTGCCAAAATGCTGGTATAAATTTTTAGATCGACATTAAGGAGGGATATGGGGTGATAGGCTTCGCACTGCGAGCGATCCTTCCCCGGCTTAGGGATAACTGATATAGTAGCATCCAAAAGATCCCTCGGGATCGCGCCTGGGTCTGCAAATGAGTTAAAGAGGGCGGTTAGTAATAGTGCGACTTGAGGGCAGAATGTTTTATAACAGATTGCCGTAATGACATCCGGCCCCGGAGCTTTGGCCAATTTGAGGCGCAAGATCGCCGAGATTACCTCCTCTGGCCGAATTTTGCTGTATAGGAGATCTGCTTGGTCTTTTGACAAGGCTGGAAGAGGATTAGACCCCAAAAAAGAATCGCTGTCGGCAAGGTCAAGCTGTGCCCCTGTATATAGGGAGGCGTAGAAGTCAATAAATGCTGTCGCTATGTCATTGTCCTCGGTGACCCGCTCCTCACCCCGTGTAGTAATCTCCTGTACCATGTGCCGCTGCCGAGTTTCCCTGAGTGCACGACCCAATAGGCGCCCGCACCTGTCCCCCCCAGTGTAGTACATATGTCTCACTCCCGGGGCAGCGAATTCCGCCCGGTCCTGATCCAACGCGGCCAGCTGCTGTCGCACCAGGCGTAGCTGCTTCCACACCCTGGGAGCACCCGTCCTTTGGTGCATATGCTCTAGTTCCCGCGTCTTCAGCATAAGCACCTCCCTCTTACGCGCCCTCTCTATGTTTCCGCCGCAGAGACCGCGATGAATTTTCCTCGCATTAAGTGCCGCCCAGTGTGTCGCCAAGGAGGTGTCTGAAGTTTTATTATGTGATGAGTAATCAGTGATTGCCCCTTTGATTTTCTCTACAATATCCTTGCGGTGTAACACGTGTCACGCAACTTCCAATAACGCGTAGCACGCGTCACCGGTGGGAAGGAGAGTACCACGGAGAGCGGCGCGTGATCCGAAAGCGCCACGACATCTATCTCTACCTCCGTCGCAAGCGCCTGAAGGGATGTAGAAGACAGAAAGTAGTCCAGCCGCGCATAGGTTTTATGGGCATTAGAATAATATGAGTATTCCCTGACTCCCGGGTGAAAGCTGCGCCAGAGATCCACTAATTCCCAGTTCATCCAGCCTGGCCAACCCTCCCCCAGATAAAGTTCCTGCCTGTGAGGAGCGCTGCCCCGATCTATCTAGGAGATTATCAAATACTAAGTTGAGGCCCCCACCCACTAAAACATGTCTGTCGGGAGCTGCAGCCGCCTCGCTAAGCGCTTGATGGAAGAACTTTTCCTGACCCTGATTAGGAGCATAAACTAAACAAACCTTGAAGGTGGCTTCCGCAGGGAACATCTATAGGACAATAACCTCCTTCGTATCACCGCTCCCTTCTGCAATACCTTCCCCCTTGAAACGCTGGGCCACTAATATCGCAACCCCTGCCGTTTTAGTGGAAGCTGAGGAAAAAAATTGGGACGGGAAGCAGCGCAACTTCAACCTATGACAATCTTTTGATAATAAACGCGTCTCTTGGAGAAGGCAAATATCAGCCTTTAAATGTTCCAAAAAAGAGAGGACTGCCCTCCGCTTCACGGAATTGTTAAGTCCCCGGACATTCAAGGTGAGAATACGCAATTCAGTAGCAGGCATGGCTTACATCCGACCCCACACGCTCAATATCCCAGATCTGCGCCTTGCCTGTGACATACCCAATCTTAAGGCTCTGACTGCCCTGCCAGAAAGATAACCAGCGGAGCCTCCTGCAAGTCAATAGGAACCCCGTTCCACCACACACCCGCGGGCACTCATGGACCTCCCCAACCATTCTACCCCTGCCAAATCTCAATAAAGAAAAAGGAACCTCCCCCCAAACATTTAAACAATACACATTGTCCATCATCCTTAGGTGATTGGTAAAATACAACAACGGGGTACACTAGTTAGTGCAGAGAAGCCCTCTCTCCCGCCGACAGTGTAGGCCACATCAAACATAGAGGCACGGCCATGAGTTGAACTAGCTCGGAGTTCAGCTGGGATGGGACACCTCCGGGCCAGAAGAGACAGCCTCCACTGCTGCCCGCTGGTCATCTCTAATCTCAGCCACTGGGGGTTTCCGGACACCGCGTCTTCTGCTCTATTGACGCCATCATGGTCTGCCATCGTCAGGCTCCACCGTAGGCCCATCCGTCTCATCTACCTCAGCCGGAGGATCCAGGCCCAACAAGCGACATGCCTCTTTTAGGGACCGGAGTTGGTGGAGTTTATTATCTTTTTTAAAGATCAAGCGGAAGGGGTGGCCTCAACTGTAGGAGATGTTATGCTGCTGGAGATAGGTAGTGACGGGTCCGAAGACCCTACGCTTCTGCAGGGTGAGAGCGGACAGATCCTGAAACAGAGCTTTGGTGCGGAATCCTGTACACACGCCAGGATGTCTGGAGGGGGAGCTGAAGGAGAACGCGGGGGCCCACTTTGTGAGCGCGGTCTATCCAAATCTCCAACTCCGCTGGACGCCCTAAGATGTGATTGAACAAAGCGCCGGTGAAACCAAATATGTCCTTGGTGTCCTCTGACATTGTTACGCCCCGGATGCGGACGTTATGGCGACGGGAGCGGTTTCCTAGGTCCTCCATATGTGTCTGTAGGTCCACCTGCTGATCATGAATCCGTACTATCTCCTGGCGCAATGCCTCCATTTCAGAGTTTCGAGTGTCACTCTTGTTCTCCAAGTCTGCTACCCGCTCCCCTATACCATCGACATCCCTACGAACTTCTTTGATCTCTTTGGTGAACTCCTTCTGCAAGGAGTGATTGTATTCCCGTAGAGAGGTAAAAAGTGATTCCAGAAATGCTTTAGTGATCGGCTCCGTACCCTCTGCCTGCTCCGCCACCGTGTGGGATGCACTCGCCACCATATCCTTAGATTGCTGATTTGCCTGAGCCTTAGTGAAGAGATCCTTAACAGTCTTGTCCTTCCGAAGCCTCATAGTGGACATCTCTGCCCTCGGGCAGGACAGGGCGCGTCAGGCAGGTCCGTCTCAGCTCAGGCCCACTCACCAACCCCAGTGCGCTTCCTCCACGTACACTTCTACAGAAAGTCACCGGGCAGACTCTGGAGTTGCGCCAAAATTCCCAAAGAGCGCTCTACCCTCACCGCCAGTCCGCTCCGCAAAACTGCCCTCTCACCTTCCGCTGGATGGAACAGAGTCCCCAGCCCCAGTCCACACTGCCCTGCCCTCAAGGGGAAGTCGCCGTCCTCCACTCTCCTCCGCAAACATCGCTGTAGCACACAGCCCCCTTCTCTAGCTCAGGGTGCGCTTCTGACCTCACCTCCCGCACCTGGGCCTCCTGCACCTCTCGCAGCCTCCGCTCCTGGGTGTCTGCACTGCTCCTCCGCCTCTGCTCACGGCCGCTTCTTCCAGCTTTTGCGCCACCAACCTTGTGTCTGGGAGGGCAAAAAAGCCTCTCCTCGCTCCACTCAAGGGCTCTTCCCGCCGGCACCGCAAGGCAGGGTCCAACCGGGGGATGCGTCTGATGCCGATATCCGTCTCCGGGGCCCCAGCCCTGCGGGGATACTCCTCTGCAAGCCTTCGGGACCCCCCGCTGTCCCCCGCTTCCGCCAGACAGCACCTCCTCCCGGGGTGCCTCAGAGGGGGGGGCCTCCTACACCAATGCAGGTCCGAGCCGCTCTGCCGCCCTCACGCGCTGCCTCAACCCCACAGGCCCAGCACACCAAAGTCCAAGCAGCCGGGGCCCAGGGGCCCAGTCCCAAAATGGCGACTCACCTCTTGTGCTCCGTGGGCTGCTCTAGGTAGCCTGCCGATGCCCGTAGGACGCTCAGGCAGCAGCTGTCACCGGCTACCCTCCAGGCTGCCCCGCCCGATGTCACTCTGCTTCGGCCACTGGATTGCGCCCCAGGGGGGCCACTGGCCACCAGCCCCTGTCGTCGCGGCCGCCGAACCCCACAAGATGGCGGGCCGACCGGTTCGCAGTCTTCGCAGGGCGATTCCTCTTCCTAGTGAGGCCAACAAGGTGCACTGCACTCCGCTCCTCCGAGATTGCTCCGGCGGTTCCCTACCACTTCCGCTGCCCTCCTGGGCTGTCGCTCGTTCGGGCACCGGGCTGTGCAGCCCCACCAGCTCACCGCCCGCTCTTCATTCAGCTCTCTCTGGCCTCCACTCCAGCTCGGCCGGCGTCACTGGGCCCCAAGCTCCACCACTCCAGCACTCGCCGGCAGAATTCCGTTCCTCAGCCCCTCAGGAGCACGGCCCACCAGCACCGGGGACCGACCGCTGCTATGATGGCCGTAGGCCCGTGCTGAAGATCACTGTCGGCGGGAGCTCCAGGAAGATGCGTCCGTTCACGCCGCCATCTTGGCCACGCCCCCTCGTGTCTGTGTTTTTTGATGTTCCTGGGCTCGATGGTTTGAGTTCTACTTTCCCTGCCGGGAAGTTGATTATACTGAACACTTTCGTTACTTGCTGAGTTGGGCTAGTTCATTCAATTAGGCCGTCTGGAGTAGTGGTCTCTTTTGTTAAGGAGTTGTCAGTTGGATTTGACCCAAGCACCGGCTTTGTTTTATTTTGAGAGGGGTCTCCCTCAATCCGCGCTTTGTTGTTGACATCATCAGGATCCAAATTTGTTTTTTGAGGATGAGTTACTGGGGGCCCTCGGATGTTTGATTTAGTTTTTCTTGCTTTTCTCAAGCGGTTTCTTTCTCTCTTTGTGAGAGAGGTTGCCAACTTTGTTTGTGTAGGGCTTAATTGGCCTTTTGTTAGTGGATCCTGGTTTTGTGGTGCATCCTCTCCTGCGTCTGACTGAGCTTGTTCGTCTAAGATTGCTGACGTCTTGATGTCGTCTGGAGTGGAAGAGTTTGATTTCTCTGGGCTCCGCTTGCCGTTTCTAGAGACTGACGCCTACTTTGTTTGAGGTCTACTATTTTATTTGCTTCTTGTGACTTGGGAGTGTTGATGTCTTCAGTTTCTGACCCTAAGAAGAGAATACTATGGATTTCCACCATATTGTCTTGTTCCGGTGAAGATTGGCCTCTCATTAAACTTGGAAAGTAAACCATTGAAAGTGGGCTTGGTTCTTGGATGAGATTTTGGTTATGCAGAATGCCTCCTTCTGCTTCTTTTGTTGTCGTTTTCTGGGCTGACCAAGGGCTTTGCTGCGAGAAAACAAGATCATTGCTTGTGTCGGGATCCCAGTGAACAAGGGCACAAGCCATTTGAGGATGAGTTGCTTGTTGAACCTGGGGAGGTAGTTGTGCTGAGGGTGAGTCTGATCCTTTGGCTGGTTGTAACCTGCTCTGGTCGTCTAGCCCAGGAAGGCCAGAGGCCACACCCACTGGGTTCCCTGTTGTTTTTTTTTTGAGTTTATCCAGAAAAACAATGGTTCCTGTGGCATATCACTTTATCAATTACTTAATAGACTGAGACTTGATAACAATCCAAATATTAGAGAAAGGGTGGCAACAAGGAGAGAGAAACACAATTATACCAGTTTTAAACCATTTTTTATGTTTCAAATAACAAAATGAATAAAATTGATTTGACTGCGACATACAATACAATATACAAAGTGCAATGTGTCCCAAGTGATTTGTGAAGTAACCAAAAAACAACGTGTGTACAGTTAAGTGAACTATACAGGTTACAATGGTGGCTATTTACAATTGATTTAAATAATCGCTCTGAGTCATGTCTCCTTCTTGTAAATAGCCACCATTGTAACCTTGTGGGCTACACCCCCCCCCCACAGTGTCGCCATCTGAGCTGCAAATCACCCCCTGCCAACTCTCTCACCTTCTCTCTCCGGTGGGCTCGAGTTGAGCTGCTGCTGATTCTCCGCTGTGGGCTGCGAGCTTAACCGGCTTAACTGGTGCTGGGGTGGCTTTTCCAACAACAACAAAAAAAACGCTGGTAAGCGCCACGTTCAACTTTGTCAGTATGCGGTTCCTACGGCGTTAAGTACCTCAAAGCGTACCACTGCCAAATACCGCTCTGCACTGCTCTGCACAGAGGATCAGGTGCCAAGTGCCTCCGCCGCTGGTGAGGGGGGATTCAGTCCCCATCAGCCCCCATCACCTGCCCCCCGTCTCGACAGTTGCAGTGGCCGCAGCGTTTGCGGTCGCAGGTGGCGGCTCGAGGGCGGCTCGGCAGGTCAGCTGCTCGATGGCGGCTTCCACAGCGTGCCTGCCTGCCTGCTGACAGCCGCTCTCGACTCTGTGCTCCACTCTGTGCTCAGAGCTCTGCGCTCCTCCAGTCACGCCTCCAGAGAATCACTCAATCAAGATAGAGTGCATGGTATTGAAAAGTGGGACATGTTGAAATTTTATTTTATTATGCCCCATAGCCCTAAAGCTATTTTCACAGTGGCAGATCTGGCTGTTTAATGAGGAAAACTAGAGTAAATATTTAGGAAGACCAACTTTTAGAAAGTTACCTTTTCCCTGCCTTAAGTTCCTGGGGTCTAATTTGCATTAGCCTGACAGCAGATGCTCTGACAGATCGTGGCCTTATGGAAGCATAAAATAGCTCCCAGGGCAGAGACAATGGCTTAGGATTGGTGACAGGATGAGCTGAGGTAGAGAGTGTGATACATGCCAGCTCAGAAAGGACAGCTGGGGCGATTCCAGGAACTTTATTAACTTGAAAGGGTCAGCTGTAAAGCCTGCCCATTCATGGTTTAATGTAAAGAGGGGCATAGGAGGGGAAGTCTTTTTTTCTTCATGTCCATAGTAGCCAGTTGGGCACCGTCCGAGAGGAAAGAGGAGGTGGTAACAGAGCCAGTTTTGTGTAGGTTGGAAGAATGAAAATGCAAATGTCCCTAATCATACCCCTATGTCGCACAAAAGCTCTCTCCAAGGGCAGAAGGCCTATGTCTTAAAGGGGGTAATGAGTGTGTTTAGCAAAAGTTCTTGATATCCTTAGGCTGAATCCTTACTCATGTAATCAGAGTCAAAAGTCCATATGATGTAGAAAAATTGCTTTTTATTAATTTAGATAAAAACATGAACAGCCGACACGTGTTTCGCCCCCTATGGCGATTTGCGCCGGGGCTTTTTCAAGGCTATTTACAGTATAAAGTATAACGCGAAAGCGGCAAACACCCAGCGGGCGGACAGCATGTCAGTTTCATAGAGAACGCGAAAGCGGCAAACACCCAGCGGGCGGACGACGACGTAACTTGGGGATTACACCCTTCCAAATTGAAACTTTGAAACAAACCGGACTTTGGTGAAAAAATAGCCCATATTATGAAGATCTGTAATGAACACATTATACTGTAAATAGCCTTGAAAAAGCCCCGGCGCAAATCGCCATAGGGGGCGAAACACGTGTCGGCTGTTCATGTTTTTATCTAAATTAATAAAAAGCAATTTTTCTACATCATATGGACTTTTGACTCTGATTACATGAGTAAGGATTCAGCCTAAGGATATCAAGAACTTTTGCTAAACACACTCATTACCCCCTTTAAGACTTTATTGTTTAAAAACTCAAGAGGTCCAGAGTTTTTTTGAGTGTGTTTTCTTTAAATAACAATACGTGAAAACTGATATGGACTTGGCATTTCCTGTGGACCACTCTCCTTCCCTAGAAGCAGAAGGCCTATGTCATCTTGAATTCCTCCTAGAATAGTGCATATGTGCCATTTTGCTGTAAAAACAAACAGGATGTGATGCAAAAGTGTGAAGGTTTGCTTCTGGGAACGTTTTACCACATAGTAAGGGAGTATCCAGGAGTCACCACCAACCACTGGTTAGTGAAACTTATAATTCTGGTCCTTCACCCACAGCTCCTCAGAACTCTTTCTGGACTTGTGGAATAACAGACGAGGGCCTGCTAATTCTGTTTGAGAACTGTGAGAAGACCGTAAGGGCTGGTACCCAAGACAAAGAAGTTAACTGCCAGAGTCAGACTGCTGACCTCCTGTGATCTACAGAGATACAACAAGCCTCAAGAGGACTTTTTCCTTAAGTGCCCACCTGACCCATTACAACTAGACCTTGACTGGACCCTGCTGGTGGTATTTGCTGGAGTGCGTTTTGAGCCTAAAGATCTGTCCCTGAGTTCCTGGGACCCTTGGCTGTGTCTTGCTGAACTTCCCTAACAATGTCTGAGAAGCTGGGGCTTGGAAAAATACTTCCTTGGAAGCAGTCTGCAACCTTGCCCTGCTGAATGAAAGTCCTTTCATCACAGTCTAAATAATAAACTTTATTACAGATATCAATAAACTTCTTTCATTTTCTGTATACTTAACCACAGGCAGATCTCCACCCTGATTGCAGAGACTTGTTGTAGCAAAGTGTAGGACAAAGTAAAAAAAAAACTTTAATTAACATCCAAAAATAGTTAAATCATTGTTAGGTTAAACATTAATGTAAACTAATTATTTATGTTTATATATTTTAAATGTAGAACTAAATTTATTAGAAATGCAACAGCACTAATAAACACATTTTTAATTAAAGCCTTAATAATATAAAACTATTACATTAAATTTAAATTATTTTTCTGAAATCTAAATGAAACAAAATCTGCATAAAGTAAATAATTACATTTCTTCTTCTGAATTACTAAACATGATATGAGATGATATATAGAATTAAAAGTAATTGCAATGTATTTTAATAAAAAGTAATGTTACATTAACATAAATAGAAAAACATTTGCCAAAATACTTTGTAGTTCAATAATAATCATGTTTTATTTTTAGATTTTTTAACATGAAATTATATTTATTTATATTTTTATCTATTTAAAATAATTCTGTTTAATTTAACATTATTTCCCGTGGAGTTTTATTTTAAGTCCCTACCTCCATTATTTTCTCTGGGAGTGGTTGGCTATGTGTGGTGCTGGAATTACTTTAGATTAGAACTGCAGTAATGTACCATTGTTTTGGGTCTCTTTTTAGCTGTAGTGACTTTAGAAGTGCAGTTTGTGTACCAGCTGCTCCCCCTGGTCTCTCCCATATTTACTACTAAGGAGCCGGTTAAGATTTTGTCAGGAAACTGTTCCAAACGAATCGGTCTCGTACTCGTTTCCGAACGAATCGGGTGCTGTGAGTCCGGACGACCGATTATGATGCTTCCCAGCATCGTTCGGTCGGACTCACTTTGACTTCAATGGGAGTCTATGTTCCGAACGAGAACACAGGCTCCCATTGAAAAAAAAGGGGTGGTTAGGGAAAACCTTGCACCCTGTAGTGGGCTGCCCATGGTGCCTGCCACACTGTGCATGGTTGGGAAGAGGGGTCCGTTGGGTACCCCCACAGGCCCCATTCGTACGCCTCCGGGTGACGACAAAGACAGATTTCAACAGTTGATTTGTGTCGGGCAGACCGAATCAGAACGGCAGTCCGATTCGGTCATCGTAATCGCTCGTCCGGAAACCGTGTCCATAGAGCTGTACAAGTTGGCTCTGAAAGACTCGGGCTGTACGAATGCCTTTCGGAACCAATTAAGACTGCTCGAGTGGTTTCCGGACATCGGTCGTTGGGAAACGTTTACAATTCGTTCAGAAACAAGGGTTCTGAATTGGATTCTATAAAACCAAATCCCAATCTGAGCCTTTCCGAATGGCATCGCAATTATCCCCTAAGTAGTAAAATCACATGTGTGAGGATCTCCCCACAATAAAGATAGGAGAGGTGGCGACTTACACTTGTGGGTTTGTGAATAGCATATTGTAGTACATTAGTAGTATTATTGTAGTACTACTAATCATGATACCAAATGCAGTTTGCAAACAGCTCTCCTAATGTTTGAGGTGCTCTTGCTAACCTAAAATAATGCTCTCTGTATAACTGCAAAATTATAATATATGAGGTAGAACAAAGATTGTGACTCTCAACTTGAGCAATCAATGAATTCCTATCTCTCCCTTTCAGTGGCTCAAGGGAGCATGCACTTCAGCTAAGCAACGCCACTCTAGGCTCAAGACGAGGGGTGTAGCTTCACGGAGGAGGGGGTGGAGGATGTTTTGGGTGTTACACACCCTAATTTGTTTTTTTTAACACATTTTATTAAGATTTGTTGCATCAACAATCTACAGTTATACTGCTCTTTTGGGCTGAATGATACATTTAAATCTTACAGTTATCCAAACCAACATTCAAGTATCTAACTCCCCTTTCTCCTTAGCTGCTCAACTAGAGCAGCTAAGGAGGAGGAGCAGAGGACCCCTTTGGGGTTTCCGCTGGGGACTGTTGGACTGGGTCCCTCGGGCAGTCTACCAGAACATTCCAAGCCTGTGCTGTGTCCACTGACCCTATGCCCAATCTAGCCTCTCGGGCTGTAAATTTACACATACCCTGCCCAACACTCGAGCTCTTTGCGCCATTTGTAATTTGTGATCCCCCAGGGGCTCTCCAGTTCCTAGTAATTTCTCTCTTCGCTAAGAGGTATGTGAGGTCCTGGAACCTGCTCTTCATTTTATTTTTGGAGGTGTGTGGGATCCAGTGCAAAAGGCAATGAGCAGGGGACCTACCTCACTACTACTTCTGCAACCAGCATTGTTATCTCCTCCAAGTACATAGATAGTGAAGGACAAGTCCAAAGCATGGGCATGAGCTCAGCTCTCCCCTCCCCACATCTTGGGCAGGTTGTTCCAGTTGTGCTAAAGTAGTTGTTGATTCCCCCTGGGGTCATATACACTCTGTGTAGTACATAATAATTGATTAGTTCAAACCTGGCATTCTTGGATTTTTTGGAGTCCTCTCTAGTGTCTTCTCCAGTCCCCATCTGGTATCTGGACACCAAGATCCTTCTCCTATCGAGTTTTAAGGGTACCCAGGGGTTGAAGCACAGCTTCTCGTATCGCCCGGTATAAGCAGGTTACTGCCTTAATGGCACCTGAGGATGATATGACATAGTTACAGGTCTTAAGTGATTGTGGTTTCGTTAGCCCAGTCCCTGAGTGTCTGCAGAGCACTGTCGTTATAGTCCTGTGGAGTAGAAAATGACTCTGAGGCACGCCAAACTCTGATTGTAAACAGTCAATTGGAAGAAGTCCTCCTTCTCACAATAAATCTCCCCCTCTCATCGCGCCACCTCAATCCAGTCCCGCAATTCTCCCCAGTATCCCATGGGTAGTACCTCCAACATGGTCATGGGAATGTCCGGGGAGTAATGAATTTTCTAGTGTGTCTTTTGGAGGCACATAAACCAGCATTTGCCGAGTACACGCAACTCCTGGGAGTCAGTGTCCGAGGGGCATCTGGCTTTCAGCAGTACTCCTGTTAGATCAGTGAGATCTGGGACAAACTGCCTCACCTCACGATCTGAGTTTTGCCTATTTGCTAGTCTTTGCGTGAACCATTGTACCTGCACTGTCAAGTAATATGTCTCGAATCCAGGCACAGCTGGTCTGCCCCTGCTACTATTTTAAGCAGTGTAAATCTCCCTACCACAGTGAGCAGAAACGTTTTCCAAAAATCAATACTTAACCATAACGCTCAACAGCCTGTCCTACATTTCTGTCAAAGAGATCATCCTTGTTTTGACGCCTCGGTATGGTAGGCAATGGGATATGCCAGGGGGTTATGACCTGTCTCAGTTGGAAACAGCTTCGACTTTTGCCAATTAACCCTTAGGTCTAATAGTGAGGAAAATTCTTCCAGGAGAACCCGGGAGTTGACCCTCCTCTCAGGTCCGATGCTGCATTTTCCAGGAACATCAAAAAGTCATAAGCAAACAAATATACGCCTCGCGCTCGGTGTTTATGGTCGACGAGGCCCATGGCTACATTAAAGATTTAACTATGCCCAAACTTACACCGGAAACGGCCTTGATCCTGAACACTGACTTTATGATTGAGGAACTTCAGACAGCTGTCTGCTCTTTAGCCTCTGGTAAGGCAGTGGGGCCCAACGGGTTCCCCATCGAATTTAATGAAAAAACAATAGATTTGATGGCCCCCTATCTTCTGAATATGTTTCGGGACAGTCTCGAGACTGGAGTATTACCATACGATCAACGGTTGGCCACCATAATAGCGATCCTTAAGCCCGGAAAACCCCCTGAGCATTATAGTTCATACCGCCCAATCTCATTGATCAACGCCGAAGCTAAAATTCTTGCCAAACTTTTGGTGCTACGACTAACCCCAGGGTGTATCGTCACTGATACACCCTGATCAGTCTGGGTTCATGCCTCACAGGAGCACGGCCTTCAACCTCAGACGGTTGTAGGCGGTCATAGCCCGAAGATCTTTTATTCAGGAACCCGCGGTGATCCTCTCACTAGACGCAACTATGGCGTTTGACGTGGTAGAGTGGCCATATTTATATACTGCTCTGCGGGCTTCCGACCAAAATTTTGTACCTGGGTCTGTCTGCTTTATACCAAACCGATGGCTCATGTGGTGGCCAATGGACACATTTCACGAGATTTTCCACTGTCCCGCGGGACGAGACAAGGATGTCCATTATCCCCCTTATTATTTGCGTTGGCCTTGGAACAATTGGCGGCGTGGATAAGGTGGGAAACCTCCATCCGTGGGCTGTGCTGGACTGATACTTGGGAGGATCGCATATCACTCTATGCAGATGACGTGCTCTTATACTTTACCTCCACTAGAAAATCAATCCTAGAACTTCTGAACATATGCAAAAAATTCGGCCGGGTGTCTGGTTACACTACTAATTGGTCTAAATCTGTCCTATACGTGTGCTCCTACCCTCGGACTGCCCGCTGCGAATTACGAATGAAGCCTTCAAATACCGTGTCATCTATCCCACATCTGACCCCGAGGACTTATATTTGAAGAATTTGAGACCCCACTAGAGCGTTTCAAGCGTGATGCCCTGGTTTGGCGTAGCCTCCCCCTCACACTGCTGGGTAGGGCTGCACTTTATAAAATGATGACGCTCCTCCGATTTCTATATGTCCTTGAGAACACATCATTCTCCGTTCCACAGACCTACTTTAAGGCAATAGCAGCTGAGGCCTCGGGCTTGACATGGGGAAATAAACCAGCAGGCATCGCCCAAGACAAGCTGATGCGTAGTTGGTACGATGGAGGGATAGCTCTTCCGAATGTGCAGGTGTATTACTGGGCGGCCCACCTTAAAATATTCAACTATTGGCTACACACCCAGCAGGATGAACAGGCATATCGGGCGGATAGATACGAGCTTGGGGAGAATGGATTAGTGGCAGCATTATACAGCAAACGTAGGCCCCACTTATTAATCGACCCTACTGCACACACGATCCACATATGGTACCGGGCACAGGCGGGCTTGCAATGTCTGGGAAACATCACACAAATGACACCACTCTGGGACTCCAACTGACTGGGGCGCCTTCGAAATAGCAAGGATTCACCAATTGGGACAACATCAGTATTTCCACGGTTGGGGATCTTTGGAGAAAGGGTGCTGTAGTGGACTTCTCCATCTGGAGACACAATATGACATGGCACGGACAGAATAGTTTAGGTACATGCAAATTAGACACGCACTTCAGGCGATCCTCGCACCGGGCACGGACGTACCAGAGGCCAACCCACTGGAGGATAGACTCCTTACTGAACATATGGTTGAGAGGGCGACGTTATTTACTCAAATAAAGAGCGAGTGCCCCTCAGATATCATCCCGGCACGCATCATGCCATTATTGGCTAATGATTTGGGTGCTTGAATTCGACACGTAGTTAACCTGTCCCTGAGCACAGGGGAAGTTCCCCCGGATTGGAAGCGTGCACTGGTGAGACCACTGAGGAAAAACAACACCATCCCCAGGACTGAATTGACAAACTTGAGACCAATCTCACTCCTTCCATTATTGCGGAAGCTTACTGAGAAGTTTGTTAATCGGCACCTGTCGAATTATATCGAAAGTGCTGGGGGGCTAGATCCCTCCCAATCTGGGTTTAGGCCGAGGCACAGCACCGAGACCGCCTTGCTGTCCGTCGCTGACGATCTTCATATGCTACAGGATAGAGGTTTTTCCGTTATCCTGGTGCTTTTAGATCTGTCAGCGGCGTTTGACACTGTGTCATATGACATCATGACCTCCAGATTAATTGACATCGGGCTGGAAGGCAAGGCACTGGCCTGGCTAAGGAGTTTTCTCACAAAGCGTACCCAAAGTGTCATCTTGGGTCCGTACCGGTCGGAGGAGGTGGAGATCTCAAAGGGGGTGCCACAGGGCTCTTGTTTGTGCCCCACACTATTTAACATCTACGTGGCCCCCCTGGCTAACATCATGAGATCCCACGGTTTCATCCCGGTATCGTACGCGGACGATACTCAACTCCTCTTTCCGTTTAAAACGCTGACATCTGAAGTGCGAAGCTCCTTTGCCCGGGGGATGAAAGAGGTGGCCCACTGGATGGCATCAAACTTCCTGCAGTGCAACGTTTCCAAAACGGAGGTGATGCTCTTTGGGGAAGCTAAACGCCTGTGGACTCCTGACTGGTGGCCTCAAGATCTGGGCCCAGTCCCTGGGCCCAAACAGGTTGTGAAAGATCTTGGAGTAAAATTGGATCAGGAGCTCTCCTTGAAACAACATGGAAACCAAGTGGTTGGCTCCTGTTTCCATGTTATTGGGCTTCTCCGGAAAGTGTTCCCCCTGCTCCCTGATACCACCAGAAGAACTTTGGTACAGGCGCTCGTGTTGAGCAGACTAGATTATTGCAATGGATTGCTGCTAGCTGCCAACAAGGGGATTATTTCAAGATTACAGGTTGTGCAAAACACCGCTGCACGCCTTGTTCTTAATGTCCCTGCTCGTACTCCATCTAAACCCCTGTTAACCAAACTTCACTGGCTTTCAGAGAAACAGAGGGTGATGTTTAAAACATGCTGTGTCATTCACAAGTGCCTCACAGGTAAAGGCCCCGACTACCTGACTAAAAAGTTTAATTTATATGTCCCCTCCCGATCTCTTAGATCAGGAGATCGAGAATTGCTATGTGTCCCCAGGATTAAGAAGACAAGACAAGGGGGAAGGGCCTTGTCAGTGGCTGGCCCAAAGTTGTGGAATAATCTCCCCATAGAAATCAGACAATGCAGAGAACATCTTCCTTTCAGGAAAATACTAAAAACTTTTCTCTTTCAGCACTAGGCCATCTATCTAGGGAGGAATGTTATATGATTGGGTCCTCTTTGCTCACAGATGATGCCAGAGGCGCGGAGATACTCCTTCGGGAGTCGATTCCCAGCGCGGTATAAGTTTGCAAATAAATAAAATAAATAAGTAAGTTAATTAATAACCTGCCGGATCCGACGCTTATGCTCCTCAAAAATGGTCCCAAGATGCAGGTGACTTTAATGATTCACAATGGCAGGAGGCGCTGTCATCCCCGCAGGAGACGGCCATACCTGCGAGGCTCAGATTGGTCCAACTCAAAGTGTTACACTGCACCTACTACACTAGGACGACACTCTACGCCATAGGGAAAACCCAACACAAATACTGTTTACCGAATTGTGGGGAGGAGGGTACATTTTTACATACACTGTGGGAGTGTCCTCTTGTGGCTGCATACTGGGTCAAGGTGATGCGCACTATCTCTCAAGCTGTAGAGGTCGCCCTATTGCCTGAACCCGGAAGATGTCTGCTAAATGTGTGGGAGCCTAACGACCTCACTCATCGGGAACAGGATTGGGCCATGCTCGGTATGACCTTTGCTAAACACAATATTGCTAGGCTGTGGGGTTCAGGCGAGGCACCTTCACTCCGGAATTGTTGCACGGACATGGACGAGGCGATGATAACTGAGAAGACGGTCTTTAAGCACCGTGGATGTCCACGTAAATGGGTAAG
The DNA here is from genome assembly GCF_964263255.1 of Lissotriton vulgaris. Lineage (NCBI taxonomy): Eukaryota > Metazoa > Chordata > Amphibia > Caudata > Salamandridae > Lissotriton > Lissotriton vulgaris. The sequence goes on along the minus strand of NC_141696.1, from coordinate 219,579,043 downwards.
GGTATGGGGAGCATGGAATAAGTTCCGAGGTTATATTTGTGAACCACCTGAAGATGTTTTCCCCCGGGGTTTATTTATTTCATTTGTAGAGCACCTGGTTACACCAACGGTGTGTCCCCGTGCTGAGACATATCTAAGTGAGCGAAAGTGTAGTTTACCCAGTCCTTAGTTTGTGCCGTCCTCGGCTTTTGCGAACAGCCATGTCTTCAGCTGCTTGCGGAAGGGGCCTTCATTAGGCTCTGTTCTTAAGGTAATCGGCATGGCGTTCCAGCTTTTGGCTGCTAAGTACCTAAAAGAACTAGCCCCCATGCGGGCCTTGAATATTCTTGGGATGCTCACTAATGCTATGTCTTTGGATCTCAGGTTTCGTCCTGGGGTATTTTTAGTCAGCAATGGTTGCAGGTATCTTGGGCTTTTATATGAGAGGATGCAATCACATTAGCACAGTGCCTTGAACATGGTTCTCTTCTCCACTGGCAGCCAGTGTAAGGCGGAGAGGGCTTTCTTCACGTCTGGTTCTCGGCCTTGGAAGGCCGAGAACCAGACGTGCAGCAGCGTTTTGCACGCTCCTCAGTTTGGCAAGGCCTTTTTTGGACGCGCCCAAATACAGCACTAGCGGAGCATTATGCTAGGGACAAATCGGACATGGGCAGCAATTCAGACTCCCGCTCGGAGATGTCGGGCTCTATCACCAGCTTGCAGCTCTTTCCCAAAATTACTGCCCAAGTGGCGAATGACTTTTGATTGTAACTGTAGAAGACTGTTTGCAGCCGTAGAAGAATCCGATTGGTAAAGTATGAGATCTGTATAGGGGTGCAAATGGGCTACTTGGGGTAAGGGACACACACTTGCTTAGGGCACACTGTAGTAACACCGACAGGTACTGAGCGAGTGTGAGTGGATACCACCCCCCCCAGAGCGCAGACATGTTTTGGTTTACCTGTTGCCCACGTTGGGCGGTGATGTTTGGACCTCAGGTTTTTCACATGGGGACCTTCAAGTTAGGGGGATGCACACTTTAATGGCACTTAGAACACTACACTTGATGAATACACCCTTACTGGTACGGGGTATGTGGGGGGTGACTGACTCAGACCAAAATGGGGACTCTTAACACGTACAAAATATGCACCTGGAACGTGCACGGCATGGGGTCCATTCACAAGAGGCATAGGCTCTTAGAGCAACTAAATAGAAGACACGTCACGATGGCATGCATGCAGGAAACTCATCTGAATAGTGCTCAGAGCGCGAAGCTGCTCAAAAAGTGGAAGGGGCAGTTGTTTGCTACTACTTATTCTGTGTTTTCAAGAGGGGCGGCTATCTGGCTCAGGAACTCTCTTCCCTTTAGGTTGGTGGAGAAGAGACTAGATCCGGAGGGTAGATATTTGTTCATACGTGGGATGTTGGATGGCTCCCCTATTGTAATTGGCAGTGTGTATGCACCGAATACGGGCCAGTGGGACTTTTTTGCTGCACTTAATAGAGTAATGGCAGACTGGTCAGATTATCCTTGGCTCATAGGTGGGGATTTCAATGCAGTTTTGGACATTTCCCTAGACAGGTCCCACCCGCCACTGCCGGCTACAGAGAGTCGGAGACAGGCTGACGCCCTTGTACAGTGGGCGGAAGGGTGGGAATTGGCTGACACATGGAGGAGCACCCACTTGCTGGATAGAGAGTATACTTTCTACTCTCCGCCCCATAAACTACACACCAGGATAGATCGTGTCTTCTGTACCAAATCATTGTTAGGGTCGGTGGTCTCTGCTGAACATATGGGTAAGACTTTTTCTGACCATAACCCTGTGGAAGTTACGTTGCACTGGGGTAGAATCCCGACACCTATACCAACATGGCGCCCAGCACCGGATCTGCTCGAAGACACTGTATTTCGAGCGGCCATGGCGGACGCCATAGCGCAGTACTTCAACACAAAAGCGGGCACAGCTAGCACACGGCAAATAGAATGGGACGCCTTTAAGGTGTCCATGAGAGGGGTGGCGATGGGCACGCGGGTGGGCATGAGACACACGGTACTAGAGAGGCTCCGGGAGGTAGAGGGACGACTGGCTCTGCTGGAGAGAGAGGCTGCAGGTACAAACTTACCCTTCACACCACTGCAAGAGGCGCACATACAACACGCTGAGCTACTAGAGGAACTGCGTGTTTTGGACTATAGGGAATACGCATGCTGACAGCACGCACACGCGGAGAGATCGGGCCCCTTGCTGGCCTGCCTGGTGCGGAATGCTCCGGTGCAGATGCCCATAATGGAGGTCAATGACCAGGGTGGGGTGCCAATTACGACACAAATGGGTATTAACGCTACCTTTAGGGACTACTACGAGACGCTGTATGGCCCACACCAACAGCTGTCAGAGGAGGCGTTTGAGGAGTTTATGGCGGAGCTTGACTTACCAAAGCTAGAGGTGCATCAGGGGGAGGACTTAGCACGCCCTATCACAGTTGCGGAGATACGTCAGGCCATACGCGCACTGCCGCGGAACAAAACCCCTGGGACCGACGGCCTCCCGGCCGAGTTCTATGGGGCCTACATCGATTTGATTGCTCCGCGCTTACACATTGTATATCAGGAAGCGCTGCAGTCACAAGGACTGCCACAGTCATCCTTGCAGGCGTTGATTATATTGCTTCCAAAACCGGGCAGAGACGGGCTGCAGCTGGCTAATTATAGGCCTTTGTCATTACTAAACACAGACTATAAAATACTGAGTAAGGTCCTTGCGACGCGACTGGCCCAGTATATCCCGCAATTAATACACTCCGACCATTGCGGTTTCGTGCCCGGCAGGAGCACGGCGATGAACCTACGGAGGCTTAGCCAACTCATGCTTCACGAACAGGCGCCTGCGGGGACAGAAGGTTGTATCTCTCCAGACCTGAAGCAGGCCTTTGATTCCCTCCGATGGGACTTTATGTTTGCAACGTTCGCTAAATTTGGTATACCGCCAGAGTATGCCGCATGGGTGAAACTGTTGTACACCCGCCCGACGGCTCGGGTTCGCACAAATAGGTGCATATCGGCACAACTGGGAATAGCGAAGGGCACCAGGCAGAGGTGCCCATTGTCCACCCTATTGTTCATACTGGCTTTAGAGCCGCTGTTGTATAAGCTTCGGACCTTGGCACAACATAGGGGAATACAGAGGGCTGAGACGTTTCATGTGGTGTCAGCATATGCGGACGATATTATCCTTTATCTACGTGACCTGAGGGGCGGACTCGATCCTATCCCCAGAATCTTTGAGAACTTCCGGGCATTGTCGGGTCTCACGATCAATGACACTAAGTCTTACGGGTTCTGTTTCAACACCTCCGCGGCGACTACTCAGCGACACTTCCCCCCACACACTTTTCAGATGGCGACGACGACCTTCCGGTATCTGGGGATACAAGTGTACAGAGAGGCGAAAGATATGGTTGATGGAACCCTGGGTAGGGCAATTGCTGCTCTTAAATCGCAGACACAATTCTGGACCACACTGCCATTGTCGGTAGCGGGCCGGGTGGCCATCGCTAAGATGGTAGTTCTGCCCCGACTTCTATATTACTTCACGAATCTACCCTTCATGGCCCCTGCGACTATGTTCAGGTCGCTGAACACTATGCTTACTGAACTAATATGGGGATCGGGGAGGCGTCGTATTAGTCTGGCTAAACTACAGCTTCCTACTGCGGAAGGAGGTATGGGGGTCCCCGATATGTTGGCATATAGCTATGCATGCCAGCTGCAGTGGCTGGCCCATTGGTTGGCGGGACGCAACCTGCACGAAATTGGCGTGTCAGAGGCGGCCAGAGCAAAGGGAGTCATCCACTCCCTGTTGTTACCAAGAGCTGAGATCCCTAGGTCGACACCCCCCCTGCTTAAACTGGCGATTACTTGCTGGCGGAAGGCGGTGAAATACAAGGACGCGACGTCCTCTTATGCCCCCACGATACCCCTCTTGGGACTTCCAATGGGGACGGGCCCGCTGTCAAATCGGGTGCTCACTGTGTGGCATGATGCGGGAGTGACGCTGGTGGGAGATTTGTTTGCGGACGGCCGTGTCATGCCTTTCGAGGATTTTTGCAGCTCGCATCATACACCGGGAGGGCTGTTCCTCCTGTATGCTAGGGTGCGACACCACATTACGCAGACGTGGACGCCGAATGGAGACGAACCACTCACGAACCCACTGCTCACCATGCAGTACCTAATGGGATCGGGCAGCCACCTGACGAAATGGCTTACGCATGGTATTAGGACAGGGAGGGCGATCTCAATACAACCCTTGCGAGACAAATGGGAAGGTGACATAGGGAGGCCAGTTAGAGACAAGGAGTGGGAACGTATCCTGAAATTCCCGAAGAAAGTATCGAGGAACCCGAAATTCAAATTTATCCAACTTATGGTACTACATAGGGCGTACCTCATACCTCATCGGTTGCACGCCATGTTCCCTGACACAGCTGACACTTGCCCCAGGTGTGGCGCGGATGACGCGCGACTACTACACATGCTATGGGATTGCCCGAAACTGGGATACTATTGGCAGACGATACATGATGCCCTTGTCCGGTTGGCTCCTGCCAGGCCATATGCATCACTGGAATAAAGCCTACTGGGATTGAGGCCTACTGAACGGAAAAAAAAGCGTAGCCACACGTTTTGCTGACCTAGCCCTACTGCTCACCAAAAGAACCATAACAATGAGATGGAAATCGGCTAGGCCACCTGATCCGGAGGTCTGGAGGGCAGAGGTGGTGCGATGGGGGAAGGCAGAGGGTATGGCATTACAGCGTGAGGAGCGTAGGGGCCTCAGGAAGACACCATTGTCCTTAGATTGGAACGCTATGGTGGAGGCCTTCGATGCTGGTGATGGCGACACTGCATCTTCTTCCTCCGCTCTTGCTGATTAGGAAGAGGGATTGTATGGGCAGATTGTTGGGAGCTACCCCTACTCTGAGTGGCACCTCATGCACTGCAGTGTAAGCGTAGACCAGGTGCGAAGGAACAAGTATGGTTCATATTGAGCATGGTCCTATAGAGGTTTGTGGCGGCATATTGTTTGTACGACAGATGTGCAATGTTAGAACCACGTACTAAATGTAACTGTGCCGATTGAGTGTAAGTGTCGGGGAGGGAATGGATGGGTGGGGGGGTTGGTACAGAAGTAGTTGGGAATGTAACAGAAAATTTAAAATGTTTAATACACGTATTGCCATGTTTCAAGAATGTGAACTGTAAGATACAGGCTACTGATCCATGAGACGAAATGTATGTCTATGTTCATGATTATACTGCTAATAAAAAGATTAAAAAAAAAAAAATCTAATTCCATCTTAGATAATTCCCAACATGGCTTCCGTGCAGGACATAGCACCGAGACGGCACTCTTGAGTGTCACAGAACATCTCTGGTCCATTCTGGATTCTGGTAAGACGGCAGCACTGATACTTTTAGATCTCAGTGCTGCCTTCGACACAGTGTCTCACGACGTGTTGCTATTCCGGCTGGAGGAGGCAGGAGTATCGGGACAAGCCCTAAACTGGTTTAAGGCATTTCTATCAGACAGGTCATTTCGGGTTTCCACTCCCCTGTTCCTGTCGAAAGAGCGCCGTATCAGTCAAGGAGTACCCCAGGGGTCTGCACTCAGTCCAACCTTATTCAATGTTTATGTCCAACCACTGGCTGAGGTGGCTAAGAGATGGGGGCTGTCGTTAGTATCGTACCCTGACGACACCCAGCTAGTGGTAACATTGAGTAAGGATGATGGACTGAGTGCATAGAATTTTAAACAAGGCCTTATTGATATTACAAACTGGATGACCTCAAACTACTTACAGCTTAATGCTGGCAAAACTGAGGTCTTACTGGTGGGAAAAGAGACGGCGGCCTGGGATGACAGATGGTGGCCCGAGGCACTTGGTAACCTGCCGGAGCCTAAAAACCAGGTGAAAAATCTGGGAGTCTGGATAGACTCTGCCCTTAACTTTACCCACCAGACAAAAAAGGTTGCGGCAACGTGCTAAGGGATCCTTCGGAACCTTAAGCCCATACTAAAGTTTTTCGACCCCCAGACACGTCAGCTAGTAGTGCAGTCAGCTATCCTCTCACGACTGGACTACGCAAACTCTCTACTTGTAGGGGCGAACCAGGCCGAAAAATCCAGACTTCAACGAGTCCAAAATGCAGCGGCTAGAGCCCTGACAGGCCTCCCTCGTTGCAAATCTGTGAGTAGCACGCTCATTAAACTTCACTGGCTCCCGGTGGAGAAGAGGATCCATTTTAAAACTCTATGCCTCGCCTTCAAGGTCTTGAAAACTACCTCAACACCTATGCTTAGCCCTCTTTTAACAGCATACTCACCCTGTCGTGCCCTCCGTTCGGAGGGCCAAAACTTGGCAGTCGTCCCCCGTTTCAAGCTGGCCCGAATGGGCGGTCGCTCCTTCCGGCACCTCGCAGCCAGGCTCTGGAATGCCCTACCTTCTGAAATTCGCGGGCTTAATGACCTGCTGTTGTTCAGAAAGGCCATAAAAACCCACCTCTTCTGCTAAATGTCTGGGTGTTTAATCCCTGATCACCTTCCGCTGTTGCTTACTCTCCTTCTTTCTGTAAGCGCCAGGACGCCCCTTTGCTGGGGCAGCAGTGTGCTATATAAGTTCCCATAACATTAACATTAGCCACCAGAGAACAAATGTGGGGAAGGATAGTCAGCAAAGTCAACGCAGTATGGACCACCCCGCGCACCAAGAAGGAAATCATGAAGCAGTAGCATGACCTGAAGAGGCAGGTAAAACAGAAGAACTACAAGAACCATCAGCTGGCTCAGATGACTGGCGAGGGCCCTCCCATTCCACCAAGAACATTCACTGAATGGGAGGAGAAGGTGCTTGCCATACTGTACCTCAAATCATTTGCACAATCCAAACCATGGCACAAAAGAAAATGCCACAATTCACTGACAATGAGTTGTCAGTCACGGCAGATGAAATAATCAGAGTAGAGTAGGGAAATCAAAAAGGGGGAGGAAGAGGTAGTGCTGGATGGCACCGAGGTGGGTGCGTCCTCCTCTTGCGAAAGCACTGATAATCAAAAAGGTCCACCTCGAAGAGGGTCAGTGTATATCCTGTTGTTTCCGGAATACACACAGTGTGTTAAAATACCCCTCACACACCAAAAGGGCCCTTGGTGTCATGCTTCATCATCGGGGTCTTCCCGCCCGGCTGCCGGACGGGGCAGTGCTGCGACAAGCGACTACGCTGGAGCACCTTTTAAATGTGGGTGCTATGTGAGTGAATAGGAGTGAGTGTCAGTAGGGTCAAGGGTGATAATGAAAAGTGATGTTAAAAAATACCTGGCCTAGTGATAGAAAAAACTGTTTAATAAACACTGGCTGGTATTATTAAAAAACTTAAGTGATGTCTGAAAGGTAAAGTGGGTTAATGGGCTTACTTTCCTGTGCGGGTCAACATGTTTCCGGGCGCCATGCCCCTTCGTCAGGACCGGGGTCAGATCCCCCTGTCACTCACTAATGTCTCTCCACAATAAAAAGTGTATGTACAAAAAAGTGTAGTGGTGATCTTATTTATCAATGTGTATAGATATACATTTTATATTTAACACAATTCCCTTGCTAATGCCAAGATACTGATGTAGTATGCCTGAAAGACAAGAGCACGGTATTATTAATGCGCGGATCCCACTGCGCTATTCTCTAAAATACCTGTGAGAGAAAAGGGGGGGAAACACACATACAGCAGTAATATGGTACTTAGGATCCTCGAAGAGAATCCCTAGTTTCTGTAGATATTGAAGTGATTAACTTGACATAGTTAAACAGACACACGGTTAAACACACACACACTATTTGCGAGCACAGTACAGTAGGTTAAACTAGAGAGAGTTTGTACTCATTTTCAAATACATACTTAGGAAGGTGAGGAACAATGCCCCATGAGCCAACTCTAGACAGAAGGGTATTTGAGGGTCCAACTGCAGGTGAGAAAAAATGGGAAAAAAGGGAAAAGGGGTTCTTGTCCCAGTATTGTGATGGTAAGTAGTTTAAAAGACAAACCTGGTTGAGAAACCAAGTGTGCCACTGTTCTTTAATCTCTCCCTTCCGGCTATGCCGTACTTACTCAGCCCCCAGCCTCGTTGTGCTTCCTCCTCCGTCCGTGGCTTCCGTGATTGTGAGGATGGAAGCTTGGACGGGTGTTTATATAGTAGCGTTAATTGCAAAAAAGGCTCGCCTAATTAGTTAATGGCTTGCGACTCCGGACCGGTGTGCCCGAAAAAAGAGTCCCAAAGTTCGGTTAATGTGGTGGCCATTGTTAGCTAGTCACCGGTCTTTGTAATGATGGCATAGGGACTGGTTGTCGGTTCCGATGCCCACTGTAACTAGCCGCTATGTATATGATTTGTTAAAGATTAGTACAAGCGGATCGGGAGGTAAAAAAGCATCGTCTCGGTGCAGCCGCTGTGCGGTGTGTAGTGCGCATGGGCGAAGGAGAGTGTTCAATTTGCGCATGCGCGGTGGAGTGTGGAACATCCGCGCATGCGCGGAAGGTTGAGGTGCACTGCGCGATTAAAGTTAGAGGCACATAAGAGTATTAAGCGACTCACTTCTTCAGATGTTTAGCCAATGATAGTAAAATCGTGATAGATACAACGGGCAGACCATAGTGCTGTATCTGGGAGTTATTACTGGGGACAGGGTACGCTGAGATAAGTCAGTCTGCCAAAGAGAGCCTGGAGGTACAATACAGCTGTATTTACAAGTGTGGCATGATTGTGTATTTTTAAGGTCTAGGTGCTATTATACACTTACTTGCCTGGCAAAAAATAATGTCAGCTGATTGGGCTGATGTTGTACTGTTTTAAACTCAATAAATGGGCACTGGGACTGGTCAGGAGTTCAGTTGGGACCAGGGTATATCATCATTCAGGCCAGTTTGATGTGTACCCAGCCGGTACACCCACCGTTGCTCCTTCGTTAAGAGGTCCTTGAGAAGGTGCTTGTCATACTGCATCCAGAGAGTCTCACAGGAATAGGCGGGGTAGTGGAGGCTGTACTGGTAGACAAACAAATGTCTACCAGTACATGGATATGTACTGTCTTTCATAACTACAAAGCTACACCCCCTAGACCCAAATGCACTCATGTGCCCCACACACTTTTCAACACATGTCTCACAGATCCAACATTCACTCCCTCTCATTTACCCCAAAGGTAGCAAGCAACATTCCCTGGGTTGCATGTGTACAGGCACCCAGGACTACAACTCCCAACCGGCCCCCTTGTCCCACAGCTCAGCAAGGTAGAGCACCCACCCCACCCAGAAGCATATGGCTGCCATTACATTACCCTCACCAAACTAACTCGCCATCTTCATAGGGAGGTGTGTATTTTGGTTGGAGGGCAGCACTGCTACTCCCCCAGCCCCCTTGTCACACAGCTGAGCAGGATGGAGCACTCCCCCACCCAGAACCATGTGTCAGCCATTGCAATGCTCAACTTCACCTAAGAGGTAGGTAGCCATCCTATGCTCTCTTGTCCCACCCCTGAGCAGGATGGAACACTCCTTCCCCCAAGAGCCATGTGCAACCTAGTCCCTCCCTCTGCGCAACCCCACAGGTTGGTAGCCATTTTCACAGGGACGGGTGTTTGTGTTTGTGGGTGGGAGGCCAGCACTACAACTCCCAACAGGCCCCCCTGTCCTACCCCTGAGCAAGATGGAGCATTCCCCCCCAGCCAGAAGCATGTGGCAGCCATTGTATCTCATCAACGAAACTCACAGTTAGGTAACCATCTTAACAGAGAGGGGTGTGTGTGGGTGGGAGGCCAGCACTACAACTCCCAACAGGCACCCTTGTCACGAAGTTGAGCAAGATGGAGCACTCCACACACCCACAACCAGGTGGCAGCCATTGAATCTCAGTCATCAAACTAACAGGCAGGTAGCCATCTTAACAGGTGGAGAAGTGTGGCTCACGGTGTAGAGCAAGCAGACCCGGAAGCTGAGGTCAGACCCGGGACCAGGGTTCAATTCCCGACGCGGCAGGGTCTTGAGCTCAAATGTCCACGGACTCGATAATTCTCGCTTCGGTGCCTGCTCTAATCATGGGTTCTCACCCTGCAACTCTGGGCATTAAGCTTGCTTAATCTCCACAACGGCCCCCCTGCGGCGGGATGCCTGGCTTTCACCTTGGGGATGCCCTGTAGGGGCTATCTCACTGGGAAAAAAGCCAGGACGGGTTCCCAAGGCAAGCGCCGGGAACCTCCGGGTAGCTGTGCGCTCAATAAATGCAATAATAATAATAATAATAATAATAATAACAGGGAGGTGTGTTTGTGGGTGGGAGGCCACCACTTCAACTCCCAACGGGCCCCTTTGTCCCAACCCTGAGCAAGAGGTAACACTCTCCCCAGCCAGAAGCAAGTGGCAGCCATGGTACCTCACCAACCAAACTCACAGGTAGTTAGCCATCTTAACAGGGAGAGGTGTGTGTGGGAGGCCAGCACTACAACTTCCAACAGGCACCCTTGCCCCCCCTTGAGCAGGTTGGAGCACTCCACCACACACCGAGAAAGATTTGTCAGAAATTCCCCCCAGATGTGCCAACAGAACAGGTAAATAGACAGTGCATGCACCCCGCCATTCCACTGCAAAAGCACGGAGCCATATGACAACACCAGCCCTCACATGGCACCAAAAGTGTCCCAGATCTAATTGCCATCACAGAAACCAAAGTGTGACTCACCAAATCACATGTTGGAGAAATTTAGTGCACAATCATGCACAGCACTGAATGCTATCTGTAAGTGCCATGGAGGCAGAGCATCAAGGACCACATGAAAACAAAGCAAGCATGGCCTGTAGTCCAAATAAAGCAAAGGACATAACATGACAAAGGTATGCATGAGATAACAATGGCTAGGTCATGCTCAGATGTAATGTCTGCAATTCAGAGTAATCAACAAAGATGCTTCACATAAAGTCGTTGAGCCGCTAGTCGTTAGATGACAACATGTCCTTGTAATCACAAAATACACACGTGGCGCATGGTATTTATTGACATGTCACACCATGGACAAGTAATGTCTATACCTCCACATCATGTCATGATGCCCAGTATTGTGCAGACATACAATGTGATAACTAGTAAACTGGGTGGTGTATAACCTGTAAATAAGATACATCTAACACAAAGCTTGAGGGGTGCACTTCAATGACCATTGCCCCTCTATTCCACAGGTGACCAAGAACTGACAATAGAAGACGATCACACCAACCTGCAGAGCCAGTCTCCACCCCTGAACATGAACTCTCTGATACTGACTCCCTGGATTTCGAGGATGCGGAGCCAGAAGCCAGCCCATCAGGCATGCCAGGGGGCAACAAGTCCCAGGACACCACTGTCCCCCCTCTACCACATCAGCAACAACAACTACGCTGACCCCTGTTGTAACGACCTGTGCGGCCTCCACCACCACCACCACCAACACCACAGCTCCCTGCAACACTCTCCCTGCCTCGGGGGATGACCAACCCACTCCACAATCTGAGGAGGGCAGGGAGAGTAGGCGGGTGCGTAGAGTGGTGATGCCACAGGTCTGGGACAGCAGGGCAGGTGGGAGGGCAACTGGGCATCAAACCCAACCGGACACTGGGACCGAAGCCCTGGTCAACATTGCCAGAATCCTTGGGGCCTATGAACGAGCCCAGGGTCACACATCCAGGCTCTGGAAGATTCCTGTGAGCTCTGCCTACCGCTGAGGGCCATAAAGACGCACATGGGCCAAATTGTGGACCTCTTGGGCCAGCTTGTGGTGGTTCTGAGAGACAGGCCTGTGGCCTAAACAACAGTTCCACCTCCCTCCAGTGGCCCGCAGGATGACAGTTCCCCAACCTCCCCTGCGGCCACAGAGATGGGAGAGTCCTCAGACCCCGCAGCAGAGGCCCCCACTGCCAAACGCTCAAGGGGTCGTCCAAAGAAATCCCAGGGAGGATCCCGTGGTAAAGCATCAGCCAAACACCAGCCAAGGAACCAGCCATGATGGCACCCCTCTTCACCTTGCCATTGACTTTGCTGACTGTCCTTCCCCACACTGCCAGGTTAATGGCATCCGTCTGTTGGACTGAGTCACCACATCAATGTGGTCACTACTTGATTGTCTCATCTTCTATCACTGACAACTCATTGATTCACTTTCCACCTTTTTGTAAATATTCACTTCCCTGTCACATATACCCATTGTAAATAAACACCCTTTACACACCTATGTGTTTGTGTCAGCTCCATGTTTATCACAGGATACACAATGTTGACTCTGTTTACAATGTACCAGCAGCAGTGATTGATTTGATGCATTCAGGGGCTGAAGGGACCTAGAAAAACACAAGAGAACACTATTCACTTGTCTGGTGTTGGCATCACGCCCATTACACAACACACTTGTCATCAAGGTACTCAAATCTGCACACATTACAATGAGCAACAGTAGCAACATAGACATACTGTAGCTGTGCATGACTACCCTGTCTCAGAAACATTAGCAGCCAGCACAGATTCAACAACAGGCAGCAGTCACAAAGCTCAGCTAGGCCTTTCAGCATCAACAATATCTGTAGACAATAGCACTGTTGTACGTTTCCACTCACCTTCAAGGAAAGTAGCGGTTGCTGAGCTGTTGACGCAGGTTGACACCTTCCTCCTCTCCACTATCCTCATCACTGGACATGTGTGGGTTGCAGGTGGTGGCCTCGGCTGCTCATCATCGTCCAGGAGCAGGTGGATCTCCTTGCGCAAGGCCAGGTTGTGGAGCATGCAGCATGCAACCAGGATCTGACACACCTTTTGCGGAGAGTATATCAGTGCACCTCCGGTCTTGTCAGAGCAGCAAAATCGTGACTTAAGTAGACCAAAAGTACGCTCCACCACACGACGTGTCCTCCCATGGGCATCATTGTAGCGGACATCCCCAGGGTTCCTGGGATTCCTCAGTGAGCTCAGCAACCAAGGCCGGTTCGGATATGCAGAGTCACCTAGGTGTGAGATACACAGACCAATGTTGTTATCCAAACAGTAGCTGAGAACAGCATGTCACACATACAGAACACTTCTTGACTTTGCGTACTCACCCACAATCCTCGTACGCTCTGGATTCAGATTTGCATCAGCTTTGGTACGATGCTGTTACGCAGGATGCAGGAGTCGTGGGCTGATCCTGGAAATTTGGCACAGACCTGGGAGATTAACATATCCGCTTGGCATACCACTTGCACATTGACGGCATGGAAATGCTTCCTGTTCCTGTAAATGTGCTCACATGCCTGTAGTGGAACCAGGCCAACATGTGTGCAGTCAATGGCACCAACAACATTAGTGATGTGGCCAAGGACATAAAATTCACCCTTCACAGCTGCCAATTCATGCCTCCTGGGGAAATTGATGTATTGGTTCCTGTATGTCATCATAGCGGACAGGACATCATGTAGAACCATGCTGTACATAGGTTGCGACATCCCACCTGTGGTAGACACAGTGTACTGGAATGAACCAGTAGCAAAGAAATGCAAGGCTGTCATCACCTTACATGTTGGTGTCATAGCAGTCGGCTAGGTTCTGCGAGGCATCAGCTGGAGCTCCAACTGAGCACATAGGTCTTGAAGGGTAGGTCGATCCAGACGGGATTTCCATATGATGTCCTCATCCTCCGTGTCCGCCAGTACTGTGAATGGAAGATGCAAATTTGGTCGTCTCCTAGGTGAGATGAAAGGGCACACGTCAATTAAATCCCCTTATGTAATGTGTCCAACATCTTACATGTTCACTGAGACAGTGCCAAAAATGACTGACAGAAACACTTCAGCTTACAGCACAACTTACATGTAGGGACACCTTGATGTAAACTATGTGCACACTTGTCTAGTATCCACGCAGTGAGTACCCCCACAACAGAATCAGACTATGTGAATTCTAAAAGGTACATTGCAACATCTTTTGTCACCACACCTGAAAGTAGTTGACACAGCACATGTGTGAGACAGCAACATTGCTAGCCTCTATGTAGGTGCGGTACCTGCCACATCTACTTGCGTAAGTCGGACAGGGCACCCAGTTCGCAACACAATGTGCACAGTGTGTGCACAAAGAGCAAGCATTATCATGAGTTCACCAATCTACATAGTGAAATAGGCACATTATGTTCTCATACCTTCATTACTGTGTGTCGCTTAGCCATCTCACACATTGAAATGTGTACACATGTGGGAGTCCATGACACCACAGATCTGTGTACATTCACAACAATTTCATGAATGACATGTGAGGGAGTACATGCCCGTGCATGTTATCCTGTGCACTGACATGGCATGTGTAGTCATCAGTGGGCTAAATGTCACACTAGCATTGGTTAGCACTATCTGGTGGCATGATTAATGTGTCTAGTGTACAATATTGAGAACTGGCCATTGCCATTGCCACAGCATGATGTGTCCATAGGTGCCATAAGCGTGCTCCGCCACCAGAATCACGGCCATAGGCACCAATGTCAAGCAGCCAAATCACGATAGCAACCGCCTGGCCCCTGCAGTGTGCCACCGTCACTGCCTACCGCAACCGCGGGAGTGATATACACACAGTAACCTGGCGGTTGGTGTGCTCCGCCAACACAATCACGGTCATGGGCACCAATATCAAGCGGCCAAATCACGGTAGTGACCGCCTGGCCCCTGCGGTGTCACCACCAATGCCCATGCCCTTACAGCCATTGGGAAACACATTTTTAAAAATTGTGTTAGGCGTGCTCCGCTACCGCGGGCCGGTCATTGGATGCATTTGAAAAAAGCTGACCTGGGACCCCAATTGCAGCAGCTTAGTACCACTGAAACCACCCCAGGGGGCTATATATGTGTGTGAGAGAGCCACACATTTCCACTGCTTCGAGACACTGCTTACTGACACCCTTCACCACCAACTGCTGCTGTCCCGTCTGCTGGACCCAGTGATGGCAAGGACTGAGAACATCAGGGCCCGTCCCTTCACCACAAAGGACCTGGAAGGTCCTGGTGGACGAGGTGCTCTCACAGTATGGGAGGCTATATGGTGCTCCTGATGTCATAGTAAGTGTTTAAGAGTGAAAGTAGGGGAGTGCAGGGAGTGCACACATGAAGTTGATCTGCTGCAGTATGTGCCTGAGAGTTAGGGTATGTGTGATACACTGTCTAGCATGCTGACTTCACAGGAAAGAGGTTTTGTAGCCTATTTTACACGTTTCCCTGGCTGCATATCATGATGGGAGGGACATACTGTGTTTTTGCAGCCATGCAGTTACACTGTAAGTTTGATAAGTGGGAGTCAGGACAGAAATGGCCTGTGCTGATGGTTGTTTGGGTCCATGAGGTTCTTCACAGGCTCATCTGTGACATTACAAAGGGAGTTAACGTCCAGAGGATACTGATGAAAGTGTGCTTGCTGGTTGAACGTTTGAGGGCACATCAGCAGCAAGCTGGGGGTAAGTATTCTGGGACGGGTGACTTTGGTTGGGGATGACTGCATGTATTCCAACCCTGGTCCAGGGATGGGCTCTGTGATGTTGCTAGTGCGATGCAATGGCTTATAAGTGGCCTCTGTGTTGGGTGCAGCTGTCATTCATTTTGACTACATGTAGTTTTTAATGTCATTGATGCATTGGCCCTTGACGTTGCATTCTGTGTTATGGCCTTATGGCATCGGCTGCATTAGGGGAGTCAGAGACATCCCATGGCAGTGAACAGCAGTGTGCCTCATCTGAGTGTGTTTCCGTCAATGTGTGCAGTGCCTGACCTCACAATTGTGAGAACTACAAATCTGACACCAATGTGCAACTGTATTTGTGCACCAAAGCATGACATGCTGTATGGCAGGAGCTCATGGCCATTGCTAAATGCCAATTTGGAGTCTGTATTTGTGTTGTCCCCTTATGTTGACTCCATATGTGACTGTGACAACATGTTGGGATGAAAGACAGCTGCTTGAAGCTCAACTCAGAGAAAACCGAGGTCCTCATCCTCGGCCCCTGCACCTCCCCCTGGGACAGCACCTGGTGACTCTCCGCCTTCGGGAAGCCACCCACCCCTACAGACCATGTTCGAAACCTCGCATCATCCTCATCTCCTCCCTCTGCATGAACTGCCAGATCAACGCTGTTGCCTCCACCAGCTTCAACTGCCTGCGCATCCTCCGCAAGACCTTCAAATGGATCCCCCCAGATTGCAGAAGGACCGTCACCCACGCGCTCATAACCAGCAGACTAGACTACGGCAACGCCCTCTACGCCAGAATAAACAGAACCCTTCTACACAAACTTCAGACCATCCAGAACCCGGCAGGCAGACTCGTCCTTGGAATACCATGCCACAAACACATGACCCAACACCTATGATACCTCCACTGGCTCCCCGTCGAGAAGAGGGTCACCTAAAAACTCCTCAACCACACCTACAAATCTCTCAACATTGGACCCAAATACCTCAACAAGAGAGTCTCCTTCCTCGTACCCAAGAGGTACCTCCACTCTGCCGACCTCGCCCTGGCAGAGGTCCCATGCATCTGCAGGAACAGAACAGGCGGGAGAGCCTTCTCCTACATCGCAGCCAAGAACTGGAACGAGCTCCCTGTGAACATCAGACGCTCCCCAACCCTGCACACCTTCAGGAAGGACCTTAAGACCTGGCTCTTCGACTGATCCGGAGCTGCCCTCTGCACCCCTAGCACCTTGAGACACTCACGGGTGAGTAGAGCGCTTTATAAAACCCCTGATTGATCGATGATGTTTGTGTGTATGGCACTAAACTGAACCTACGTCTCTGTCTCTAGCAGCACCTACTGAGGACACAGAAGGACATGGGACGGACACCAGTGGTGAGGAATCTTGCATGACTGCTACACATCTCACTGACACTGATGTGACCATCACCTCTGAGGAGGACAGGAGTGTCCTTGAGGAATGCCGCCCGGAAACACCAACCTCTACGTCATCTGACACCAGCGGTGACACCCTCCAAGCTACTTTCACTAGTGCTGCATGTGCCCGTGGCACTAGGAAGGGAAGAGTGTCTTTCCCCCAGGCACCGCTGCCCCTGCCCCTGTCTCCCCTGCTGCCCTCAGTGTTGAGTCTGTGGACCTTGTGCGCCAGCTGTGTGTGGGTCAGACATTTCTCCTGAATGCCTTCTAAGACCATGACAAGAAGTTGGCACAGGTAGTTGCCTTCATGGAGTGCATTCATTCAGACGTGGGTGGGCTACACAGGAATATCCAGTCTTTGTCCTCTACAGTGACGGCAGCCATTCAGCTGTCATAGGCTCAGAGTCCAGCTTCGGTCCCTTTGGCAACCCCCTACCAGTGGCTACATCTGACCATAGTGACCAAACACCACAGCCCACAGGTTCCAGGTACACCACACACAGCACACAACAAACAACATCAGCAGCCCAAGCAGGTGAGAGCACCAACACCATCCCCCAAACAAACTAAAGTGACACAAGAGCGCAAAGCGAACGCCCTTCAGGTGACACTCAGGGGCATCAAGCCAAGAAGCAGGCCTTAGGCGCACATGCCTCAAAATCAGCCCCATCCAAGGACGCTCCTGTCCCAAAAGCGTCTCCCAAAGACAGGCAAACAGTTGCCGTGCCTGCTGTGCAGCTGGTGCCTGCTAAGAGTCCGCAGAAGAAGCCCTCTAAGGCATATTCACCCGCAACCTCTTTTGCCACCCACACCCCTGTGAAGCTGGGAAAGGAGGGCACTGTAGGGGGTTCGCGTGATCAACAGGGGATGGAGGGGAAAAGGCAAGGGCAGGCCAAGCGTACCACCACCTGCACCTGATGCTCCTGTGGTGGAGAGTGTGCCAGTTGTGCAGATCCCACTTCCCACTCCTACCAAGACAATTATTCCCTATAAAATCCCCAAGAAGTGGAAAGGTACCCCTTCACATTCTCCCTCACACACTGTGTCTCTCTGCAGCATGTCTCCGCCTCCACGTGCCACAACACCACCCGGTTCAAGTAGCCCTCCGGCTCCCAAAGCCACTGATGCCTCTACCTCAGCTGGTCCTCTCTCTCCCAGGTCCAGTCCTCCAACTGTCCACGACGATCAGCCTCCTCCCAGCCTGACTGACAGCCAAGTCTGAGGCTGAGCCCCCCTCCCACCTCTACTCTCCCACAGCAGTGCCTGGACTGCCCATGTTTATCCCTCTAGCTGTGTTGCTTCCCATGGCAGTGTACGGTAATACCCATTCCCTGTGCAGGTTCTCATGCAAACATGTGCCTACTTTGAACTATGGACGGGCCACTGGCTTTGCTGTTTATTACTGTGCTTGCCCATTCCCTGTGCAGCTTCTCATGCACACATGTGCCTACTTTGAACTATGGACTGGCCACTGGTCTTGCTGTTTATTACTGTGTTTGCCCATTCCCTGTGCAGCTCCTCATGCACACACACATGTGCCTACTTTGAGCTATGGACTGGCCAATGGCCTTGCTGTTCATCACTTTGGATGCCCATTCCCTGTGCAGGTTCCCAAGTACCCACTTTGCACCTAGCCAGGCCAATGGCCTTGCTGTTCATCACTTTGGATGCCCATTCCCGGTGCAGGTTATCATGAAACTACTTTCCACTTTGTACTGGCTAATGGCCTTGCTGTTCATCACTTTGGATGCCCATTCCCTGTGCAGGTTCTCACACATACATGTGCCTACTTTGAGCTACAGACTGGCCACTGGCCTTGCTGTTTATCACTTTGGATGTTTGGTTTGCATTACTCCCTGGACGAGAGGACGTCTCCAATTGCACTCCTTGGGATTTTCAATTATGTAATCACTCTTAAAAATGTTATTTCACATGATTTTTTATTTGTTGTTCATCATCTGTATCATGTCACTTTCTTCATTGATATAACTTCATATTTCAATGATTCATGCTTCAAATTCTCTTGCCCAATGCATTTCAGGCCCTGCCCTTCATCAGGGAATTGTTTTCTTTGAAAAAACTTTGGCATGACGAGAAAGGAAAGATTCGTCCTTACTTCTTAGAACAAACCCAGAGATTTAATTCATGTATAACAAGACGACGGACGGTGTATTTGAACGCTTTTGAAGAAAACAAGCCCCTGATCAAGGGCATGGCCCGAAATGCATTGGGCAAGAGAAATTGAAGCATGAATCATTGAAATATGAAGTTATAAGGTGTGTTACCGCTACAACGCATCTTTTACAACGTAATGCTGTTACAACGCAGCTATTACATCGCAAAAACCATTACAATGCATGCCATTACAACGCATGGCATTACATAGCAGATGCTATTACAACGCATACCATTACATCGTAAGTATTGGTAAGTATTTAATTTTTTTTTTTTATTTTATTTAATATTTTATAATTGATTTAATTATTATTAATTATTTAAAAATATTTATTTCGTTTTTAAATATTATAAATTAAATATATTAATTTAAGTATTTTTTAAAATAAGTATGAGTATAGGAGTATATGTTTTGGGGTACTGATGTATATGTTTTGGGGTGTTTGGGTATTTTTAGGTTTTAGGGCAGTGTTTGGGTTTTGGGGTACAGGGGTGTTTTTAGGTTTTAGGGCAGGGTTTGGGTTTTGGGGTACAGGGGTGTTTTTAGGTTTTAGGGCAGTGTTTGGGTTTTGGGGTACAGGGGTGTTTTTAGGTTTTAGGGCAGTGTTTGGGTTTTGGGGTACAGGGGTGTTTTTAGGTTTTAGGGCAGGGTTTGGGTTTTGGGGTACAGGGGTGTTTTTAGGTTTTAGGGCAGGGTTTGGGTTTTGGGGTACAGGGGTGTTTTTAGGTTTTAGGGCAGGGTTTGGGTTTTGGGGTACAGGGGTGTTTTTAGGTTTTAGGGCAGGGTTTGGGTTTTGGGGTACAGGGGTGTTTTTTGGTTTTAGGGCTGGGTTTGTTTTTGGGGTACAGGGGTATTACGACTTTATATAAATTAAATTAATTAAATTAATTTTATTTAATTTAATTAAAATAATAACTATATTTACAATTATTAATTTTATTGTATTAATAAACGATTATAATTAAATTATATTATTTAAAAATGTTTAATTAATTAAATTCTTTTAATTTTATTAAATATAATTATATTATGTATTATTTTTAACTTAATTAAATTATAATTATATTTATTGTAATTAATTACATTATATTTTTTTCTATTTATAAATTTTTTATATATCATTAATTATATTATTTTAAATATATTAAATTAATATCAATTTTAATATTAATTAAATTACTATAATTAAATTAATTACTGTTTTAAAAATGTTATATTATTTTTATTATTTTAAATTAATTTAATTAACTTTATTACATTTTTTTAAAAAAAGATATACTTACCTATACTTACGATGTAATGCCATGCGTTGTAAAAGTATCTGCTATGTAATGCCATGCGTTGTAATGGCATGCATTGTAATGGTATTTGCGATGTAAAAATCGCGTTGTAACGGAACGCGTTGTAATACATCGCGTTGTACTGACACCAATCCAGTTATAACAATGAAGAAAGTGATATGATACAGATGATGAACAACGAATAAAAAATCATGTGAAATAAAAATTTTAAGAGTGATTACATCATTGAAAATCCCAAGGAATGCAATTGGAGACGTCCAGGGAGTAACGCAAACCAAACGTTGAACATTGATTTACCAATTAGCACCAACCACCCATCAATTAATTGGAACCACTCATACACAAGGTGTGCGAAGTCCCTTTCCATTTGGATTGAATATATATCACTTTGGATGCTCATTCCCTGTGCAGCTTCTCAAGCACACATGTACTTTATTCTACTTTGTACTGGCCAATGGCCTTGCTATTTTTCACTATGGATGCCAATTCCCTGTGCAGGTTCTCACGTACCTACTTTGCACTTTGTACTGGCCAATGGCCTTACTGTTCGTCACTTTGGATGCCCATTCCCTGTGCAGCTTCTCATGCACATATGTGCCTACGTTGAGCTATGGACTGGCCATTGGCCTTGCTTTTGTCTACTTTTGATGCCTATCTGGGTAATATGTAATAAAGACAGTCCCTCCTGTTGTCTGCTTTGTCAGTGTCCTTGTTCAATAAAAACTTTTCTGTATGGGTATGTTTCATGTGACACATGCCACTTTGACATGGCCAATAGCTTGTTTTACTTTTTAAGGGTTTGGCAGTGATGAGGGGCAGTTTAGTTATTTTTAATTCTGGGGCTTGAGGGTGCAATGATTTATTTATTTATTTATTTATTTATAAAGTTTGGTTGTTTGTGATGATCTACTGTTATCCTAATCAATCTATGGCCAGGTAAGCTAAGTAGTACACATGACATGTTAGGGTGCACTACCAACACAGAGGGGAATTCTATCCACAGGATTACAGGCAGGCTGGCAAGGGTCCATCATGTCTGTGTGATCTTTCTTGATGTGTAAACAGCAGTGTTGATGTATGGTCACCTTGAGATGGCCTGTCTTCCTAGTCACATGGGTACATTTGAATGTGTGGACTTGAGTGGTCATGAAGTGTGAAGGGGTGACTTGGTCAGCAGTGTTGATGTGTGTGTGCCCCTGCAATGCCAACTGCAGATCTGCATGACCCAGGAGCTGAGTGCCTGTTTGTTTGAATTGTCAGCCCTGTGCACATGTAGGAGTAGTGGGTTGTGTTCTGTGCAGTGTGTTGATGTTTCCATGCACTCCCGGGGGACACATACTTGTTGTTGCTGCCAGTTGTGAGTATGCAGAGTGTGTGACTGCTGAAGTCTGTGTTGTATTTTGTTGATCAGCCATGTGTCTTGTTACTGTTTGTGCTCACTGTGCAGACCTGCTCCACCACACTGACATTGTTGGTGAGTTTTCTCATGCATTGCAGTCACTTGAGCCATTTTTGGCTCCAGTATGGTATGTGGGTTGTGGAGACAAACCATCCCATATCTGTGCTTCAGATGCCTACCCATTGTGAGTGACTCCTCCATGTATTTGTGTATAGTATACTCCTGTCCTGTCCACTACTAACGTATACACACTTCACTCTCATGTCAGCTATCCCCTTGGGTTGCCAGTGTGTGAGCCTCCCTGCCACTTCATTTGTTACACTATGCTTTGTGGTGCTGATCTGTGGACAGGACAAATGTACAACTCAGGACAGTTTTCCAATTAGTTATGTGTGATTTTCTTGTACTGGTTTGCAGTCATGGTTGCTCATGTGCAGTGCATCTGTTTATGCTGCACAGTCCTCTGGTCATGTTGTTTGCACCCGGGTGTCCCAGAGTTGTGCATCTGTGGGTGTTGGGTAAGCTGTATATGTGTTTGCTGAGGTACTGCCTCCCTTCCTGAGTGTGATGTTGTCTTTGTGCTGTGTTGATTTGTGTTGTGGGAGTACATGGTGTGACACTGAGATGTGTGTTCTACTGATTTGGTGATGTGCACACACTGCTTGACCTGCATGCAGTGCTGTGAGTGTATGTTGCCTTGTACTTGCCTGGTGTGCATCCTCTGATGTCCAGCTGAGGTTTCAATGTGATGGATTGGCATGTGCATTTGCTGTGCTTTTGTTGTGGATGTATGCAGTGTTTGGCTCTTTCTGCTGACAAATGCTCTGTGTGGGATTTTCTTTCTTGCATTACATTGTTTGTGAGTTGTTTGGACATTGTGATACATTCAGATGTGTGTTGCAAGTGTAGTGTGCATTACTTGTGTGTGTGTCAAATGCAGGAAGGTGTATTCTTGTGACTGGGCTTGTTTTGAGTGCACACTAGTGCTATGTCCTCCTATCTTTGACCTGTCACGTGTCAGGATTGTGCATGTGCATACATGTGGTACATTATGACACCATGTTGACTTGATGGGTGGTGTGGTGTGTCTGTGTGTTAGCTTATTGTCCCATTGATCCCAGTTTGTGTTCATGATAGTTATGAAATGCTGCACTTCTTGTTTGTGTTGGTGTATGGTGTCTGTGCATTGGTCCTGGGTGACAATGTTGCGTACTTCTGTACTGTCTGGGATCCCATTGCCTTTCCACTGTTTGGCTGGCCTTTTTTTGTGCATGTTAATCTTCTGTGTATGTTGTTTTAGAGGTTTGTGTTTGGCTATTGTTTTTGTGTCAGCATTGGTTCAGGCATCCCTGAGTGTGTGTGTGAATGTTTGTGAATGCACCCCAAGGAGTGTGATTGGTTGTCAGTGTACTCACAGGACATCATTTGCACCATTATGTGTGTTTAACACTGGTTTTAAGTGCTGCAGGTGTGAGTTGGG
Organism: Lissotriton vulgaris; assembly: GCF_964263255.1. NCBI lineage: Eukaryota > Metazoa > Chordata > Amphibia > Caudata > Salamandridae > Lissotriton > Lissotriton vulgaris. The sequence continues at coordinate 219,555,733 of NC_141696.1, read as the reverse complement.
TAGAGGAGGGGTATGTGTGAAGGATCCAACTTGTGTTGGACAATCAGGGAGTGTTGCAATGAGCCATGTATGTTGTGCTGATGTCATACACATGTCCAGTGAGTTGAGACAGATGTGTGGCTGATCACTGTTTGACTTCAGACACTTCCCATCATTCCTGTGCCTATGCATGGCTTGCCTTGATGTCTCCCTGAGTTATAGAACAGAGGTCACTTTGGCTAAATTCCATTCACTGTGCCACCCATGTCTGATTTGATGTCCTATGGGTGGTGTGATATGTTCCTTCTCTTACATGTGATGTACACATGCTTTGTGGCTTGCTCTATGGCTTTCCTGCACTGTCCACTTCACTTTTGGCTAGCCCATTTATTGTCCTACTTCACTGCTGACATCTGGTATGTGTATGTGTCTGTGTGTTAGTGTGTGGTGTGTCTGAGTGACTTGACAGGCAGTGAGTACAGTTAAGTGGTTGTTCATATGCAGTGTCAGTGTTAAATTTTGTGATTGGACTCAGTTTGCTTGACATGAGTGGAGGGTAGGTGTGAGGTGGAGGAATGCTCTGCTCCTGAGCTTCTGTGCAGGGTGTTTCTCCTCACCCCACCTTCTGAGACAGGCTCTCTGGTTGTTTGGTGTGTGTGGTGTAGGGTCTGGGTGCACCTGGCTGGTTAAATATGGAGGGGGTGCACAGGAGGAGCACACAGCATGTTCCCAAATGGGTGTGGGGGGCATAGTGTGTGAAGGGTGGAGGTGGGGCCCTGTTACTCTTTGTGGACTGCCAATGCCTGGCACTGGCCCTGCCTACTACATTGTGCGCAGGTTTTCCCGCGTCTGCACTGCTGCGGTGACGTGACCGGGACATTGCTGTGATTTCACGCTTGATGTGCGACCCGGAAGCGGAGGGATGATTTAGTGACAGATAAGACATGTGTGGGTACACTTGGGGATGTGTTCCTGACCCCACTAGAGTGTCTGATGCAAACAGGAACCGTATATCAGCCCAGGAGTTTTGAGTTGTGGTAGTGTGCGGAGTTGTGTGATTGCGTACCTGCGGCGTTGTCCACGACTGTCCATTATTTGCTGGTAATGGATCAGGTACAGCACCGGAAAGGCATGTAGAGCTAGATCAATTGCGGCCCGGACCGGGTGGAGGGGACAGTGAGTCTGGTTTGGCGCTCCGCTGTCGTGCTTCCGCCGTCTCCGGTTGGGTAGTTTCTCCGCTGCAGAGTGCCACGCTGTGTGGGGCATCCTAATTTGTACGACGGATGGGACATCATTCCGCACGGTGGTTGGTCTCTATTGGCTCCCACCACCGCGGTGGCGGGCGCATTTTTAAGGCGGTGCAAGTTGCACTGTGGCAGACGGGAAATGGGCTATGTTTGCCGATTGTAATATGGCGGGAGTGAGGACCGCTGCTGGCGTGAGGAAAATGACATTTTCCAGCACCGCCAGCACTGCGGAGGTGCCTCCGCCCGCCATCATAATTAGCCCCTTAGTTCAGTGCAGGTGCTTTCAGTCAGGTATGGTGAGGTGTCTGTCGGATTGCACCAGGAATTTTTACACACAGAGACAAACAAGCATTTACAATGCAACGGTCTCGCCTTTGCAAAAGTTAGAGCTATTGGCATTGTAAATGACAACATTTTCTATTTATGTGCTGGTTTTGAAAACAGATAAATAAATGGCATTGTCATTTTCAATGCCAATAGCTTAATCTCTCGCAAATGTGAGACCTATTGCATTTGCACCCACACACACACACAGAGCCACACACAGACACAGAGCCACACACACACACACAGAGCCACACACACACACAGAGCCACACACAGAGCCACACACACAGAGCCACACACACAGAGCCACACACACAGAGCTACACACACACAGAGCCACACACACATACACAGCCACACACACACAGAGCCACACACACAGATCCACACACACACACACACAGAGCCACACACACACACACAGAGCCACACACACAAACACAGCCACATACACACAGAGCCACACACACAGATCCACACACACACAAACAGAGCCACACACACACACACACACACACACACAGCCACACACACACACAGCCACACACACACACACACACAGCCACACACACAGAGCCACACACACACAGAGCCACACACACACACACACAGAGCCCCAGAGCATAATTCCAAGAGCCAATGTAGTTAAAAAATTACTTGTGAAGAAGCATCCAGGGCACTGTGGAGTCGTTGACAGCTCATTTGCTACCATGCGTCCGGGGGTCCATCACTGGGTGCTGAGATAAACAACCTGTGTCACGATGCCGCCAGAGACCTAAAAAAAGCCCCACTACTCCCAGGCCCGCCTTTCGTGTCACACACTGAAAACATTTTAAAGCATTTTAGCAGATTATGTCACATAGAAGTGTGAGGGGGGAGGAGGACACTTTTTTTGGTAAATGAGTGCTCAGCTTAAAAGGGAATGAAGAACCATTGACCATAGGTTGGTCATGACCTATATTTGAAAATCTAAGTTCTAAAAACCTTTGTGTCCTTCATGTGATATGGTTGACAAAAGGTGAACACACCAGTCACAGACAGAGTATACTACCCAAGAGACACAACACACATGGCTAAAGTTCCAGATACAGGAGGCCTTGGAGGAGAGACACGGTGAACATAGCAGTGCCAGACACAGGGGGCACTGAAGTAAAGGCAAAGTACATGAAGAAAGACAAGTTGCACACAGCAGTGCCAGACACAGGGGTCACTGAAGGAAAGGCAAAGGTGCACATAGCAGGAGGAGAGACAATGTGAACACACCAGTCCCAGACAGAGTATACTACTCAAGAGACACAACGCACATGGCAACAGTCCCACACACAGGGGGGCCTGGATGAGAGATAAGGTGCACACAGCAGTGCCAGACACACTGTATAGTGCCCAAGAGAACAGCACACATGGCTATAGTCCCAGACACGGAGCACCAATGGAGGAGAGGCAAAGTCCACATAACAGAGCCAGTCACAGGGCGGCAGAATGGCTCTGCCATGCGTGCTGTGTGGAAAAACACAGCACGCACGGCTTAATTCCCAGATGCAGGGAGCATAGCAGGAGAGAGAAGCTGCCTGCAATAGCCCCGGCAGGAGGGTTAGAGCTCCTCACTTCCTGGTTTCTATGGTTTGAGCCCCATTACTAGGCTACGGGCGCTTATTGAGCTCCCCTGATGCTATTTTTGATCCCTGTTTGATCCCGCAACTCCCGAAACTCTGAAAACCTTTACATGAGTCCCCAGGGTGGTATCCAGAACTACTGAAACACCCTGATCACCCAACTCTAATAAAAAATGGACTGGAGACACCAACCCTAATAGAACTCTGAACTCGGGACTCAGGGTCCAACTTCCGGGAAACACGGAAATACAGGGAAGCTTGAGCAGTTAGAACACCTCCAGAAACATAATATGTTGCATGGTACAGGCACCACCCCCTGGGCTCTCTAATTTACTTGCTCTGACCGGCGGTAGGAGGTATGCACGAGCAAAGTAAGCTACAAGCAAAGACATGGTAGGGGGGCCGGAGCGTCCCACTCTGACTTACTGAAAGGCCAGTCCATCCTGTCACGCACAGGTACACACCCTGTGCTGATGCAGCCAAACCGTGCCCGCCCGATGCCAAGACATCAAGGCATCTAACTATCTTCCGAATGCCCTCACAATCAGTCCCCGCAATATCTAAGGAAGCGCCACTGCCAGCAAATCCACCCGGGGGAAGGGCTCTTCACGCTGTGCACATCAGTCCCCCGCAGTGCAACCGCACCAGCCAAGGAGTGCAAACAGAGCTCAACCCCACCGCTCCATACTCCCAAAGCAGGCGTGCAGGATGGGCGGCCGCGAGCAACCCAACAGACAGGGCCACGAAAATGAAACCACCGGACCACTGTCCAACAACATCCACCCCGGATCCGCAACACCCATGCAGTGTGCGCAATGTTATCCACAGCATCCTGCACAACTTCCCCAGACGGCCCACACACCACACATGGCAGCCCTGTCCCAGGTACAACAGCAATGTGGCCTCGCTGCCCTCCCCCGCCGCCACTCAGAGGGCATGCAGTCTACTAAGATACGCCTGTGTCGACGGAGGAGGAGGACCATGCAGCCCCCGCAGCCCTCGGCCTTATTCTATCGCGAGCCGTGACCGACTGGTCACATTGGCAGCTAGGGACTCCTGAGCCACAAATGCCCAGTGGATAGCCGTTCTGAGAAGCAACCCCAAGAATGTAGGGCACCAATACGCCGCTCAGTACCACACTCACACCGCGACCACTTCACCCATTGGGCACACCAATGCCCCCAGACTCACCGAAGCAAAACTGACGCCAGACCAGGATAAGAGGGCGTCACAAGGACAGACCAAACAGCGAGATGGGCAGCAGGCAAGAGGTAAGGGCGGAGATGAAAGAAGCTGCATGCCAGGGACGTGCGCCAGAATTAGCTGCATGGAGGGGTGGGGTGGGTCGAGAGGACGGATGTTTTAAGAGAACATTTTGTGAGACGTGCCTCAGCCCACGAGCCAACAGGCGCCTGACTTCCTGCTGGCGTAAAAGCTTTCGTATCTTCTTTATGGGGCCATCTGTTTGCCCCATAAAGAAGATAATAAAGCTTGTACTCCAGCAGGAAGTCAAGGAGCCCCATCTGAAAAGGATTGGGCTTAAAGAGAAAGAAATACGTCATGGCGACCTCTTCTCCAATGGCTGCCCACCGTTTAGGAGGCCAGCCAATGGAGAAGAGGGGCGGGGCTTAACCCTCACTAGAGAAACTCACTCTAAAACCGGGGACTCCAACCGGCCAATCGGTAGCTCGCGGAGACCCCGGGAGTAGCTTGTGTAGCCCTTCAGTAATATTTGGTGGAATTTTGGGCAATTAGCCTTTCCGGCTCCATTTGCCCGGCCTCACCCAAACCAGCCGCTCGGATTGGAGCTAAGCTGGGGTGGGGCGGGGGAAGAGGATGACGCTCCTCTCCTGGAGCTGCAGACTCCTCTTGTGAGAGTCTGACTCTTGTGACGTCATTGTGTACTGAAAACGCGCTGGCATTGGCTGTCTGCCATTGTGCGACGGGTGCCAGCGTGGAGCAGTAGGAGACGTGACTTCCACTGCCAGAAGCAGCCAGGAGACGTGCCTTCCAACGCCAGGAGATGTGCCTTCCACCGCAGGTAAGCTCAATGGTGGAATTAGGGATCCCATGGGAGGGATGACTGACAAGACGTCAGAGAGTGGAACAGAGGGCAGAAGGGCACAAAAAACGTAGCAAAAACGAGTGGAACAGAGGGCCGAAAGGCACAAAAAATGAGTGGAACAGAGGGCAGAAAGGCACAAAAAATGAGTGGAACAGAGGGCAGAAGGGCACAAAGAACAAGGGGAAAACGAGTGGAACAGAGGGCAGAAGGGCACAAAAAACAAAGCAAAACGAGTGGAACAGAGGGCAGAAAGGCACAAAAACGAGTGGAAAAGAGGGCAGAAGGCACAAAAAACGAGTGGAACAGAGGGCAGAAGGGCAGAAAAAACGAAGCACAAACGAGTGGAACAGAGGGCAGACAGGCAGAAAAAACGAGTAGAACAGAGGGCAGAAAGGCACAAAAAACAAGTGGAACAGAGGGCAGAAGGGCACAAAAAACAAGGGGAAAGAGAGTGGAACAGAGGGCAGAAGGACACAAAAAATGAGTGGAACAGAGGGCAGAAAGGCACAAAAAACAAGTGGAACAGAGGGCAGAAGGGCACAAAAAACAAAGAAAAAACGAGTGGAACAGGGGACAGAAGGGCACAAAAATCAAGGGGAAAACGAGTGGCACAGAGGGCAGAAAGGCACAAAAAACAAGGGAAAAACAAGTAGAAGAGAGGGCAGAAAGGCACAAAAAACGAGGGAAAAACAAGTGGAACAGAAGGCAAAAGGGGCACAAAAACAAGGGATAAATGAGTGGCACAGAGGGCAGACGGGCACAAAAAACGAATGGCACAGAGGCAAAATATAGAATACAGAAATATCGGGGCAGCTAAGAACAGAAGGCAGAACGGTCAGAGAGGCAGGGGGGCAGCGAGGGTAACAGAAGGGAAAACCGGGCAGAGACACGGGGCTGCGAGGGGTACAGAAGGAAAGACTGGGCAGAGAGAGCACGGGGACAGCGAGGGGAACAGAGGGAAGAAAAAGGGGCACGGACCACATACAGGCAGCGGGGGAAGACAGACAACAGCAGTCACAGACACAACGATAATACAGGCAATACAATAAAAGCAATAAAACGTTGAAAGGCACATGTGTATAGGTTACCGTTACTTGGCAGGCAGGTAAAAATAGATGAAGCCAGGATCAGCAGTAGGATTTTCATGCTGCTGTCTGATTGCTCACTTTCCACAAGCCCTTGGGTACCACTGTCTCTTACAACTCTGCAGTTATCTGTGTCCAGTAGTCACGGCCAAGCTCATGATGAGGCAAGTGGGGAGTAGAGGGGTATGTGGGCATGGGATTGAGGAGGCATGACGGTTAAGTCATGGTTCAGGGTCACTGGTATTATGTGGCACTGGGGGACCAAATTATGCAGCAAGTTTGACAAAATCATGCAGCAAAAAAGGCAAATTATATGGTGTATTGCAGCTAATTTTGTGATAGTACTACTTTATAATTTTGTAATTTGTACTCGTTAGCAGTGTCTCTGAAAAGGTATCTCTTCATCAAACAGCACTTGGTGGCACACTGAGCTACGCATAGATTTTCAGCTTAGGGGCACCTCCTAAAAGAGAAGCAATAAAGGTATTTCTCCTTGTTACACCTTACCTGGGGTGGCATAGCATTTTTTTATGCATTCCCAGGTCCACCATTAATAGTGAATGTGATATTTCAACATTTCGATGTGTGGTTGAAAGTCTTTTCCTTGGTTTAATGGTCTGCATTACAGCATTATTAAAGGTGTCCACGTGGTATTCTTGCCTTTTATGGATTGGATGTGGAATTCATTAACACTTTTACTCTTGCTACAGCCTCAACAACCAATGATGGGTGAAGAGCCAGGTCCCTCCAAAAAGGTGAAGACGTACAACGTCTGTCAAGAGTGGGAGAACACATTTTTATTTACACAAATCAAAGACAACCCTGTGTGTTTAATCTGTGGAGCAAAAGTTGCAGTGGGGAAAAAGGGCAATGTTGTGAGGCATTTTTCAAAAAAGCACCTGCATTTTGAGAGGAAGTTCCCTAAGGGAAGCAGCCTGAGGTCAAAAAAAGTATATGAACTGAAATCTGCATTGCAGACACAGCAATCTTTTTTTACAAAGCCAACAAAGAAACCACTGCAGCAACTGAAGCATCCTTCGTAGTTACTCATCACTTGATCAAGCACAAAGCAACATTTTCAGATGGAGTAATTGTGAAGGAAGCAATGCTTCTAATGGCCCACTCCTTATTCAAAGACTTTAAATATAGCCCTGAAATTATGTCTGGCATTTCAGATGTGCAGTTGGGGTCAAACACTATGGTAAGAAGGGTATCTGCATTATCGGTCAACATGATAGAGCAGTTGGAGCGGGATTTAAAGACATGTAAATATTTTTCTCTGCAATGTGATTAATCTGTTGATGCAAGCGATATTGCACAGTTGGCTATCTTTGTTACAATGGTTTTTGAAGATTTCACTTATAAAGAGGAATTTTTAACTCTGTTGCCTCTGAAAACCACAACCAGAGGATCTGACATCCACAATGAGGTAAAAAAACTTTTTGTGAAACAAAATGTCCCATTGAAAAAGTTAAAGGCGGAGGAGGAGCCAAGATGGCGATCGGGATGGCAGCGTAGGCTCCCGGCTCTGTGAACCTCCACATCCCGCACAGATATCCTGCACGAGATCCTGAGCCTGCGCTACATGCCTGTGTTGGTGGTTGAGAGCGGCAACCGATCGTGTGATCCTGATGTTTCTGGCGGCGGTACCGCCAGAGAAATGTTCATTTGAAGTTTGCGGCCTGTGCAACCCTGGAACCGGGACCTCGGGTGGACAACATGGCCGGGTACTAGTTCAATAACAGCGGCCATTGGTGACTGGGTGGAGTCGGACTACCGGAGCGGTGCGAATATCGGCCTGAATTTCGTTGTGGTCACTCCTACCACTGAGCGGAGCGGATCGAGTGAATGTCCGAGGTGGCAATTCCAAGATGCTTCTGTAATTGCCTGAGCCCTCGCCAGTGAGCTGCTCGGACGCTGCTTGTAACTCGTCCCGACTTTCGCGGGTTACTCCCGGATATTCGCTAGTACTGACCCAGGGTGAGGATGGCTGTTACCTGTGACCGCACACTGGGCACATATTTTGCCCGCCCCCGGAATCCTGTTTGCAGTAACATGGAACTTGATGCGCTTATGCCTGAGTCCCGGTCCCAATCTAAGGTGGAACTGACCTACGGCCATCTTGATAGGATGGAGTCTATTGTCCTGTATACTGGGTCTCAGCAAGATTGGGAGTGTGTGGCTAAGAGGAGCGTAGCGGAGCGGGCGCAAGGAGCTACTCTGGGGTATGGTGACCTTCTTGAAGCCCTCGGGCCCCTTCATTCCACCCTGGATCACGGCGCCCGAGTGTTGGGGAGAAAGCTTGATGATATTGCGTCAGTGTCGGCATAGTTGAGATCGGCCTGTCCCCAGGTACACAAGGATTTGCTTTACTCCACACAGGAGGAGAGTGTTGTGGCCGCCCCTGTGAATAGGGGAAAGCTGGAAATTTTGGACGATGTGGCAACGTGTGGTCGGCTGGCTGTAGGTTTGGACTGTTCCGGAGGTTTTAGACGTGAGCAGAAGATGGTGACTTTGTCCCACGCACAGCCTCCGGCGACCCAGGCAATATTCCAGCAACGGTCGGCTGCTCTGGCTGTTTCCTCCTTCCTAGACCTTGTGTGCTTGGTGTGGAACACATGTCCTGGGGCAGTACCGGGAAAGATGATCCTCCACGATGATGACTGTGTTGGTATTCAGCGACGTCCAAATTACATGTGTGTGTCGCTTTTTGGTCTTTTTTGGACGCTCCTCTTCCTCGTAACATCTGGCATGGCAATGGGTCGATGGGTATGCATTTGTGGATTCGCAAAGAGAGGCCAAGGATAAGGCTGATCCTTCAGAGGTTGTCATTTAATCGGCGGGCGGGCACGGGGGATGCGTGCTCTCACGGTTTGACTAATAGTGTAGTAGGTGAATAATGCTCCCCATTTCTCTCTGATATGATCGATTTTTTGTTGTTTACTGTTTACCTTGGGGAGGAATATATTGTGCGGGAGGGAGAAGCCGGGGGCATGTTTGAAGGCCCTCCTCCAGTTTATTAATAATCTCTCCAATTCCCCGTTAGGTGGGATTTCTTTTCTTTCTCCTTTTTCTCTGTTTCTTCTAAAATTCGGGTCTGGTTCTCTGGCGACAGGCACACTGCTGGGGGGGGGGCCGTAGTCATCTGCAGGGGTGCAGGGTGGGGGGTTGGGGGAGGGGATTTTTTAGTTTTTAATTTGTTTCTATGGCCTCTTTTTTCTTCTCTTATCCTTCTTTGTCTTTTCTTTTCTGGGGTCAGTACAGTGGGTTTCCTTAGGTGTCAATCACTGCTTTTACATCTGTGCCTCAATTTCCGTGGTGTTTTCTGGGTCTTAGGGCAGGGGACTACAGGCGCAAATTGACCGTGATATTCCTCCACATCCTGAACCTCCTGTTTCAGCGCCATTGACTTGATTGATTGCTGTTTATTGTTGACACGTTTATTATTCTGCCTGTTATTTTTCGCTGCTGGGAAATTGTTTGGCACCTGATCCTTTCATCCTCTATTATAAAATGAAAACCTCTTATATCCTGTTTTCCTAACTGTGCTGTTCAGTGGCCAAGAGTATACTAGCATGGAGAATCTGCTCCCCGAGGTGCTGCATGTGATTCAAATTTGCTTTCTATTAATCTAACTGCTTAGCGGCCGGCCCCAGGGGTTGTAGGCCCATACTTGTCTTTGGTTGAAATGTCAATAAAGGTTTTCAAAAAAAAAAAGAAAAGAAAAAGTTAGAGGCGATAACAACTGATGGTGCACCCGCAATGATAGGGCGTCATTCTGGCTTCATTGCCAATTGTAAAGCAGATCCAGATTTCCCTCCATTATTAAACTACCATTGCATTATATATCAACAGGCAATATGTGCCAAGGTAATGGGGTTTGATCATGTGAATACTCCGGTTGTTAAAATTATTAATTCAATTCGTGCAAAGGCCAAGCAGCACGGACCCTTCAAATTGTTCCTTGAAGAACTATCAGCTGAGTACGGTGACCTTTTACTGCATACTCAGATCCGATGGCTTTGCAGGGAAAGAATACTGCGAAGATTCCTTTCCCTATTGCCAGAAGTCAAAGCTTTCATGGAGTCTAGAAATGAAGATACCACACCGTTGTCAAACACTGAATGGTTGCTCGATTGAGCTTTTTTGACAGATGTCACAGAGAAATTAAATGTATTAAACTACGAGTTGCAAGGCAAAAACAAGACAATAGCCAACATGATTAGTTCTGTGAAAACATTCAAAACAAAACTTAACCTTTTCATACAGCATGTACAGAAAAGAAAGATGCAGCACTTTCCCTCTGTGCTCCAAATCCTGTCAGAAAACAAAACTGAGGTTGAGATCCTTGACATACAAAAATAAAGTAACCTCCTCATGAGGCTTAATCAACAGTTCAGTGACAGGTTTAGTGATTTTGAGCAACTGGAGCCCTGTGTGATGTTCACTTCAAACCCCTTCATGAAAGTGGATGTTAGTGACCTTTCAGAGAAAACTAGTGTGCTTCTGAACCTTGACTCTGACACCATGGAAATGGTTATTGTCTCACTTCAAAATGACATTGAATTGAAATCATGGCAATCTGACATTAATTTCTGGAGTCTTGTAGATGCAGAAAAGTTTAAGAACATCCACGCAGCTGCATTGAAACTTTTTTCCCTGTTTGGCTCTACCTATCTTTGTGAATCTGCATTTTCCGACATAAAATCTAAGTTTCGCACACGTCTGACTGACGAACATTTAAATGACTCCATAAGAGTTGCCCTCTCAAGCTACACCCCAGATTATAAGGCATTACTAGACACCATGCAGTGTCAAGTCTCTCGCTGAAATTATTTGTATGCAGTCGTGATCAATACTTGTTCAGTCACAGTTCCTGGTGAAATCACAATTCTGTTTCATTATTAAAACCAAGATTAAAGTCGCTGCAGAGAAGAATCTTCAGCCCTCTGCAAAGCTTTTTGATGATTTGAACAAGAACAATGCAATGCGTACTGCAGGCCTGCATTACAAACACAATAAAACGTAGCTGGAGAAAAGAATCTTGAGCACCTTTCCAAATGATTATTTGCAGCATAAGAACAAATCAGTTCCACATTGAAGGTAAGATCACTTTCCATGTATGTTTGTTAATTGAGCTGCATTACAATGATTATTTCAATGACAACTATTACTGAAAGGTCTTAATTTTTGACCTATTAATTGAAATGTCTTGAAGAGTCACAAATCCAAAGTCATTCCTTTTGGTGTTCTAGGGAACTCTTAAGTCAGGCCTGTCTTGGGTATTTTGTTCAAACCACAGTTTGGACTCTGATGAAGTTAGGCTTAAAGTCAATGAAACTGGGCGTGGGGGGTCTCTCGGAAAAATGCACGAGTTGCTTCGGGTTCAGTAGCTCACGACGATTTTCACAGGCCAGAAGTAGCTCTGACTACACACAAGGTTGGAGACCCCTGCTCTAAAACATAAAATCTCACAAGCTTGACTGCGCATGTGCACAGTATGCCATGCGAGACCTAAAAAACACCCCTACTGAAGAAATCTAGGGAGGGCTGACTCTAACCAGAGGGCTTCTTGTGCTCACAAAACTGCAGGGGTAAATCCCGGGTAGAGAAAGGGCAGTGGACGTTTCAAAGAGCAGTTGGGATTGAAAATGTTAAAACTCTCGCAAACATGCCACTGGTCATGCCCTAACTTGCCTCCATCCCTTTCCAACCCTGGAAAAGTTGTAATTTTCTTCCTGTCAGGGGTAGGAGTAAATCCCTTTAAAAAGTGGGGAGAAGGAGTTTCTCCCAGGATACAAATATTTTCTCCACTGAGAAGAGAATGAAGAAAAAAAACAAGTGTCACTGCACAAAGAGGTTGGCGCTTGACAGTCCACAGTTTCTGCCTTTATAAGCCTAGAAGTTAAATCCCTATCCCTCCCACCTATCCCCAACACCCAAAAATAGATTTCTCAAAAACACCCTCCAAAGATTGCGCACAGAAGGCTGTGACTGGACACAATTCCAAGCGTATTTTTTTTCTCAATACCCCAAAAATGTCAAGCTACGCTCATATGGGCTATTGTTTGTTCTTTTATGTTTATTTGTGCAACTCAGGCCCCTATAGTTCAATTTGGAGCATTTTTTCCTTCCCTGAATAGAAGTGACTGCAGTCTATAAATCAAAAATTCCCTAGTCATTGTTTCACAAACTTTTGACTCAACCCTATTTTACTAGCTTGGAAATGTTGCAACTCTGCAAAAAATATTACCAATACAAAAGGTAATAATGATTTATGTAGCCTCGGTTTTATGGGTTTTATTTTGACATTTACAAACTAATGTATGCTTATTTGCATTTGTGGGCAGGAGAGCTATAAATGTACATACATATTTAAAAATTCACTGATTCTTGCACTTGTGTGTCAATAGGGTTTTGGGGCCCTAAGCAGATTTATACAATTAAACAATGAACTATCTTCAAAACATCAGCTTTGTACTCATGGCACCTGTTCAGCTATTTACAATTCATTAGAATTTATATTCACATTTTAAACTACTTATGCTGTCAATATGGACAGCATTTGGGATGGCAAGATATTTAAAAGGGCATCAGAGTTCTGTGTTTTCCACTTTATAATATACAGGCATTTAAGCTAAGCGTTTTCCATCCATATTTATATGTAAAATCCTGTAAAAAAAGGAAACCCGGGAGACTTATTTATAATGTGTTCACTTTGATCAACAAGGCACCCGATTCTAGTTTTTTGCCGACCACAGAGGTTGACAAAACCCAATCTGCTGATCCATACTACCTGATCATGACTGGTACCTGTAGCACAAAATTTGTACATAAGACACACAGCTAGAGTTGAACATTGTTGCTTTCTGTACAGCCCAATCTAAAGGTGGAGCAGTGTTAAAGGGCTAAAAACAATTTAGGGACCTCTGGATTGAAGAGGAATTAATTCATCAATTTAAAACGTGCCACAGGGCATGTTTGCCACATATCACCTCAAGCCCCGCCCCCTACCTTCACCACTGTGCAAACACGCTCGTAGCGCGTTCTAAATTGGAGGATTAAGTCTCCTTACATACTGGGGGTCCATGGGGGCCAACTAGCCCACTAGGAACCTCCAGTATGCGCCAGGGGGCTGCGTTGCAGAGAGGTGCAAAAAGGGACGTGGCCTCTTTACACGTCTCTGCAAGGCAGCCTGCTGGCAAGTTTGCAGAGGGGAAACTAATTCCCCTTGCATACTGGGGGTCCCTGGGGGCCAACTAGCCCACCAGGAACCTCCAGTATGCGCCAGGGGGCTGCGTGGAAGCCGTAACATGTAGTAGGTGTTAATAAACACCCTTGGACTCTGCTGATTTGTGTGGTGTTTTCGGGACTCTGAGAGCGTGGTACAATACAACACATTTGAACCGTTGGATTTATATATATATATATATATATATATATATATATATATATATATATATATATATATATATATATACGGCTCCTTTGTCCACCAAAGACGCCTGCAGCACTCTTCTGGACGGGTGCAGTAAAAATGGTGGTGGGTCCATTTAAAATACTAAAGCTCGCGTGTTAAGAAAAACACACTGCACTCCTGGGGTAATGTTCAAGATTTATTACGAGGACGCGTTTCGGCGTGTCTGCCTTCTTCCAGCTCGTGTTTTCAAAGAGCAGTCAACACGCAGTGGGGGCACTTTTGAATGCAGAGATAGATTCTATTGATCTACAAACGCTTGGCACCACCAGTGAGGCATTCTGGGCAATGGAGTCGACATCGTCGTCAATCATACAGATTGGAGGGATCACGGAAATATGCCGTCCCCTGCTCCGTGAACTGTGATGCCGCTTGGTAGGACGAAGGATGTTCAGTGGTCATACTGATGGAGTGAAAGGTACTTTTGCATTGCCTCGCAGCAAAGGGATTATCAGGACAGGTTCCCTCACTCGTGAAATATGCCTAATCAGTGGCATGATTAAATGTGTCATCGTGACTTGCAACAGCATGAAACCAAAATGCCCGAGTTTGTGTGGAACTTTAAAAGAACTGACCAATCTCCACCCTTTGCTGCATCAGTGTCCAATGAGAATCTATCTCTGCATTCAAAAGTGCCCCCACTGCGTGTTGACTGCTCTTTGAAAACACGAGCTGGAAGAAGGCAGACACGCCGAAACGCATCCTCGTAATAAATCTTGAACATTACCCCAGGAGTGCAGTGTGTTTTTCTTAACACGCGAGCTTTAGTATTTTAAATGGACCCACCACCATTTTTACTGCACCCGTCCAGAAGAGTGCTGCAGGCGTCTTTGGTGGACAAAGGAGCCGTGTATTGATCTACAAACGCTTGGCACCACCAGTGAGGCATTCTGGGCAATGGAGTCGACATCGTCGTCAATCATACAGATTGGAGGGATCACGGAAATATGCCGTCCCCTGCTCCGTGAACTGTGATGCCGCTTGGTAGGACGAAGGATGTTCAGCGGTCACACTGATGGAGTGAAAGGTACTTTTGCATTGCCTCGCAGCAAAGGGATTATCAGGACAGGTTCCCTCACTCGTGAAATATGCCTAATCAGTGGCATGATTAAATGTGTCATCGTGACTTGCAACAGCATGAAACCAAAATGCCCGAGTTTGTGTGGAACTTTAAAAGAACTGACCAATCTCCACCGTTTGCTGCATCAGTGTCCATTGAGAATCTATCTCTGCATTCAAAAGTGCCCCACTGTGTGTTGACTGCTCTTTGAAAACACGAGCTGGAAGAAGGCAGACACGCCGAAACGCGTCCTCGTAATAAATCTTGAACATTACCCCAGGAGTGCAGTGTGTTTTTCTTAACACGCGAGCTTTAGTATTTTAAATGGACCCACCACCATTTTTACTGCACCCGTCCAGAAGAGTGCTGCAGGCGTCTTTGGTGGACAAAGGAGCCGTGTATTGATCTACAAACGCTTGGCACCACCAGTGAGGCATTCTGGGCAATGGAGTCGACATCGTCGTCAATCATACAGATTGGAGGGATCACGGAAATATGCCGTCCCCTGCTCCGTGAACTGTGATGCCGCTTGGTAGGACGAAGGATGTTCAGCGGTCACACTGATGGAGTGAAAGGTACTTTTGCATTGCCTCGCAGCAAAGGGATTATCAGGACAGGTTCCCTCACTCGTGAAATATGCCTAATCAGTGGCATGATTAAATGTGTCATCGTGACTTGCAACGGCATGAAACCAAAATCCCCGAGTTTGTGTGGAACTTTAAAAGAACTGACCAATCTCCACCCTTTGCTGCATCAGTGTCCAATGAGAATCTATCTCTGCATTCAAAAGTGCCCCCACTGCGTGTTGACTGCTCTTTGAAAACACAAGCTGGAAGAAGGCAGACACGCCGAAACGCGTCCTCGTAATAAATCTTGAACATTACCCCAGGAGTGCAGTGTGTTTTTCTTAACACGCGAGCTTTAGTATTTTAAATGGACCCACCACCATTTTTACTGCACCAGTCCAGAAGAGTGCTGCAGGCCTCTTTGGTGGACAAAAGAGCCGTGTATTGATCTACAAACGCTTGGCACCACCAGTGAGGCATTCTGGGCAATGGAGTCGACATCGTCGTCAATCATACAGATTGGAGGGATCACGGAAATATGCCGTCCCCTGCTCCGTGAACTGTGATGCCGCTTGGTAGGACGAAGGATGTTCAGCGGTCACACTGATGGAGTGAAAGGTACTTTTGCATTGCCTCGCAGCAAAGGGATTATCAGGACAGGTTCCCTCACTCGTGAAATATGCCTAATCAGTGGCATGATTAAATGTGTCATCGTGACTTGCAACAGCATGAAACCAAAATGCCCGAGTTTGTGTGGAACTTTAAAAGAACTGACCAATCTCCACCCTTTGCTGCATCAGTGTCCAATGAGAATCTATCTCTGCATTCAAAAGTGCCCCCACTGCGTGTTGACTGCTCTTTGAAAACACGAGCTGGAAGAAGGCAGACACGCCGAAACGCGTCCTTGTAATAAATCTTGAACATTACCCCAGGAGTGCAGTGTGTTTTTCTTAACACGCGAGCTTTAATATATATATATATATATTATCTACTGGCGGTCGCCAGTAGGTATATACAGTTAGGACCTTGTTACCATAGGAAATTCCGAACATTCTATTGGGAATAACTTTGGCGCCGATTGAGGGACCTGCCTGTAATTTTCCTTAAATTTGCCTCGCAGCGCTTCGCTCCTTCCCTGAAAGTTTCGAGGGGATTTGTCAAGCGGGGGCCGAGAAAAAAGGGGGGTCCCAAAATGTGTTTTCCCCATGGTAATTTTCATAGGGACATTCTGACAAGGCTACAGCTCGAACGGCTGAACGGAATTTTACCAGATTTGGCAAAATGGTAGGGACTGGTATGCAGCAGTGCCTTTTGTATGTTTGGTGTAAATCCCTCCAGTAGTTTTTGAGAAAATTGAATGTGAGCAAATTATATATCTATATGGGCTCAACATTCTATTGGGAAGTACTTTGGCGCCGATTGAGGAATCTGGGTGTAATTACCCAGAATTTTGTCCAGTTCCGCTCCGCTCCTTCCCTGAAAGTTTTGGGGGGATTCGTCAAGCGGGGGCCGAAAGGGGGGTCCCAAAACGTGTTTTACCCATGTTAATTTTCATAGGGACCTTTAGACACGGCTACAGCCCGAACGGCTGAATGGAATTACACCAATCTTGGCAAAATGGTAAGGCCTGGTATGCACATGTGCCTTCGCTATGTTTGGTGAAAATACCTCCAGTAGTTATTGAAAAAATTGAATTTGAAATTTTTCAAATGGCATTTTCTATGGGACCTTTAGACACGGCTACAGCCCGAACGGCCGAACGGAATTACATCAAACTTGGCAAAATGGTAGGGACAGGTATGCAGTAGTGCCTTTTCTAAATTTGGTGAAAATCCCTCCAGTAGTTGTTGAGAAAATTGAATTTGAGCAAATTATATATCTATATGCACTCACCGTACGTGCACCGTACGCGTACGGTACGCGTATCGTACGTGTACGTGCGCGTACCCGTTTCTGATTGGCTGGCAGTCGACTGTCAACATTCCAAACTGTCCAAACCAGGAAGTGTTGGCCACCATCTTGTTTTTCAGGAGAACTGAGGCACAAGAGAGCCCAAAACAAGAGTGGAAAACACGAAAAGGGGGCAGGTTAGAGACCCCCCAACCCTCTAGCCCTTATCAGGGGGTCCCAGAAGGACCCCCAAGGGCAAAAGAAAAAAAAAAATTCAAAAAAATCGAGGGGTATGCACACCGTATACGTACGGTACGCGTACCTTGAATGTACCCCGCGATTTAAAAAAAATATATATTTTTTTTTGGCACTTGGTGGTCCTTCTGGGACCCCCTGAGAAGGACTAGGGGGTCAGGGGGTCTCTACCCTGCCCCCTTTTCGCGTTTTCCACTCTTGTTTTGTGCTCTCTTGTTCCTCACTTCTCCTGAGAAACAAGATGGCTGCTCAGGTGGTCCCAGAAGGATAATAACATATATAAACGTTATCCGCTAATAGAATTAGCATTTACAAAACCTTTGAAATTTATTGAAATAAAATATAGGTTTCACTGACCATGTCATGAGTGATGTAATATGTGACGTCATCAGCAGTGCATTGTAGGCGCGCAAGTTATAGTGAGTCCAACTAACTATAACGTGGGAATTTCAATGGTTTTATGTCAGTAAAATTTACAGCTAACTATAACTGGTGTCAAACCTATGTTTTTTTCAGTGAATTTAATAGGTTTTTTAAATGATAATTCCTAACTATAACTGGTGTGAAACCTATGGTTTTTTCAGTGAATTTCATAGGTTTTTTAAATGCTAATTCCTAACTATAACTGGTGTGAAACCTATAGTTTTTTAGTGAATTTCATAGGTTTTTTAAATGCTAATTCCTAACTATATATAGGGCCTCAAACCTATGTTTTTTTCAGTGAATTTCAAAGGTTTTTTAATAGCAAATTTCTATAGCTATGAAATGTAATATTTTTTATATTGAATCCTATATTGTATATTTATGTAATACTATCTTTTTATGTATATTGTTCATGGTTTTTTATTTTATTTTTGCCCTGGAGCGCTGAAGGACTGGGTTCTTTTGGACCCAGCGGTGCCAGGGCACAACACCTGAAACCTTCGTGGGTAACCTGCTCCGGCGTACAAGTCACAGAGACACGGGACACTTCCTTCGGCGTCAAAGAGTCAAGGTTTATTTACTGCAGGGAACACAGAAGTCACAGGAAGTACATCGAGTGTAGTTCGGGGAGACTGCTTCAAATTGTATTTGTGGATCGCTCCTTTTATACAGTTTTTACCCATAGGATAACATGATACACAATAGTTTACAACCTGGTTCCCACAAGTCGCTCTCAGAGGGGTCGCTTTGGTCACTTTGAAACACACAAGGTCCGGAACATAAGTGCGGAAACATTTGGCGGTTCCCAACTGTAAAAACCCATCTTCCCACCATTAGCAAATTCCAATCAGCAGTAAAGTAGATCGAAATAGGAACGAAGACAGGTGCAGAGGAAGACGGAGACAGTGGGGAGGTCGGAAAGGGTGTAAAAGGGGAGTGTCGAGAAGCACGAGATACAGGCATCAAAGGGACGTGCCTAATGAGATGCACGGCTGAGACAATAAGTCCGTGCGGCAAGATGAGCCTCGAGCGGCGCCATCTGCCTTACAGTAGCATCCCCCTCGTCATAAAGGCACTTTCAAAGGACATGTGTCTTCCGCAGATATCTTGGGAATCCCAGGGTCGCGAAGCGGACAGCGTCCGTTCGCTGGCTACTTGAGGGCAAGAGACAAAATGGATGCCGTATCTAAGATGGAACCCGTGGGTACAGATGACAAACCCACGTAACAAACGAACGGTTTAAGTTAGCACAGCGAAACTGCGCACACTTACTAAACTCGCCATTTGCGGTTCATAGATACTAGACTCGACCATATTCGTGCGAGTCGAAAACACCACTTACAATTGTCACGGAACCTCAGACGCTCCTTTTGCCCTCATGTAGGCAAGCACTAGTCGGAATCATATTCGATATTCATCAGACCATCAAGATGTCGTTGTAGCATAGCTCTGTCCGATCGAGTCCCCTTGGTAACAGATGGTTGTCTCATACACGTTGTAGCACAGAGGCCACATAAGGCAGGACCACACTGCACACAAAGGCAACAGGTGAACAGGAACACTACCACAACCCCGATGATCGTCAGAATCTTCCAACCCCAAGTCGACACCAAGCCCCAAAACCAACCAAGTAGCGTCCAATCCCCTACATCCACGTGTATGGATTCGGAGATCTTGTGCAACTTCGAGATGGCTTGATAGACAGTAGGAGCATTATCTGGGATGAAAATGCAACAGCTCGAATGGATCACTTTACATACCCCACCGCGATCTGCCAAGACAACATCTAAAACCATACGGTTTTGTAATGTCATAAGTCTCTCCGCCTGAAGTTCTGTGGTGATATTACCAAGGGCACTGGCAGTAATATTAGCTGTCGATTCTACCACTCGAGTCAAATGTCTCAGGTTCCTACTATTAACCATAGGTCCCCAAAACGGGAGGAAACCCTTGAAAAAGTCTCCTGCCTCTTGACCGGCAGTATCCTCTTCGCTAATTACGCCTCGTACAACTCTAGTCTTATGATAATCGGCATCTACAGTAAACGTCGGAGGCAACAGATTTGCAACGAAACATGAGCCCATGAAGTCTGCGGGCAACCATGTGTATGCACGATCATGACAGATAAAGTATGTACCCTTGGCAGCCAGAAACACAGGGGACGGGGACATTGGCAGAACGTAACTTTCAGTGCAAGCACTTGCTCCAAGTGAGGCTTGCGAGCCACGACCCACAAGACAAAGATTACCAGTGTGGGGTACGACCCATATTGGAAGCGAGCTTTTAAGCTGCTTTTCATTACTGAACATACTATATTCCCCTCTACTTAGGACCCTATAGGCTTGTACCTCTTCTTTAGGGATAAGAAAAGGATCATGGATCTCATCTTCCATATCCTCTATAGCCATCGATAGCACCCACTGATACGAGGTAGGACCAGCGTTGGGGGAACGTTGTTCTGGAGTGGGGTGGAAACCCAGTGCGCTTCGAAGCATTGTTTGGAATGCTCGAGCTGACCCTTGGGAACTATACGGTAACACCAGATATGGAATTCCCTTACCCGTAGTATGTGGCATCAACCCACACACCCAACAATTAGTAGTGTTAACCACTAACTGATGCTGATGGAGGAGCTGGATAAAGGAATTATTGCGGAATTCTACACGTCTAGCCTGTTCGTGTTCCGGTAACATGTGAAAAGAATGGGGAGAAGCAGTAGAAGTAAGGTTAGGGTAAGGAGTAGGAGTAGGAGGAGCAAGGAAAACGTAAGACATAGTGTAATACACCCCACCCGCCAAAAATGCAGAAGCAGTTAAAAACAAAACAAACAATTGGGATACAAAACATTTCGTACGACTAAGTTTCTGCAGCTTGACTCTATACGCCTGAGCTCCTTCCAAATCATTCAGCTTCGAAAATGCCATTTCCCTACGACCGTCCGCAACGTTTCTTGACGCACTTCGTTCTGTGCAGCAATAGTCAATCCCCAGGAGTTCCTAGGAACCGACGGTCTTTAACCTAGCGTCAAGACCTACTGTCCAGAAGGAAGTACGCGCGCGGCCCTACGGCCCTCAATACACAATATGTATTTATTTAGCACAATATTTCTCAGCTGTGGAAGGAAAAAGATACAAGGAAGAAGCTTGATATATATATACAAAAACTTTCAATGATATGAATGTTCAAAATTGATCATGGGAAACGAGGATATTGCAGTTATCAATCTCAGCAAAGCAAGCAAATTTATTTGTCCTTAGTGTGAGATCGCAAAGAATATCGATGTTTCCCTGGACGTGTCTGCTCGTCGAACAAAGGATCTGTTGAAGAGACAGCGTCCTGCTGATCAGTTCGTTGATTTGGTCTTGAGTCTTTTGCTGACAAGTATTCAACAGTGGCTTTCTGCTGCGCTGAGGGTTCTCCAACAAGCTGTGCGTCGTTAAAAGGTACAAACGCCGGCAATGTTTCTGTTTCTGCTGACGCGATGCCTTTCCTTATCCACGGGTCTGCCGGCAAAGGAATAGGGACTCGCTTACAATGGGTAGCATGTACCCAATTCTTCCGCCCCTCAAGACGAACGGCAGTCCTCGTGGCCAGGAGCACCTGGTAAGGTCCGGTAAAGCGGGGGTCCAGATTGTTTTTGCGTGAAAAATTTCGGGCAACCACCCAATCCCCGGGCTGGAGCTGGTGGCCTGGACCCTCCGTCTGCGTCGGCAAGGCGTCGTAAACCTGTTGATGAATTAACCTCAGTTTAGCAGTCAAGTCATGTAAGTAATCAATCAACATCGGAAACTCAAGATCAGAGAATACACCTGGCCTAGGAACCCCCCACACATTCGCAGGACGGCCGAACACTATTTCATAGGGACTAAGCCCTATTCGGGAGTGTACAGTCGCCCTAGTTGACAGTAATGCTAGGGGCAAAGCATCAGGCCACGAAAGTCCAGTCGTAGCTTGAATCTTCGCTAATTTTAGTTTAAGGGTGCCATTGTACCCTTCAACCAATCCAGCTGACTGAGGATGATTGGCGCTATGGAATTTCTGATTAATTCCAAGGCCCTTACACACACTCTTCATTACACTACCAACAAACTCACTTCCGTTATCTGACCACACGACTCTAGGCATTCCGTACCGAGGAAAGTATTCCTTCAGTAGGATTTTCGCAGTAGACAAAGTAGTATTATCCTTGAGGGGATAGGCCTCGATCCATCGGGAGAATGCGCAAACCACAACCAAAACGTATTTCAGGTTATTGCATCGCTCCATATGGACGAAGTCCAATTGGATCACCTCAAAGGGATACGAAGGAGGAGCAAAACTGCCAGGAGGAGTTGGGGTTCCTTTGCCAGGATTGTACATTATACACACCATACAATTCTTCACCAAACGTTCAGCACACTTAGTAATTCCATCATTCTTCCACACATCAGCCAGCAACTTGCAAATACCTTTCGCGCTAATATGTGCTAACCCATGTGCCATTTGCACAACGGCCAGTACATACGCATCAGGCAACATCCATCTTTTCTGATCCGACAAATCAATCCAGCAACCATTCACATCCAACCTTCCCGTACTTTCTTTCCATTTCATTTTTTCAGTGTCGGTGGCCTCATTCTGAATTGCTTTCACACTCTCTATGGTATTTTCACACATACTCGATTCTGTAGGCCACCTAACCGAACTCGTCACATACATTCGAGTGCTAAGGTTCCGGGCAGTCTCCTTAGCAATCTCGTCTGCAAACGCATTACCACGACCAACATCATCCGTCACTTTACGATGCGCACTACACTTAACAATTGCAACCTGTGCAGGCAAAGTTAATGCATCCAAAAGATCGTTCACAAGCTGGCCATGCTGTATTTTCGTGCCATGCGACGTCAGGAAACCACGTTCTCGCCACAACCGGCCAAAACTATGCGCTACACCGAAAGCATACTGACTATCGGTGTACACATTCACACGTTTACCTTTTGCTAATACACATGCTCTAGTGAGAGCAATCAGCTCTGCAGCTTGGGCAGAATTCTGATTCAATCTCGCAGTCTCAACAACAGTATTCAATGTCACCACAGCATAAGCAGTAGTCACATCACCATTCGGCAACTTAAAACATGACCCATCCACATACAGGGTGCCATCCGGGTCTTCCAATGGGGTGTTTTTAAGGTCCACACGACCTTTTGTTTCCTCCTCTGTCCGCAAGTAACAGTCATGTTCTGCTACTTCATCTGACTCTGCACTAATTGGTAACAAAGTTGCCGGATTGAGGACATTACAACGTTTTATCTGAATGTGGCTTGCCAAAAGCGTCAATTCGTACCCAGACAACCTCGCACTCGTCAAGTGCTGAGTTTTCGTACGATTCAAAAGAGTATCGACTGCATGCGGAACCATCACCGTAAGCATATTATCCATGACCAATCCTGCTGATTGTCGGATGGAGACCGCAGCTGCCGCAGTTGCTCTCAAACAACTCGGTAATGCTCTAGCTACTGGGTCTAAGGTCGACATTACGCGGCTGCGATCGATTCGATTGCGACTGTGATCTATTCTGTTGAGGCGCATTCTGATTAGAACGCGGCGGATATACTTGTTGTAACAACACTTTAGTTTTTAGTTCTTTCGTCTTTTTATCAGCACGGTCATTTTCCTCTTTTTCTCTATTTTCGTAATATTGTGCCGTAGCCAATATCTGAGCTGAGGTAGAAACAGCCCACGCACTTTCTGAATTTTTCAATTTATGGCTCAAGTCGGGCAATAAGTTCGACACGAATTTATCTACAAACAACCTCTGTCCACCCTCAGTACCCATATCCTGTCCACTATGATCAACGAATGTTTCCTCGAACCTCGTAAAGAAGTCTGAAACACTCTCATCTTTCTTCTGCTTACAGGCTGACAACTTGTCCCAATTTACCCTCATAGCTGGCATAAGCGTTTTCATTAATGTAATGATTCGCTGGGGAAGAAGTTCAATCAACTGATCGGGTTTAGTAGCAGCCACTTGTCCCGCGTCTGCCGCTGTAATGGCAGCCCAATCACCACCTAATTCATTCGCGTGATCTTGGTGACGAATCTTGGCCCATACCGGTTGCGGTACGACATTGCCAAACAACATGTCGATATCGGCCAGATTCATTATCGTAGCGTCTACGAGCTGCGACAATTCCTTGTAATATCCAGCAGGATTTTTGCGAGGATCAGGCAAAGTTTGTTTCACCTGAAGCACTTCCGATCGTTTCCAAGGGAGGTGTATCCACACTCTCTGGAAATGTGCCGCCACTGGAGCATTAACATTAGTATTATCAGCGGGTATCCAAACTGGCGGAACTTCACGCATAGGATATTGGCCAGACCCATCTCCTTTCTCAATGTCCTCAACGAACAATGCATGAGGAATAGGAGCGGGACGAAGAGATAGCAACCGCTCAATAGCACGTCGGACATTAGTGTCGACTATCAGTCCACTTGCGAACTGAAGCCGAAGTTCAGACAGGGCGGACAGCACCTCGT
Organism: Lissotriton vulgaris; assembly: GCF_964263255.1. Taxonomy (NCBI): domain Eukaryota; kingdom Metazoa; phylum Chordata; class Amphibia; order Caudata; family Salamandridae; genus Lissotriton; species Lissotriton vulgaris. Next base: position 219,531,227 of record NC_141696.1, on the reverse strand, counting down.
CAGGCGCAAAGGCCACTATCTGATCATGTAAGAACTTGCACATTTCATCAAACACATATCTCTGAGTTGGTATGTTGAATTGATCAAACGTTTCGAGGACAACACGTGGTGGATTTCTAACAGGGTTTATCATCCAACCCATCGCCATATTGTATAGCGCAACACGTTCTCTATTACCAGGCAGCTGGCTACGTCTCTGAGGACCATCAGAACCAGCAGAGCCAAAAACAGGTCCGAGCGACTGGAAGAAGTTTGTCGCTAGGGGAGAATCACGATTACGAGTAGAGGGAGAAGAGTAAGACACAGGACCAACAAGAGAAGGAGTAGAAACATTAGCAGCAACAGGGGTTAACAACACAGGAGCAGTAGCGGGAGCAGTAGCGGGAACAGGAGTATGTGGAAGCGGAGGAGCAGTAGGAATAGAACCAGGCAAAGGAGCAGGAACAGTCGGAAGAGCGGGTGCAGGTTGAGGAACTGGTGGAGGAATAACAGGTGGAAGAACAGGTACGGCAGGGACCACAGGAGCTGCGGTACCCTGTATGTACGGAGGTGGCGACTTCATAAGATAAGACATTAAAGAATCCTCAACTGCCTCTTCCTTCTTATCCGACTCCGTAGGCAAAGCAGGATAGCATTTGTCTATGGACATACGCTGTAATCTCTCAAACACTTCCTTATCCTTATCCTCCTTATCACGCTGAAACTGCTCAGCTTTCTTCACTATAGTAGCAACAGTATCTCGCTCACTACGTTTATTCTGTCTGATCTCTTTCTGTCGGGCTTCTTTGCGCCAGAACCGAAAGGCATCAAACATGGCCGGCCTAGACTTGCGTTCGAACAACTTTATTTCCAAATTATCTAAGATCGACGCTTCGAAGCTACCGTGAGGTGGCCAACGAAGATCGCCGTCTTTCTTTGTATATTTTATCCAATAATCGTTAAAAGCAATCGGGCCTAGCCCATGTTTGCTATATAAATCATAAGTAGGAGTTCCAACCGGAGGTATCGGACACGAGTCCTCCAGCAGGGAATCCGCACCACAAGGTCTAAAGCAACTGAACAAAGTACTGCGACCAGGCATCTTGCACACTAGCCGAGTTTCACAAACTTCAAGGGTTACGGGATTTCGGGATTTACCAAGTCCCAGCAAAGAACAAAACCCTCGGTCTTTGGCGGCTGCAGTCGTCAAACAAATACAACAACAACAAAGTACGCTAGCAAAGTGTCACCGACAAAAACACTCACACAGCGTGTACAACAAAGACACCCGCTAAAGTGTCTACAACAAAAACACTCGCTAAAGTGTTTACAACAAAGACACTCGCTAAAGTGTCTACAACCAAGAACTCTGGGAGCGACCCACAAATACTTAACTCAAAGATCAATGGCGTCCTCAGGAAGGCCCGTCAATCGTCTCGCTATACCAAGGTCTACGCCAGGCGCCAAAACAGGTCTACAGTCAGGGCAGCAGTCCGTCGCAGCCGTTAGGAGGCGGGAATCTTCGCGGGAAAAGTCTTCGGGCCACTTATTTCGACAACAGGATCGATGAAGCGGGGTGCACCTTCCCTCGGAGATTTCACACGAAGTTCCTCACGATCGTCGGGCTTGGACCGGTACCACTGATGAAGCCCCACGTTGGGCGCCAACTGAAGGACTGGGTTCTTTTGGACCCAGCGGTGCCAGGGCACAACACCTGAAACCTTCGTGGGTAACCTGCTCCGGCGTACAAGTCACAGAGACACGGGACACTTCCTTCGGCGTCAAAGAGTCAAGGTTTATTTACTGCAGGGAACACAGAAGTCACAGGAAGTACATCGAGTGTAGTTCGGGGAGACTGCTTCAAATTGTATTTGTGGATCGCTCCTTTTATACAGTTTTTACCCATAGGATAACATGATACACAATAGTTTACAACCTGGTTCCCACAAGTCGCTCTCAGAGGGGTCGCTTTGGTCACTTTGAAACACACAAGGTCCGGAACATAAGTGCGGAAACATTTGGCGGTTCCCAACTGTAAAAACCCATCTTCCCACCATTAGCAAATTCCAATCAGCAGTAAAGTAGATCGAAATAGGAACGAAGACAGGTGCAGAGGAAGACGGAGACAGTGGGGAGGTCGGAAAGGGTGTAAAAGGGGAGTGTCGAGAAGCACGAGATACAGGCATCAAAGGGACGTGCCTAATGAGATGCACGGCTGAGACAATAAGTCCGTGCGGCAAGATGAGCCTCGAGCGGCGCCATCTGCCTTACAGTAGCATCCCCCTCGTCATAAAGGCACTTTCAAAGGACATGTGTCTTCCGCAGATATCTTGGGAATCCCAGGGTCGCGAAGCGGACAGCGTCCGTTCGCTGGCTACTTGAGGGCAAGAGACAAAATGGATGCCGTATCTAAGATGGAACCCGTGGGTACAGATGACAAACCCACGTAACAAACGAACGGTTTAAGTTAGCACAGCGAAACTGCGCACACTTACTAAACTCGCCATTTGCGGTTCATAGATACTAGACTCGACCATATTCGTGCGAGTCGAAAACACCACTTACAATTGTCACGGAACCTCAGCGCTCCCGGTGCGCGTCCTGGTGAGTGCACTGCTAAGCGCAGTCTTGCGGCGCACCCCGGGGCGCGTACGGGTGAGCGTCCCATTAGCGCTATTGCCGCGAACGAAAACATCATCGTGACGTATCACGTAGCCGCGTCCGCGTGATACGCACGGCGTAAGCGCACCCGGAAGCACTTGAGCGCATACGATCGCGCTACATAACCATCCGACGCGCGTACGCGATGCGCCCCTGGGCGCGCCCCGGGGCATGCCCCGGGGCGCGTACTGTAAGCGCGTCGGGTCATGTGACCTAAAAATAACACTTTTTATTGGTTCAGGACAGTTTTGGTTTCCAAATGATGAAAGCCCTGGTCATGTGACCTGAAAATAACACTTTTCATTGGTTCAGGACAGTTTTTTTTTCCTTATGATGAAAGCCCCCACCTTTTTTCCTCATTCTCACTTTGTACTTTGAGTGAGGAAGACCTGTTTCCAGAGCTATTACTAATTTGTACTCAGAAATGGCTTCAGTAGCAGCAGCAGCAGGAGCATCTCAGCCACCACCACCATCACCACCACCAAGAGGACCACCACAATGCCACAGTGGTGGAGATGAAGAAGAGGAGGAGGAGGAGGAGGAGGAGGAGGAGAGGAGGAGGTTCCTGCCTGAAGATACTACCCCATATAGGCCAAAGCAGCACATTATCTGGGAGTTTTTTTCAATCCCAAAGGACCTTAAAAAAGTAAATGCGCCAAGGGTTACTTGCCTAATCTGTGGCACTGAACTTTCAAGGGGGAACCCTAACAAAAAGTACTCTTTTGGCAATAACACCATGATTCGCCACATGCAACGCCGGCACCCTAACAACTATGCTACGGCAGAGGTCAGAGAACTGACCAGAAACCCTCCCCAATCTTCACCCAGCACCTCCAAAAGTAAGCAACCCACTCCATCGGGTCCAGAGACAAGGGAGATGGTCCCAAACATACAACCCCAGTTTGGACAATACAAAATCAGTTGTATATTTTGTGGTAAAACAATTACCTATGGTGAGCAAAGCATTAAACTCATCAACCGTGCTGGTGACAACCACAATTGCCCCAAAAAACCTTAATTTTTTCCTGATTTTTTTTGCTCCAGTTGAGCCGTTTACAATTCCCTGTTTTTTGTTTCTCCCCATAAAAATAACAAAGAAAATATAAAATTGTTCATAAAAGCCTAAAAAAGTACAAAATGTTCAAAAAAACAATAAAAAATATATAAAACAACAAAAAGAAGAAAAAAAACAGTTCTTTTTAGAACTAACTCCAATTTATAAAAAAAGGCTACATTTTTTAAAAACTCTGTCATTCTTTTTTCCCCATGGTACGCTCCCAGGTACGTTCCCCGGTGTGCGTACCGGGCGCTCCCCCTGCGCAAATCAAAAAAATATATATATTTTTTTGCCCCGCCGGTCCCTTTTATGGCCCCCACATCAAACCTAGGGGGTCAGGGGGGGTCTACTCTGCCCCCTTTTGGTCATTTCCCCCTTTGTTTTTGCCACCTCTTGTGTCTCGATCCTACCGAGACACGGACTGTTTGGAATGTTGACAGACACCCGAGAGCCAATCAGCTTTCCGCGAATGATCTCGCTTAGCGGGCTGGTACGTGCCCCGGGGCGCACTTATAGATATATATATTTTTTTTAACCTAAATTACTCAAAATCCACTGGAGCACATATCTTGAGACATAGCAAAGGCACATCGGGCTACCAGTCCCTACAATTTTGCCAAGTTTGGTGGAAATCCATTCAGCCGTTCGGGCTAAAAGTGAGTTCAACCGCCCTATGGAAATTAACATTAGGAAAACACGTTTTGGGACCCCCCTTTTATCTCGGCCCCTGCTTGACGAATCCCCCCCAAACTTTCAGGGAAGGAGCGGAGCGCCGCGAGGCAAATTTGAGGAAAATTTCAGGCAGATTCCCCAACCGGGGTTAATGTTATTCCCAATAGAATGTTGCGAATTCCCTATACAAAATAATCCTAACTATAACTACCTACTGGCGACGGCCAGTAGGTAATATATATATATATATATATCCATATATATATATATATATATATATATATATATATATATATATATATATATATATATATATGGATATATATATATATATATATATATATATATATATATATATATATATATTACCTACTGGCGATAGCCAGTAGGTATATATAGTTAGGACCTAGCTACCATAGGAAATCCGCAACATTCTATTGGGAATAACTTTGGAGCCGGTTGAGGAATTTGCATGTAATTTTCCAAAATTTAGGCCATCTCCGTTTTGCTTCTTCCCTGGAAGTTTTGGGGGGATTCGTCATGCGGGGGCCGAGAAAAAAGGGGGTCCCAAACGTGTTTTCCCCACGTTAATTTCCATAGGACGAATAGACAAGGCTACAGCCCGAACCGCTGAAGGGAATTACACCAAACTTTGCAAAATTGTAGGGACTGGTACGCAGAAGTGCCTTTTCTATATTTGGTGAAAATTGCTCCAGTGGCTTTTATGAAAATTAAGTTAAAAAACACATATATATCTGGGCGGAGCCTAACCACACATCTCATCGTGAGATCTGATTGGCTGTCAGCACTTCATCCAAGAAGTGTTGGCAGCCATCTTGGGACCAATATACATGATAGCACCTCATTAAAAAGCATTGTAGTTAATAGTTACATTATAAATCATTTGTTGATGGTACCATACTCATTTTAGGAATTGTGGTGTGTTCTAAGGTGATTTTACCATGTGAAAAAGCCTTCTGCTGGGATATCATGAATCATGTTTGAAAGAAAACTATTATCTCATGCTTTTCCCACAGTAGTTTGGAAGGGGATCTATAAGCTAAACTGAAAGCATATTTTCTGTAAATTCACATTATCTTTCTCAGTCATGTGAGAATGAAGTCTGAAATTCTCAGTAAAACATGTACATACAACAAGGACAGAGACTGTCAGTTGATTCCTTTGTGTTCTACTGCAGCCTCCTAGAGTGTTCTAAAGAACAACTAGAGCGCTAACAGTCCTACTTATTACAAAGGTATGACACACCTGAAGCCATCTTGATTGGAATAAAGTGGTAACTCTTAAAACATTTAATTTAAAAACAAAATGAGGGGGTATATTTTGCCATAGAAAGTATGATTAGTGGTGCAGAAAAAGAAATGTGGGCACATTTTGAGTGACTTCTCAAATCCTCTTCTATTTCATAAAAAAATTCTGACATGCAGTCTCCCAAGATGCCCACCAGAGACAAAAGAGCCCAAATGTAGCCCAAATATCACCCAGATGTAGCCCAAGTATAGCCCAATGACAGAATGTCCCAGAGTGTTCTAAAGAACAACTGGAGCGGTAACAGTCTTACTTATGACAAAAGTATGGCACACCAGAAGCCATCTTGATTGGAATGAAGTGGTAAGTCTGAAAACATTTAATTTAAAAAGGAACAAAATGAGGTGGTTCATTTTGCCATAGAAAGTATGATTAGTGCTTCAGAAAGAAAAATTAGGGCACATTTTGAGTGACTTCTCAAATCCTCTTCTATTTCATTAAAACAATTCTGACATGCAGTCTCCCAAGATGGCCACCAGAGACAAAAGAGCCCAAATGTAGCCCAAATATCACCCAGATGTAGCCCAAGTATAGCCCAATGACAGAATGTCCCAGAGTGTTCTAAAGAACAACTAGAGCGCTAACAGTCTTACTTATGACAAAAGTATGGCACACCAGAAGCCATCTTGATTGGAATGAAGTGGTAAGTCTGAAAACATTTAATTTAAAAAGGAACAAAATGAGGAGGTTCATTTTGCCATAGAAAGTATGATTAGTGCTTCAGAAAGAAAAATTAGGGCACATTTTGAGTGACTTCTCAAATCCTCTTCTATTTCATTAAAAAAATTCTGACATGCAGTCTCCCAAGATGGCCACCAGAGACAAAAGAGCCCAAATGTAGCCCAAATATCACTCAGATGTAGCCCAAGTATAGCCCAATGACAGAATGTCCCAGAGTGTTCTAAAGAACAACTAGATTTCTAACAGTCTTACTTATGACAAAAATATGGCACACCAGAAGCCATCTTGATTGGAATGAAGTGGTAAGTCTGAAAACATTTAATTTAAAAAGGAACAAAATGAGGGGGTTCATTTTGCCATAGAAAGTATGATTAGTGCTGCAGAAAGAAAAATTAGGGCACATTTTGAGTGACTTCTCAACTCCTCTTCTATTTCATTAAAAAATTCTATGTCAGGACGGAGGCTCCGATTATGCTTTCTCTATTTCTTTACTGTAATACACAGCAGCCAATCAGCACACAGTAAAGAGAAACAAAACTACAATACCCATGAAACCTGGATAACCATAGAGTACATAACAGTATATAAAGGGGCATAGAGGTTACAACTTCCTCTTTCTTGGCTGCTTCGCAGTCAGTTAAATGCATTTTCATTATACTACTTTGCCTTATCTTGTGCATTATTGTATTGCCTTTGCGCTATTCTGACTGTGGGTTTCACCGCTGTATCGGTTCTTTCACACGCCTTTCAGCGATGTACCGCTTCAGCTGTTTCATCGGCTCCGTGTGCATTTTTCGTGCGCTGGTCCTCTTGCCAGCCTCTTCCTGGGGCAGCGTGTGGCACCTCCCTGGTACAAGCGCACTTTCTCAGCGCTTCGTAGGCTTTTGTGGAGCGGGAGTACAGGGACCGGGAGACGCGCGCACAGCTCGCGCGTCTCTCTATTGACAAGCGACGGGTCGTGCATGCGCGTCCCGCTTTGTTTACTTTTGCTCACGGCCCGGCTTAAACCTTTGTCGGCGCCTTTTCAGTCAGAGCGATTTCGACAGCTGATTCAGCATTTGCCCACGAGCTTGTACTTGGGTCCCCCTTGATGCCCTCTGACAGGATAGCTGGGGGGTCGTAAAATTCGAATAGGCTCTGCCTAGAGTGGCACCTTATTTTTGTTGCTGTGCAAGCCCTCCCTCCACTGTTACTTTGACTTTTCACAGGGTTTTCCTGCCTTGTTGGCTTGCATTTGGGGTTCCACTCCCCCTAAATTGGCCTTTGCTGTATAACTTACTTCTCCTTCCTGTGGGCATTGATTGGTAGACTATTGTCACCATGGGAGATTTTTATGAAGAGGAAGGATACTATTATGATAACGAGGAGCCCTCTGGCTCTGTGGATGATTTCATGGGTCAGGCTTTGTTTCAGGCCATTGCTCCTTTGAAGAGACATCTCTCTGAGTATGCTGCGCAACAGGGATGGTTGCCTCCTTCTTCTGGACGCAGTAAGAAGTCTCCCAAGAATCCCCATCATTCTGACTTTGCAAAATTAGCAAAGACTTTGTCTTCTGCTCCTATTCCAAAGAAATGTGCTGCGTCTGGCCGTTCTACTCCTGTTTCCGACTCTGAAGAGGGCTCTTCATATTTAACATCATCCTCTGAACCTGCTAAGCCTCCTCCTTCTAAGAAGGCACGTAAGGAACACTTTGTTGATGCCCCTTCTACGCCCCAGTTGCTTACTTTTGACCCGGCAGACATTATTCATCCGAATTCTTCGTCCTGGTTGCCCTCCCCAGAGGTGGCGGAGTATATCCAGTCCCACATACGCCATCCTTTTGAGAAAGATGTGCGTGCGCGTTTGCGCTCGGAGTGTCCTCGCCCAGACCTTGCAGATAAGCTTGCCGACACCCCAGAAGTGGACCCTACCATGGTCACTTACATGAAAAAGTATTCCAAAGATCCAAAGAAAGGTTTAGATCGATCTTGGAGGTCCTGTCAGAACAAATTGTTGGATCTGCTGGGTCCCCTGACTAAAATTCTTGACTTGGGCTTCCGGGCCAAGGAGTCGGGAGTGCTCATTGATCCTGACAAATTGGTGGGGTGGTCCCAGCGAGCTGTTTGCATCTTGGGAAATGCCAAATGTGCTCTGTCTTCTGAGCGTCGCCGCTCCATCTTGATGATGCTGGATCCCAAGCTCACGGACTTGGCTTCTTCCGAGTCGGGGCCTCAAGCCCAGGGTTTGCTATTTGGCTCCCCTTTCCTCAAAGAACTCACGAAGTTTGTGGCCACTTTCAGTGGTTTGAATAAGGCCCAATCTAATCTGCGCCGTGCTTTTCGCCCAGTTTTTTGCAGGGCCGGACGAAGGGAACGTTCGTCCGGCCGTGGCTCGGATCAAAACTCTCAACGAGGAAACAAGTCCCAAAGGGGTGGTCAGGGTTACTCCTCCGGAAAGTCCAGTTTCTATCCCTCCAAGAAAGGCAGAGGACAGTATGGAAAAGGAGGTTACAACGGTAACCAAGGAGGACGTCAGGATTCCTCCACCTCAGGTGAGCTTGATTCTCGCTACCGATGTGGTTTTGGGGGGCAGACTGCAGTATTTTCTCCACAATTGGCGATTGATCTCGAACGATGCCTGGGTGTTGGAGACGGTGCAGGGCTACAAAATAGAATTTTACAGTCACCCTCACCAACACCTTCAGCCTCAGCCTCTTGTTTTTTCCCAACAAGATCAGGAATTCATCTCCGTGGAGATCGCTTCTCTTCTGACCAAAGGGGCCATCGTCTCCACGACTCCTCATCCCCATGGCTTCGTCAGCAATGTGTTTCTAGTCGAGAAAAAAAGGGGGCGGGTCTCGTTTGGTCCTCAACCTGAAGGAGTTCAACGGCGGAGTGGTGTACCATCATTTCAAGATGGAGGGCATCCATCTTCTGAGGGATCTGCTTCAAGGGGGCGACTGGATGGTGCGCCTGGATCTGAAGGATGCATATCTATTGGTTCCGATTTACGCCCCTCATCGTCGTTACCTGCAGTTTCAGTGGCTCGGGATCTGGTACGAGTACAAGGTCCTTCCATTCGGCCTCTCTTCAGCTCCGTGGTGTTTCTCAAAGCTTCTTCGTCCAGTGATGGAGTCTTTGAGGTCACGCGGGGTTTGTCTTATAATTTATCTGGACGACGTGCTCATCTTGGCTCAGTGTCCACTTCTTCTTCAGTCTCACTTACGGTGGTCCATAGATCTGTCACAGTCTCTAAGATTTCTAGTAAATCCACAAAAGTCCGACTTTGCACCATCTCAGTCGATGGATTTCCTTGGCTTTTGGATAGATTCGGTCTCCTGTCAACTCCTCTTACCCAGTCAGAAAATCGGGTCCATCAAGAGGGACTTGAGATTGCTCCTGGCTCAACAGACTGTCTCCTTGAGGGCGGTGGCTCGTATAGTAGGCCTTCTGTCCTCAACGATTCAAGCGATCTTTCCGGGTCCATTGCATTACCGCGCTCTGCAGCGTCTCAAGATCAGGCACCTTCGGTATTCGGATCACGTTCCTCTTTCGGAGGATGTCCGAGCAGAGATGTTGTGGTGGTTGGACCACATGGAGTCTTGGAATGGCCGGGCGTTGTTCGGGAGGACCCCGAATGTAGTGATCGAATCTGATGCCAGCCTTTGGGGTTGGGGAGCCCGGTGCGGTCCGGTTGCAACGGGAGGTCGATGGTCCCCGGAAGAGTTGTCACTTCACATCAATTGTTTGGAGCTTCTGGCGGGCTCTTTCGCGCTTCGGTGTCTGTCTACTCACAAGACGAATTGTTGCATTCTTCTCAAAATGGACAGTATCTCGGCAGTACGTTATGTCAACAAACTGGGGGGTACCAAGTCCAGACTTCTGGCGGAGATTGCGAAAGATTTCTGGCATCTTTGTCTGCAACGTCAGATCAAAGTTATTGCAGAGTACTTCCCGGGCCACGACAATCAGATTGCGGACTGGAACTCTCGTCATCTGAGAGATTACAGCGACTGGAGACTTCATCCTCCCATCTTTCGCATGTTGTCCAGGATTTGGGGTCGATGTCACCTCGACTTGTTTGCCTCTCGCCTCAACGCTCAGGTTCCCCGGTTCTACAGTTGGCGTCCGGATCCGGAGGCCCTGGCCACGGATGCGTTTCTCCAATCTTGGCCTCCTCTCCTGTGCTATGCTTTTCCACTGTTCGTGATGATTCCACGGGTTCTGGCCCGTGCGAGACAGTTCAAATCAGAGCTCATTCTCTTCACTCCTCTTTGGAGGGCTCAAGCTTGGTTTCCAGTTCTTCTGGAGATGAGCTGCTCGACGCCGCTCCTTCTTCCACACAAAAGGAACCTTTTGCTGGACCCTCTTCACAAACCGCACCCTCTGGTTCTGTCGGGTCAACTCCATCTGGTGGCATGGAGAATTTTGGGGGACGCTGGAAAGTCCCGGGGTTATCTGGAGACGCTACCCAATTTATCAGTGAGGCTTGGGCCCCCAACACACGCAAGTGTTATGCGTCAAGTTGGAAACGCTGGTGTGATTGGTGCGCACAACGGTCTGTGGATCCCGCTACAGCAGATCTCGCTTTGATTATCAATTTTCTGGCCTCCATGGCTTCTTCCGGGTTGGCTTATAGAACGGTTAACAATTTTCGTTCTGAGATTTCTGCGGGTCATGTATCTATTGATGGCAAACCCGCTGGGGAACATCCCTTGATATCTAAATTACTTAGAGGCATCCGGATGGTAAAACCTCCTTGCCCTAAATATGTTGCCTTGTGGGATGTATCAGTTGTTTTGCGTTTCTTAGAGTCTTGGCCTTCTAATTCTTTATTGACCCGTAAGCAACTCTCAGCTAAGTTGACTATGTTGTTGTGTTTGATTTCCTGCAAGCGAGTTTCTGATGTTCGGGCTTTGGACCTTGCAGGTCGCACCTTCTCCCCGGCGGGTGTTACTTTTGCTCTATCGAGACGGACTAAATGTAATACGTCTTCACTTATGTATCCTTCTTTTCCTCACGATCCTCAGCTGTGTGTGGTCCAATGTATCAAAGATTGCGAGGTAAGCACTGCACCTTTTCGTTCTGATTTACAAGGTCAATTACTGATTGCTTTTCAGAAACCTTTCAGGCCTGTTACTCCTGCTACACTGGCACGTTGGTTAACCCCTACGATGCTCATGACGAGCTCAGCTCGTCATGCAGTACACTGGTCATGTGCGTATGACGAGCTGAGCTCGTCATGAACAATGGGATCCAAGAAAGTGCAGCACTCTGGAGGAATTGCCTTAGCATTGAAGGTGTTAAGATGGCTCATGCTGGAAGCAGGCATTGATGTTTCCCTTTTTGGTGCCCATTTGACACGGGGAGCTATGGCTTCCAAGGCTTTTTCCATGGGTGTCAGTCTTCATGACATCATGAAGGCCGCTGATTGGTCTTCTGACTCTGTTTTTAAAAAATTCTATTTTAAACCTATTGTAAGTGTTGCTTCAGTTGTGGTGGATGAGCTTTGAACAAGCATAATCGGAGCCTCCGTCCTGACATAGAATTACAAATTTGCTAAGATTCGTGCCAAGAATTTTCAATTCTATTAAGGACAGGAGGCGAGGATTATCCCACCCTTATTTCATGCATTATGATTGATTGTATTATTTTAAGCATTTCTGCTGTACCATTATGTTGATTGTTCTATGAAATGTTTCCTGCCCTGTCATGGATTATGTGTTTATTCCTTTTTGGGATGGCGTTTACGGCTCTGTTTTACTTCTTCTAGGCTCCGACCTTAAATGAAGTGTGTTTTGATCTTCTCCTGTTGGTTGGTCTTTTGTTGTACCTGTGGATCTCAGATGTTTCCTCCTTGCTTCCACCTGCTGATGACCTCTCCACGGGATATCCTTAGTGGATTGTTTGAGTTTGCCACTTTTGAACTTTTCCTATAGTGATGGTTATGGACAAAGAAAGAGGAAGTTGTAACCTCTATGCCCCTTTATATACTGTTATGTACTCTATGGTTACCCAGGTTTCATGGGTATTGTAGTTTCGTTTCTCTTTACTGTGTGCTGATTGGCTGCTGTGTATTACAGTAAAGAAATAGAGAAAGCATAATCCTCGCCTCCTGTCCTTAATAGAATTGAAAATTCTTGGCACAAATGTTAGCAAATTTTTTATTCTGACATGCAGTCTCCCAAGATGGCCACCAGAGACAAAAGAGCCCAAATGTAGCCCAAATATCACCCAGATGTAGCCCAAGTATAGCACAATGACAGAAAGTCCCAGAGTGTTCTAAAGAACAACTAGAGCGCTAACAGTCCTACCTATTACAAAGGTATGGCACACCTAAAGCCATCTTGATTGGAATAAAGTGGCAACTCTTAAAACATTTAATTTAAAAAGGAACACAATGAGGGGTTATATTTTGCCATAGAAAGTATGATTAGTGCTGCAGAAAGAAACATTAGGGCACATTTTGAGTGACTTCTCAAATCCTCTTCTATTTCATTAAAAAATTCTGACATGCAGTCTCCCAAGATGGCCACCAGAGACAAAAGAGCCCAAATTTAGCCCAAATATCACCCTGATGTAGCCCAATGACAGAATGTCCCAGAGTGTTCTAAAGAACAACTAGAGCGCTAACAGTCTTACTTATGACAAAAGTATGGCACTACAGAAGCCATCTTTATTGGAATGAAGTGGTAAGTCTGAAAACATTTAATTTAAAAAGGAACAAAATGAGGGGGCTCATTTTGCCATAGAAAGTATGATTAGTGCTTCAGAAAGAAAAATTAGGGCACATTTTGAGTGACTTCTCAAATCCTCTTCTATTTCATTAAAAAAATTCTGACATGCAGACTGAAACATGCACTTTGAACACCAGCAGCAGACTTCCCTGGTGAGCAGTAGCTTTACTACAGTGATCTAATGAGCAACTAGAGTGCTAACAGTCAGAATTTATGGCAAATGTGTGACACATCGGAATGCCTTCTTGATGGAACCAAAGTGAACAAGCATTGCAAATGCAATAGATCTCGCCCTCGTTTAAGTTAAAGCCATTATGTTTGTAATGAGGTGGCTTTTTAGCTTTGCTTTTATTAGTGTTTTTAAAACTTTCATGTAAATAACATGCATATGTATGCATATATGTATATGTATGCATGCATTTATATTTGTATTTATATAGATATGCAGATTATATATGTTTATATATATATGTATATATATATATATATATATATATACACATACATATATATAAATGCATCCGAACAAACGAACCTCTCCAGCAAGAAGACGTCAGCCCACACAGGTAAGTTCAAACGGATGCATATAAATCTTTTGGAAGCCCTTTATTTTTCGGATACACCAGCTGGTAGCGGCAAATGCATTTCGGCATGTGAATGCCTTCCTCAGTGCCCATGCCCCAACAGAGAGTCTCGCAATGGCTCCATCGATGCTACTTCGCTGTGTGCTGCGGTCAACACTGGACTCCTCCCCTAGTAAATAGGCTCACCTGTTGGAGGTCACGTGGGAGTAAGAGAACTCCAACTCCCAGCATTCAACATGTTCATGCAGCTGGGCCGGTGGTATGGGAGGCAGGAAAACTGGAAAAATCTGCTCCAATGTCCTTTGTAGCTATGATGGTGAGACTCCTTTGAATGTACCCGCGTCACAAAGTTCTTCCTCTGGTCCCCTCAGGGCTGCTGGGCCAAGTAGACAGTAATGAGCCTGTGCGGTGACAGCCGTGTGGCTACACTCCGTCCTAACGGGGGTAAATACCACCCACCGCACTGCTCCTCCAATCCCTTCGGCGTACATATATATGTGTATATGTGTGCGTGTAGAGAGAGGTAGAGAGGTAGAGGTGTAGAGGTAGAGAGGTAGAGGTAGAGAGGTAGAGACTAGTAGAGAGAGAAGTAGAGAGAGGTAGAGAGGTAGAGAGTAGAGAGTGAGTAATAGAGAGTAGAGAGTGAGTAGTAGAGAGTAGTAGAGAGCAGTAGAGAGAGTAGCAGAGAGTGAGTAGTAGGGTAGTAGAGTGAATAGTAGAGTGAGTAGTAGAGAGTAGTAGAGAGTGAGTAGTAGAGAGTGAGTAGTAGAGAGTAGTAGAGAGTAAGTAGTAGAGTGAGTAGTAGAGAGCAGTAGAGAGTGAGTAGTAGAGAGTAGTAAAGAGTGAGCAGTAGAGAGTAGTAGAGAGTGAGTAGTAGCCAGCTACCCTATCCGTTTACTATCTTAACACTAGGTCAGCAGTAAAGCACTGTCATGAACTTTCCGTCTTATTAGACTCGCACAAGCCGGATCTCCTATTTCTTACAGAGACCTGGTTTTGTGACAACTCCCTTCCTTCTCTTTTAGCTGCCCTTACTGTCTCATATTATGCTCTGCGCGCCGACCGACCCTCCGGCAAGTCTGGCGGCGGCATCGCTCTTATTGCCCGTACAGAATTCTCCTTTCAGCCTCTAACTTTTTCCCCTATTGGATCATCAGACTTTTTAGTTGTCCGTTCACCGTCTTTTAGAGTCCCACTCACCTGCTTGCTTATGTATCGGCCCCCTCAACCTTCTCAACACTTTCTCTCCGAATTCCAAGATCTGGTGGCCACTTTAGCGGTCAACAACTCCTCCATCTTGGTATTAGGAGATTTTAATTTTTGGCCCTCAGACCCCGCAGAATGCTCGACTTCTAAAGAATTCTCGGATACTCTTCGTTCCCTCAATTTTGACTCCCACGTTCATTCCCCCACTCACATTCAGGGTCACATCCTTGATCAGATCTGGTCCCTTAATTGTCCAATAGCCTCCT
Organism: Lissotriton vulgaris; assembly: GCF_964263255.1. Lineage (NCBI taxonomy): Eukaryota > Metazoa > Chordata > Amphibia > Caudata > Salamandridae > Lissotriton > Lissotriton vulgaris. Next base: position 219,516,080 of record NC_141696.1, on the reverse strand, counting down.
TGTCCATCTCCCCCTGCACTTGGTCCGATCACTTCTTGATTTCCTTTTCCCTTCACTTAGTCCAGTCACCAAGCCCCCCCTTCTCAAAAACATCTGGGCGCGCTCTTGGAACCAGGTGGATGTGGCCTCTCTGTCTGCCACACTCTCTGCATCTAGTCCTGATCTACACGGTCTGTCGTCCTCCGCACAAGCTGATTCTATTAGTTCCTGGCTCCTGACAGGCTGCGACTCGGTCGCTCCCTTCAGGCGGGTGTCCTCCAGGCATGTGAACAACGCGAACCGTTGGTTCAATGAGGAATTGAAGGCCATAAAACTAACTGTGCGCCACGCTGAGCGGGCCTGGAGACGAGATTACTGCCCCAACCTTAAAACCCACTATGTCATCCTCCTTTCCAAGTACAAAAAATCTATTTTGGCTGCTAAGACTACTTATTTCTCCTCAAAAATCCTGGCTGCCGAAAATCAGCCTAGAGAAATTTTTTCCATAGTACACAACCTCGCCTTCTCCGATAGAGCTACCCTCAAACCCTCCCCTTCCCAGGACCTATGCGACTCCCTCAACACCTATTTTCTGGACAAAATTTCTAACATTAAAGCCAATATCCCTCCCCCCCTCTTTCCTTTGTTGACCCCCAGTGTCCATCAGTCGGGGCACGTCTTGATTCGTTCCCCCTCTTGACAGAAGAGTCTTTCCTCTCCCTCCTTTCTATGGTTAAATCAGGTTCCCCTTTAGACCTCTGTCCTGCCCACATCCTCAAGCACATCTACTCGGTTTGTGTGCAGCCCCCTCTCAAATTTCTCAATAGTTCACTGTCCCAGGGCATTGTTATTCAACCACTTAAATCGGCCATCATCGTCCCTATCCTCAAAAAACCTGGCGCGGACCCCTCCGCTCTTGTCAACTACCGCCCCATTTCATTGTTGCCCTTTCTGGGGAAGGTATTGGAGCGCCATGTGACCAGAGCACTCAGTACCTTTGTGGAGGAGAACGGCGTTTTAGCCCCCCGTCAGGCTGGTTTTCGCCCCGCACACTCTACGGAGTCCGTGGTGCTATCGGTCCTCGACAACCTCAGGGAGGGCATGGACACTAACCATCCTCAGGCCCTGGTCCTCCTCGACCTCTCTGCCGCCTTCAACACAGTTGACTATTCCATCTTACTTTCCTGTGTCAGGGCGGCGGGGGTTGGAGGCTCGGCCTTGGTCTGGCTGTCCTCCTTCTTGAGGGACCGCACCCAGGCAGTGCGCCTGGGTGACCTTTCGGCGGACTTCCGGAAGGTACAATGCGGGGTTCCTCAGGGCTCCTCCCTTTCCCCTCTTCTATTTAACTTGTACATTGCCCGTCTTATTTGTGCCCTTCAGCAAATGGAGGTCTCCGTCTACAATTATGCGGACGACCTTCAGCTTATTTTTAATTTGTCCCCATCCCCTGAGTCCATGGTTAAGTTCCAGTCTGTTATGATTTTTATCCGGGAATGGATGAATTACAACCACCTGAAGTTAAACCCAGACAAAACTGAGCTGGTTTTGACAGGTGCTTGCTCCAGTCCCTGGACCTCTCTTTTTTGGCCCCCCTTCCTGGGGTCCCCCCTTCTCCATCTTCCTCTGTGAAAACTCTTGGGATTATGTTGAACAACCAACTCACTCTGCACTCCAAGGTTAGTTTAGTGGTGTCCTCTTCCTTTCTTTCACTCCGCACCATTCGTAAAGTTTCCCGTTTCTTTTCTTTTTCTGCCTTAAAACTCATAGTCCTGGCAATGGTAATCTCTCGCCTCGATTATGGCAACGCACTATACTGTGGCATGCCCGCTTACAGTCTGCGACGATTACAGTTCGTTCAAAACCAGGCTGCCCGCCTGGTTTATAATCTGGCTAAGTTCCACCATGCCACCCCTCTCCTCAAGTCCTTGCACTGGCTCCCTATCCGAGAACGAGCTCAGTTCAAGATGGGCTGTGTTACTTTTCAGGCTCAGGTTGGCGCAGCCCCTGCTTTCATTTCTTCGGAAATTAAAGTCTACGCCCCCGTTAGGGAGCTGCGCTCATCCTCCCAACATTTGTTGGCAGTTCCCCGCTTTAGGCGTAAAAAGTGGGGGAGCACGAAATTTTCCACACTTGCCCCGCTTTTTGGAATTCTCTCCCCGCCCACCTCAGATCTTCTACTCAATACTCACACTTCCGAAAAGCGCTAAAAACTTTTCTCTTCGCACAAGCCTTCCCACTGTAACTGTCTTGTTCTGCCTCCCCCCCCTGATCTTCTTGTTCTCTGGGTTCTGTACACTACAGCGCCATGAAACCGCCAGGTGAACGTGCGCTCTATAAATGCTTTAAACTCAAACTCAAACTCAGAGTGAGTAGTAGAGAGTAGTAGAGAGTGAGTAGTAGAGAGTAAGTAGTAGAGAGTAGTAGAGAGTGAGTAGCAGAGAGAGAGAATAGTAGAGAGTAGTAGAGAGTGAGTAGTAGAGTGAGTAGTAGAGAGTAGTAGAGAGAGAGTAGTAGAGAGTGAGTAGTAGAGAGTAGTAGAGAGTGAGTAGCAGAGAGAGAGAATAGTAGAGTAGTAGAGAGTGAGTAGTAGAGTGAGTAGTAGAGAGTAGTAGAGAGAGAGTAGTAGAGAGTGAGTAGTAGAGAGTGAGTAGAAGAGTGAGTAGTAGAGTGAGTAGTAGAGAGTAAGTAGTAGAGTGAGTAGTAGAGAGAGAGTAGTAGAGAGTGAGAAGTAGAGAGTGAGTAGTAGAGACTAGTAGAGAGTGAGTAGTAAAGAGTGAGTAGTAGAGAGAGAGTAGTAGAGCATGAGTAGCAGAGAGTAGAGAGTAGTAGAGAGTGAGTATTAGAGAGTAGTAGATAGTGAGTAGTAGGGAGTGAGTAGTAGAGAGAGAGCAGTAGAGAGTAGTAGAGTAGTAGAGAATGAGTAGTAGAGAGTGAGTATTAGAGAGCAGTGGAGTAGTAGAGAGTAGTGGAGAATATTCCAAAGTTTGGCACAGCACCACTTGCACAATAAGTCCAATCAAATCATATCACTTAGAGTCCTTATTGAAGCGCTAAATCTTGGTGTATATTCAAATGCTTTTATTTTCCTTAAGTTCATGTACCACAGCCAGCCGACGCATTTCGTTCTGTACAACAGAACTTCTTCAGGGCGTTCTTATTTCCTTCAAATTATGTCGGTATCCTGTTGTCATATAACTAGATATTTCTTCCAAATGTTAGACGAGACGTAAGTACATTCTTATTCAAAGTAACTAGGTATCAATTTTACCCACACAATTTGGGCAGACTTGAGTAATTTATAGCATCCTCAAAGTCAGTCTTTCAAAAATTCCAAAGTATAGGCCATGATAATCCAAATCCAAATGTTTCTCAAGAAAAGTCATTTTCAATCGTTCGGAATATCGGCGTTTGGGCAGATATGACCCAGAGACCCCCAGTATGCAAGGGGAATTAGTCCCCCCTCTGCAAACGCGCCAGTGGCCTGCGTTGCAGAGAGGTGTAAAAAGGGGCATAGCCTCATTACACCTCTGTGCAATGCAGCCCCCTGGCGCATACTAGAAGTTCCAGGTGGGCTAGTTGGCCCCCAGGGACCCCCAGTATGCAAGGGGAATTAGTTCCCCCTCTTCAAACATGCACAGGGGCTGCGTTGCAGAGAGGTGTAAAAAAGGGTGTGGCCTCATTACACCTCTCTGCAATGCAGCCCCCTGGCGCATACTGGAGGCTCCTGGTGGGCTAGTTGGCCCCCAGGGAACCCCAGTATGCAAGGGGAATTAGTTCCTCCTCTGCAAACGCGCCAGGGGGCTGCGTTGCAGAGAGTTGTAACAAGGGGCATAGCCTCATTACACCTCTGCAATGCAGCCCCCTGGCGCATACTGAAGGTTCCAGGCGGGCTAGTTGGCCCCCAGTATGCAAGGGGAATTAGTTCCCCCTCTTCAAACATGCACTGGGGCTGCGTTGCATAGAGGTGGAAAAAGGGGCGTGGCTTCATTACATTTCGGCATGTGAATGCCTTCCTCAGTGCCCATGCCCCAACAGAGAGTCTCGCAATGGCTCCATCGATGCTACTTCGCTGTGTGCTGCGGTCAACACTGGACTCCTCCCCTAGTAAATAGGCTCACCTGTTGGAGGTCACGTGGGAGTAAGAGAACTCCAACTCCCAGCATTCAACATGTTCATGCAGCTGGGCCGGTGGTATGGGAGGCAGGAAAACTGGAAAAATCTGCTCCAATGTCCTTTGTAGCTATGATGGTGAGACTCCTTTGAATGTACCCGCGTCACAAAGTTCTTCCTCTGGTCCCCTCAGGGCTGCTGGGCCAAGTAGACAGTAATGAGCCTGTGCGGTGACAGCCGTGTGGCTACACTCCGTCCTAACGGGGGTAAATACCACCCACCGCACTGCTCCTCCAATCCCTTCGGCGTACATATATATGTGTATATGTGTGCGTGTAGAGAGAGGTAGAGAGGTAGAGGTGTAGAGGTAGAGAGGTAGAGGTAGAGAGGTAGAGACTAGTAGAGAGAGAAGTAGAGAGAGGTAGAGAGGTAGAGAGTAGAGAGTGAGTAATAGAGAGTAGAGAGTGAGTAGTAGAGAGTAGTAGAGAGCAGTAGAGAGAGTAGCAGAGAGTGAGTAGTAGGGTAGTAGAGTGAATAGTAGAGTGAGTAGTAGAGAGTAGTAGAGAGTGAGTAGTAGAGAGTGAGTAGTAGAGAGTAGTAGAGAGTAAGTAGTAGAGTGAGTAGTAGAGAGCAGTAGAGAGTGAGTAGTAGAGAGTAGTAAAGAGTGAGCAGTAGAGAGTAGTAGAGAGTGAGTAGTAGCCAGCTACCCTATCCGTTTACTATCTTAACACTAGGTCAGCAGTAAAGCACTGTCATGAACTTTCCGTCTTATTAGACTCGCACAAGCCGGATCTCCTATTTCTTACAGAGACCTGGTTTTGTGACAACTCCCTTCCTTCTCTTTTAGCTGCCCTTCCTGTCTCATATTATGCTCTGCGCGCCGACCGACCCTCCGGCAAGTCTGGCGGCGGCATCGCTCTTATTGCCCGTACAGAATTCTCCTTTCAGCCTCTAACTTTTTCCCCTATTGGATCATCAGACTTTTTAGTTGTCCGTTCACCGTCTTTTAGAGTCCCACTCACCTGCTTGCTTATGTATCGGCCCCCTCAACCTTCTCAACACTTTCTCTCCGAATTCCAAGATCTGGTGGCCACTTTAGCGGTCAACAACTCCTCCATCTTGGTATTAGGAGATTTTAATTTTTGGCCCTCAGACCCCGCAGAATGCTCGACTTCTAAAGAATTCTCGGATACTCTTCGTTCCCTCAATTTTGACTCCCACGTTCATTCCCCCACTCACATTCAGGGTCACATACTTGATCAGATCTGGTCCCTTAATTGTCCAATAGCCTCCTTGTCCATCTCCCCCTGCACTTGGTCCGATCACTTCTTGATTTCCTTTTCCCTTCACTTAGTCCAGTCACCAAGCCCCCCCTTCTCAAAAACATCTGGGCGCGCTCTTGGAACCAGGTGGATGTGGCCTCTCTGTCTGCCACACTCTCTGCATCTAGTCCTGATCTACACGGTCTGTCGTCCTCCGCACAAGCTGATTCTATTAGTTCCTGGCTCCTGACAGGCTGCGACTCGGTCGCTCCCTTCAGGCGGGTGTCCTCCAGGCATGTGAACAACGCGAACCGTTGGTTCAATGAGGAATTGAAGGCCATAAAACTAACTGTGCGCCACGCTGAGCGGGCCTGGAGGCGAGATTACTGCCCCAACCTTAAAACCCAGTATGTCATCCTCCTTTCCAAGTACAAAAAATCTATTTTGGCTGCTAAGACTACTTATTTCTCCTCAAAAATCCTGGCTGCCGAAAATCAGCCTAGAGAAATTTTTTCCATAGTACACAACCTCGCCTTCTCCGATAGAGCTACCCTCAAACCCTCCCCTTCCCAGGACCTATGCGACTCCCTCAACACCTATTTTCTGGACAAAATTTCTAACATTAAAGCCAATATCCCTCCCCCCCTCTTTCCTTTGTTGACCCCCAGTGTCCATCAGTCGGGGCACGTCTTGATTCGTTCCCCCTCTTGACAGAAGAGTCTTTCCTCTCCCTCCTTTCTATGGTTAAATCAGGTTCCCCTTTAGACCTCTGTCCTGCCCACATCCTCAAGCACATCTACTCGGTTTGTGTGCAGCCCCCTCTCAAATTTCTCAATAGTTCACTGTCCCAGGGCATTGTTATTCAACCACTTAAATCGGCCATCATCGTCCCTATCCTCAAAAAACCTGGCGCGGACCCCTCCGCTCTTGTCAACTACCGCCCCATTTCATTGTTGCCCTTTCTGGGGAAGGTATTGGAGCGCCATGTGACCAGAGCACTCAGTACCTTTGTGGAGGAGAACGGCGTTTTAGCCCCCCGTCAGGCTGGTTTTCGCCCCGCACACTCTACGGAGTCCGTGGTGCTATCGGTCCTCGACAACCTCAGGGAGGGCATGGACACTAACCATCCCCAGGCCCTGGTCCTCCTCGACCTCTCTGCCGCCTTCAACACAGTTGACTATTCCATCTTACTTTCCCGTGTCAGGGCGGCGGGGGTTGGAGGCTCGGCCTTGGTCTGGCTGTCCTCCTTCTTGAGGGACCGCACCCAGGCAGTGCGCCTGGGTGACCTTTCGGCGGACTTCCGGAAGGTACAATGCGGGGTTCCTCAGGGCTCCTCCCTTTCCCCTCTTCTATTTAACTTGTACATTGCCCGTCTTATTTGTGCCCTTCAGCAAATGGAGGTCTCCGTCTACAATTATGCGGACGACCTTCAGCTTATTTTTAATTTGTCCCCATCCCCTGAGTCCATGGTTAAGTTCCAGTCTGTTATGATTTTTATCCGGGAATGGATGAATTACAACCACCTGAAGTTAAACCCAGACAAAACTGAGCTGGTTTTGACAGGTGCTTGCTCCAGTCCCTGGACCTCTCTTTTTTGGCCCCCCTTCCTGGGGTCCCCCCTTCTCCATCTTCCTCTGTGAAAACTCTTGGGATTATGTTGAACAACCAACTCACTCTGCACTCCAAGGTTAGTTTAGTGGTGTCCTCTTCCTTTCTTTCACTCCGCACCATTCGTAAAGTTTCCCGTTTCTTTTCTTTTTCTGCCTTAAAACTCATAGTCCTGGCGATGGTAATCTCTCGCCTCGATTATGGCAACGCACTATACTGTGGCATGCCCGCTTACAGTCTGCGGCGATTACAGTTCGTTCAAAACCAGGCTGCCCGCCTGGTTTATAATCTGGCTAAGTTCCACCATGCCACCCCTCTCCTCAAGTCCTTGCACTGGCTCCCTATCCGAGAACGAGCTCAGTTCAAGATGGGCTGTGTTACTTTTCAGGCTCAGGTTGGCGCAGCCCCTGCTTTCATTTCTTCGGAAATTAAAGTCTACGCCCCCGTTAGGGAGCTGCGCTCATCCTCCCAACATTTGTTGGCAGTTCCCCGCTTTAGGCGTAAAAAGTGGGGGAGCACAAAATTTTCCACACTTGCCCCGCTTTTTGGAATTCTCTCCCCGCCCACCTCAGATCTTCTACTCAATACTCACACTTCCGAAAAGCGCTAAAAACTTTTCTCTTCGCACAAGCCTTCCCACTGTAACTGTCTTGTTCTGCCTCCCCCCCCCTGATCTTCTTGTTCTCTGGGTTCTGTACACTACAGCGCCATGAAACCGCCAGGTGAACGTGCGCTCTATAAATGCTTTAAACTCAAACTCAAACTCAGAGTGAGTAGTAGAGAGTAGTAGAGAGTGAGTAGTAGAGAGTAAGTAGTAGAGAGTAGTAGAGAGTGAGTAGCAGAGAGAGAGAATAGTAGAGAGTAGTAGAGAGTGAGTAGTAGAGTGAGTAGTAGAGAGTAGTAGAGAGAGAGTAGTAGAGAGTGAGTAGTAGAGAGTAGTAGAGAGTGAGTAGCAGAGAGAGAGAATAGTAGAGTAGTAGAGAGTGAGTAGTAGAGTGAGTAGTAGAGAGTAGTAGAGAGAGAGTAGTAGAGAGTGAGTAGTAGAGAGTGAGTAGAAGAGTGAGTAGTAGAGTGAGTAGTAGAGAGTAAGTAGTAGAGTGAGTAGTAGAGAGAGAGTAGTAGAGAGTGAGAAGTAGAGAGTGAGTAGTAGAGACTAGTAGAGAGTGAGTAGTAAAGAGTGAGTAGTAGAGAGAGAGTAGTAGAGCGTGAGTAGCAGAGAGTAGAGAGTAGTAGAGAGTGAGTAGTAGAGAGTAGTAGATAGTGAGTAGTAGGGAGTGAGTAGTAGAGAGAGAGCAGTAGAGAGTAGTAGAGTAGTAGAGAATGAGTAGTAGAGAGTGAGTATTAGAGAGCAGTGGAGTAGTAGAGAGTAAGTAGTAGAGAGTAGTGGAGAATATTCCAAAGTTTGGCACAGCACCACTTGCACAATAAGTCCAATCAAATCATATCACTTAGAGTCCTTATTGAAGCGCTAAATCTTGGTGTATATTCAAATGCTTTTATTTTCCTTAAGTTCATGTACCACAGCCAGCCGACGCATTTCGTTCTGTACAACAGAACTTCTTCAGGGCGTTCTTATTTCCTTCAAGTTATGTCGGTATCCTGTTGTCATATAACTAGATATTTCTTCCAAATGTTAGACGAGACGTAAGTACATTCTTATTCAAAGTAACTAGGTATCAATTTTACCCACACAATTTGGGCAGACTTGAGTAATTTATAGCATCCTCAAAGTCAGTCTTTCAAAAATTCCAAAGTATAGGACATGATAATCCAAATCCAAATGTTTCTCAAGAAAAGTCATTTTCAATCGTTCGGAATATCGGCGTTTGGGCAGATATGACCCAGAGACCCCCAGTATGCAAGGGGAATTAGTCCCCCCTCTGCAAACGCGCCAGTGGCCTGCGTTGCAGAGAGGTGTAAAAAGGGGCATAGCCTCATTACACCTCTGTGCAATGCAGCCCCCTGGCGCATACTAGAAGTTCCAGGTGGGCTAGTTGGCCCCCAGGGACCACCAGTATGCAAGGGGAATTAGTTCCCCCTCTTCAAACATGCACAGGGGCTGCGTTGCAGAGAGGTGTAAAAAAGGGTGTGGCCTCATTACACCTCTCTGCAATGCAGCCCCCTGGCGCATACTGGAGGCTCCTGGTGGGCTAGTTGGCCCCCAGGGAACCCCAGTATGCAAGGGGAATTAGTTCCTCCTCTGCAAACGCGCCAGGGGGCTGCGTTGCAGAGAGTTGTAACAAGGGGCATAGCCTCATTACACCTCTGCAATGCAGCCCCCTGGCGCATACTGAAGGTTCCTGGCGGGCTAGTTGGCCCCCAGTATGCAAGGGGAATTAGTTCCCCCTCTTCAAACATGCACTGGGGCTGCGTTGCATAGAGGTGGAAAAAGGGGCGTGGCTTCATTACACCTCTCTGCAATGCAGTCCCCTGGCGCATACTGGAGATTCCTGGTGGGCTTTCAGGTCTTATATAGTTAGGAATTAGCATTAAAAAAAACTTTGAAATTCACTGAAAAAACATAGGTTTCAGGCCTTATATAGTTAGGAATTAGCATTTAAAAACCTTGCAAATTCACTGAAAAAACCATAAGTTTCAGGCCTTATATAGTTAGGAATTAGCATTTAAAAAACCTTTGAAATTCACTGAAAAAAAACATAGGTTTCAGGTCTTATATAGTTAGGAATTAGCATTTAAAAAACCTTTCAAATTCACTCAAACTATAAGTTTTAGGGGTGTTATAGTTAGCTGGACATTTCACTCATACAAAACCATTGAAATTGCTCCTATATAGTTAGTTGTACTAACTATATTTCGCGCACCCGCAATCCACTGCTGATGATGTCACATATTACATCATTCATGAGATGGTCAGTGACATCACTGATGCGATCTCAAATGACATCACTGATGACATCACTGATGACATCATCCACGTGACAATCACATACACCTTTTCATACACTAGTAAAATCTTTCATCACTCTTTGTAAAATACAAAGTATCATATTTGAATCCATTGTTACAACAATACAAGTATCTAAAAATCCACTCAGTGATTCATAGATGTATACACACATCTAATCACTTACCTGTAGATTCACTCATACATGCTGTCAATGAACAATAGAACACTATCAAAAATACTCATACATCTAAATCGACATTACACACCAGCACACATCCTATTCACATATGAAGTCATCCTACTCACTTATGCAAACAATGGATCATACTTACATATTTACTTAGCTACACACTTATAAAAACACAACTTCATCTATTCATTTAGATAGTAAGTCATACTTAGTGAATTATAAAATCATTATTACAAGTTTAAAGTTATCCATACAGTCACTCACACAATCATTGAGTCTTATGTATACTTATTGATATACAACAACTGACACATACACTGCCTTTTATTTTTCTAGTTTGTTGAACATGTACCATTGAGAAATATATTTGCTCATCATCACACCCATACAGATATTCACTCACCCAAACAACTATTATAACATGTAGTTTTAACTTCATATATCTAGTGAATCAACTATTCACACATCTTTGGGCAGTCACACACCCCCCACCGAACCACACACACATTCACTCTCCCATACAAATACTCAGTTAACTAATCAATAACTAATATAGACTTTCACATAGCTAGTAACCAACTGGAGAACCAGTTTACACAACAACTGACAAAGTGCTACAGATATTCAAACAGTTTAGTTACTATCCACTATATTTAGTGAGACACTATAAATTGGTCAAGTAAACAGTCAATTACACTGCTACTAAATCCTCCATCCAAATATTTATTTTTATATATCCACTCATTCTTCAATGCAAATTGCTATATATATAATGCATATTTAAATAACGAAGAAAACCACATTCACTGGATGATGCCATCAGTGATGTCATTTGAGATGTCATCAGTGATGTCACTGACCATGTCATGAATGATGTAATATGTGACATCATCAGCAGTGGATTGCGGGTGCGCGAAATATAGTTAGTACAACTAACTATATAGGAGCAATTTCAATTGTTTTGTATGAGTGAAATGTCCAGCTAACTATAACACCCCTAAAACTTATAGTTTGAGTGAATTTTAAAGGTTTTTTAAATGCTAATTCCTAACTATATAGGGCCTGAAACCTATGGTTTTTTCAGTGAATATATATATATATATATATATATATATATATATATATATATATATATTACCTACTGGCGGTCGCCAGTAGGTAGTTATAGTTAGGATTTTTTTCAATGTTAAATCTGAAAATTCTATTTGGAATAACTTTGGCGCCGGTTGACGAATCTGCCTGAAAATTTCCTCAAAATGGCCTCGCGGCGTTCCGGTCCTTCCCTGAAAGTTTGGGGGGGATTCGTCAAGCGGGGGCCGAGATAAAAGGGGGGTCCCAAAACGCGTTTTCCCCATGTTAATTTCCATAGGGCGGTCGTTTTCACTTTTAGCCCGAACGGCTGAATGGATTTCCACCAAACTTGGCAAAATTGTAGGGACTGGTAGCCCGATGTGCCTTTGCTATGTCTCAAGATATGTGCTCCAGTGGATTTTGAGTAATTAAGGTTCAAAAAAATATATATATCTATAGCAGCGCTCCGGTAAGCGCACCGGTACGCGCACCGGGCGCGCCACGCGACTTGCGCGCAGAAAGCTGATTGGCTCTGGGGTGTCTGTAAACATTCTAAACAGTCCGGAGCGGCCGCCATCTTGTGTCTCGGTAGGATCGAGACACAAGAGGTGGCCAAAACAAAGGGGGAAATGACCATAAGGGGGCAGAGTAGACCCTCCTTGACCCCCTAGGTTTGATGTGGGGGCCATAAAAGGGCCCCACGGGGCAAAAAAAATATGTTTTTTTTTTTTGATTTTCGCGGGGGGAGCGCCCGGTACGCGCACCGGGGAGCGTACCGGGGAGCGTACCATGGGGAAAAAGAATGACAGTTTTAAAAGTAGCTGATTAGAAAAAAAAATGTTTCGTTGTTTTTTTTATACATACACATACATATATATAAATGCATATGCACATATATATATGCATATATGTCTATATGTGTGCGTGTAGAGAGAGGTAGAGAGGTAGAGGTGTAGAGGTAGAGAGGTAGAGAGGTAGCGGTAGAGAGGTAGAGATTAGTAGAGAGAGAAGAGAGAGGTAGAGAGTAGAGAGTGAGTAATAGAGAGTAGAGAGTGAGTAGTAGAGAGTAGTAGAGAGCAGTAGAGAGAGTAGCAGAGTGAGTAGTAGAGAGTAGTAGAGTGAATAGTAGAGTGAGTAGTAGAGAGTAGTAGAGAGTGAGTAGTAGAGAGTGAGTAGTAGAGAGTAGTAGAGAGTAAGTAGTAGAGTGAGTAGTAGAGAGCAGTAGAGAGTGAGTAGTAGAGAGTAGGAGAGAGTAAGTAGTAGAGAGTAGTGGAGAATATTTCAAAGTTTGGCACAGCACCACTTTCACAATGAGTCCAATCAAATCATATCACTTAGAGTACTTATTGAAGCGCTGAATCTTGGTGTATATTCAAATGCTTTTATTTTCCTTAAGTTTATGTACCACAGCCAGCCGAAACGTTTCGTTCTGTACAACAGAACTTCTTCAGGGCGTTCTTATTTCCTTCAAGTTATGTCGGTATCCCGTTGTCATATAACTAGATATTTCTTCCAAATGTTAGACGAGACATAAGTATATTCTTATTAAAAGTGACTAGGTATCAATTTTACCCACACAATTCGGGCAGACTTGAGTAATTTATAGCATCCTCAAAGTCAGTCTTTCAAAAATTCCAAAGTATAGGACATGATAATCCAAATCCAAATGTTTCTCAAGAAAAGTCATTTACAATCGTTCGGAATATCGGTGTTTGGGCAGATATGATCCAGGGACCCCCAGTATGCAAGGGGAATTAGTCCCCCCTCTGCAAAGGCGCCAGTGGCCTGCATTGCAGAGAGGTGTAACAAGGGTGTGGCCTCATTACAGTTCTCTGCAATGCAGCTCCCTCGCGCATACTGGAGGCTCCTGGTGGACTAGTTGACCCCAGGGACCCCCAGTATGCAAGGGGAATTAGTTCCCCCTCTGCAAACGCGGCAGTGGGCTGCGTTGCAGAGAGGTGTAACAAGGGGCATAGTCTCATTACACCTCTGCAATGCAGCCCCAGGCGCATACTGGAGGTTCCAGGTGGGCTAATTGGCCCCCAGGGGCCCCCAGTATGCAAGGGGAATTAGTTTCCCCTCTTCAAACATGCACGGGGGCTGCGTTGCAGAGAGGTGTAAAAAGGGTTGTGGCTTCATTACACCTCTCTGCAATGCAGTCCCCTGGCGCATACTGGAGATTCCTGGTGGGCTTTCAGGTCTTATATAGTTAGGAATTAGCATTAAAAAAACCTTTGAAATTCACTGAAAAAACCACAGGTTTCACACCAGTTATAGTTAGGAATTAGCATTTAAAAAACCTTTGAAATTCACTGAAAAAACCATAGGTTTCACACCAGTTATAGTTAGGAATTAGCATTTAAAAAACCTATTAAATTCACTGACAAAACCAGTTATAGTTAGCTGGAAATTTTACTGACATAAAACCATTGAAATTTCCACGTTATAGTTAGTTGGACTCACTATAACTTGCGCGCCTGCAATGCACTGCTGATGACGTCACATATTACATCACTCATGACATGGTCAGTGACATCACTCATGACATCACTGATGACACCATCCAGTGAATGTGTGTCTTTCTGAAAAATAAATTTGTTTTATATATGTATTTGTTAAGGTCGATGGAAGAATAAATGTTTAAATAGGTGTGTAAATGGATGTTTTTTAAAAAAAAAATTGGTTGGTTAACTGGCTTATTAAGTGTATCTTAGTGAATACATATATTAGCGAGTATTGTTTAAATATTTAAATGTTTGTATCAGTGTTTCTCTTTGTGTATAAGTGGCTGCAGGGGTTGGTGACTGACTCACTGTTTGTATGTGTTTTGAAGACAGCATATGTGCAGGACTGTATAGGTGGACGAGTGTGTATATGTGTGTGTTAGTGAGTGAATGACTGTCTCACTAGTGTCTTCATTAGTAACTACATATGTTTTAATCTAGTATATGTGAGTATTGATGTATATAAGTGAGTATAGTATATATAGTGAGAGATTGTAGGAGTTCCTGTTTAAATAAGTATGTGTTTCTATAAGTGATTGTTTAAGAGAGTAAGTATGTGTAAGTTTCCTTAGAAGTAAGGTGGTAGTGTGTGTATAAATGTATATGCAAATAAATGGATGTTCAATAGTTTATGTGCATGTGTGAGTATGTGTGTGAGTAACTTTTGGATGACTGCTGATGTGTAACAGGATGTATAGGTGTATCACTACATATGATGAGTGAGTATATATATGAGTGACTATATAGAACTGTTGGTGAATGAGTGGATGAGTATATAGATGGTGGAATTACTGAATTGGTTGTTGTTACTGGTTTGGGTATCTCCATTTTTTTGAAAATGTTTGTTTCTATTTTTGAATATGTGTTTCAAGCGTTACATTACACTGAAATTAGGTCTGTCACTCTGTCACAAGGATGGTGTCATCAGTGATGTCATGAGTGATGTCACTGACCATGTCATGAGTGATGTAATATGTGACGTCATCAGCAGTGCATTGCAGGCGCGCAAGTTATAGTGAGTCCAACTAACTATAACGTGGGAATTTCAATGGTTTTATGTCAGTAAAATTTCCAGCTAACTATAACTGGTTTTGTCAGTGAATTTAATAGGTTTTTTAAATGCTAATTCCTAACTATAACTGGTGTGAAACCTATGGTTTTTTCAGTGAATATATATATATATATATATATATATATATATATATATATATAAATATATTACCTACTGGCGGTCGCCAGTTAGGATTTTTTTCATATGGGATTTTTGAAAATTCTATGTTGAATAACTTTGGCGTTTGTGGACGGAATTGGCTGAAATGTTCAGGAAAATGGCACATTTTGTTTCTGAGCAGCCCCTGAAAATTTGGGGGGTTTCGTCAAGGGGGGGCCGAGAAAAAAGGGGGGTCCCAAAACGCGTTTTTAACATTGAGTTTTCCATAGGGCGGTTGGACTCACTTTTAGCTCGAACGGCTGAATGGATTTACACGAAACTTGGCAAAATTGTAGATATGGTTTGCCCGACGTGCCTTTGCTATGTCTCAATATATGTGCTCCAGAGGATTTTGAGAAATTAACGTTTTAAAAAACAGATATATCTGTGACAGCGCTCCGGTTAGCGCTCCGATTCGCGTACCTGACGCGTAACGGAACTTCGCGAAGCGAAGCTGATTGGCTCTCCGGTGTCTGTCAACATTCTAAACAGTCCGGACCGGCCGCCATCTTGTCTCTCGGTAGGATCGAGAGACAAGAGGAGGAGAAAAACGAAGGGGGAATTTAATGAAAGGGGGCAAGGTAGACCCCTCTTGACCCCCTAGGAATGATGTTGGGGTTATTAAAGGGTCCCGTGGGGCAAATAAAAAAAAATTGATTTTTCGCGGTAGAAGCGCTTCCCGGTACGCGAACCGGGTCGCTCACCGGTAGCGTAACGGGAGTTCGCCATTTTGTGTTTCGTTTTAATTAAATCACAAGATGGAGGAAAAACAATGTGGGAAATGGGTATAAGGGGGCACGGGAGACGTATCCTGACCCCCTAGGTTTTCTGAGGGTGGCTGAGGAGGCTCATATATGTTGATACATGTCTTCCAGCGGCTGCGCGTGAGCGGAATAATTTTTTTTGTTGCTGCGTGACGTCTGTTAACGTTCGATTCGAAGGAAATCAGGAAGTGTTGACCGCAATTTTGTCACTGCGAGTAAATATATTGTTCATTTCAAAGCGTTGGAACATGGAAAAGGGAGAAGGTAGAGATTGTCTTGCTGCGTAGTTTTTCTCAGGGTGTGCAGTAAGGCCCCGGTTGTGCTTATACTCACGGTGGGGTCTTCGAACACTTTAGCAAATGATGATCCAAGCTGAGGCAAAGGAGGGTGTCAGTCGGGGGGGGGGGGGAGCAATGGTGCAGTTTTCACTTCCATGTCTATGTGTTAAAATCTGGTTTGCGATGTCAACATAATCGGCGCCACCTTGTCCCCACTCAGGCACGTACGCTCTAGCAAGCAGCAGCCATTTTGAAAGCGCTATGGCCCCTCTGCCTCTCGCGGGTCCCCAGCGCGTCTCCCTGGCGCTACGAACACCCCCCCTCTCTGACCACCCCCGCTCTCTCTGTGCAAAATTAATCCGTATTGATAAACATTGTCTGCGCCATCTTGCCTTTTTTCCAATGCCACACTTTTGTCGTGCACGGCAGCCATTTTAGATGCCTTGACCAGACCCACTCTCTGCACGCCGCCGATCCTCAGCACGGCTCCCCACCCTCGCAAGCATCTCCCCCACGCACTGGTCAACTCCGCTCTCTCTCTCATGCATGGGCCATAAACCTCCCCCCATCTGCGCTGCTCTTCCCTGAGAATCACACCCTGTGCCCGCCCGACACCTCCCTTTCACCCTATTCACTACCGCACCCTCTGACACTCCTCTTCCTCTGTGTCCGATTGTCCAGGCCGGTCCCAGGCTATCACCTAGCCCTGCGGATGTAGTTTATGGCCCCAACTGTAAAGAATCACCCCTCTTCAAAGGAGTTATAATAGATCAAGGCCCCCACCCCATGAGATCCGTCACACCACACGCATTCCGGGAATCGGCGGAATGTCCTGCTTTTCCTACTATCTGATAACGATCCTGTATTGTGATTGGGGAAGGGATTCTCACTGTAAGGGTGTGTGGGACCGAGTCTGAAGCGGAAGATTCCAGGGATGCTTTTCGGTACATCAAAGTCTTCACAAGAATGTGTCACATGTAATAAAGCAATAAACCTGTGCCAGGCCTCGGAGATGTGGTCAGAGCACCTCCCGAAGACATTCTGTGTGCGTGTCCGAAATGACAGGCTCTCCTCATGAGAAATAAACCCTGTTCTTGCGTTCCAGCTCCCAGCGCCTGTCTCTTTATTTGGTAACTATTTGCTATGGGAAATTAGAGGCGTCCTTGCGCCAACAGCCTGGGCATTCGACAGTAACTGGCTGCTTTTCCTCAATTGGCGTCCCAACGCGGGGCCCATCAGCGACATGTGGGTTCAGTAAGAGAGGTCCTGACGACGGGGTGAACGTCTAAACGATTGGAGTATACCTGCCTGGAGAGGACCCTCGTCTGGCTGCCGATCAAGTGAACTTCACCGATTCTGAACGGACCTCTCTTGAGTGACCTGCTGTCCTGACTGGGACCCCACAGGAGTGCTGTGGTAAAACTGGAGTAAGAGGACGATCGGGCGCTGGAAGGGGAAGGCAAAGAACTGTCCTCGTGGTCCGGGTAAGGTTAAGTAGGACGTTTTATACGTCTGATTGGCAGGATGGTTTTATCCACCTGATTGACTATTTGATTGATTGTTTGTATCGGAATTGTTTGAAAATACTAGTATTATTCGATTGATTGGTTCGTTTAGCCTTGGTCGCTACTTGATACATTGGTCCTCTTTGGAGATTCTCTGTCTACAAACGGAGAGGAATACGAAGATTCTCTCTTCCTTTGCAGGTAGTGAAGGGTAGGTAACGCGGACCTTTGTCCCCCGTTGTAACCCGTCGTGCCTATCTCTTTCTCACCATTTGATTGTTTGATTGTCCGAACACTGGTTGTTTGATATTAGTTCTTTGGAGGTATTCTCTGCTTACAAATAACGTGGAATAGAGATATTCCGTCTAGTCTTTGCAAGCAGTGAAAAGATAGGTAGTGCGGACCCTTGTCCCCCCTTTTGTAATCTGTCATGCCTATCTTCTCCCCACTGATTGGTAATTGGTTCTACCCGGACCATTTATTAGAGGTAGCTCGTCCGGCCCCACCAGAGGGCACCCCTAATAAAGAGGACATATATATAAAATACGGATTAGCCACGGTACCTTCCTAGCAAATTATGGCAAAACGAAAGGAATCGAACAAAATCAGTAGGCCACTGATAGGATCCTTTCTGACCCTGCTAAAACAAGAAACACCAGGAAATAGCCCTCTGCAAAAAGTATGAAACCAGGGGGAGGAGCCAAGCTCGCGGTCGGGATGACCACGAGGTAGTTCGGCTCCGCCGCCCTCGTTGCCTAAGCATGCCTGCCCTACCACCCACCCCGCCCAATAACCGACAAACCCTATACAAATGAAAGTCTGCTGATACCCACTATCGGCGTCACCAGATTGGACTAGATCACGCACAATTGGACTATGTCTTTTTCTGGTTATACAGTAACATCTTTGTGCTCGTTGCCACATTACAAATATATAGCACTCCAACAAAGTAGTAGGATTATAACACTTTAATAACTTATAAATATATACAATGCTCCAACAAAGTAAACACGTTAAAAAAAAAATATTTTAAACAACTATTTACATGGCAGCCTGCTGCAACATCCATCTCAAAGCATTCACCGTCCGCTTGACACTGTCCCTGCCCCTCCCTCCCCGGAGTAGCAACAATGGGCTGCTTTAGGCTGTCTTTTAGTCGGCTTTGGGCTATAAAAAGCCTACAAAATCCGTCGGCGTGTGAGGCGGCATCAGTAGCGGACCGTTGTGCGAATAGGCCGAAGGCAGCACAACGCGCCGAGATCCGGACGGCACCGAGGTGGTGTCCAGCAAGTTGCCGCACTGGTCTGGCCATCCTACAATGCTGCGCTGAAAGACGGCGTGGGGTGCCCCAGGGGGGGAGGCGGCACGAACGGGCCTCCCCCGCCTCCCCAGGTGGAGGCTCCTCAGCTGCAGTGGGGCGCCCCTTGGCGTTTCACTCGCCATCCAGCTGAGTTGCGCCCGCTCTTGCGGCACAGTGCCTCACCCGCCATCCCGCTGTTGCGGCACAGTGCCTCACCCGCCATCCAGCTGAGTTGCGCCCGCTCTTGCGGCTACAGCGTCTCGCCCACCATCCAGCTGAATTGCGCCCACTCTTGCGGTGCAGCGATAGGCGCCTGCCACAGGACTCTCAAAATGGCGGCCGGCTCTTCGGATTTGGGCCTGGTCCACTAAAATGGCCCTGGGACACCTTGGAACTCGGACGCTTGCCTGCTAGGGCATGAGCCCCATTCCCGAAAATGTCCCCTCAGCCTTGAAGATTCTACAAACGTCACCGGGGCCCCCGACTCCAGCAGGCTTCCGGTGGGGAGCGGCTGCCATGATTGCTTGCGGAATGGCCACGACGGAGCCACGAGATGGTGGTGCTCTCATGCTGACGCCAGCTTCAGTCTGAAACATCCAGAAACACTGTAGACTACCAATTCGATCAGTTTCGGTGGAGCCCCAACGTGACCCGGTAGGGAAGAACTTGCCCTCCCCTCTTTTGACTGATGGTTCTTGTTGCCTATCTCTTCTGTTGTCATTTAACTGAACCTTTTTTGACTGCCGAAAGGGGTTCTGGTCCGACCGCTGGTTGGTGGAGACATTTTGACTATATCCTGGACCTGCCCGGCCTCGCCCAAAATGGCGCCGGTATAAATGGGACTCGCAACTCCTTGTTGTGTACTGGTTGCCCAGCCTTGATATCACGAGATACGTATGCAGTTTTGAAGCACATGGCGGGCGGGGACGAGTACTGATTGAACATTTGGACATCCCTATTGATATTAAGTTCTGATGTGTTATTGATTACTGTACTATTGAAAGTTCGAATTAACGTCACCCATGGTACTTGCCCGCAAATGTATATCTAGATAATTTTATTGTAACTGGCCCTGTCGTACTTTAATTATAAAATTACGTCCACCGATTCCGCAACTGTTAGACACCTTAGTTCTTGCAACCTAATGGCCCGCCCGTTACGTTCTTCTACAGTGTAAATGTCCCCTCATCATATACGATTCCAGTTTGCTCCGTGGCCGGCCCACGTGGTTATAGGCCCGTATTTGTATACTGACATTTTCACAATAAAGGTTTTTAAAACAAAACATGGTAGTAGTACCTAGATGGGTAAAGGTTTGAATAATAGCCACTGTTTTCGAATCAGTAAAAGGCAAGTGAAATAAAGCAGCCCGATTACATGACGGTTAAAAGGTATAATACGCAGGAATGCTGTAAAGATAAATGGTCAAGGGCTGTTGTGTTTTCCACTCCTGCAACATAAAGTGATCGATAAGAATCCGATATTCAGGCCTATCAGCGACTAAGACAGCAGGCCGAGCCTCTTTTGCTCAACGGCTCCCTCATGGGACAAAGAAACGCCCTTTTTCTCGAAATAGGAATATTTTACTTGCAGGACAGTTGTAAATTTCCCGGGAAAATACATTAGCCTGGAACATTGTTAGTGATAAACTGTAAATGCATCTGGGTCCTTTGCTTTACAAGTCAGAGTGAGAAAAAAAAAGGTGGGGCTTTCATCATTTGGGAAAAACAAAATGTTCTAAACCAATGAAAAGTGTTATTTTTAGGTCATATGACCAAGCCTTCCATCATTAGGAAACCAAAAGTAAAATGAACCAATGAAAAGTTTTATAAACAAGTCACATGACCTGTTATGCTTACGTTACGCGCTCCGCGCCGCGCCTCGGATCGCTTCCGGGGCGCTGCGCTTCGCGCCTCGGTTCGCGCCTCGGTTCGCGTTCCGGAGCGCTTCCGGGTGCGCTAAGGCAGCGCGTCATAAGACGCATTACGCGGTAACGTGATACGTCGCGCTTACGCGACGCGTCACAATGTTGATTTCTAACGCGGTAGTTGCGCTAACGGAACGTTTACCGGTTCGCGGACCGGATCGCGGAACAAAATGAAGCTAACGGGAAGCTGCCCGGTTCGCGGACCGGCAGCGAAACAAAAAAAATTATTAAAAAAATATATATATTACAAAAATATCAAATATATTTTTGAATTAGAATAAGAATACATTTTACAGCTTTTGATATTTGCTATTAAAAAACCATTGAAATTCACTGAAAAAACAATAGGTTATAGACCATATATAGTTAGGGATTAGCATTTACAAAACCTTGAAAATTCACTGAAAAAAACATAGGTTATAGACCATATATAGTTAGGGATTAGCATTTACAAAACCTTATTTTACTCGCACAAAACCATTGAAATTCGCATATATAGTTAGTTGCACTAACTATATATCGCGCACCCGCAATCCACTGCTGATCATGTCACATATTACATCATTCATGACATGGTCAGTGACATCACTGATGACATCACTGATGACATCTCAAATGACATCACTGATGACATCACTGATGACAACATCCAGTGACTGTATGTTTCTGTAAAGTTAAAATATGTCTTACATATTGAAGAATGAGTGGATGTATAAGTGTCTGGATGAAGGATTTAGTAGGTGCATGACTGACTGTATGAGTGAGTGATTAAATGTGTCTCACTGAGTGCATGGGTTAGTGACTAAACTGTCTTAATTTGTGCATCATTATGTCTGTTGTTCTGTAAACTGCTGCATGTGTTGATCAGTAGCTATATGGGTAACTATATGGGTTATTGATTGGTTGCCCAAGTATTTGTATGGGAGACTGAGTGTGTGTGTGGGTGGCTGGGAGGTGTATGACTCTGTGCATAGATGTGTGAGCAGTTGATTCACTAGATGTATGGGTTCAAAAGTGCATGTGGAAACAGCTGTATGGGCGGTTGACTGTGTGCATGAGTGTATTGGTGAGTGAATGGATATCTCAGTGCTACATGTCAAAGTAAGTACATATGTAAAACATAGTACATGTGAGAGTTGACATATATAAAAATCTGTGCATAAGAGCCAGTGAATGTGTGAGTGGCTGTATGGATCATTGTGAACTTGTATCAGGGATTGTATAAGAGAGTAAATATGTGTTAGTATATGTTTGAATAAGTAAGGTGTGTATAACTGTATAGTTGAGGAAATGGAGGTGTGATTGATTCTTTGCATGACTGACTAGGTGTGTGAGTAACTCCATGGATGAGTGACAGTCTGTGAGTGTCTGTTTACACTGAGTGTATCTAAGGTTATATTAGAGTCTGAAGAGGTTCATCGTATTATCACATGAATGATGTCATCAATGATGTGATCAGTAATGTCAAATGAGATGTCATCAGTGATGTCATCAGTGATGTCATTTGAGATGTCATCAGTGATGTCATCAGTGATGTCACTGACCATGTCATGAATGATGTAATATGTGACATGATCAGCAGTGGATTGCGGGTGCGCGATATATAGTTAGTGCAACTAACTATATATGCGAATTTCAATGGTTTTGTGCGAGTAAAATAAGGTTTTGTAAATGCTAATCCCTAACTATATATGGTCTATAACCTATGGTTTTTTCAGTGAATATATATATATATATGTATACGTATATATATATATATATATATACCATGTGTCCAAGAAATCAGCAGCACTCGACAGCAAGTAAGCCCTTTCCCAAGGCTTTTAATAGGTGAGGGCATGCGCATATAAAGTTAATTGTAAGCACCTGACTGGTACCGACGCGTTTCGTGCATTCACTTCTTCGGGGCATTAATAGTCAGGAAGCTGCATTTGTGGGCATTTGAGTTCTTTATTCGGCATAATCACATTCCCTTAATGGGCTAATCCATAATTGTATTGGTCGCCTTCGGAAAACAATATGTCCCATATCAGTCCTGGATGGATGCAACTTTAAATCCATGCTTCTTAAAGGTTCTGCATGAGCCCCTCCATGGGCGCCCGCCCTAAATCCAAACTTGCGTACCACTTGTGGGCTTGAAATGCATCAAGTCCGTGGCCCCACTCTCCGTGGGTGGTGCAAACTGAGCGGCAGGAAAATAAATCCCTATGCAAATTCTGCTGGGAAAGGTTAAACTGCGTACAGTGTGTAAAGTGAAATTATTAATGTGACGTGTGTGACTATTGTGTGATATTCCGCTTGTTTGTTGTTTGCAGCAGGTTTAATTTGGCCTTTGGATTTCACACAAAACCAGGCCACACTATTTTAATTGCTTAGCTTTGTGTCTTTGCTCACATTTTTCGGGGTCCTACCCCTCGCTATGTAAAGAATTTGTAGCAATGCAAGAGTGGATTGGCGAAATGGCATGTGACTCTTTTAGTCATGCTCCACAGCTTAGCATAAGACAGTGCTGGTGATAACCTATCGAAAACGAGGGCCTATGTGTTTATTTCTCTGCAGTTGTTAATAGCAGTATATGTTGCTAAAGACACTCTCGGGTTTGTCAGTCAATGGTTACCAGATAAAAATGCATGCCCGCCGACAAAATAATTGTCTTCAGAAAATCAATACACATTTCCCAAATGTCAAAACATTTGTTCGGCCATGCCATTTGCCTGTTTTTCTTCGAGGCGCTGAAAAGATGCAGCCTGTATCAAATTCCCTAAAATGATGCTGTTTTCAGTAAATTGCAGGGAGCGGGTTAGGCTGAAACATGAATTCCACAGGGAGAGAATGTGACCATTAATGATTTGAAAATGCCATTAACAATGGCACATTTTAGTTCTCGGTGTAAGTAGACAGGATGCAGAATTGGCCCTGCATAGTGTGACTTGAAATAAGCAAGTGATTTTTCTTTAAAACTAAGCAAGACATTTTCGCTTGTAATTAAAGAAGCCTAATCTTCCTGCAATGTCTTTGTCTGATGCCAGATTAAATAGGGTTTCAGACTCACAATCGTTATTAGTATCATAGTCAGGCTAATCCAAAATTGGCAGTATCATCTGCTGCTCTAATCTTTACTAAGATCAAGATTAATATATTCATTTCTTCTATAAATTGTCTAGTGCTGTTTCCTGGTGTTTAAAAATGCCATGCATATGCATCACCTAGTTGCATATCATATGTCAATGTATGAATATTCATTTTCCAATTGTTAAAATTCTGTTTCCTCATTAGGAAGTAAATATGTAACATATTTTTAAACATCAACCGGTACATCTGGCCTAACATGTTTGCTGCTTATTGTGCCTGTCTCTGAACATGGAGCACTGCTGGTTTCATGCCTTGTCTGCCAGGTTCTGTTGAACAGCCGGGTCTGGTGGCTCAGTGGACCAATTCATCCACTGCAGGGGTCTGTGTTTGACCTCATGGTCACATGTTCAAATCCTGGTGGCTCCACTTAGCCGTTCATCCATCCGAGGTTGATAAAAATGAGCACCGTTGGGTAACAATGAACATTTGTTATTCAGCCCAACATGCCTGTGGGTGAATGTTTGTTTTACAAATGCATGTTATGTTAACAGCAATTTCACACTTCAACATTAGATGCTGGCTTATTTTGTGGAAAAACTGCTCCAGGGTAATGATGGTGTAGAAAAGATTGGACCTATGTCCTGAGGGGTGTTCCCCCAAATGTAAATGAGTACTGGCAAAGCCAATAGGCTGAGTGACGGTTCATTTCTTTTTTCTTTTTTATTACAAGAATCTGCCACAGAAATTTTTTACAAAGAAAACATGCGGCCATAAAAACTTAGTTGCCATATACTTGCATAAAGTTACAAAATATTCACTGATGAGGCTGTTTTACTAGTTTTTTTTTAATATAAAGCCTTTTGCTGTGCCATGCATTTTATTATTATTATTTGAGAAGTAGTAAGATAAATTACCAACAAACTAAGCTCTCAAATAGCAGGCAGATACAATGTCACCTAAACACGTTTTAAGTTTAAAATAAATCACCATCTAACTGGCCATCCAAAATGCAGAGAAAAGAAATAGCCCCTATTTAAAGGTAATATTGGCAGCACCAATAGGTGTCATCAATGTTGTTTTAACCATGCATAGCAGCATGGCTAAAAGTTAACAAAAAGCGCAGTGTCTTAGCCAGCACTGAGCATGTGATAGCAATGCAGGGAGAGGGGTTAGGCAACACGGATGTGGGAGGCGGTGGGAAAAAAGCGATATTACACAATCGCGGTGCTTTTTCTTTGCTATGGTAGGTGGGCGTAGCAACACGGACAACCGAGGGTGAGATGGGACTGGGCAGTACAGACGAGTGGTGGCGGGGAAGGTGGAGGCAAGCTGATATGGACAAACAACAGAGGGAGTGAAGGAGGGTGGGAGCTAGCTAACACAGACAATGAACAGAGCTCGCACAGATAATTGGAGGGAGTTTGGGGGTAGGACAACAAGGGTAAACAAATGAAAGAGGGTGGGGGCAAGCCACCTTGGACAATGGCTGGAGGGAGGGAGGGAGGGAGGGTGGACGCAAGCTAGCATGGACAACAGAAGTAGGAAAGGAGGTTGGGGGCAGGCAGATGGACATGGGAAGAAATGAAGAGGGGGAGAAGTGCACAAGGGAGTCAGCTGATAAAGAGATATTCTGGTAGAATGGTTAAATCCAAAGAAAAAAGGAGCACCTAAAAAAATTAGCAGTGGAGGACACACCTACAATATTCATTAGTCAGGCGAGGGACAAAGAGGAATGAAGCTTATGCTAGCTGAGCAATAAGAAGCAAGCAAATGAGAGTGACAATGTAGCCAGCCAGTGGTAAGGAAAGGTCGGTCTCTAATCTGACTGAAAGAAACAAAAGGTCTTGGAGGCGACACCTACAAATAACCAAAAAGAAAAAGGAAAATTGGAACCAAGTTTATCCCTGAAGAGAAAGGAACTATTTTTAGGTGAATGTGAACAATGCACACAGGCTTTGTGTAGTCACTCAAAGTGAATAAAGCAAACGGGTAAAGTTGGTTGACCCATTTCCCCATGTTGTATGCTGCGATGGGCAGAAGCAACTTGTGGCTGACAATTTAACAGACCAATGGATGAAGCCTACTGACCAAAAGCTCCTCTATGTATGTACATTAAGTATGATTGTCTTTAAAAAACTATAGTCTGCTAAAACAGCTACAGATGTCTCAAAGGTAAGACCTACAAAAAGAACATAGTCACAATGTCTGAAGGCCAGGCGCTGTGACAGAATGCATATTTATGAATGTTTCCCATAGAAAGCCTCTATCATTTACACCAGTTACCCACTGTTGCTTCATCATAAAGTTGCATACTTTTCTCCCTTTGTTCACTTTGGTTCGTCTTGTGGGACTGAGCAATCTGATTGGCAGGCGATAACATGAACAGAAATGTTGTGGTCGCCATTTCAGTAATTGTCCTGAGTTAGTAAAAAAAACTAAATATAATGGGGCATGGTAGGGGGTACCGTAAACCCCTGGCCATGGTGCGGGCGGTCACTGGGGCCCAAAAAAAAAGATTGTGTTTGGCTGGTCCCGGGTTACTACTGTGGGACCCAGTGCGGACCCTTGTTAGGTACCGCAGCACTCTAGCAGCTGCCGTGGTACTGCAAGACTACACAAGCATCAACAATAGGAGTTTGCACAGGTTTCAGGCACCATTGGTTACAATTTAGCTGTGATACCGAGGTACCGCTGTAAATAGAGTTAAAAAACTCAAAAAATGTGGCGTGGGAGTCAGTGGCCAGTTGGCCCTGTCACAGGGGTTGGATGCAGGGCTGGCCAACCTGTTGTATCCCTGCTTTCCCTCCTCTTGTCCTTTCTTAATGTCCTGTTATCTGATGCTCAGCCTGTCTCTATGATGTCATCCTTAGTTCTATCTGTGTATGTTTGAGTGTACTGTCAGTTACCTTGAAGGCTGAGCAGCAGGGCAGCTGCTCCCGGTGGGGCCTTACCATAGACTTTACTGGATTCTACTATATTCATTATATGCTGTGTCTATTTATCCTATAACTTCATATCAACAATAAATCTTCATCTGGAACACAGCAACCAAGGAGTCATCTTTATTTTATGGAATGTTACACAACCCCACACAATGCATTGCACCTTTGGAATTTATATGTGGGATGAAGATTGTTGTTCTTTGTGATAAACGGACCTACTGAGAAAAGAGAAATAGAATTGGATAGAACCTGTCAGGTAGGCATGATGATGACTCTTCTCTCTTTAATTGCATAGTTGGATGTGAAGATCAATTACTCAAGTGATTATTTCATATACTTGTCGTTTATGTTTAAGAATATTATGACAGGGACCTTCTGTAACAAGGGATCCATCTTTTGCGTGTTTGAAGAGGAAATAAATATAATTGTATGACCGTATTTGCGGTAAAGAACACTATATGGTATGTTTCTTTTAACTTATCTTTCCCGTACATCTCAGAATTAGCTAGCTATATGGTTACTCTGATCTCCTTATCTTTTGGCTCAATGAAAGCATGGCATCTGACGTGATTATGTGTAGCAGTAGACCATTAACATGAGGGTGGGTTTATTAAGTGTAATATAAATATTGGCCACAATAGAGGACTGCATTGTGATGAATCGCTTTGCCATTTGCTCTTCCCCGTATCAATCAGATAAATTCTGGTCCAAAACTTTCTGTCAAATAATGAAGCTAATCATAGATGTTATTAATAGAGATTGCGCATTCTAAAAACTGTAATGTGTGACATATTTTAACTTTCATCTGTATTGAGATGTTTGTATTTATATTGATGTGGCACTCTGTACATTTATATATATATATATATATATATATATATATATATATATATATATATATATATATATATATATATATATATATATATGTTATTGTATATCTTTTATGTATATGTTGTATGGTGATTTTATATGTTTGTATATGGTTTGATTTTCCAGCCCTGAAGAAGTTCTGGTTTCAGAACGAAACGCGTTGGCTGTGATTGAACAGATAAAAAGAAGAAAATATACAAAAATCCCAGGAGAAGGAATTGCATTTATTGATTGGAGTGTACCCAATTATGTTTAATACATATACCATATTGTGAGGTGGCGCAACTTTAATATATTTTGTAAAGCATTGCCTAAAGCTATTCTCAGTGAGGAAGTTGGGTGACTATGATTGAAAAACCCGAGAAATTCAATGAAAAAATTGGTAAAGGGGTGTTATTGTGAGTTATGGTAATAAGAATTTGATTTATGGCAAATAAAAAATCAGAAATTCACTGGAAATAAGCTATGTTTAAAGTGAAATTATAGTTATAGAAGGTAATAAGCGTTTAGCTTACATTTAACAAAAAAAAACTAAAAATTGACTGGAAGAACCACAAAGGTTAGAGTGACGTTATAGTTAGGTCTTGTAGTTATATAAACACTACAGTTTAAAAAAAAAAAACACTGATCTTCTGCAGTTATACTTTAATGACCTAACTATAACTTACACCCCCACCATACACTGCTTATAACTTCACATATTACATCACTCATGGCATGTTATCTGCAGTCTCACAGGAGCTTCAAGAGTCACTACAAAAAGGACTTAGAGGGACTGGCAAGGAAATCTTGTCTGCCACTGAAGTACCTTTGTTCAGTGGCCAAAGCACCCTTCCAAAATGTCCTTAGCCCTTTTCTTCATGTGAACTTTCAGGAGTCCAGCTATCCTGATTGTTATTATAAAATTCAGCTCTAGAGTTCCAAGAGGAAGCAGGGTGTCCTCAGTCCATCCTTAGGTGGCAGGAGAACACCTTACACAGTTTCTCCTGGTGTTCTTCAGGTTCCATCATCATTCTGATCCAGGTGTTGGGAGTTTATAGGGGTAACCCAGAAGTGAATGGATGTGACTGATTTACCTATTCCTGTAGAGTTCCCACTATGTTTCTTCCTGATTTTTGCAAAGCTTCCTGCATTTTTTTGGTAGAAGCAATTCCACTAAGCTCAGTTCTTCTATTTCCCTAAATGAGAAAGTGAATCCCATGTCCGATCAGATGTGTGGGCTTTCTAAGCATACCTCCTTGTGACTGTCCATCCTTATCAGTTACCACATTCTCCCCATCATAGGGTAACAAACTCAAACTGGTAATTTTTTTTATTGTCCCTCTTTGTTGTGAAATACGTTTGAATCTATGTGAAAAGCTTTTCCTACTGTGTTTCACATTTGAGAGTGGGATAACAGAATGCCAAACTTGCCTTTTTACAAACAGCTGCTAAATACTTGGTACTAAGTACTGGGAGAATCTCGGTGCGTCCTATTGAATGTATGACGTTACACCGCTTTCATTTACAATGCATGCCTTTACAATGCAGTTTTTACATCGCAACATCCTTTACAACGCATTCTTTTACATAGCATGCGATTACATCGCATTTTCAGAAACGACCTTTACAACGCATTCCATTACATCACATTATACCTTTACAGCGCATACCATTACAATGCATGCCATTACACTGCATTTAAGGTAAGTGTTGGATAATATAGGGTAAAAATTACTATTCTAACTCCAGTGAGTGCAACAGTAGGGTAAGTGTTGGAAAGTGTAGGGTAAGCGTGGGCGGAAAATCCGTTCCGCTCGCGGATTTTGCGGATTTTCGGGAAATCCGCAATCCGCGAGATTTGCGGATTTCCCGCAAAATCCGCAAATTCGCACGCAGCGGATTTTTTTGGCGGCGCGCGGCGTTGGTGATACAATTTTTGCGGCGCGCGGCGTTTATCATCGTTTGCCGAGTTGTTTTTTTCGATAGTTTGCGAGTGCTGCGCCATTTTGGATCTTGCTGTGTGATCCCGCGGGAATTGGCGAGCGCGATTACGTCATCGCGGCTTGCCAGCGAGAGTTTGTCAACGCGAGTACGGCGAGATCACGTCTCGCGGTACTTCGCAAATTGCGAGATTTGAGATGCGGCGCGCGAAAATATAAATTTGCAATTCTGCACAAGAAATCCACCAGCAAGCAGCATAAACCTTCTAGAAATGATGATTTTTATGTGAATAACTCCTTAGTTTGACATTTGCCTGCACTTTTTTAGCGAGGAGTCCATTTTGGGGAGGGGGGCAGGGGGGTGGGAGGAAGGAAGTGCCCCATAGTCTTCAACTTCCTGTTCCTGTTCAGCAGGCTCCTCCCAGTGCTTTGTCCATCTCCTGGTCACTTTTCATTCGGATGTGGACCTGGAAGGATTACCTTTTGTGGATGCTGCTGGATCTTTGGATTTGAGGCCTTTTTGACTTTCTTTGGATCACTGTTGGATTAGAAATTTTACAAGTAAGTTTGTTTGGGGCATTACAGTTGCTGCAACTAAAATTTTGGGATTTTCGATTTTTGGGCTGTTTTGGGGCCTTTTCCCAGGGGTACTCAGTGGTGGGTGGACTGATTCTTTCTGTGGGTTGTCTTGAATTTAAACATCATGGAGGCCATAGATGAATTGGGATTGTGCTGATTTTTCTGTGTTTTTCGATTTTTTTTTTTTGTAAAATTTTGTGTTTTTCGATTTTTGACCTGTTGTTGGGGCCTTGACCAGGGGTAGTGAGTGGTGCATGGGGCCTAGTCTTTCTGTGGGCTGTCTTGAATTTAAACATCATGGATGGAATGGGATTGTGCTGATTTTGCAGTGTTTTTCGATTTTTGGGGGTGTTCATGGGGAGGGACATGCCATGTGGCTGGTGGCCATTTTGAGTGCAGCTACAGGCACTTGCCATGTGCTGGCAGGCAAGTGGCCATTTTGAATGCAGGCTTTGTTGTTAGGCCTCCAACCATTTTCCCTACTTTTCAACCTTTATTTATGCCAGGGGTAGTGAGTCTTGCATGGGCCTAGTATTTCTGTGGGTTGTCTTGAATTTAAACATCATGGAGGCCATAGATGAATTGGGATTGTGCTGATTTTTCTGTGTTTTTCGATTTTTTTTTTTTGTAAAATTTTGTGTTTTTCGATTTTTGACCTGTTGTTGGGGCCTTGACCAGGGGTAGTGAGTGGTGCATGGGGCCTAGTCTTTCTGTGGGCTGTCTTGAATTTAAACATCATGGATGGAATGGGATTGTGCTGATTTTGCAGTGTTTTTCGATTTTTGGGGGTGTTCATGGGGAGGGACATGCCATGTGGCTGGTGGCCATTTTGAGTGCAGCTACAGGCACTTGCCATGTGCTGGCAGGCAAGTGGCCATTTTGAATGCAGGCTTTGTTGTTAGGCCTCCAACCATTTTCCCTACTTTTCAACCTTTATTTATGCCAGGGGTAGTGAGTCTTGCATGGGCCTAGTATTTCTGTGGGTTGTCTTGAATTTAAACATCATGGAGGCCATAGATGAATTGGGATTGTGCTGATTTTTCTGTGTTTTTCAATTTTTTTTTTTTGTAAAATTTTGTGTTTTTCGATTTTTGACCTGTTGTTGGGGCCTTGACCAGGGGTAGTGAGTGGTGCATGGGGCCTAGTCTTTCTGTGGGCTGTCTTGAATTTAAACATCATGGATGGAATGGGATTGTGCTGATTTTGCAGTGTTTTTCGATTTTTGGGGGTGTTCATGGGGAGGGACATGCCATGTGGCTGGTGGCCATTTTGAGTGCAGCTACAGGCACTTGCCATGTGCTGGCAGGCAAGTGGCCATTTTGAATGCAGGCTTTGTTGTTAGGCCTCCAACCATTTTCCCTACTTTTCAACCTTTATTTATGCCAGGGGTAGTGAGTCTTGCATGGGCCTAGTATTTCTGTGGGTTGTCTTGAATTTAAACATCATGGAGGCCATAGATGAATTGGGATTGTGCTGATTTTTCTGTGTTTTTCGATTTTTTTTTTTTGTAAAATTTTGTGTTTTTCGATTTTTGACCTGTTGTTGGGGCCTTGACCAGGGGTAGTGAGTGGTGCATGGGGCCTAGTCTTTCTGTGGGCTGTCTTGAATTTAAACATCATGGATGGAATGGGATTGTGCTGATTTTGCAGTGTTTTTCGATTTTTGGGGGTGTTCATGGGGAGGGACATGCCATGTGGCTGGTGGCCATTTTGAGTGCAGCTACAGGCACTTGCCATGTGCTGGCAGGCAAGTGGCCATTTTGAATGCAGGCTTTGTTGTTAGGCCTCCAACCATTTTCCCTACTTTTCAACCTTTATTTATGCCAGGGGTAGTGAGTCTTGCATGGGCCTAGTATTTCTGTGGGTTGTCTTGAATTTAAACATCATGGAGGCCATAGATGAATTGGGATTGTGCTGATTTTTCTGTGTTTTTCGATTTTTTTTTTTTGTAAAATTTTGTGTTTTTCGATTTTTGACCTGTTGTTGGGGCCTTGACCAGGGGTAGTGAGTGGTGCATGGGGCCTAGTCTTTCTGTGGGCTGTCTTGAATTTAAACATCATGGATGGAATGGGATTGTGCTGATTTTGCAGTGTTTTTCGATTTTTGGGGGTGTTCATGGGGAGGGACATGCCATGTGGCTGGTGGCCATTTTGAGTGCAGCTACAGGCACTGGCCATGTGCTGGCAGGCAAGTGGCCATTTTGAATGCAGGCTTTGTTGTTAGGCCTCCAACCATTTTGCCTACTTTTCAACCTTTATTTATGCCCAGGGGTAGTGAGTCTTGCATGGGCCTAGTCTTTCTGTGGGTTGTCTTGAATTTAAACATTATGGAGGGCATGGATGGATTGGGATTGTGCTGATTTTGCAGTGTTTTTCGATTTTTTTGTGCTCTATAACTGAACTGATGTTCCTCTGTCTTCCATTTTTTTTAGGTGCACAAGACTCAAGAGAACCACCAGTGCCAGGAAGAAGTCCTGCAGCGGTGTGTGTGTGCAGCATAACGTCACGCGACGTCACGTCTGGCCTCAGACAACTCTACAATTCGTGCAACTGCGGCCTGCTGTCTGACCTGCTCTGAAGAAGATGGCCCCAAAGAAACTTCTCCGTAGCTCCTCTAGCAAGAAAGTTGCTAGTAAGGAGCAGAAGAAGCAAGTTACCAAGGAGGCTGGTGTGCCACCCACCACTTTTTTTGGGAGCAAAAAAAAAAGTACGCCTGCAGCAGCAGGATCTGCTGGGGACCAACCTGAGAGCAGCACCCCTGCTCCATTGGGTTCAGTGCCTCCACCACCACGCCAACTTAAGTCAAAGCCCTTGAGTGCTTCAGAGGCAGTCAGTGTACTTCTCCAATCACCATCGACCAGTGATGTTGGCTCATCGCAAGAAAGTAGCAGCAATGTCCCTGAATCAACACAGGTTGTTGTAACTCATCTGACAAGTGTTGAACAACCACAGCCGCAACAACAACACCATGTGCAAGTACACGCCCAAGTACATGTGGAAGGAGAGGCAGCAAAAGGAGATGCGCAAGCAAAGGTGCATGGACGTTCACAAGTGCCCACAATAGTTGTTCCTCCCGAAGTAGGGGCACATTTGGAAATCGACAATGAAGCTGAGGTATCATTGGAAGCCACTCCTCCTGATGATCATTCATTGTCTTCCACATCCCTAGCAAGGAAAAGATCAAGGGGGGTGTCTACATCTTCTTCAAGCCCACCTCGTTCTGGTGCAAGTGATCTGTCTTGGGAACCACGACAACTGCGGTCTGACAGTGAGGCAGAGGCACACAATGATCTGCCACCGGTACCTAAGCGTAAAAGGAAGGTCGTCCAAAAACTCAAACCTATGGAGTGTGATGAGGCTCAACAAGAAGTGACAGATACTGCTGGTGATGAAGCCTCTCACGATGACGACGAGGCAGTCATCACAAAGGTCACTGCAGCCCCACCGGGCATGCAGCAAAGAGACATTTTGACCCTATCCCGAGAAGCTGCTGAGCGTGATGATGATGTCGGCGAGGAGGCAATGGAAATGGAATCATTAGATTTGGAGTTAAGTAGTACACCAAAACCTACCGCTTCCATATTTCTTCCTCGCAAGAAGGTACCCACCTCGTCCTCGACCTCAATTCGTGGTGGTGAAAGTGCAAAACGTACTGAAGTTCGGCAATCCACATCCTCCACTTCATCTGTCATTAGCAGCAGGACCACCACCACCAGTATCGCCGCCTCCTCCGGCCCCCGAAGACATTTCAAGTCTCCAGTTTGGGACTTCTTTAGTGTTTGCCCAAAAAAGGAAAACGTAGCCATTTGTAGCCTTTGTAAGCTTCGATATAGTCGTGGTAAGCTTGGTTCTAACTATGGTACCGGAGGCCAGAGAGGTCATCTTGAGAGAAGGCACCCTGTCGAATGGTTTCCGCACCTAGAGGCGGTCAAGAAAGCCGGAATTGCACGTAATGAAAACGTTGATTTGTCATCTGCTGATGACGAGGAGGTAGAAGAAGACGATTCAAACACTTCACTTACACCCAGTTCCCATGTCAGCAGCACACCCCATGGGAGCCACACTAAGAGTGTGGGAGAGAGTGAGACATCAATGCGGAAAAGTTCATCAGCGAGCGTAACTGGGTCGAAGAGATCATCATCATCCCGTAAATCATTGGTCCAGGGCAACATTAAAAAGATGTTGTTTACAGAAGCGCAATATGAACGCAACCACCCAATGACCCGTCTGTATAACACTAAGCTGGCTAAAATGCTAGCTCTGGACCTTCTCCCTTTTTCTTTTGTAGAAGGGGTTGGTTTTCTAGAATTAGTGACAGTGCTCTGCCCTAAATGGAAGGTTCCTAGCCGGTTCTATTTTGCCCGAGTTGCGGTTCCAGCACTACATGAAGATGTTCTGAAGTTGATTGGGGCAGCTTTGGAGAAGAGTGCTGTTCACACTATACATCTGACAACAGACATGTGGACCAGTGGCGCAGGCGCTGATTACATGTGCATCACTGCACACTGGGTCTCTTTTTCAGGGGCTAAAGCAAAGCTAAACTCAGGTGTTGACACTAACATTGTTTTTAAAGGTGCTCGGAAACATGCAACACTAGCCATGTTTGGTTTGGAGAAACGTCACACAGCAGAAAACATTTTGGATGTCTTTAACACAAAGGTCCTTAACTGTCTGTCCCCACTAAAACGCAAGGTTGGTTATGTTTCCACAGACAATGGCTCCAATATAGTTAAGGCCATGAGGGACGGTTACTATTTCAGAGTGCCGTGTTTGGCGCACTGTATAAACCTGGTTGTCCAAAAATTCTTGGGTAATAAACGCAGTGCAGCGTACAGTGTATTGGACAACTGCCGAAAAATTTGCAAGCATTTCAGGCATTCTTTTAAGGCCCGCAAGCAGCTGAGGAGCATGCTATATCAAAGTCAAATGCCAGTGAAAGCACTCATCCAGGAGGTGGTAACACGTTGGAACTCAACCTTCTACATGCTTGAGCGTCTGTATGAGCAGTATACGCAACTCGATCAATTTTTCTTGAAAGAGGGTATAGAGGAGCTGAGGATGGGTGGGCCGCAATGGAACATAGTTGAAAGCCTAACACGCATGCTTCGTCCTTTTGAGGTCTTCACACGTGCAGTCAGCAAGGAGGACTCTAATTTGGGAAAAGCTATCCCATTGTTGTACATGCTGGAGGACCAACTGAAGGAGGTGTGTTCTGTGTTTCGAAAAGATGACAAAAAGAAAGACTCTTTGCTTCTGGCTGAGACATTATTAGAGCTCCTACAAGGTGATGAACGTCTTCAAAAGATCCACTCAGAACAGCATTACATTTGTGCTACTATTCTGGATCCACGCTACAAAAAGGCGCTGGCAGGCAGAGCATTCTTTCCTTTTGCTGATGAAGATGTTACAAAGTACAAACGTTGGCTAGCCTTGTCAGCCAAGAAGTTTGAAACAGAACGGCTGGAAATTGAAGGAAATGGCAGTACATCAGCAGGCCATCCCCAGTCAAAACAATCCACTTCTGCACCTGTGGCTGTGGCACAAGTGACCTCTCAGCCGTTAAAGACACCGGCAACCGCATCATCTGCACGAAAGGCAGCAGAAACATTGGAGGCTGAAGAGGATTGGCTAGCTCTGCGTGGGTTTGGTTCTCAAAAGGCCAGAGGCACAGCAAGAGCTACGCAAAGTGGAGGAACCTTGGAGGAGGACCTTGAGTCGATGGTGAAGGACTATCTGAATGACTCCACAGAGGTCTATGTTAATTCTGACCCATTGGCGTATTGGCATGGGAAAAAAGAATTGTGGCCACAGCTCACCAACCTGGCTTTAAACTACTTGTCTTGCCCACTCGCAAGTGTGTCTTCTGAACGGGTTTTCAGTGCGGCTGGTGGGATTGTAACTCCCAAACGGAGCCGCCTCTCGCCCAAAAATGTGGAGAGGTTAACAATGATCAAGATGAATCAGCACCTCATACCACCAGATATAAGAGTACGAGAGAGCGTGCCGGATGAAGAGGAGGTGGCCAGCACCATAGATGAGGGAATTTCTACTCTGTCAGGTGGCACTGACCTCACCCGGGCTGAATTCGCAGAGTATGATGACGAAGCCTTATTCTTATTCCTGGACCGTGATTCCGACTTCGAGCCCTGAAAATGAGACAACGAATCAATAACTTTCTTTTTCATCCTTATTCACTTTTATTCCTGTGTGTCTGTCTTTCTTTGTTGTGCACAGTTAATATAATTCAAACTTTAATCAGATAATCACAAAGACAAGCCCATCAGCAGAACTGTCTTCACTTGTTTGCTAATTTATTTGAAGGTGCCGCAGTCTGCATTCCTCAGGTTCACAAGTTCAGAAGAACATGCTCCTCTATCCTCCTCCTCCAGACTCCTATTTCCATCAAAGCAGAGGGCTGGTTTACGCCCAATGAAGAAAGACTCAGCACTTGTGGGGGTGTTGTTCTACCTCTTTGCAGGTGAGTTGACGGGTCTGGGGCCATTGCTGGGAAGCACTAAAAGTGGTTTGTGCCAAATCCGAGGCGGAAATTTTTTTGTGTTTTTGATGACTTGCTTGCCTTTGAGGTGCTCTTAGGGGGGGTTCCGTCTGTTTGTGGGTGAGTTTCATGGTCTGAGAGCATTGCTGGGACACTCTAATCTTGATTGCATTTGCTTTTCAGGAAATCCGTCGTGCCAACCCCGACTTATGGCCCAGCTACGCAGCGCGTTTGGACCGAAGGCCCAGAAATATTGCAAGTATGAGAGTTTGCTTTTGGCCTGTTTGGGGGTGTTATACTTCTTGGCGGGTGGGTTGCCGGGTCTTGGGGCATTCCTGGGAAGGTCTAATACCGGGTAGAAGTGGTTGGGACTAAATCCAGGCCGATTTTTTTTTGGGCTATTTCTGACATTTTGCTCTATGTAGCGTTTTCGGGGGCCTGTTTGGGGGGCTTCCTGGTGTTTGCGGGTGAGTTTCGTGGTCTGGGAGCACTGCTGGGACACTCTAATCTTGATTGCATTTGCTTTTCAGGAAATCCGTCGTGCCAACCCCGACTTATGGCCCAGCTACGCAGCGCGTTTGGACCGAAGGCCCAGAAATATTGCAAGTATGAGAGTTTGCTTTTGGCCTGTTTGGGGGTGTTATACTTCTTGGCGGGTGGGTTGCCGGGTCTTGGGGCATTCCTGGGAAGGTCTAATACCGGGTAGAAGTGGTTGGGACTAAATCCAGGCCGATTTTTTTTTGGGCTATTTCTGACATTTTGCTCTATGTAGCGTTTTCGGGGGCCTGTTTGGGGGGCTTCCTGGTGTTTGCGGGTGAGTTTCGTGGTCTGGGAGCACTGCTGGGACACTCTAATCTTGATTGCATTTGCTTTTCAGGAAATCCGTCGTGCCAACCCCGACTTATGGCCCAGCTACGCAGCGCGTTTGGACCGAAGGCCCAGAAATATTGCAAGTATGAGAGTTTGCTTTTGGCCTGTTTGGGGGTGTTATACTTCTTGGCGGGTGGGTTGCCGGGTCTTGGGGCATTCCTGGGAAGGTCTAATACCGGGTAGAAGTGGTTGGGACTAAATCCAGGCCGATTTTTTTTTGGGCTATTTCTGACATTTTGCTCTATGTAGCGTTTTCGGGGGCCTGTTTGGGGGGCTTCCTGGTGTTTCTGGGTGAGTTTCGTGGTCTGGGAGCACTGCTGGGACACTCTAATCTTGATTGCATTTGCTTTTCAGGAAATCCGTCGTGCCAACCCCGACTTATGGCCCAGCTACGCAGCGCGTTTGGACCGAAGGCCCAGAAATATTGCAAGTATGAGATTTTGCTTTTGGCCTGTTTGGGGGTGTTATGCTTCTTGGCGGGTGGGTTGCCGGGTCTTGGGGCATTCCTGGGAAGGTCTAATACCGGGTAGAAGTGGTTGGGACTAAATCCAGGCCGATTTTTTTTTGGGCTATTTCTGACATTTTGCTCTATGTAGCGTTTTCGGGGGCCTGTTTGGGGGGCTTCCTGGTGTTTGCGGGTGAGTTTCGTGGTCTGGGAGCACTGCTGGGACACTCTAATCTTGATTGCATTTGCTTTTCAGGAAATCCGTCGTGCCAACCCCGACTTATGGCCTAGCTACGCAGCGCGTTTGGACCGAAGGCCCAGAAATATTGCAAGTATGAGATTTTGCTTTTGGCCTGTTTGGGGGTGTTATGCTTCTTGGCGGGTGGGTTGCCGGGTCTTGGGGCATTCCTGGGAAGGTCTAATACCGGGTAGAAGTGGTTGGGACAAAATCCAGGCCGATTTTTTTTTGGGCTATTTCTGACATTTTGCTCTATGTAGCGTTTTCGGGGGCCTGTTTGGGGGGCTTCCTGGTGTTTGCGGGTGAGTTTCGTGGTGTGGGAGCACTGCTGGCTATATATACTTTACTTTGCAAGAGGTTTGAAGCAAATCCATGGTGGCTGAGGGGACTTAGGGCCTAGCTGCAGAGCGCGCGCGGAGTGATTTGGGAAATTTGTGAAAAAGTGACTAAGTCCCCATTTTTGTACTTTTGCTCTTTGGCTGTTTGGGGGTCTTCTACTCGTTTTCTCCTGGGTTGACGGCTCTGGGGCCATTGCTGGGAAGCTCTAATACCGGATAAAAGTGTTTTGGACCAAATCCCAGGCGGAATTTTTTTTGTGTTTTTGATGACTTGCTTGCCTTTGAGGTGCTCTTAGGGGGGGTTCCGTCTGTTTGCGGGTGAGTTTCGTGGTCTGGGAGCACTGCTGGGACACTCTAATCTTGATTGCATTTGCTTTTCAGGAAATCCGTCGTGCCAACCCCGACTTATGGCCTAGCTACGCAGCGCGTTTGGACCGAAGGCCCAGAAATATTGCAAGTATGAGATTTTGCTTTTGGCCTGTTTGGGGGTGTTACGCTTCTTGGCGGGTGGGTTGCCGGGTCTTGGGGCATTCCTGGGAAGGTCTAATACCGGGTAGAAGTGGTTGGGACAAAATCCGCGCGGAAAAGCCTTTAGTTTTGGCACTTTTTGTAACTTAGGGTTCGTTAGGGTTAGCCCTAGCAGCAGGATTGCATGTGTTTCGGGGTGTTCTAGATTTTTCAAACTGAGTTCTGGGGTCTTAGAGCACTCGTGAGAATGTGTAATTTTGGTTGCAAGTCATTTGAAGAAAATCCATGGTGGGAAAGGGGGGATTTGGCATAGTTAAAGAAAGCCTTTGCCACTATTCTTAACTTAGGGTTCGTTAGGGTTAGCAGTATTTCTATTGCATGTGTTTGAGTGGGGGGGATTTCGAGTCTTGGAGCGATGCTGGCTATGGCTACTTTTGCTTGGTTGCTTGCAAGTGGTTTG
Organism: Lissotriton vulgaris; assembly: GCF_964263255.1. Taxonomy (NCBI): domain Eukaryota; kingdom Metazoa; phylum Chordata; class Amphibia; order Caudata; family Salamandridae; genus Lissotriton; species Lissotriton vulgaris. The sequence goes on along the minus strand of NC_141696.1, from coordinate 219,476,763 downwards.
AATGCAATCCACGGTGGGTAATGGGTAATTAGGGTACTTCGGCCTACTTTTACTTTCAAAGTAAGTTTTGTCACCAGTTTTCTGCTAGGCCTCGTTTTTTGAGATTTGATTGGGGGTCTTCTACATTTTTGCGACTGGCTTTAGTAAGGGTCTGGGTGGAAGCACTGCTAGGAAGATCTAATTTTGTTCTAAAACACAGTTTACAGTACACCTAGCTTGAGGGGCAAGATCCGATACATTAATTTGCCCATACATCCTTCAAAAGGTGACTCAGAGTACGCACTTTCAAAAACATTGTACTGTCTACTAGGAAAAACAAATTGTGACTTTTTGCACTCCACAGCCTACATGCCTTATATTTATTTATCAGTGGTGTTGTAATATTATATCACTTCCTGTTTTTCGTTGAATAATTACAGGCCGGGTTTCAGTCTCTGCAATGGGGAAAAAAGGATGGAGTCAGGCTTCACAGTAGCGAGCCACAATTCAGCATCAGGCAGGCAGTGGACAGGGTGTCTTCTGGTGACCAACATCGATGGACGAAGCGTCGGCTGCAATGGAGGAGTGCCGCTAATAGGAGGATTTTTTTTCTGCGGGCAACTTACTTACCACTTCCAACAGGACCACTACAACCACATAGATACAGTATCCCTTGCCTTTTTCTCTGACTGTGACTGCATTTCTTGGCTCTCTCTCTGCTTCTACATTGATCCCTTAACACATCACTTAGTCCACTCCACTATCACATCTGCACCACACATAGTCATTTGTAAGTGCTCCTACGTAATTCGCAAGTCGCAGCACGCCCCAGGCCGTAGAGGACTGGGATGGCCCCAATGATGAAGCATGTCACCAAGGGGCAACCCTGGTGAGTGAGGGGACACCTAGAAAAAAAGCAATTTCTCCTTTTCTATCTACTATACCTTCTGTCAGGTTACGCAGCCCCTAAGCGCCTACCGTACTATGAAACTACATTTCCCATGAGTAGGCGGGAGACTTGCAGACTATTTAGTGAGACTATATGAGAGTACCCTTGTATGTTAGGACAGCACTTCACTGATGCCTGTCTTGTCTTCTGTTACAGGTATCCTTTCCCTGCTGACCCTACCTTTACCCATCCCACATTTTTTATTTTAGTTTGTTATTTTTCTCCCCCGCCTAATGCCTCGAACACCCTGTGTTTACACTTCTGGGTGTTGGTGACATTTGGAAGTGGAACCATATTTGCATCGACTGGATCACGGGGAGTAAACCTGACACCTTCCAGACCAACCCCATTGAGTGTTGTTGTGAATGGATTTATAGTGACCAGCAAGGCTCTCAGGTATCTGGCTACAGAGACCTTATGTTGAATATAGTTATCAATATTTCCACCCACGCCCTGTACTGTCGCATTCTTTCTTCCACAGTTGTCGAAAGTACTAATTACTTTTAACTGACATGCATGCAGTTACAGTAGTGTATGCACTTTCAAAGATTGATGGATAGGTTTGTACCCAAAGATTTGTTTATGTTCACAATTGTTCGTCCATGCTGTGCTACTTTTTCTTGTCTCCCAAAACCTTTCCCAAAAACCCCCGTACCCATCCATTTTTCAAACCCTAACCCTCTTCCCCCGGGCTGTGTGGTTTTGATTGATGTGTGACTAAATTACAGCAATAAATCCACACACTTGCTGGGGAGGATAAGGTGATAGCAACAGGCTGGTGAAGAAATCCGATGATATATTCTTACTCTGCTTGACAAAGACCCATGGCTAATGTCAAAGAACTTCAACCGAATTAGTTATACTTTAACATTTGTTAGGCTACAACGTGGCACTGTTCTAGTGTACTTCTGTCACCTGCTATATTCTGTATTGTACCTTTGTATTGCTCAGGAGCACAAACCAGATTTCATTTTCTTTTTTTCATAGGCAAGCAACTGCCACTGTGTCACACCACTAGTACCACCGCTATGAGGAAATTTTATCCGCCCAGGATTGCCAACCTTATTTGCTGTTTCCCGTGGAGCCAGCCCTGGGCCTAGCCCTACTTGCAAACAGAAATTACAGGTAAGATAGGCGTTTGGTTGGAGGTAGTATAATGGAGTATTAGGAGAGACGAGAGATTTGATTGACGGTAGTACTACTAAAGTCCTAGGACTATTCAGGAAAACAAACTTACTGTTATGTTAAACCCCCACCCACCAGACTCAAAAGCAGTAAAAAACAGGTATGGTCAGATAAAGTTTCAAAAAGTATATTTTTATAGCCCTAACAAAAGAATCTCCCGCAAGACCCTCCCTAACCCCAACGATTGTCCTTCAAAAGTCCCCAAAAATCACAACTCCCAATTCCCACCCCCCAAAAGTCTCTAAAAAAGGGGCAAGGGACACTATGGCAGGGTGCTGTTGGAATTAGCAGCCAGGGCATCATGCTCCTTGCGGAGGGTGGCAAGTTCGAAGCGGAGGCCCTCCACCACGTTCTTATAATTATGGACCTCCTGCTCCAGGTAGGACAGTCTGAGGGATAAGCGGCGCCGGTGTGCCTTGCAATTCCTGTGAGGGGCAGCTGCTTTCTTTGCTGCTGGGCGGTGGCGTTTGGCTTTGGTAGCCCGGCTCCGTACCGCTGGAGCACTGCGCTGGCTGGCAGCCCGCACGGAGGAGGAGGCAGCTGTCCCAGTGGACGTTGTTGTTGTTCCAGACTGCGTCTCTCCTCCTCCAGGGCCACCAGCCGCCGATATTCAGCAACAGTGGCATCCAGCCTCCGTTGCCGGGCCATTCGAGCCTGCTCCTTCCTCCTTGATGGTGTCTTGGATTTGGAAGGAGCAACTACATGAAAAAAGAAAGACATAGTCTGTAACCAATGCTCCTTAAGATTAACACAAAATGATTGAGCAGAAAGTTGTCACAGTACAAGTAGCAAATTGAAAGCACAGTGCATAACTATTGAGGACAGTATCTATGTAACCTCCGACTTCTTCATCCTTGCTCTAACATTAGTGGGAGTTTAAGGAACAAATTCTACGAGCACTATGGACTTCTATTACAGTCGACTATGACAGTACACCACTCTTATTCTTCTTCTTCTCTCTTGTTTAGGACAATTGGTACGTTATCTTATGCAAGCCGGCATAATGCCAGCGCAGTGAACTTGCACCCGAGAAAAACAGACGCACACCATGGTGAGTGAGACAGACTTGCGTTACTGTACCGGTCCAGTACATGCAGGTGGTGAAGCTCTTACTTTTCTATTACGGGTGGCACTGAGAATACTCTGTTAAAAGGGCTACTGCTTAATTAATTTAGCTTTCACCCTACAGTGCAAATGAGTATTAGAAAAGGAAAATGAAGAAGCTAAATTATCTGATTATCTATCACTTCACATGGGATGTATTTGATGACATATGGGATGACTTTAGGTGCTTTGCTTATTATTGAGTGAACAGTGATACCCCCACACATGAATGACGTACTACTACTAAACTAAAGTTATTAAGGGAGGTAGGGAGTGCCCACCGTAATAACTGGATATATGCTGTGCTTGCAGTTGCAATACAAACTACTGCTACTATTCATGGTAGTCTTTGGACAACGTTACAACTTCTTTTCCTTGCCTTTCCTACACTGGAACGGACGTGCGGGTGCGGTGTTACATGCTCTTCAAAGTAACACTTAGTTCATCCAGTGACCGTCTACTCTCTCTAGATTCACATATGCTATCTAAGAGTCAGATAGTACCATGAATGATCCAGGCATCCATCCATTCAAAGTATATTGCACACATACAGTTTCTGTCTCACCCACCCAGGCTGTTCTCCTTCCACCCATCCTTGCTTCATCATTCACCCAGCCATGCACCATACCATTTTCTTACCTTCCCAGCCACCTCGGGGACCAAGCAAACACATATCATTCTTCTTTGCCAGTCATCATTACATTTCTCGTGCTTCCACACTTACTTACACCCTTCTTTCGCTTTTCGTTCATCCCATCCATCAAGTTCACCTCAGATCTGATTGGGATTCTTCTCGCCAAAAACTTCACAGCTAAGTCGAAGTACATTTAGAGGAGGCTACTACCTGCTTTTTTTATAATACACCCGTGCAGAAAGCACACTCTGCAGTCTTCAATCTCAATGACTAAGGAATGTATAGCTTACCTCTGCCCGCCACCACCGTGTGAACCCTCACAGGCATGTCCTTTTCCGGCACTTGCACCGCCTCCTCCCCAGAGTTGTCCTCCTCGTCCAATGCCACCACCTCCGCGCTGGCCCCGTCTCCAGATGTTCCACCTACAAAGTACATTTAATAATGTTAGAATACACCACTCACTACTATATAATATTTGGTCTAGGAGGAAGAAAGAAATGTGAAAAAAGTGTACAATTTAATAATTTTTGACTGTCTACTCTAGAGTAAAAAGGTCCCTTTTTCCAGGGAAGGCTGTTGTCTTGCTGCACTTTTTGGCACAACTGATGAATGTTTGCTTTTTACTTTTAACACGCACCACTTTTTCTCCTAACAGACAGAACCTTGACTTCTAAGAACACGAGCAGGATCAAGTTCAAACCAGGTGAGAGCTCGGCTCGACCACAAGAAATGTGTCCAATTAATCGTCAGCACTAAGCACTTTTCCATTTTCAGTTACACGTTCACTTTTATGACAAACTTGAATTTAATAAATGTGTTTACTTTTAATAAAGCTTTTAAACTTAAATAGAGTCTGTGGTTTTTGGTCATCCAGACTAGAGTGGATGAGCTAAAGGTTTTCGAATTTTTGCAAGCATGAGTCCGTGCCTCTGCCATCGGTGACTTTGGGAGCTAAATGACTCTGCCACACTATCTAGTCAGTAAGGAGATTGGGGCCGGGGTTCAACTACAAAGTCTGTTATCACTGAGGTATGTGGAAAGTCTAACAGTTACAGCACCTATTATAATTGATAAGCTAAGCGATGCATTATTTAGTGTCCATAGTTCTGTTTGTGCAGATTTGTCCCTGCAACAGTAGTAGAATGGATTGTCCTATCCAAACCAAAAGTAAAGTAGTATCTTATTATTTCTTGGTGGTGGTCATTCACCTTTTTATTGTTGGCAATGGTCAAAGCATAAACATTTAGAATACTTGAAAAGACAATATGGACAATCCCAGAGGACTACACTCAGTGCATAGAGCTATTGCTGACTAGAATGGGAGTCCAATGGAAATGCCAAATGTGCAATCTTAGTTAGCTACACAGACAGACTAATAAGAATAATCTAGTAATACCACACGGAGTCATAGGATAAGAATTTAGATCCTGTCTACAAGAAGATCAAAGACGATTTAGAAAAAATCGAATGAGGAACGCTAGGAAAAAATAAGTACTCTATATTAAAATTAAAACTTACTGGGGCCAGCAAAGGAGCCCTCGACTGCCCGGTCCTGGCCTGCATCGACAACAGCACCCTCCTCCTCCTCCTCCTGTGTCCTCCTCTTGCCCCTGGGGGAAGCTGATGTACAACATGAAAGAAAGAAAAACAGAAACATGGATGATATTTATTTCTCAACCAAATCAAACATTTAAAAAAGAACTAACAAAGTAACAAAATATTTTTGCGAAATAGCAAATAGGGAACGACTCCACGGGATATATTATTGACCAATCTCATGTGGTCGACTACGTCATTACTTTAGTATTGCTTGATTTGCGGACCGTCGAATTGGAAACTACCCTATGTAACTCACTAAACAAAGTACTAAAAAGGTTTGCCTAGGATTGGCAGGCAGCAGTCCGCAGCACGCAAAGTGACAGCCAAAGTCCATTGTGATTGAAGATCAGCGACAACACTAAAGTTTCCTACTACATTCACCAGTCATTAAAATACTCAAACTATTAATCCACCACCACTATTTCTTCTTATCGCCATGTGTACAAAGGAAGGACTGGACTTGAGTCTGTAGGGGCTGATTTATAAGGCCCTTGCGGCTCTTTTGCTCCATTGTTGCGTGACTTTTGTGACGCAGCGACAGCACATAAGAGGCGCAATGGTGCGGCGTATATTAACAACGTGACGCATCTGGGAGATGCATCACGTTGTAAAGCCCTGCGCCAATAGGGGTGTTCCGGCGCAAGGGAGGGCGTTCCTGCGCAGGAACGCATCCTAAAAGTGGCTGAGGGAAATCTACAAGATTTCAATCAGTCACTTTGAGGACAATGATGCGTGACTCAAACCCTGCGCCTGCTTGAAGCAGACGTACGGCTTGACGCAGCATTGGGGAGATAGGGCACCCCAGAGAATTGATGGAGCTGCACCATCGTTGCGACGCAACTCCAGCAATGCGCCACCTTTACGGCACAGATGCGTAACGCTTTGGTGACGTTTTGGGCCCATGGCGCGCCGCATTGTAATACGGCGCACCATGGGTGATGGTGGCGTGACGCACAATTACTGGCGCATCCCTGCAACTTTGCAGGGATGCGCCGGTAATTAAAAATCTGAACCTTAGTGTGTAGCATTGCGCAGTTCTTTCAACTACACTCATACATAATTTCACAGGCCAATGAAATGAACACAAAATCTAAAACAAATAAGCATAGTAGCAACACTACTGAGAAGGAGAGCAGTGTACCTGAAATGCACAGAAGATTTTGAAATAAAATGTACCTACAATGTAATGAGCAGCATTATTGCTCTTGTAAAAAAAACAAAAATTTGCAATATAATAACACAGCAGGAGAAAACATAGTAGTAAAGACATAGCTACTACTACTCACCAAGCCCGGGGATCTCAAGGCCAAGGAGGTCGAGCAGATCTCGCTCACGGGTCAGGACATCCGTCCAGCGGTGGGTGGCCTGGTTGTAGGTGCGCCAGACCCGAGAGTGGTGGTAAATGGCCTGGCACACCTTCTCCACCGCTTCCGGCGCTCCCGGGCCCCGTACCCGGCACTGATCTTGCCGCCTCCCATGATGGTCCTGGGGAGGCGGCGCTGAACATAAAAAATGAGCTGGCCCACCTCCTCCGGGGTAAAGATCTCCCGTGGCATCACTAGCTCCCCCCTCAAACGCCCGCACGGGAGCCGGACACGGGGTGCGGGACCCTTCCCCTTCTCGGGATGCTTCCCGGCTCCCTTCACCATGGTCTGGGCGGAAAGGAATAAAGAAAATAGAATAGGGAAGAGAAGAAAAGAAAAGAGTTTACAAAAGTAGTTTAAAATTAACCAAAAGTAGCAGTAAACACAAAAATATAGGGCTAGAAAAATAGAGGGATAGATAATAAGTAAAATAGATAAAAAAAAACTTCAAACAAGCAAAGGATGGCAGAGATTGACAGAGGATACAAAGACCATGCCCAGAACCATAGCAATGAATGAGAAACAAGATGGCCGCGCCCGTTCACGACCGCGCGGGTAAGTTCGCGCGAGATTTTCCTTGCGAACACGCGCGAGACTGTACTGGCAAACCGCGGACTTTGCGAGATTTTCGCGCCCGGAAACGGAAATACGTCAGGCAAACAAGATGGCTGCGCCCTTGCACGACCGCGAGGGTAACTTCGCGTCTTGCGCTACGAGCGGCTCGCAAAAACGCACAAAACCTTGCCAACTAACACGCTGCAAAAAAAACAAATTGCATATTCGCACGAATTTGCGGCTTCCGAATCCGATCTTGCGCGTGTTCGCACCCCGCGAACCCCGCGAAATTGCAGAAAAACGAGTTTTTCAAAAGTGAAAGCACTCGGCAGGGGCAAGAGTTCAAACTCATCATTAGTAACAATTCCCGGTAGTGCTTCCTGACTGGGGCCCCTCCAGAATTCAGTTGCTAGTTGCAACAATTGTATGACCCTGCTCTGACCCTCACAGCAGGCTCATACAATAGCTACAAGTAGGCCACAAAGAAGGTCCTGGGGAAAAAAAATGCACTGCAACAGAAAGCAAAATTACAGATAAGGAAGCAGGTGCCAGACTGGAATTTTAAAACAGTGACACATTAATAAACTAACCCCAAATTAATTCATCTGAGTTGAAGCAGGGATGGTGTGCTTGCTTTTCCCCCCCATAATCTACAGTAATGATGAACCAGAGGGTGGCATTGATGTAACAGAGGGTTGCAGTGGTGAAACAGAGGGTGCTGGGAACCTGTGATGATGAACCAGACGTAGAAACAACATAATTCGCGACCGTTGCGCGACGAAATGTAAGTTCGCAATTGCGAACTGGTACGAAACCCTCGCGAACTGGCAGAAATCCTTGCGAACACAAAAAAAAAAAAAAATCCGCAAATTCGCAAGAATTCGCGGATTTTGCGGATTGCGAGTTCAAAAATCCGCAAATTCGCGAACGCGAGATCCGCAAAATTCGCTCATGCTTAGTGTAGGGGTAAAAATTACTATTCGAACTCCAGTGAGTGCAACAGTAGGGTAAGTGTTGGATAGTTTAGGGGTAAAAATGACTATTCTCACTCCAGTGAGTGCAACAGTAGGGTAAGTGTGGGATAGTACAAGGGTACTATGCGTTGTAATGGTATGCGTTGTAATGACTTGCGATGTAATGCCTGCGTTGTAGTGACATGCATTGTAATGACATGCGTTGTAGTGACATGCAATGTAATGGCTGCGTTTTAATGGCATGCGATGTAAAGGATGTTGCGATGTAATGACTGCTATGTAAAGGTAGTGCGATGTAATGACTGCGTTGTAAAGGTTGTTTCCCGTCCTATTGCCTCTCGGCATAGCTCTGTTGTTGTCACATCTTTCTGTTAGGACTTTGGTCTGAGACGAAATCTGGCAACATTACTTCTAGTACATTCCACATAGGTAAAACTTAACAATGCTTCTAAAAATATTTTTGAAAATTGCTTTAAAAATCTTAGTTTGCCATTGAATTCGTTTTTTTGTTTAATAGTAACGTGTCAAAATAATGACATATCTAGGTCATTCCTTGGCCAACATACAAAAATCTTGATTCTAAACACATGCAAATTTTGTTAATGGAAAGCTTCTCTGGTCTATTTAGCAATATCAATTAGATGTCCCTGTTACTACTGAAATATGTAAGTCAGCAAAAAGTACAAATTTAACATGCAACCGTGCCTTGCATGTTTTTAGGCATAACTACAATTGACTTATTTAATGTCAGATGTAAATCTACACATGTTAAAGCTGTTTAGTTTGACATGTTAACACTGCAACCTTGTCTGGAAGGACACTGGGCTGCTTTATACTCCTTTTCGCATATTTTTTATCTTACACATATGGCGTAATACCATTGGGCCCATGCATCAAAATTCAGAAAAACGAGTCCTTATTAGCAATAAATAAGGAATCGCAAATAAGGATTATTTTTCGCGATGTATCAACAGATTCGGTATTTATTACCGAATCGCTAAAAATTGTTAATAATTACAGAAAGCACGATAGCGAGAGCGCAAAATAAAGAATAGCAAATACCGAATTAGTATTAGCGATTTCGTTATTAGCGAATTCGCAAAAAAACGACTTGCATTGGAAGCAGGTTGATGACATCACAACTAGGAAGTAATCCAGCCGATGATTCATTCAGTGCCCTGAGGAGCTCCGAGGAGAAGGCAGAGCACAGGAGCTGAGCAGGATGCACTAGGATGCACCCCAAACCTCAGACACGCCCAGAAAGAGGAAGAGAAAGTTCTCTGACAAGGAACTGGAACTTTTGATTGAGGGAGTGAGCAGCAAGCATGACAAGCTGTTTGAAAAGCTGTCACTAAAGGTGCCTGAGGCGGAGAAGCGCAAGATCTGGCTGCGCATCAAGGAGAGGGTGAATGCGGTCGGAGTCACGCACCGCAGAATAGACAACCTGAAGAAGAGGTGGTATGACCTCAGAAAAAGGGTGAAGGAGAGAATCGCTGAAAGGGTGAAGGATACAGCTGCCACAGGAGGGGGGACATCCAGAGTCACTCCCAACACAGCCCTGGAGGCCCTCGTCAAGGGTACCATTGAGCCTGGGGCAGTTGTGGGAGTCACCCAATTGGACACTTCCGACGCGGCGACCGGAGAACAAGGTAAGATGCATGCCTGTGCTGATACGCTGCGTGTTGTATACCCATTCCCATCCACCCAGGCCAATCACAGTGTACAGGTAGAAGTGCCTAACACATATACCCTCACAGAAGTGTTGCATCATGGGAGTTGTAGTCATGTCATCCAAGTGTGCATGTATAATCCCCAAAAGAAATGAGACCAGCAGCACAGGGCTAACAGTCTGTCCAAATATGTCATTCATGAAGTAGAAAGTATACCAAATGATTAACAGATACAGTTTGAAATAAAAAATAACAATGCACTGTTTAACACACAGATGCATCACCCGTGAACTCTGATGACAGCGAACGCCTCATCATATCAGAAACACCGGCAGGGACCGATGGAGAGACTCCGCAGGGACGTCAATCCACATCACCACCACCACCACCGACATCAACACCATCACCACCACCACTGACAACACCACCAAGACACAGGGCAAATGTCCCCTCCCTGCAGGTGATGGAGACGGAGCAGAGGCCAGCAGCCACAAATGTTTCCCAACAGTCCCTTGTCACTCCGCCAGCTCCAACACCAACACGTGTCCGAGTCAGACAGCGGCGCAGGCCCCTGGGAAGACTTGCTGAGGGATCTGAAGAGCCTACACACGGCTACGGTGGGGTAGAGTCCCAGATGCTGCGTGTTCAGCGCCTGCAGGGGAGACACATGGGAGCAATAAACATGAACATAGCAAAATTGGCAAGCAACATGTGCATGATGACAGACGCTGTGCGTCAAATGACCACAGCCATAGCAGAGGGGAATAGAGACATCAAACAGTATCTACAGGAGCTAACCCGTGCCGTCCTAGCAGGGCAACACAGCGAGCGCAGGGGGCATCGCCAGAACTTGCTCCGTTCTAATGCATCTATTAGGGCCATCACCAAGCTCTACAACAGCACAGCTGTACTGGCATGCAGATCTGTGTCACTGCAGGTCGACCTGGGTCATTACTGTGTTAATGTGGCCAAGGCCTTGGGCCAAGTGACCACTGCAGTGGAGCATCTGCAGTCTGGGACATTTAGTGCCAGCAATTTGGGAGTGGAGAAGGGGAGTGAGGCGGCATCAAGGGTCAGCAGCGTCTCTGTGCCAGAGACCAGCGATAGGAGGCGCAGTTCGCGCAGCTCTACAGCCACGGACACACATCGTGGTGATGTAGAGGAGTCACGCGCCAGGTGGCTGGGGGTACGTTGAAGGCGCAAATAGCCATGTACTACCTGCTATTTAGCCATGGTGATGTAACCATTGGCCACCTATATTTCGTGAAGATACTCCTGTGATGCCAATGGATAAGTATCGCTCACAATGTTTTGAGTCTGCGTCATGTTGACTTATTATTCATATTCACTTGACAAGTGCACATGTGTATTAAACATTTGCACACCAGATAATGTAGTGATGGCTCATTCTTACCTGTCTCTGAAGTGATGTTGTGTGATGTATGTCTGCCTCCTTTGACCTTCAGCTGTGTTTGGCACGTGTGGCTGTCGGTGTTGTGGGGGAGTTGCTGTGCACAAAAGTTGTAATCTCCGTTCACCTCTATTGCACAGGAGGAAGGTCCTTCTCCTACCTGGCCGCCAAGACCTGGAACTCCCTCCCGACCGACCTGCGCCTGACCCAAGACCACCTCTCCTTCAGGAAGAAGCTGAAGACCTGGCTGTTCGAGCAGTAGCGGCACCCCCCCCTACCCCCAGCGCCTTGAGACCCTACGGGTATGTAGTGCGCTCTAGAAATGTCTTTGATTGATTGATTGATTGATCTATTGGTATCCCCCTTCTTGTGGCAATGTTGTGCAGCATAGCACACACTGCTATTATCCGGCAGCAGGTTACAGGGTTATACTGCAATGCACTTCCTGTCTTGTGTAGGATTCGGAAGCGACTCTTGAGGATACCAAAGGTTCGCTCTACCACATTCCTGGTACTGATATGTGCTGCGTTGGAGCGCTGCTCCTGAGGTGTTGATGGGTTGAGGTAAGGAGTGAGGAGATATTAACGCAAGGCATATGTGCTATCACCTGCAGGGTGAGGAACAAAGGGTTAGCGGCATGAATACAATTACATATGTGAGGATGGAGTTAATGATTAGGCATAAGTATGTACCTAGTAGGTGTCCCTCTCCAAATTCACCGTTGAGCAGACGCCTGTGGATGCCACTGTGTCTGAATATGTAGGTGTTGTGTGTGCTTCCGGGAAATTGCGCTACAATGTCCGTAATGATGTGCTTGGCATTGCACACGTCCTGCACATTTATGGAGTGATAGGACTTCCGGTTACGGAATATGTATTCGCTGGCTGAGGGGGGACAGATGGGGACATGCGTGCAGTCAATGAAATTGTGCCACCTTGTAGAAGTCCTGTTTGGTCTGGTTCAACTTATGTGGGGTTGTGGGGAAGGTGATTTGGGTATGTATAATTGTCAGCAAGGCATCTAGGAATTTGCTGAAGAAGCGTGACAGTGCGCTTTGCGGTACACCTCCAGCAACTGCTACAACCCCCTGTAAACCTCCAGATGCCAGCAGGTGCAGGCTGCATAGGACCTGGACGTGGGCAGGGATGGCATTGGTCCGACGGGTCTGGTGCTGCAGTAGTGGTTCCAGGTCCGCAATGAGGTGCATGACCATGGCACGATTCAGTCTGTACTTGTCATAGATTTGGTCCTCATTCTGGCCCAGCGATGTGATGCGCACCCTGAATACCCTCTCCTGGATCCTCCTCCTGCGCTGTGCTGCTGCATTGATTCTCATCTTCCTAGCAAGCAAGTAGAGGGCAGACATTTTGGAAGACATACATGGTCTCCGGTGGCATATTTGAAGGGTTTCTGATTGTATCCACCTGTGGGATTATTATTATTTCACCAACTTTACCTCCTGGTTGAGATTCCCCTTATTTTGCTCATGCTAAATAGCGATTTAGGGGATTTGCGGTGTTTGCGATTTTTGATGCATTCTGTTGCAATTTTTTAATAGCGATTCAGTATTTCCTGAGGCGGATGCTTTTCTCGGAATTAACAAATCGCTATTTTGCGATTTGGTAATTTAGCGCGTGGGTTTATTTGCGATTCTTTATTTTATTCGGAATTGGGGTTGATGCATTGATATTTCATGTTTTGTGCTCGGTAACGGCCTGTTTTACCGATTCGCTATTTTACCGGCCATGCATGTTGTTCACCATATTGGTGGTTTCACCTACTTGCTCAGTAACATTATGGACTTGCCTGAATTCCAAATATTCCAATTGGTGTTTTTCAATTCAATACCATGTTTTTTGGGTAGAGCACAAGCAGTGAGAAGTGTTCAGCATGCTCTCACTATTCAGTGGTCCAAACAAAGTCCAAGTAGATTTTGTTTGGAGGGGAGGGGACTACGCAAATAGATTGATTTCCCTACAGCTATCAATAGTGAAAATGTATTTAACAGGATTTTCTAATATTTTATGGCACGTTCTGGAGAGTGTGGGATTTAGAAAATTATTTGAAAGTGTAATCTAAGTTCTGTATGAAAACACAAATAAATCATACCAGTGACTAGTCTAATCTCTTTCCAGATCCTGCTAACAGAGTCAAGGGCCACATTAATGGTATTGGAGGTCTTTAGAAATAGAACATAACATAACATACCTTAGCATAGCATAGTAAAACACAACATAATATTAGACCGTACCTCTAGGCAGAACGATGGGGTTCAGTTTGATGGAGGTACACTTAAAATTGACTTTTATAAATAAAAGCATTCTTGGGCTCAAGCCTGATTTCTCCAGTGTTGCATAAGGAGATGCAGCCTACTCTATCAAACACCGTCCCTGCATCAGGTGAGGGAACAAGCATCTTAATATTATCACAAGTGTCTTTGTCTATCACATTAAAGTCTAGTTGAGTACTGTTCCATGTAGGTTGATTTTTAATAAAACGTACCTAACGCAGAGACATCAGGATAGGTCAATCTTCAAACTGAGAGGTAAGGATTTTTGTGAAAATGTTAATGTCACAGTTTAATAGGGCTATTGACTGAACAGAGCTGCACAAAAGGGGATAATTTTCAAGCTTAAATTATAAGGTTAAAGTAGATTCCATCATTGAATACACTACTGATCCAGTGTTATAGGAGTTAAATACTTTGGTTATAAGTGGGGGTTCAGATATCTTAGCATTTTTTATTTAAAAAAAGATCCTGAGAGCCCATGAGGTCCAGGGGCTTTATTGTCCAAGAGGTTTTTGGTGGCATTATGGCTACGGTCTTCTGATTCAGGTTAATCAATACCCTTTAACATTTTAGATGAATTACGGGAAAGCTAAAGTCTGTCAGGTAAGCATAATGGGGGTCAAGAGCACAAAGTTCAGCCTGATACAGACACAAATACATCAGCGAGAAGATGTCCATCACATCCTTATCAGAGGTATGGACAACCTAGTCATTTCCCTAAACTGATTCTGAGTTTTGGCTAACCTGAAATGATGAGCCATCAATCTATCTTCCTTGTCTCCTTTTCCATGATATCTCTGTTTTGTATCTGGCAGCTTATGTATTGCCCCTTTGTTTTGGAAAGCTTCAGATTCTACTCTAGCCTTTAGGAAAACATAGTACATCCATCTACAACAAGTGTTTTGTGCTCATTTCTCTTTTATAGACCACTACCACTAGTTTGGCTTGCCTCCGTTTGCTAGTCATATAAATGTGGCTGTGTGGGCTATAGGTTAATCTGTCAACACGGCTTTTGCAGTGTCTCATATCATAGCCCCAGGCTTCCCTTCTGCCTCTTTCTTAGCTAAGTAATTCTGAGTAGCCTCAATTATTTTAGAGAAAGCACCTTCCTATTTTATCCAGAACTGTGGGAGTTGCAGGGTCAGCTTGTCTAAGGTTAGCAACATCATTACAGGTCTGATCTCAAAGAGTATTGGTGCCAATGTCCACTGTCACTAGAGTTGGCCAATGGTGATGACATCCGGCAATAGTCAAAGTGGGAGTTAGATCTATGCTGAATTGAGTAAAAAGTATATTCACCTTCTCTTGAGTGAGGCGAGCGCCATACATCTATGAGATTTCTACCGGTCATACCAGTTATACCAGCTGGGATGGTGCAGTGAGCTAAAAAACGGTGATGGATCAAGCCCTGATCTTTGGACTGGGTAAGAGTGGTCTGCTTAATTCAGATACTCTGTTCATCACCACCCCCTTTTCTGAATCATACCAGTTATATGGCATTTTTTAATAAATAGAAATAATGCCTTGTTTTTAAAGTGTTTAAATTAGTATAACCAGGCCTTAATCAGAGACTAGGCCAAAGTCAGCCTACATTGACATTCGTTTTGCAATGACAGAGAAACTGAAGCTTTTAAAAGTGCATCAGTGAGCCTCATATGTGAATGTTTCTCTTCTGTGTTTTTCCTTTGCAGTATGAAATATAATTCGTTTTAATTTTTTTGAGCGGAAATGTATTCATTTGTGTTCCATGGGAAGGAAGTCATGAGCTGAATGTTTCTGTAGTTGCAACATTTTCAAGGCCTTTGCTCTGCTTCGGTCAGCTCTAAGCAGCAACACTGTGTACTTTTTTCACTTAGTGCATAAATGTCATATTATTTATCCCATTTCCTATATATAGTTATGTATAAAAGCAGGTGTTCCTAAATCTTTCTTATTTGTTGTATCACATTTACCTGTTTTACTACTGGTTAATGTGAGAGAAACATCATTAATCCAGCACTACCATGTCAAGAATGTGCTTTTCACTTCTAAAACCTATAAAACGTGCGCTTTCTGGGGATGTGCAAGACTTTTCTTGCTATCAGAACCGTCAGACTCCACGTTAGTCTATCTATTTCAGTGCTTTGCAAACTTTTTAGAACCATGACCCACTTTTTAGTACGACAAACTTTCGCAATCCACCTAACGTTAATGGATATGATGCAGGCAAATTTGAATGTAACTAAAACATTGTGTGGTATTTCAGACAGCACAATTTGAAATGGCCACTGAATTTGTACAGGCCTACAGTTTTACTTGCAGAAACATATTGCACACAAACGATTCTATGTGGAAATCTGGCTTCAGTGAATATTAATAACTACTGCATCACCAAGTACAGTGATGGTGAAGATTCTGAGCACTGCCAGGTAGAGGCCCCCATATCATTTAGTCGCCCGCAAACTTTGAGACAACTGGGAAGAGATATTCATAGAAAGTCTATTTCATTTCATTAGGGCAATAGATTTAGAAAATTGAACAGGCCTTTCTGTGAAAACACCCTCTGGCACTCCCACTATGCACCCATCTTTGGCCCAGATGTAGGTAAATCTGATTTACCAACTCTAGAATACCGAATTTTACCGATTCGGTATTCAAGATTCGGTAAATCAGATGTAGGTAAAAATTCTGTAATTTTTACCGAATCTGTATGATTCGGTAATTACCGAATCGGTATTTACCGATTCGGTAATTGCCATTGATTCCTATGGGCCTACAGGCCCATAGGAATCAATGTCAATTACCGAATCGGTAAATACCGATTCGGTAAAATTACCGATTTTGCAAGGGTGACAGGGTGTCACTTTGACGCCCTGTTGCACTCCTGATTTTGGCTTGTGTGCCATGTGACACACATACATGCCCTTAGGGCATGTATGTGTGCCACATGGTACAGGTGTACATGCACAGATGTGCATGTACACAGGTATTCGTTATTTACCATGCAATAGAATTACATGGTAAATAACGAATCGGTAATGGCCTGTGGCACTGTTTTCAGTGCCACCTACATCTGGATTTACCGATTCGGTATTTTACAGAATCGGTAAATTTACTGAATAGGTAAATTTACAGATTCTGTATATTTAAAGGCCCCTACATCTCCATTTGCAAATACCGGTCGGTAACGGCCGAAATCGGCCGTTAGCAACGGGTATTGGCCGACCTACATCTGGCCCTATGTCTTTAATATGTATAATATTGCAAACCCTTTAAATGTGAACTATTTCTTGGAATAATATTTTAAAGAGTAAAGCGTGGATCTTAATCTATGGACGTAAGTATCTAATTAGTATGTTTCTTGTAGCAATTCCACCTCAGCTTCCTTGGTTGTACAGTCATTTCAATAATGCCTTTCTCTTGAAAGCCTTCTGCTTTTAGTGAGAAGAATTTGATTTCCAGAGTAGAAGTCAGCTGTAAACATTCCAAGAAGATGCTTCCTGATTACGGAATGACTGCTTACCACTAATTTTGACCTTCCGTTTTGTGCTATTATCATTTGATCTCTCTTGATGGTTCTAACTAGGGGTGGGCGTAATTTGCGTAATTGCGTTACGTAAATCTCCGCGAAACAGTAAAAAATCTCTGCAAACACGCAGAAATTCCATGAACACGCGGAATTGCTTGTTTGCGATGCTTTTTTACTGTTTGCAATCGCTGTTTTCGTGCTCGGGGGGAAATATCTCGTGAACACGCAATGGAGAACGCGAACAAGCAAACAATTTCACAAAGTCGCTGAAAGCAGTTTTTGGGCAATTTCGCGTTTTCCGTGGAACGCAGAAATACCCAAATTCCGCGAGCGGAACGGAATTTACCGCCCAGGCCTAGTTCTAACTGTCCCCTTCTCACCTCCTCCGCTATCATAGCTTTCATGGTATTTGATCTTTCTCTGCTTAGCTTACAATGCTTTTTGTTTAAGAAAAATATTGATTGCGCTGATTATAAATTAACAATGAAATACAATACCATACTGAACAATAATGTAGAGTTTCGTATGATGCTTTACAATCGTTTTATGACAACTGTTCAACAATGATGATAGGAGTGAGACAAAATTCACAAATTGTGGTGTGGGTGAGTCTCCATTGAAGACTCAGGAACTAGGGGGTCAATACGATACTGGTCAAACAGGCTTCCACAGTTCTTTCGGAGGTGGTCAGACAGCTGCGGTCTTACCGGAATCGGTCGGTCTGACGCATGCATTGTGTACTGTGTTCGACCGCTGACAGACCCCCAATTCTGACAGCAGCCATAGGGCAGTGCTGGGATCTCCAACCGCTGTCCAGATTACGATGTGGGATTCTGATGACTCAACAGTGGCGGTCTGACCGACTGCCTTGAGTCATCAGAAACTAAAGCTTTGGGGGGCTTACTCACCCAATTCCATTTCTCCCCAACAGTCTCCACCATGGATCCCTTTCTCCAGTTCACCCCTGCACCTGAGCAGCTGTACTCCGATGTCTACGACCCTGTGGAGCCGTAATCCAGGTAAGGTCTTCTGCATTATGTATCCCCATTGACTGGACTGTGCACATTCTGCCACACTCCAGCAACAGGTATATGAAACACAAGATATATACCCACATATGTCATACATGTGTGCACAATTCACATGTTTTCTTCGATTTTGTAGGCACTTGCAGTGACATATTTGGGAATATGTGCACCACCATAGATGAGACCGCAGTGGTAGAAGCGGTTGCATCGTAAACCGGTGGGGGGAATCTTCCCAAACTCGGCGGTCTGTATCGGATCGCGGATGTGGCGGTCGGTCTGATTGGCATCATAATGACCCCCAAGGATCCCCCAGGCTGAGTTTCACCTATATGTCTAAATATAAGAAAACCTTTCTTACTTTGACAGACCCTCCCAAGGAGGAAGACATCCATCTGTCTTACTCAGTTAACAGTGGATTAATGGCGGTCTTCATGAGAGTCCCTCGTCCAGTCTCTAGGGCAGGTGTCTTTAACCAATCAACTACCAGTAGCCCGCAGACAACTTCTGAGTAGGTCGCAACCTTGAGCACATTTTTAAAGTTAAGGGAAGGGTGTATTTATTTTACTTTATTATCATTAAGCTGCAGATAGCAGCGCCTCATAATAAGCAGTGCTCAGTCAGATCTATGACACATGCTGGGGCACAGAGGGGCAGAACTAAAGCACTGAGGTATTTAACTCTTAAATAAAAGTCCTTGTCAACTCAATATTGGAGTGTGAGAACAAAATGATGTTTACAGCTGCTTTGAAATGGAAAAAAATTCAAATGAAAAGTTACCTTATTGACTCATATTTTAATGTTCTCCAATTTCAAAGTGTGGAATTTACAAACAGCAATTCTTTTGCACTCAGGGGCCAGTAAACACTGTGCCATATTTATAACTGAAAAAGTATTTTTTTTAAATGGGAGAAATTTAAAGTGAAGAAAATATTTTTATGAAACATTTAGGGCCCCATTAGGATGAAGTCCGTCTGCCACCGTAGCGGAAAATGGGACTGACCGCCAGAGGTGCTACGGTCCAGCGGGGCCAAATAGGATGCGACCGCCACCATGGCGGTTCCATCCAGCATCTTCATAATTGCGGCGGGATGTCTGTAAGCAGCACCCGATGCAATGATAAAGTGGCATGTTGTGCATTGTCATGCATTACGTGACAGGCACTGCGCGGTGCCTGCCACCGTGAGCGAGGCAATGAAGGGGGGGTGCCATAGGTACCCTCTTAGCGCAGCCAGTCATCCCCCCACACCCCGGGGGCCCACAACAGGCCCCCAAAGTGATTTACTGTATGCCTTTCCATGGCGGAGTCTCCGCTATGGAAATGCATAGCCACCACAGACATCATATTATGGATGGCGGTGCCTGAAAGGCACTGCCACGATATTGTGGGCCTTTTCCACCCAGCAATCGAGCGGATTGCCGACCGGTGGAAAAGCGGCGGACAGACTTTCCGTCCGCCGTGGTACCCCCCGACATGGTAATATGGCAGGGGTAAATGGCGGTCGGGCTGGGAGTTATGGCGGGCGGATCGCCACCGCTGGTCGGGCGTGGTAATCCGCCCGCCATCATAATAGGCCCCTAAGTCTTAATGTTTTTCTCCACTTTCAATTAACCCAAGTGTGTCTTAATGTTTTATGAAGCATGCTTCTTCACTGTAAATTCCTCCCATGTAAACAAATGGCATTATTTTCCTGTTATAAATATGGTGCCATGTTTTCAGGCCACTGGGAGCTGAAAAATACAGCCATTATTTTAAGTGGGAGGAATTTAAAGTTCAGATTTTTTTTCCATATTATGAATATTTTAGCAGAGCATTTTTCTGCACTTTAAATTTCTCCCACTTTAAAAAATGACTATATGTTTGTGTTATACATGTAATAGTGCCACATATGACAAAAGGTACGTCCTATGTCACAAGTGCATACGACATAGGCTCTCAGTCATCCACACACATATATCCCTTTCATATGCACACATGTTCACACATTCCCAAAGACCACACATTCACTGTCACACATGGCCGCCCTGTCATAGAGCTCCTAGTCAAAGTATTTTTTTCAAACCATAGTATTGGGCTCTATGAACATTAGGCTTAAAGTCAATGAAGCTGGGCGTGGATGTGTCTGGTAGCAATGTGCGAGGAGATGACTGGTAACAATGTGCGAGTTGCTTAGCCTTTAGTAGCTCACATTGATTTTCACTGAACAGAAGTAGCTCTCACTATAGAAAAGGTTGAAGACTTCCTGCTGTAGAGCCATTTTAGGATATTATTAACTATCCAGTACAGCCTCAATTTCTTATGTTCTGGTTCCTTCGGCCCTTCATTCAGACCACAGCCCATCCTCTTTTTACAGCTGTATAGAAATACATATGTGTTCACACCCAGGGCCTCACTATGAGTGTCCCAGTTAATGGGCTGGGTTCACCCCACACCCTGAGGGTGTACGCTGCTGGCCTTCTTTGTGGTTTTCCTCCATTTGTCAGTGTCAGCTCCCAGCGACCAGAGTTCACAATGCTTCCAGCACATCAAGGTAGCTATCTTAAAGGGAGGGGTGCGTCTTGGAGCTTGTTTTTAGGTGCCACTGTGAATTGTAGAGTTGATCAAAGTCTTTGAGCAAGATGTTCTTATTTTCCCCTGCATGTAATTACCACATATTTATTACGAAATAATGTAGGGTTTGAGTGTAAATGAAGAGGAGTACTAATGATAGAGTACTTTGAATCTGGATTTCATCATCATATGTCTGAATGGCTCCCAACATTCCCCTATTTGCTAGAAATAAAATAAAAACTTTGTCCTCAAATCTCACCTCACCATTGCTACACCCAAGAAGTGATGTCACTGATCGTAAACTAGACTCCTCAAATAGGTCTCCCAGTACCTGCACATGGCACGTACAAAGTGTTTTCTGAGTTAATGTTTCCATCGTGATTGGCAGCCAGGGGTTATTGACTAATGGAATGGGTGGGGAGTAAAGATGCTCTAAGCCTAGGTACTTTTGCACCTTCCTCCATGCCCAACATGTTGTTGCGATCGTCCGTGTTTCTGTAGTATGCCTGGGTAGTCCTAATGGGAGTAGCGTGTCTAGTGGATATGGATAAATCTGAGAGCTTTCCGGTTTCAAATGTTGAAGCAGTGCATCTGGATGGTAGCAATAATAGTAAACATGCACCTGTGCAACCAAATAATATATGAGTTACATGCATTTAATTTATCATGAACCACACACAGTTAAATATAGATTCATTGATGAAAACAAATTACAGAAATACTCGTAACGTATATTTGATCAAATATGTGTTCTGCTTTTCAAGCTACAAGCACATGACCAACATTCCTGTCATGCCCTTTTAAAGAAATCTATGACTTTACTGAGGGTTTGGGGAAAGGGTGATTGGGGATGTGGTGGAGTCTGGCTGGTGGACTGAATTTGCATCTTGCATCCTCTATGCCTCTCTATAAGGGGCCTAGCGCCTCTTTGGAGCAGAATGCACCCTTTAGCACAGAAGAGTAGTATGGTGTGCAGTGGTGTTCCAAAAGTATACTAACAATAATTATAATAGTATACAAATAACAACATCAACAAGAACGACAACACCAATAAATTAACCCCTTGTGTGCTGCCATCGGCTGTTGGCCGACGGCAGCACTACCTCCCTAGTGCTGCCGTCGGCCAACGGCTGACATAGCCCCGCCCACTCTTCAGAACACCCGCACCGCGGCGGAAAAACCGCCGCGGTTAGGGCGTTAATAGTATAGCAATAACAACAGTGGCAAAAACACCAATAATAATAATAGTATACCAATACCAACAACAATGACACCAACACCAATAATAATAATAGTACAGCAAGAACGATTACAATGACAGCAACAAAAACAATAATAATATTAATAGTACAGCAATAACAACAACGACAACAACACCAATAATAATATTAGTATAGCAATAACAACAACTCCAATAATAATAATTGTATAGCAAGTACAAAAACACCAATAATAATAATAATAGTATAGCAATACCAACAACAATGACAGCAACAACACCAATATTAATAACAGTATAGCAATAGCATCGACAGCAACACCAATAATAATAATAGTATAGCAATAACAACGACAACGCCAATAATAATAATAATAATAGTACAGCAAGTACAACACCAATAATAATAATAATATTAGTATAGCAAGTACAACAAAACCAATAATAATAATAATAGTATAACAATAACAACGACAGCAACAACACCAAAAATAATAATAATAGTATAGCAATAACAGCAACACCAACAATAATAATAGTATAGCAAGTACAACACCAATAATAATAATAGTATAGCAATAACAACAACGACAACAACAACAGCAACAACACCAATAATAATAATAATAGTATATTAAGTCAAGTTCAATTTATTTGATATAGTTCTCTACTGAGAACAACAAATTTCATTGAAAATAGTTTCTGTTACTATACACATAAAACAATTAATAGCAATTTAAAAAAGATTTGAAAAATTTAAACAAATTATGACATACAAATTCGTCTGAGGGATAGTTTAAAAGTGTGATCAAATTTTGCACAGATGCGGTATTATATCTAAATCGTATTGATTTTAAATAGCCCCTTCTTGCCTCAACTATTATCGGGTTTGGGCATACCGACAATACATGCTTCAAATTTTGCACACCACCATTGCATTGATCACAATTGCTGGAAACCTGTTCTTTATGGTTCCATGTAAAAGTCCGTGATTTAAGAGGGAGTAACCCAAGCCGCAATAAAAGGAAGCACCGCCGAAATCCATGCCTTAAGGAGAAATGGATATATTGTTGAGCCTGTTTGTAAGAGATGGCTTCTCCATAATGTTTGTAATGATGTAATTTGGAACAGTGCAAAATGTCCCGATCGTAACTAATCCTTTGGGTTAGATGTTTCAGAAAGAGCTTCAATTGGGCGGGAGTCCAAGAATTCAAAAGTTCGATTGTGCAATTAGATAATTTGAAAGCAATCATCAGGTTCTGACTTAGAGTATATTTCGTAGATTCGGTCTCGAATGTCTCTTTTTTTAGTAAGAATCTTAAAGTGCCTTGGTCTGCGTGTAGAAGATTGTACGCCCATCTTAGTAGATTTGTAATTGCTATGCAAAAGAGCTAAATAAGGAGAATTCTAAACTCAGAGCTTGTGCAGGGACAGCTTTTTGGACCTTAGCCAGTTAATGGAGGATTTCCTTTCTTTTGTTTGAACTTGATGCCACTGGGCAATTGGAATATATTCCAGAGCATACAATAGAATCGGGGGGGATCTTGGAGCTGTAAACCTGAAGTAAGGAATGAAAGTGTTGTTGCCCAGAAGAGGAGTATAATCGTTGGAGCGCACCCACATGGATATCTGCTTTAGGTGGCTAGAGTTTCCTAGTGATTGAATAAAGATCCGACCAAAATAAGTATATTCTTTTACCACTTCTAGCGTTTCTCCTCCTAGTGTTCAGTTACAAGTTGTGTAATGTTTTCTCCCTCTAAAGGGGACTATTTTTGTTTTGGTTATGTTTGGAACCAGGAAATTTTCCTCTGTATATCTAGTTAGTACATCTAGATTCCTTTGTAATCCGAAGGGGGTAAGATCAAAGATCACAACGTCGTCGGCGTACATCATGGTGTGTATGCTATAAGATGCTATCTTTGGGGGGAAATTTATAACCAGTATAAAACTGTCTGGAAGATCACTAAGGTATAATGGAAAAAGTGGGGGAGCCAGAAGGCAGCCTTGCCTGAGACCGTTTGATGTTGTGATTCGGCTGGTTAAATCCTTGTCTTGTCCCAGTTGTACCTGGCACCACGTTTCAGAGTGCAAGGAAATAATAATGTAGAGAAGAGTTTCTGGGATTCCCAGATTTCTGAGTTTCTTCCAGAGTGTTGGTCTGTCAACTCTATCGAATGCGGTTGAAAAGTCAACAAATAACGCGTACACTACCTGCGACTTCAGTGATACGTATTTGTTGATGATAGTCTGTAGAACCGCTATGTTGTCTGTTACTGAATTTTTCTGCCTGAATCCTGCCTGATTTAGAGGGATCACTCCAGAAGAAAAAGCCCAATCTTTGAGATAGTCCAGGACGCTTGCTGCGAAGATCTTCCCTATTGCGTCCAACAAGGCTATCTGTCTGTAGTTGCCTGGATACAGCCGGGATCCTTTCTTATAGATGGGGATGACTATACTCCCCTTCCATGATTTGGGAATTTTACCGGTATCGTAGCAGTGTGAAAATAATGGGACTAGGAATTTGCTCCATTCCACAGAGTTACTTTGTACTGCCTTCATTGGAATTTGATCCGGGCCCATTGCCGCAGATGATCTTGCTTCTTTATATGGTACTCAATTTGACACCCACAGAAGAAGAAATATTGTGTTCGTTATCCGTCTGCACACATAGTGGAAAATTCAAACAAGAAAGACCTCAGACATAAGAGCCACCGCATTAAATACATTAATTCATATGCAATTTCAAAACCCTTCGAAGACAAGAGCATCGGAAATAAAACATCGATAAAGACACCGGAGGAAGGAAAAAGAAAAATTGCTATATTCGCAACAGGACAAAAACTGGGTCGAAATCCAAACTGCAGCAAATCAAAATAACACCCGTCTGTATTGGAGCTTAGTAGCCAAACAAACAGAATCAAAGAAATCTCTGCAAGCAACACCAGTTCCCCCGAAGGAATGGGAAAAACTCCTACGTAATCTATACAAATCAAACGGGAACCAAGAAAATCTGAATTGCGGCTCTGTTCCTCTGAATTTTTAAGTTTGCCTGTAGAGCTTGCATTAATTTATTGAGGACTATTTAAAAATGTTCTATTGGGTCAAAGGAATACGTAAATTGTAATACTTTTGCCTTGACAATTGCATCATTGATTTTATTAATAGCGGTGGATACCCATAATATTCTCCTTTGGGTGTAATTCACAAGTACTGAACTTGGTACATGCATAATAAGTGCCGGAGATGTGCATTGCAATATTATTTTGGTTTCAAGTCTTAATATGGCGTGATCACTCCCTTGGTAAAATGTTATAATTAATTTTACGATACTATCAAGCAGAACTAAACTGCAGATTATATAGGCTAAAATAGATGCGGTAAGGGTACCTTTTCTTGTGAAGGATGCAGGAATGTCTCCTTCTATACATCCGTTTAGGATGAATACGTTTATTATGGGGAGGGAAGATTGTAAGATTTGTCCTCGTTTGTCTGCTTTGATACCAGATTGAAATAGTGGGGTACGGATTGATAGAGCTTCTGCTTGTTCTGCTTGTCATTTATCTGTAAGATCGTTGGATATTTTACCATTGAAGTCTCCTATGAGGAAAGCAGAAGGGAAATCTCTCTCTTCCACCACCCTTTCTATATCTTTGAATATTTTGACTAATAGAGTGTCATTCGAGGAACCTGGTGGAATGTAAGCGTTAAAAATGATTAGATCAGTTGGATAGTATAGCAATAATAACAAAAAACACCAATTGTGCCGTCCCACGCCTATGCCCACCGTGAAGTCGGACTGCCAGGAGCCGTCTGACGAATGCAACGGGTTAATTATAGTATAGCAATAACAACAACGTCAACACCACCAATAATTAGCAATAACAACAACAGCAATAATAATATTAGTATAGCAAGAACAACAAAAGCAAAACCAATAATAATAGTTACTGCTATTATTAGTGTCATAATAATGATTGTTTTTTTTAATTTATTTTTATCCTCATTCGCCGCCAACCTCATCAAACTTCGCACTCAAGATGTCTTTACCCATACTCAGCAAGCTGAGAAAAGTAGGCAATTGGAAGTGGAGACCTCGTTGAAGACCCGCCTAGAGGTATCATGACTTACTTGGGTGCTACTGAGATCCAGGTGAGGTAACTCTTTCACACGCTTGATGAGCCAGATAACAATGGTCGTGATACTTCTCAGAAAAGACTGAGAGTAGCCGACTTAACCCGAAGAGTATCAAGGCAGCATAATCATAGGACTCAGAGAGAAAAAAAACAAAAAAAACTAATCAGTTAGCTCTGAGCCCAATCTAAATTGCAACAAATCCCAGAATGCTGTCTTCTTCTTACTACAAGATCTTGCTAGGTCCAACTTAGAGACCAACAATGAGGTCAGCCAGTCTGAAAAGGAGGGGGAGAAGATTCTGTCCATATCTTGCAAATTTGTCTCCGGGCTAGCAGGATAGCATAAAAAAGCAATGGTCTGGATGGACCCGTAACTATATGTGTAAAACCAAAAATAATCAAAGATAAATCAATGAGAATTGGACAACCCAAAGTGCTCGTCAAGAAATTGCCAACACTGTTCCAAAAAGAAGTCAAGGCGGAGCAATCTTTGAACATGTGAGTATCTGAAGCTGAAGCTAGGCCACATTTCTTGCATCTAACTGGTGGACCTTTATTGATTTTGGAGAGCTTTTGGGGGGAAATAGGCCCTGTGAATGGTAAACAGGTGGTTCCTTTTCAGCCATGCTGGTTTAACTTCCTCATAGAGGATCTTGCAGGAGTTCTGCCATAAGAAATCACAATCTTGTGCAGGTAAGGAACCTCGCCACAGTTCCTCTGCTAATTTAAATTTGCTGTCCACAGATTCTATTATGGCTTGGTGCCAAAAAGAAACCTCCTTCCTCCCAGGTGGCTTAGCTACAAGCTGATGTTCTAAGAAAACTGCCTCTTACAATTAGGTTCTTATGATTTAATTGTGATTGAGCCCAACTTTTCAACTGAAGATATTTGAACCTTGAGAGGCCTTCTCCGACTTTATCTTTAAGTTGTTCCCATGAAACAAGAATGCAGTCAGAGATCAGCTCCCCCCCAGACCATCATCCCGGCTTCTCTCAAAGGCACTGCCAGCCTGTCCCTCAGACACTCCGGAGCACCAGGAGAGTCCCAGAGGGGGCCAGGCTTGAAAACTAACTGAGCGCAGCAGTACCCCTAAGTTTAGCCCAAGTTTTGGCAAAACCCTGAAAGACCTTTAGCTTGACCTTTTTAAAAAACTTTGGCTCTCCAAATGTAAACAAAAATCCCTCCTCAGCCAAGTTGGCTCCCCTAAGCATGGCAAGAAACATCCCCCCAGCTCCAGTACTAACCAGCATTTTCAAAAGCATACACGAGTGTGTGAGTTAAAAAGCCCAGGCATAAAACTAGAGATCCGGTAAAGCAAGGCCTCCTTTCTCCCTCCTTCGCCTCAGCTTTTTCCATGCTATTCTTGTTGATTTATATGCCCAGACAAATAAATTAATATTACGCTGTAGTTTGTCTATAGCAGATTTTTCGAAGTGGAGGGGGATACAATTAAAGAGAAAAGTGACCTTAGGGAGTATCGACATCTTGACTAAATTAACCCTCCCGAGAATGGGTAAAGGGAGTTGAGCTAAGGACTTCATCAGCCTCTGGCACTCCCTAGCCACCATAGTTAGGTTAGTCTCCACTATCTTTGAAATATCTTGCACAATATTGATGCCCAAATATCTCATCTTAGAGCTGATCTGGTGCTGATGCTGGGTCCTCCCGGGGTTCCAGACCATGTTTTCTGTCTTCTCTGCGTTGATCTCGTAGCCAGAGACAAGACCAAAATCATGTGCCAGGCTGATCACGGCTGGAAATACTGTTTGCAGGTTAGCCGAAAAGACTAAAATATCATCTGCGTACAGGGCAACCTTCCTCTCCCACTCCCCGTACTTAAAAGACTGAATGGTAAAACCATCCCTGAGCCGTTGAGCAAATGGCTCAATATATAAGTGAAAGAGGAGAGGGGAGAGTGGGCAGCCCTGTCAGGTTTCCCTTGAGATCTTAAAAGAATCAGTGGTATTGTCATTGACGATGAGTCTGGCTGTTGGTTCCTGGTATATCAACTGGACTGTTCGACAGAACTTTTTCCCTAGATTAAATTTCCCCAAGACCTCCGTCAGGTAGATCCAGTTCACCCTATCGAACGACTTAGTGGCGTCTAAGGTCATGGCCGCTAATGGAAGTGAATAAGTAGAAGCCACATCAATCGCCCCTATAAAGTCATAAGTAAGGTGTGATAGCTGCCGACACGTGACAAAGAACTTCTGATCCAGATGTAGAATATCCCCACCACAAGTCTCAATCTGGCCGCCAAAATTGAAGTGAAGATTTTATAATCTGCATTCAAAAGTGAAATGGGCCTATATGACCCACAACTTGATGGGTTTTTCCCAGGTTTCAGGATCAAAATGATTGTGGCGTCATTCCGTGAGGCTGGGAGCTTTAAACCTTCCTATAATATATCTGATTAAAGAGCTTTGTCAAGGTGGGGGCGATCATATCACTCACTAGTTTATAGAGCTCAGCTGGGAGCCCATCGGGTCCCGTGGATTTCCCATTCTTACAACGTGAAATGGCTTCCCTAACTCCATCTTGGGTGAATTCCCGATCTAAGTGTTCCTGCTGTTTGGGCGTCAAGGAGGGAAGAGAGATACTATCCAGCCAGCTCTTAGCATTAGAATTGTCCACCTGTTTATCCTCACGATAGATGTCTAGGAAGAAGGTATGGAATGCATCCCATATCCTCATCCGAAGTAAGAGTGACATCCCCACTGATAATTTCCTTAATCTGGTTTCTGGCCTGATCTATTTTTGTTTTCCACGCGAAGAGCTTTCCTGCCTCTTCTCCATACTCGAAATGGGCAATTTTGCTTTCCTCCCATCTTCAACTGAGCCTTGTATGCAAGATACTGTCCAACTGACCCTTCGGTTTATCACACTTGGTCTGACATACTTGCTGGATTTCTGGAGGAGCCTGACAGTTTAGATCGGCCTCCGCTACCTTCAATTTCGCTTCAATTGATGAGATCTCCTCTTTATATTTTTTATTTCTAAAGCTCGACCTACTTGTAATTTGACCCCGCAAAAAACTTTTAAGGAATCCCATACAACTGATATCGAAGCCGAGTTTAAATTCACTCTCAGAAAACATTCAGTTTCCTGGGATAAAAAGGAGATCTCCTCTTCCTCCAAAAGTAAGGCTCGGTCGAAGGACCATGACCTAGTAAGACTAGGTGGTGGACACTCCAGAACAAGCAAGATATCAGAATGGTCTGAGAGGTGAGATGTCAAATAAGATTTTTTTTTAACTCTGCCTCTTAGAGATTGATTTATCAGCACATAATCTATTCTAGATTTGTGCCGATACTTATGGTTTCTATACAAGACTCCCAACTGTTGGCCTGATCTTGCCCTCCAAATGTCAGAGAAGGCAAATTGCTTCATCGCCCCCAATAAAAAATCCTGAGATTTAGAAGGTACCATGGCTCTATTGTTTGGAGGTTTATCTAATAAGGGATTCAAAACCGGGAACATGGCGTCTGCACGCTAGAAGCTGCCTGCTCCCGGAGCTCCCGCTCCCACTGGTTACACTTAACCTCCTAATGCCTCCTTAAAAATCTATGCCTTACAGTTTTCTCAGGCTTTTCTTTGCTGGATTCCCCGCGAAGCTGCTGTAGAGTACGAGTAGAGAGTGAAACCAGCACCGTTGTCGGAGTACAGCCGGGAATGTGCCATGACGAGGCAGGTTGTCGCTTCACAGTCTTCTCTCGCTGGTCTGAGGCTGCCCTGGAGCTCTGCAGGGGCCGTAGAGTGGCTGCTAGTTGACACCTCCGAGTGAGCAGTGGCAGAGACAGCATCAGCAGCTTTTTCCAGAAGGGTGAGCAGAGAAGCCAACAGGAGGCCATCGGCAAGACTTTGGAGGTTCCTGCCCCAATGTTGGAGTCAGGTACAGGGGTAGAAGAAAGGGACCCTGAAAGCAGGAAAAGTCAGCAGCCTTAGTCCCTGGGAACCAAGCCCCTCAGGAGGATCCCCCCCCCCCTCTTTTGAGAGAGGCACAACCTGACATCACTTCTAAGTGGGGCTCCAAAAGGCACAGAAAGTGCGCAGGGGTTGGTTCGGGGCTCGCAAAGTCATCATTAAAAAATAATCCTAATAAGAGCTCTGAGTTTGATCACAAGCAAAACGCTGATAAAGTCTTTCCAGAGTCATTGGATACTCCGTTGGCCCCTTCTCTTCTGTTTCAACCAGCAGCACTGCCTTCCAGATTAACCAGGTTAAAGGCAGATCTATTAAATCCAGGAGATCTAAAAGCAACCCTGCAAACACCACAGGCAGGGTTACCCCATCATTGTGCTCATATTTTAGGGTCCAACCAGAGTTCCTGGATATTACCACACAGGGCAAATGCCTCAGGAAAAGTCCAGACACTTTAACCAATGCAATAACTCCTGCACCATCACGGGCTGCAGCATCCAATAAAATTATGGAGTCTGCTACTGACCAGCTCTCCCAGCAGGGTAATTCCAATACAAATTCAGACCCCATTGAGGCTGTAACTAGCTATACTGTTAGTCCTCTGGATCAATTCCAAACACAGCTACAGCTACAGCCAGTAGCGGCTTCCACCAACAGCGATCCTTGTAACGAGCAGGTGGCAGCCAGATCTTCATCTTCAGCCCTGGAAGCACTCTTTGGAACATTGACTGAAGACATAAAAAAGGGTTTTGCTGCATATGCAGTCAATCAGGGAGCGATTAGAAGTTTTTGTGAATCTCTGGAGAAAAAGGTGGATCTTCTGAACTCCAGGACTGTAACCCTAGAGAACCACGTTGGTGAATTAAAAGAAGACCTTGGAATGGCGAAGTCAGACATTGTATTGTTAAGGGGCAGATCTCCTCGATAGAATGGAAATTATGGAAAATAATGCTCGTAGAAAGAACTTGCGCCTTTTGAATGTCCCGGAAGGGAGTGAAGGATCAGATCTTAGATCCTATATTGTATCTCTACTTAAAACCTCCCTAATGCTTGAGGACTCAGAAGGATCACTGAGTCATGACATACAGAGGGTGCACAGGGATCCCTTTTGCAGAAATCCACACAGGTCTTAGCCCAGGAAAATATTAATTAACTTTCTTACCTTTGCGTTAAAAGAGAGGATCCTTAATCTAGCTCTGAAAGTAACACATTGAAGGCTATAGAGATTTTTTTAACCCGTTCTGACCTTTCCAGGCTTACACTGGATAGGCAGTTGGAGCTGGGAAGGAAGCTGAAAGAGTTTAAAAAGCCTGGTGCGGTAGCCCAGCTAAAGTTTACAGCCTTCCTTAAGGTTATGCATAATAACAGAATGCATAACTTAAGATCAGTCCAGGAGGCGGATGCGCTGCTTGACATAATTAGCAAGGGGACCCTTAAGAAGTAAACTTGGCCTGGGTCTCACTACTGTATCCATTCTCACCAGAGGTTAGTCTTCTTTCTCTCATTTTACTTTCCACCCCCTCCATCATCACTGCTAGTGGCAGTCAGATAACGATTATGGAGTTAGAGCAATAGGAAACCACTGGTAGTGGGTGGTGGGAGGTCGGATAATCTGTGTAAGGAAAGCAGGAACTGAAAATAAAAAACAAAAAAATGTATACATTAATAAAAATAGGCCATTAGAGTCTGGATTAAAGGGAGAGTAAAGTTTAAAAAAATGGAAAAACAACATACAAAATAAAAATAAAAAGTTTCACACTTAAGTACAAGTGCACGTATTTGCTCCCCCATCTGTCTCAATGACTCTTAATGGTTTTTAGTTTTGGAAGAGTTTTCTTTTTCCTTTTTTCATACTTTTTCACATTTTGAGGTCGGTGGGGCGGGTTGTTCTGGGATGCAATTTCTGGACTACACCTGTCCAGGTAATTGGGTAAGGGTTCTCCAGGGTACAGTGGAGGGGTGGGGGGGGGGGGGGGGGGGGAGGGCACAGGGTTTGGGTTTGGAGCAGCGGGGTAAAAAAATAAAATATTTCCTCATTCACCTTTTTCCAATCTCACCTATCTCACTCTTAAGAGCAACAATCATGAAAATCCCGTTGGATTGGGTGCTGGTGCTGGCTATATCAACCTCCTTTCCTGGCGACAGGCCATTGTTTTGGCCCACCATGAGCTCTATATAGATTTTGTCCTGGAATGTCAATGGCCTGCGCGTAAGACCGAGAAGCGACAAGATCATGCAATATCTTGGGGATACCCCGTGCAGGTCATTGTTCTCCAGGAAACACATTTGCTTGAGGAGGAGACCGTTAGTCTTCTTAAGAATAAAAGATGGTTTGGTTCTTATGTTAGTACTAGCCAGTCAGCAAATATAAGGGGGTTCTAATTTTATTTAAAAAATCAGCTAAGGCTCGTATTCTATTTCAGCTTGTTGACCCAAGTGGCAGATGGGCCATTGTGAACGTCATTATTCTCGGGATTCAGTTTACATTGGTTAGCTATTATGGACCCAACCAAGACGATCCCTCTTTCCTTAAGACTATCTTTTCTAATTTTTTGGATTTTCCTGAACCAGTAGTCCTAGCAGGTGATTTTAACATGATAATGATTGTTATTGGCATTGTTGTTATTAATATTAATAATTAGTTGTATCGTTACTATTAACAAGAGTTACTATCATTATTATTTGTAGTAGTAGTAGTAGTAATAGTATCAGTTAATATTATTACTATTGCTATTGATTTTATTATTTCTATTTTTATTATTTTTCCTCTCTACTTTAAATTGGGAGTTTTTTTACTTATTCCTTATTGACAAATAGAGCACATTGCATCTAGCAATGACAACCAGCGTCTAAAATCGCAAAATGCATAGGTGACAAGATTGCTCATATTTCATGAATAAAGTACAGTGCAGGCAGTAGTAAGTAAGGCATTAGTCAACAAACTTGAGGAAAACCTAAGAAATCTACTCACAAATCTACTAGCCTCATTACGTATGAAGAATAGCAGGTTTTTACTGTTCAAGAAACGCTTAGCTTCCAATTCTGCATGTAATCACTCAGAAGGAGGGAGTCGAGTCCAAACCTCATTCTAATTCCTCTGTTTCCCCCCCCAGTGAGAGCTCATTATGCATGCCCCCGGGTCCTGCGCATATACCGCGTTTGTGTTTTTGACCCCGGGTTGCGTTCGTCCAGGATAAAGATTTGCAACAAACTGCATAATCCTGAATTGACAAAAAAATGACAAAGACTTTGCAAAGGAGATTGACACGTACATTCAGAGTGAGTCCTCGGTTGGCAGCGCCCTCGCCTTCAGCCTGGTACAGAGCGTACTCGGGACCTGCACCCTTCCGTCTGCTCCGGCGGCGCAGAAACCACTTGTGGCTCTCACCGAGACGAGCTGGCAGCTGTCAGATGGCGCATGTGCCAAGCTCTGGAATGCCTCGCCTTCCTAGCGCTGGCATTCGGCGATGCCCCATCTCCCTGCTAGCCTACGGGTTCTTGCATGGCCTAAGTTCGGCAAGGCTCTGCCATTTGGCTCAGAACATGGCCGCCACCGCATTGGCTCCTAAAGTTTCTTGACTGTGGCTCCGTTATGTACCATGAAACATTTTACGCCGTTTACTCATAGAAACTACTCTTTGCAGGTGTAATACAGTCCACCAGGCCGCCGATTTCGTTTGCTTGTGATTTTATTGAAGCAGTTCAATTTAAAAAATGACACATTTTTAGAAGCTATGTGTCACCTTTCAATATTAAATGTCTGGCGAAAATGCCAAAGGCTAAAATAAAATACAACATTTTTTTTATTTTAATATTGCTTAGTAAAATATCGTTCCATTGGGTGTAGAATTTGTATTACCAACTCGAATTCGACAATAATTTCTACAAAACATTTAGGGCACAATATTTATTTCTGTCCGAAGATATTTTGCTTAGGATAATCTAAGTAAAACCCTTTGATATATACGGCCCTTATTATCATGCCATCTCCAACAGAGACCCTCCTCGTGTTAATTTTTGGGGAAAATATTATCCTTCAGTAGCCAACAAAACATTTGGGTTCAGATAAAATCGTACCTCAAAAGAGCTGTTTTTAAGAACTCACGT
Organism: Lissotriton vulgaris; assembly: GCF_964263255.1. NCBI lineage: Eukaryota > Metazoa > Chordata > Amphibia > Caudata > Salamandridae > Lissotriton > Lissotriton vulgaris. Next base: position 219,442,585 of record NC_141696.1, on the reverse strand, counting down.
GACTGCTCACGTCCGGCCTACAAACTCCCAGAAAGGGATAATCACAAAGTCCCCTACATCGAAACATATTTGAGACACATAGCATTATCATCTGTAAGCGAAGACCTAGACGTGTTTACTGGTCCAAATCAGTTTTTTGATTATCGATTTCATTAAACTTTGCTTGGCCTTGGGAGGTTTCACTGCTGCTGGTGGTCGCGTGCGTGCCAGAGCGCCAAAAACGCATGACGCACGCAGACCGTTAACCCACAGCGGTGGTGGCGCAGGAGGAAATATATTAAAACAAGCTTCAATTTGTAAGCCAACCTTTTTTCACTATACGCCTTCACGTCTGAAGGGCTGAACTGCTGCGAGAGGGCAGGGAAAGATGCGAGACGGCATTGATTTTCCTTACTGTTGCGCAGTAAACCTTTACAAAAGAGCCATAAATTCTCTAAAGACCAACGAGTTAACTTGCATTTGGAACACTCCCCTCCAATATCCATTCTCGTCCCTGCATAAAATCCCCATGTCCAGACATCAAATCAGCAAACCCTGTTGCCTGTCAGGGAATACAATGTCGGGCCATTAATATGTTAATGAGTCCGGAGGGTGACAGGTGGCCCTACTAGAAAGCTCAATTAAGCTGCTCATTAAACACACGCTAACGAACAGCCAAGGCAGGGCCTGAACAACACCATTCTGTAATGACATGATGTCAGTGCGAGCAAATGGGGAAAAATAACAAAAACATTACAGCAGTGACAGACGCCGCTAATAAGGGGCCCTTGCACTACACCAGCCCTCAAATCAATGAGCAACAGGGATCAAAAAACTCGACCCGGCATTCTCAGGGGACCCAACACCGCAAGAGTTTTCCGGTCAGATTTTGAAACAAAAAAATTATCACAAAATATCACAAATTATTAGTTAGGTTGGAAAGGTGGAGGGAAACACGGAGGGGCGGAGGGGCGCGCTGGGATCTGCAAACTGCAGACATAATAAAGCTTGAAAAATGCAGAATTACTTCGACTGTACGAATGCAAATCATTATTTTAATGGCATCTTCCATATAGAAAAAAAAATTGATGGGCGCCTTATCGTTTTTTCAAGGCTTCGGGTTGGAATTCACGGCTCGCGCTGTCTTCCTGCAAGGAAAGGTCATCCTAGTATTTAGAGACTGTGCAGTTAACTTTTTTTTTTAAGTGAGGTCTCTGGTTATTATTGTTGTTTTCTGGCAAGCAGACAACAGCAGCTGCCGGCAGGGAACCCTGTCATGTTCAAGGAAGGCGACTCCAGCGTGATGCATTCGAGTAGCGAGCTACGGGGCTCCGATAGGACATTTGAATCCCCCACAGCGCTAAACTAATAGGCTGGTTGACCATTAAGAGGTCATGACCCGAACTCTTATCTTTGTCCCGGGGTCTTGTAAAGGTGGCAATTGATACCGCGGTCTGTCTCGCTGGGGTAGCGTCCTGCAGGCCCAGAGCTGGCTGCACAGAGCACCAAGTGATTGACAATCAATCGAGGCAGTTGTGATCCAGAGACGCCACCAAGACATCGTCTCAATCTCGAAGTAGTATTAACAGTTATTTAATTATTAAATGTAACACTTTTATATAGCGCTGTTTCATCTACATTGGCATTAACGCCCTCTTCCAGAGAGCAATGAGTATAATAGTATAACTCTAATAATGCAACAAGTCATATGTTGCTTTGCTAGGCGCTATGAAGAGGAAAAAACACACAACAGCATTGGGATGCAACCAGGGGTGTGGGGAGCGAAAAGGAGAAATGGGGGGCAGGAGGACAAGAAATCAGGGGTGAAGGGTAGGGCGAGGAGGATAAGGAATAGGTGAAACAGAATAGCAAATACCATGAACCTAAAAAGGAGCTTGTGTACGGTCCTAAATCTGCCAATTAGTCACCATTAGAACAAGTATTACATGTGCTGGAGCCGGGATGTTAATCTAGTGGAAAACTATTACTGCCTTAAACATCTTTTATGGTCCTATTTTCTTAGCTGATTGGTAGGGTCCAGCAACAGACATGTTAACGTTTCTAGAAATCACAGTATGGGGTTGGATAGTGTAAGACGATTGTCCATTGTCGTCTATGGCCTGACTGGAAAAGAACATAGGGGGTGGTGTATCCCCTTCTGCATAACTTTGAGAAATGTCATGCCTGGAAGCATTTGCACAAGTAAGCACTCACTCACTCACTCACTCACTCACTCACTCACTCACTCACTCACTCACTCACTCACTCACTCACTTACTCACTCACTCACTCACTCACTCACTCACTCACTCGCTCACTCACTCACATGCCACAGACCGATTGTAGTGCTTGCTTTATAATACTTTAGGTCTGGTTAATAAGACTGTTAGGACCGCCGAGACGAGTCTAGCAGGAAGGTGATTAGAAGAATACTCTCAATAAGAACAATATGTTAAATATTAGAAAGTCATTCCTCATAAAGAGAAGCCTTCAGATGAAGCACACTTTTCTAGACATGTGCTTGCCAATGAAACAATAGATGGCAAGTTTCAAGTTTCAAAGCTTTATTCGACAGCATTGTCATAAAAGCATTTTCACCCTAATCTAAACATGAATAAATACTATGCTAAATTACAACAATTTAAAATACACATTAAATACAAAATGCTGGCGAATTCATGTTTTAAAAGAGAATTTTACGGATAAAAATACAGAATCATTGTGCCTATGTCACAGATAATAAGACCAGCTAAAAACATAATACTGTTCATTAATCACTTTTCATTAAAGTTAAAGTGCGGGTGCGAATGATCCATGCCCAGCCCAAATATTTAGCTAGGGGAATTGCAAGACAAGGGGAGCAATTTGATCTTAAGATTCTAAGTGCTTCTTGATATCATCTTATCCCCAGATTCTTGCACACTGGTTTTAACCATCTACTTCTTGGTGCGGCATAAAGGGGGCAAGCAAACAAAAAGTGTGGGATGTCCTCAGTATGGACCTTGCAATGGCAACACGTATTAACATTATCAGGTGACCATTTTAAAGTGAAAGCATTTAAAGGTAAGCAACCAACTCTGAACTGAAAGTACAGCTTTCTGTCCAAGGGTTTTGTGATAATAGATGGCAATTTACTGTATGCCTGTTTGCCTTGGGTACACAATACACATCCTGCTCATAAATAAAATGTATACACAAATCCAGAGCCCCAGGGTTTGTCAATGTGTGTTTTCCTATTCTTTAAGTATTTAGGGCCTCATTACAATGTCAGACGGACAGCCTCTGAACAGCGGTTGGAGGCTTTGCACCAGACATGGTAGGTTTACAGTCCGACCGCCGTATTAAGATGACGGTGGATGACGGCGGATGATGGAGGTGGGGTTAAACCTGTGAGGAGATTCCTACGTGGCACATCAGAAAGACAGCATAACCCATTAATGACTGTGGTTTCGCCGTCGGGATTATGATGTTGGTTTCTGACAGCCATTGAACGTAGGCCTTTCGGACATGGAAAGGCTGTCGGAAAGTGACATTGAGGGCCCCTAGCATGACCCACTTTTCCTGGCCCTTCGAAATGGGGCATGGGGGGCACCTAAGGTGCACCTTTAAACATCCATGCACCGAGTGGCAGCCACCATGTGGTGCCTGCCACACGGTGCAAGGAGGCTTACAAACATCCATTTTTCAATGGAAGCTTGTGCCGCCCAATCGCACAAGCTTCTGTTAGAAAATGGATGTTTGCGACTGCCCTATGAACAGTCGCATCGTAATCATGCGGTCAGAACCGCCGACCTAAGGTCGGGCGGTTCCAAACTGCAACGGTGTAGACATTGTAATCAGACCCTAAATGTTTATTGCCATGTAATAAAAACGCTGACCTTCATAATGTGTTCTCTTGCAAATAGAGCATAATTGGGGTTGTTCACAGAGACATTTTGGAGTATGTAAAGTAGTACTCCTGAAGTACTTTTTTGCAAACTCTTACATGCCTGATCCTGCCTGTGAGGTTTACAAGAGGACAACGTTTATTCCCTCTATGAGAGGACACAACTTCTTCCCTCTTTAACATGTAAAGAACAGAGGCAACAGAGGGAAGTAGAGGAAATAAGAAAGCAGAGAATGAAAAAAGGAAAACAAGATAACCTAAAGAGCATCACATCTGTTTGATGAGTTTTATGGGTCATATGTATTGTTGGACAATGTGCAACAGACACAACTTTCCTTACATGCAGTTACAGGTTTATGTGACACCTTCTAGGATCATTATCACAGTTGTGAAGTCCACACTTAGCTCAATCACGGGCGGGTGTGAGTTGTGCCCGGATGGCTCTAAGGCCCGTTGAACGGGCATCCATGGTGAGTTCAGTGCATGAATTAAGGACATGTCTTTTGAAGCAACATCAAGTGGAATTTTCTAAAATGTCTTCTCACGATTGCACGTTGAAGCATAAGACCAACTGTGCTTTTTGAGTGCCCTGAGGGGAGCACGCATGTAGACAAAGTCTTTAACATAACATGAAAAACAGTTGGCCATACCTAAAACATAGGTCAGGTGTACAGCATCTTTTGCTAAGGGCGTACTGTCTCTGCAACCTTTATGGGGTTGGGCTGCATTCCTATGCTGGAAAGTTTGGGGCCAAAGAACTTCAAATAAATCCATTCAAATTCATATTTTTAAGAGTTTAGGGTCACCATTCTGGTACCTTCTACCGACACACATACATGGAGTAGTGCATCACTGACTTTATTAATTATTTTGGCTGAATGCTAGTATTTCTTCACTTTAGCTATAGAAAAGTTTAAATATGAATGCTTATTCTTTTAATGATATCTTTGGATATTTCTGCTGCTAAGGGGATGCCAAAATGTAGGCACTTATAAAAATACAGACCAAGGTGCTTGGAAAAGTATGATTGTAATATGAGTGAGGTATCTAATAACAAGTGATAGGGTTGGATGTCACAGCAAGGACAACAAATATATCACAATGCAAGAATATAATTGCCCAAACATCAAGTACAAAGATAGTGGATTTTAATTTTAAACACCATATGTAAAATGCAATAATATTACAATTCAAAGTATTGGGAATACAATATAATTGACTTCAAAAATATGAACTCAAAAATACCAACTTCAAAACTATATAATGCAACAATAAAAAAATATTGACAACATAAATATCATCCACAAAATATCAAAGAAATATATCTGAAGAAAAAATAAATAAAAACAAAGTATTAAAATATAGATGATTTATAAACTAGCATATACGAAATAAGGACCAACAACAACAAAAAATTAAAAAGCAGCTACTGAACAATCACATTAAAAACTGCAACAGCGAAGAAATAGAAACATATTACTGATTGTAAAAGTGTACACAAACAAGAGATGCCAAGCAATCAGTGCCTGTGCAGAAGAAGAGAAAGGAGATATTTACTCTGCCCAAATGAGCACCTACAAACTAACAAGCATTAGAAATGCAATAGGTCTCGCAGCATTAGAGTTAGTGCATTTAGAATTGTTTATGGTTTTTTTTGTAAATCTTTAGCATGAGGTTGAGGGTGAGTGAGGGTGAGGGGTTGAGGGTGAGTGAGGGGTTGAGGGTGAGGGTGAGTGAGGGTGAGTGAGGGTGAGTGAGGGGTTGAGGGTGAGTGAGGGTGAGGGTTTGAGGGTGAGGTGAGGGTGAGGGGTTGAGGGTGGGTGAGGGGTTGAGGGTGAGTGAGGGTGAGGGGTTGAGGGTGAGTGAGGGTGAGTGAGGGTGAGGGTGAGTGAGGGTGAGGGTGAGTGAGGGTGAGGGTGAGAGGGGGGGTGAGTGAGGGTGAGTGAGGGTGAGTGAGTGAGGGTGAGTGAGTGAGGGTGAGTGAGTGAGGGTGAGTGAGTGAGGGTGAGTGAGGGTGGGTGAGTGAGTGAGTGAGGGTGAGTGAGGGTGAGTGAGGGTGAGTGAGGGTGAGTGAGGGTGAGTGAGGGTGAGTGAGTGAGGGTGAGTGAGGGTGAGTGAGGGTGAGTGAGGGTGAGTGAGGGTGAGTGAGGGTGAGGGGTTGAGGGTGAGGGGTTGAGGGTGAGGGGTTGAGGGTGAGGGGTTGAGGGTGAGGCGAGACCTAATAATGCAGGGTAATACCGATTGTTGGCTGTTGAAACAGGAGACCAGGGGCGGACAAACTGTGTGATCCTGTATGGGGCTAGAAATATCAGTCTTTCAAGCATGCAGATGTCTGCAGAAACACATGAAAATATGGCAGCAGTGTGCTGATTCCCGCTGACTTATCCTAGAACATTCAACGTTAATCGCCAATACCATAGATACCGAAGTACAGACATACAACCCTGTAGGGTGATCTATCTCGTGAAACACCACTCAAGGGAACATGGACATTTTCTGGGGGTAACATTGTAAGATACAGACAAGTAACATCGCAGCAGATTACACTGTTTTAGTTTAGTTATCAAAAATCTGTAATGAAATATTACTTCATGAACAAATGTCTATATATATGTTGCTCATTGTGCTGTATGATGACAATAAATGCAATAAAATTTGTTGTGAATAAAAAAAATATTCCACAAGAGAGCGATAGAGCCCCCTCCCCACGGTGGAATCCATCTGTCAACAGTGAAAAGAGCAGAAATGAATTTCCCAACTGACACTGTTTTCTGCCAACCAAAAAATGAAAATAACAATAAAGAGTTTAACTAGTACCACTGACTTCAGGCTCTGTAACAGTAGTTCAGTCTAAAAGGTCAGAACCAGTGGATTATTTCATATTTCTCTGCCATTAACAACACACCTGTGTGCCTAGACTTCTTTCCTTTCGAATTCGACCTCATTACGTTTGATACCTTAAAATCTGAAGTTCATTTGTATTCTGAAAACGAATAATAGTGATGAAAGTAAAACTATTAGTTTGCATCGTGAAAACGGCAGTTCGACAGCTAAGTAAGCGTAGAATGAGAAAGCAGCTCTTGGCTTCGGCAAGATCTAGTTGCCAAGATGTAGTTGGCAGGCGGACAGTGCCAAGACACGATGGCGTTATTCGATAAGTAAAACAAGCTTGTGACAGAAAAGATATTCGCTAGGAAGAAAAAAACACACACACACACCATACAGACAGCACGTGACGCCACACGTAGGGTCCGCATTCCCTATGTAGGATGTATACGGACGTCCACGTTAGGATCAGGCGCACACAGCGGTAAAACAAAGCTGCGGCACGAAATGGAAACGAAGGGGGAAGGAAATGTGTGGCAGCTAATGCGACGTATTGAGGCACATGGCGCAGCCTCAGACCTATGATTTTAGACGTCTGGTGCCTCAATTACAGGGAGGGTGACTTCAATGAACTACCAATAAGGCGTCGTCGTGATAATAAGCAGAGCCTGTAGACTGAAGCCGCTCCTCCAAAGGCAAATACATTTTTCTGCCATAACTTTTCTGAATAACGTTTTTTGAATAACGTTTTAAAAGGAAGACCAAAGATGTTTACTGTTTGAATTCTATACTGTAAGCTATTCTTCGTTTTAAAAACAACCCCGTTCCAAATAAACCACTGCTGTGAGAGAGACTGAAGTCCCTTTTCCGTTTTACTGCCGTTGTTTTGAAACTCAGTGATAGGACCGTAGCACTTCTACGGGATTGGACGAATTGTTTCTACTTCGTATGAGCAACCAACAAATGGCCCAGTTCATTGAAAACTCGATTGGTATTGGCTGACTGGTCGCTCCCCCTCACCCCCTTTAGCTTCTGTCACTCCAAGCAGGATGCAGTGGATGTGGCTGGAACAATACCAGACAACACGAGACTTTAGAGCTAGATAAATCCTTATACAGCAACAGCGACTTGCCAAATTATAAACGACGGCGAGCAGAATAAAAACAAGCAGGATTAGATTGCAGCAAAGCAAATAGAGGAAAACAAGACGGACGGACGGAAGAGAGGGGAGGGGGGAGGAGAAATGCGACACGGAGGGAAGGGGAGGGGGCGGAGCGGGTTAAATTATACAAACAACAAGCTGGAGGGAAGAGAGGGGAGGGGGGAGGAGAAATGCGACACGGCGGGAAGGGGAGGGGGCGGAGCGGGTAAACAAAGACGGACATGCACGCGCCCGTGACTTTTAAGGTCAATGCGCATGCGCATAAGCTTAATGCGCATGCGCATTGACCTTAAAAGTCACGGGCACTGCAAGGAATCGCCACGATTCCTTGCAGCGTGGATAAAGAGTGGATAACTCGCAATAGTCTCGCTTGCTCGATGCGCATGCGCATCGACAGGCGAGACCTAAAAAGCAGTAATCAAATACAGTTCTTAATGAATGTTGACACAGTTATTCTTCTTTTGTCTTCTTTATTTCTTTATGATTCTTCAAGAACAGTCCTAGCCGCCAACAAGTGTTTCGTCTCTATGTGGTGTAAACCACAGACTTCCTCAGGGCTAGAATATGTAGCAGAAAAAACCTATATTACAACTCTAAACTCTTTCCTTTACACAGTTAATACACAGAACACCAACAACACTCTCATTGTTGAGGCAAAGGATGGCACAAATTATGTTCACCAGAATGTGAATAGTATAGGCAATCTACTCATTATAAATATCACCTAAAAACCCACAATTTGTGTTAACAATTGTGGAAATACCGGAAAAGAAAACCACAGCAAACCAAGTCACCCAGGTGATGTCATAACACTCAACATAGCCCATAGGGCTTGGTCAATAATAAAAATAAAATTAGATTAAAGGAAAAGGAGAAAAGGGGGAAAGAAAGGACTAAAAAGAAGTGACATAGCCAAAATAACAGACAACTCAAATCCTAGTGACAAAAACATACACCAACCATATGAATAAAGACCATAAAGTGACCATGCCACAAGCATGCATAAGTGAGTCATCTTATGAATAACCTAACAAACAAGGTAGTATAACTCACCACTCACCCAATATCTCACAGTAGTCCAAAGTAAATATCAATATTCCAGATTAAAAGAGTAATCATTTGTCACATTTTAAAGTACCTAAAAACCATAAGAATGCCTAATGAACCAAAAGTTATCCAAAGGGTGAAATTACTCCAAGTATTTGGATATCAACCTATAATGAGTAAGTAATACTCACTATAAGCGTCCCGGTCCGCGAGACAGTAGTGAAGTAAATCCAAATTCTATTGCCTTTCAAAATTCATCTGATAACCTGATATAAACAAAAATTTCAAACAATGTGGCACCTAAAACAAATCATTACAAGGCCTAAAAGTTCGTACATAACGTATCATTAAATAAAAGTAATATGATTCACAATAAATCCGTTCAAAAATTCACATATGCATATAGCGACTTTATATATAATATTTAATGTGGCAATAAGCGCTAAGTATGTATTATAAATCAGCCATATTTAAGATTAAATAACCCAATTCAAAACCGTAATCGGTATAACCAAAATACACAAGTAATTACACGCAAGCAACTCAAGAACAAAAAATGTTTCTAGCCGCGCTCTTGCTACGAACAATAATGAGAGCCTGCAATAACAAGCCCCTCGTAAGTGAAAACATTAGTATTTGTCAAACAGAGGAAAAACCATTTGAGCACAGCTAGCAGAATCAAAGTAAACATAAGTTCACTCTGATGATATAATCCCGGTAAATGCCAATACGCCTTACCGTAATAAAAAAGCAGTGTGCTCCCTATGTGTTCCTGAGCGACGGCGTCTAGCACCCATGGCATATTGTCCTCGGGTATTTATAGAAGAGATACAAGAGCAAAGAAGGACATTGCTCTTGGTCACCATAAGTTCACGTGAACGGCCGCCATCTTAGAGTAGGAAATTAGCAGCATGTAGCACAGAGACCCAGTTCAGCCAACAACCAGAAATAACGCAGCAGTCATCTATCTCTATAGTAATCCTGCACTGCAAAGTTATATTCAATAGAAATACAAGAGCGAAGAAGGACATCGCAATTGCTCACCGAGACCCAGTAGAACCAACAACCAGCAATAAAGTAGCAGTTATCTATCTATACTACTATAATAAAGGAAGAACTTTCAGCCTTTGAGGCGGGTAAACTTGGGAACCACAGCGCCAATCCACACACCCGATACACCGTTGGAATCGTGGGAGTGTGTAGATGGTTATAGGCTATACAAATAAAAAAAAAACGTTATTTAAAAAATTGACAGAAAAAAAAGTAGTCCCTCCGAAGTAGCGCCGGCCGCGACGTGCGTGCTCACGTCAGGAGCGCGGGGAGGAGCGGCGTCCAGGAGCGCGACGAGGAGCGGCGGACATGGTGCGGGGGAGGAGCGGTGACGTGAGGAGCAGCGGACAGGCCAGCGGTGGTGCGAGCAGCGGACAGGCTGGAGGACCGGCGGCTGAGGTAAGGGAGCGGCGGACATGACTCGGGGGAGGAGAGGTGTCGTGAGGAGCAGCAGACAGGCCAGCGGCGGTGCGAGCAGCGGACAGGCTGGAGGAGCGGCGGCTGAAGTAAGGGAGCAGCGGACATGACTCGGGGAAGGAGCGGTGTCGTGAGGAGCAGCGGACAGGCCAGTGGTGGTGCGAGAAGCGGACAGGCGGGAGGAGCGGCGGCTGAGGTAAGGGGACCCATTGCGGCTCACGCAATAGAGTGTGCTGCACAAGGGGCACATTTGACCTTCACGTTTCATGGTATTGAAGTTGTTTTGTCTGCCATAAGAGGGGGCAACCATGAATAAGGTTAAGGTAAAAAGAGGCACGCTGGATCATGCAATTGTGTGCAGTTGACAGAGGATTAAATATTGATAATGAGCTTCAATACTTCCTAGGAAGCTAGGAAGTCAATATGGTTTGAAATATCAGATCCGGTTGGATTATAATACCTTTATCAATTGAATGCTGTTTGAATGTAAATATATTGTATGACTTAGCTGAATAATTTTGATTACTGTACCCCTTCATTTTGTTCAATTTCTATGAGGCTATTAGAACCACAATGTACATCTATTCAGGTTTTTAAATGAGAATAATGTACTGATATGCATTGCTTTTTGTATATGCTTATGCTCTAATGGGTAATGACTATTTATATTATGTTCTGGTGCATTAGATTATATTTTGTTAATAATGACCGGGGTCACTTTATGTTATAAGCTATGTCAAATTCTCTTAGTTTGAAATACAATTCCTTCCATGTTTATTATGGATAGCTATCTTGGTGTCACAATTGCGATATTGTATAGTCCTTTTACATCTTGCAATCTAAATGATACTTTTATTGGTCTAATACACCAGAGATCCCTAATATCTCTATTAAATATAACATTGCAGTGAAGGATTATCATATAGTTAGATAACTGCTACTTTATTGCTGGTTGTTGGTTCTACTAGGTCTCTGTGTTACATATGGCTAATTTCTACTTTAGGATGGCGGCCACTCTCTGGACGTTACAGTGAGCAATTGCGATGACCTTCTTCGCTCTAGTATTTCTATTGAATATAACTTTGCAGTGTAGGATTACTATAGAAATAGATGACTGCTGCTTTATTTCTGGTCTACTGGTCTCTGTTTTGCATGCAGCTAATTTCCTACTCTAAGATGGCGGCCATTCACGCGACTCTCCGGTGACCAAGAGCGATGTCCTTCTTCGCTCTTGCATTTCTTCTGTATGTATGGACTAAGTAAATGCCTCCGTATTGCAATATTTCAGAAATGGCTCTATCAGTATGGAGCCCTTAGAGAATATGTTTATAATTACATGATGAGCCATGTTTAAATCATTGAAAAAACGCTAATGTGGCCAAATTAGGTGCCTGGTGTCTTGGGCTTACCACTCAATAGGCTGCATTTTTGATGACTGCACATCCAGTAATGCAGAATTTGTATGTCCTTCCAAAGGTGCAAAACCTCAAAGACCGCCACCGGGTCGTCAGATTACATCAGGACTGGGCTCACTTCTTGAACCCTTATCTACTTTTGTTGACCATTTTTTGAGACCGATGGTCAAAGAGATGTCCTTGTACCTACAAAACACTACGGATGTCTTGCGACTACTACCCGAAGTGGATTTCGACATACATTCAGACTTTTTAGTCTTATTCGATGTCGAATCCTTATGCACTTGTATTCCCCAGGATGAGACATTGGATGCCATCAGATCGCTTCTAGATGAGAGAGACCTTGACACCATCTCCCCCGTACATTTTATCATGGATTGTGCGGGGATTTCCATGAAAGAAAACTTATTCAGGTTTGAGGATACTAATTATCTTCAAATATCCGGGACCAGCATGGGCAGCGTTTTTGCTCCTAGGCTGGCAAATCTTTATGTTAATTTATTTGAACAAGAACATATATTTAAAGATTATAACTCTTTCCACCAATCGATTTGGTTGTGGAAACACTATATTGATGACATTTTTGTCGTATGGAGAGGATATCCAGACACCATTATCACCTTCCAGACTTGGGCTGAATTCAAGAAATCAATACCTCAAATTTACGGTTGAATTTGATAAACATAAACGCCTTTTTTGGACTTATTGATCCTCTCTACAGCTACTGGCCTTGCAAGTGAATTGTATAGGAAGCTGATGGCAAGGAATTATCTTCTGATCTTCTGAGGTATGATTCCTACCACCAGAAATCAGTACACAATAACTTGCCATACCTGCAATTCCTTAGGTTAAGGAGGAATTGCTTCACTAAAGAAACCCACGAGGCCGATGCCCGACCTCTGGTTAAACAACTGCAAGAGAGAAAATATCCAAAACGTCTGGTAAGATGATCTTTGAAAAGGGCTGCTAACAACAACAGAGAAGCTCTTTTAGATCCACCAACACCCAAACCTCCCATGACAAGACTCACGTTTGTAAATACATTCAATACCTTGTCCAATGAGACACAAAAAAGCGTGCGCAAGCACTGGCGGATACTCAACATCAGGAATTAAAATATTCCTTTGCCTTTGTCTTGTTCAAACGTAGCTCTACGTTACAAGACAACCTGGTACATACTAGACCCAAAGGTAAACCAGCCCAAACCCAAGAGACCCTTTGGAATTTACCAGCAGTCCAAGGACCTTTTCCCTGTGGGTCATACTTGTAAATGCCCCATAAATAGCTCATTCGCTTGACTGTTGACAGTTTGATTTATAAAAAACTTTCTGTCACTTTATTAATTTTCACACCAGTTTATTGCTATGTCCAACGAACCATCTCTGTCTGTTTTTAACATTTTTAAAATTACACAAGCGGCTTAGGCAGAAGCGACCTTATGGCTTGCCCTTTGCCTGTAATATCACCTAGTTTTTCTTTTCTTTCTTTCTCTCTTTGTTTTCTCTATGGTTTAGAGCGGGCCTCGTTTCCTGAGTTGTTACCAGGGGAGGTGAGGCTGTTCTCTCGTGCACTATAGGTAAGCCTGTAACATCACCTAGTTTTTCTTTTCTTTCTTTCACTCTCTTTGTTTTCTCTATGGTTTAGAGCGGGCCTCATTTCTTGAGTTGTTACCAGGGGAGGCGAGGCTGTTCTCTCATGCACTATAGGTAAGCATGAGATGTTCCATTTAAATTCTTTCATGAGTATCTTACCGTGATTACAGTAGTGAAGGGTCATATGGACCCTCATTGAGCAACTGGCACTTACACTTGACCCTCTTGTTGTTGTCTGTTTATTTTGTTTAGGTGTCATCATTACACCATATGTTACAGAGAACTCTAGTCCACTTGGTAGGTTGTCTAGATGTTTTTCACTTTTTTAGGTCTCGCCTGATCCAGTGCATGCACTGTCTGGCGGGACATTTAGTGAGTGGGCTTTAAAAAGCTTTTTGTGTGGCATACTGTGTGCGGTTACGCACACAGGCACGAACAGAGGCGCCATCTGGCTTTCCTCTCACTCTCCCAAGTGTGCGCGCCTCGCTCCACCTCTCTGTCTTGCTCACCCCTCCCCCCCACCCCCCACCACAGAGTGCGTCTCGCGGTCGCGCATCTAGTGCTTGAAATTCTTGGACTGGTTCGGCTTGTCCTAGACTTCACTCTTCGTTTTAGAATATTGGTATCCTTCTGCTGCCTACCTGGGGCTAAATGATGAGCCTTCGTTCCCTGACTCCTCACCACCCGTTAATGAGATTTTTTTTCCCCAGCTCTGGAGATTGCAACAGGTTCTTTAACCCAGTACATCCATGGATAACTCTTTCCTTTCCGGCGGTCATGAGCCCTGGGATTTTCCCCTAAACTGTTCATCTGACATAAAAATCTCGTTTCCGAGTATATCCGCTCCTTCCATCTGCAACATTGTATCTACGGACAAGGTTTTTACGAGCCCTGCCTGTCACTTCCTTCTGTGCAGGTGCTGAGGAAGCATTTTCCAACTAAGACTCACCAGAGGCAGCCTTCATTCCTACAGCAACTGATGAGAAAGTTCCCACTATTAGTGGCTGCTTAGAGCCGCCAGGATCCGTGCTGGTTCTCCGATGTTTCCCCTGAGTTTCTCTCTTCGCTTCCTTCTTTGCTGTAGCAGCGGCTTCCTCCTGCTTCTTGGCTGAGACACCTCAGTAGGGTTGGCTCCATGTCCGTCCCGCTACTGCTCCTGCCGGGTCCTTCCCAGCCTTGTTGCTTTTCAGAGCCATTTCCATTAAGAGAAGCCCAAGCCTCCTCTGCAGGGTGCTAACCACCAACTTGATCACCCACAGAGCTGCGACAATCGCGCTACGTGTTCCTCAAGTTTGGACACCACTGCAGAGCCACGAAGGGTCAGCGATGTATATATCTTCCAGCATACTAATAGATAATTTCTGTTTTCTTAGGGCCAAAGTGCCAGAGCACCTCTTGCAGTGGTCAAGCAGCCGCCATCTTGCTCCTCAAAAAGTTCACTTCCACTTCTGTTGTAGTAGGCACCTGTATGCAGTAAATTCTAACATTTTCACTTTATTTACTGCTTTTAGAACTTCATACATAGTGATCTACTTTCTTATTGAGGTTCAGCTCCAAATGTCCTACAGACATTCCCTTATGTTGTTCAGGTGATCTTAGTGTATTCACTGCATTTTTGTTTACCTCCCAGTTGTTAGGAGTGGCAGCTCTACTAAAAATAGTGCATGGTCTGACTCTGTCATTGACTCTATTCTAATTCCGCCATATGGACAAACAATCTCTAGTACTGACCCAGGAATTCTTCACTGTGACTTACGAACATGGCAAAAGAGGTTATCGCTAATGTACAACAGCCTTACTCTACCAGGCCCACGCCTTAGCTCTCCTGGAACAACTTTCAATCTGCCCCAAGTCCTTTTTAAACTGTCTACATTTAGATCGTTAACTAGAGCCAGCTCCACCTGCCCTAAAGAACTGAAACATGCTGTTGTTTTTATTATTCATCAAACGGCTCCTGTCCATGGCTCCGTGTATATATTGATCCTAATAATAATTTCTCTGTACTTTTGTGCCATTCAGAAGAATGCACCTCCAGTGCTTCTCCATACACCTTTCATTGAGCCTGCATTCTGTAGTTTTTAACATCTGAGAAATTTTGTAAGGAATTTAAAAGGTACATTGTACAAATATTAGAAAAAAAACAATGTTCACAATAAATAGTGGATTACATTATATATTTATGACCCTGGCGAGGATGACTATCATTATTGAAACATACCTATTACATGCATATCTTTGGAGAGAAAATCTTTCAGTATGTGTATTTAATTTGGTGTACAGAGAGGTATGAGAATGATATGCACAAGTGTATGAGTATTAGAATCTTCATGTTGCAACATGTGCCCACCACAGCATTACTCAGCACACAACAATATCGCTCAGGGCCACACAGCATCACTCTACACAACCACAGAAACACTCAGCACCACCACAGCATCACTCAGCACCACAACAGCATCACTCAGCGACACCACATCACCACTGAAGGCCAACGATTCATCACTCAACAATACCACAGGATCACTCAGCAACACCACAGCATCACTCAGCACCACCACAGCATCTGTTATATCCATGTCCACTTCCTAGATTCTGAATGATGCACAAAGGGGTCCACCTCCAGACGTCCCCAACTCTGAATAATATAACACAGAGTAATAAGGCAATCAGGTGAGGGAAAAAAGGGATTACGGAAGGAGTAGCGGGGAGAGGGATACCTGTAACAAAAGAATACAGTGTAAATACAAGGCAATACATTTTTCTACTCTCATATAATCTCACTAGGACTAACTAGTACCTGTGGCTTTGATGCGGAAGACCTTGTACTCCAGTATACCAACATTGATCCCAAACAGAGATACTTCTCTCCATAATATGGTGTATCTACAACAAGAAAGCAGGAGAAATTATACTCCCAATCATACCGACTACCAATCATGAAACATATGTCATACACATATGCATACCCCAGTAGGTTACTCTCATAGACGCAATGAATGGCACAACCAAACTCAGATAGCCTCCCCTCTCTTGGTTAAGAATAGTTGGGAAAGATAATCAGGAAAGAACTCAGAATACCAATGAATATCCTATTCAGTTCCAGGCAGGATTCAAGAACACAAAAATAATAAACCCATAGTCATTGGGAGCTGATCCTTCAACAAGAGGGTAGAACAAAGTCAAAATGAAAATGTGATTCCAAGGAAGAACCAAATCCAGACTTTTGCAGACCTAAACAGAAGCGCTACACACAGCGTTAATGCAGCAGTACTCTCCGGTGTCGGCGCTTACCTCAGCGCGACTCCCAGAACCTTAGTGCTATGTCAGCACGACACTGCAGCCGGGCAATCCGGGTGTCGGCGCTTCCTGCAGCAGGACTCCCGGTAATCCAAGGCGCTTACGTCAGTGCGAAACAGCAGCAGGGCAATCCGGGTGGCGGCGCTTCCCTCAGCATGGCTCCCAGAACCTAATCGCTCACGTCAGCGCAAAAACAATAGATGGCCAATCCGGGCGTCGGCGCTTCCTACAGCGCGGCTCCCGATAATCCAAGGCGCTTACGTCAGCGCGAAACATAAGGGGACACTCTGGGGGATTAGCGCTCTCACAGCGCGAAGTCCTCGACCAGAACAAAACATCGAAAGTCGATCTAGCCAGACCAACCACCAAAACAGAATTATGAGCACTTCCTGTGCGCTCTTGCTGGGCCATATGGACAATGCTCCTCCCACTACACACCAGAAATGCTGGGAGATGTAGTCCAGAATGTTAATGTCTTGTAGGCGCATCTGTTCAACTCCTGACAGCATCACTCAGGGACACAACAATATCACTCAGCACCACTACAGCCTCAGTCTGCACCACCACAGCGTCACTCAGCACCTATACAGCATCACTCTGAGCCGGCATAGCATCGTTCAGTACCACAACAGCATCAGTCAGCACCACCACATCATCACGCAGCACCACCACAGCATCACTCAGGGCCACCACAGCATCACTCACCTTCCCCACAACATCACTCAGCACCACCACAACATCACTCAGGAACACCACAGCATCCCTCAGCAGCGTCACAGCATCAAACAGCAGCAAAACAGCATCAGTCAGCACCACCACAGAATCACTCATGGCCACAACAGCATCACTCATGGCCACCACAGCATCACTCAGGGCCAGCACAGGATCACTCAACGCCACCACAGCATCAGTCAGTACCACCACAGCATCACTCAGAACCACCACAGCATCACTCAGGACCACCACAGCATCACTCAACAGCATCACTCAGCACCACCACTTCATCACGCAGGGCCGCCACAGCATCACTCACCTTCCCCACAACATCACTCAGCACCACCACAACATCACTCAGGAACACCACAGCATCCCTCAGCAGCGTCACAGCATCAAACAGCAGCAAAACAGCATCAGTCAGCACCACCACAGAATCACTCATGGCCACAACAGCATCACTCATGGCCACCACAGCATCACTCAGGGCCAGCACAGGATCACTCAACGCCACCACAGCATCAGTCAGTACCACCACAGCATCACTCAGAACCACCACAGCATCACTCAGGACCACCACAGCATCACTCAACAGCATCACTCAGCACCACCACTTCATCACGCAGGGCCACAACAGGATCACTCACCTTCCCCACAGCATCACTCAGCACCACCACAGCATCACTCAAGAACACCACAGCATCACTTAGTACCACCACAGCAACACTATGCACTACCACAGCATCATTCTGCAGCACCACAGTATCAATCAGCATCACCACAGCATCAGTCAGCACCACCACAGCATTACTCAGGGCCACCACTGCATCACTTAGGGCCAGAACAGCATCACCCAACGCCACCACGGCATCACTCAGTGCTTCTTACACTTTTTAATTACAACTTTTCAGCATGCAGCACAGCAGCAACACTCCTTTACAGCATAGCTTAGAAACATTGGCAAAGTCTATAGCCGTACATAAACACTTATAAGACCCCCTCAATGCATAGCCAATAGGTCTCGCCTTTGGGACATTATAAGTGTTTAGTTATCCAGCACAATATCCACCATTAAACAACATAAAGTGTTGCATGGCTAATCACTTATAAGGTCCCATAAGCGAGATCTATTGGCTATGCCAATGCTTGTTCACTTTTCTCACGCAATAGCATTATCTGTTTTAGGTCCTGAAGAAGGCCAAGTTTACTTTTAATCAGAAAGGCTGAAACATGTAGCCCTTGATTCAAACTCAGGCAGTTATTATTTCAAACTGCTTTTGCACTGGTTTTAATTTGGTGTGGGATCAATAGATGATGAATTAAGGTGTTCTCTATTGTTAACCAATTTTAAATTGCACAATATCACCAACACTTCAGCACTGTGCCCATCACTCTTAGAAACGTTCTGGTCTTCACATCTGGTGGATTGCAGCAAATCCTATAGATACTCTGTTTTGAAAACATCCATGAGCTTCTCCTTTTTAGAGCGGGGTGGTAGCCCTTGGTTGCACCAGGATGCAACCAAGAGGAGATCCCAGATGATGAAGCATGTCACTACGGTGAGTGATGGGATTCTCTCCCTTTGAAAGGATTTTCCACAGACAACACCAGAGGGCCTTTTCCTTTTCTTTTGTGTCTTAACTTTCTCTTTTCTTGAGCCAGTTGCGTTGCGAGTGACTTTCAGTCTCGATTAGACCCATGGACATTTTGTTGTTTGCTATACTCCAGATATTGACTTGGGTGCACAGTTTTGCAGTTAGGCGATTAAGGGCCTGGGCAAATATTAAGGGAGAGGGTGGACAATATGCCTTGTTCCTCTAGCCACTGGATATGAGTCCGAAATATGATGTCAGTTTTGGCTCTGGCTGTAGACTTGGTGTATAAAAGCCTGACCCATCGTATCAGATGGCCAACGCCAAACTTTGTTAACACCTTGGCTGCGCCGCCGATTTTGCAGAAGTGCGTCACTTCCGCAAAACGGGCGGGGCCGACGGCAGCACCAGCGAGGTAGCGTTATCATCGGCCAATGGCCGACGGCAGCATCGAAGGTGTTAAGGCACATATCATACTACCAATTTAGAGTGTTGAATGCCTGCTCTACATCTAGTTAGATACATATACAGTGGTCAGGGTCTATTGATTATAACAGAAAATGTATCGTAGAAACCTTTGCATTAATGAATTATTTAAGATTCCTTCTGTGCAGTACAAAAGCATTTATTCAGACATTTTTAGTGATCAGTGTACTTAGTAGCATTCAAAAAGTACCAAAAGTAAAAAAATATATATAGAAAATTTGCAAAGACCAATTACTTCATTGGGTCAAGCACATACTGAAGGACATGAGTCTCAGTTAGATTGATATGTAGACTTTTTGTAGATTCACATATATTATCTACATAATGACATTTCAACGCGCTCAAAGTGACAAGAAAAAGAGACAGTTAGGTGGGATGGGTGTGATTGGGTAAAGGTGAGGACTGGGTAAAGGATGTTGTGACCACATTTATTGGTTATTTCTTTAGTCTTGAATGCTATTCGTTGTTTGATGCAGAATATTCATTTTTTAGCAGTTTGTTCCTTATTTGGTGCATGCTAATAGTTAGACCTGGCTTCTTCGGCATGGTTTTTATCCCTAACGTTTTGTCTTCAACTTCATTTTTACTGGCTTTAGGACTATGCACAATTTACTATTGCTAGCCAGTGTTTAAGTGCTTGTGCTCACTCATCAAAAAATTGGAGAATTGGCTCATAAGTTGGCATAAATAATTTACTTGTAAGTCCTTAGTAAAGTAGCACTACCTGTGCCCAGGGCCTGTAAATTAAATGGTACTATTGGGCCTGCAGCACTGATTATGCCACCCACTTACGTAGCACTTTAAACATGTCTCAGGTCAGCAATTTCAACCCGTGTGTGCAGTTTTAACCCCTTCGCTGCTAGGAATCCAGGGTGGGGTGTCTTGACTGGCTCACATCAGGTTCTATTACCAAGAATCCCTTTCAAATCTAAATAATTGTCCAAAAAAACACATTTTCCTCAAATTTCTGTGGTGGAAAGTTCTGGAATCAGCGTGGATCCACAAATTTACACTGACCCCGCGTTCCCCAAAGTCTTCCGAGAAAAATGGTACCTCACTTGTGTGAGTAGGCCTAGTGGCCGCGACAGGAAATGGCTCAAAACGCAATGTGGACACACCACAATTTCACAGTGAAAAATTAACCTTTTTTTGGCAAAGTACCTAGCTGTAGTTTGTGAACCCCAGCTCTACCGGCACCAAGGGAAACCTAGCAAACCTATACATTTTTGAAAACTCAACCCCCAAGGAATACAGGATGGGGTGACTTGACTGCCTCTCAGCAGGTTCTGTTACCCAGAATCCCTTGAAAACCTAAATAATTGTCCAAAAAAAACATATTTTCCTCACATTTCTGTGGTGGAAAGTTCTGGAATCTGCGTGAATCCACAGATTTCCACACACCCCGCATTTCCCAAAGTCTTCCGAGAAAAATGGTACCTCACTTGTGTGGGTAGGCCTAGTGTCCGCTACAGGAAACGGCGCAAAACGCAACGTAGACACACCACAATTTCATAGTGAAAAATGACCCTTTTGGCAAAGTGCCTAGCTGTAGTTTTTTAACCCTAGCTCTGCCGGCACCTAGGGAAACCTAGCAAACCTATACATTTTTTTAAACTAGACACCCAGGGGAATACAGGATGTGGTGACTTGACTGCCTCTCACCAGGTTCTGTTACCCAGAATCTCTTGCCAACCTAATAAATTGTAAAAAAAAAACACATTTTCCTTACATTTCTGTGATAAAAAGTTCTGGAATCTGCGTGGATCCACAAGTTCCCACTCACCCTACGTTCCTCAAAATCTTCCAAGAAAAATGGACCTCACTTGCATGGGTGGATCAAATACCCATGACAGGCAAGGGCCCAAAACCTATTGAGGCAAGATCAAAATTACCTATCACAAAACAACCTGGTTTTGCAAGGGGGGTTCCATGAGTTTTTGACCCCGGGCTCGGCGGCCATCTAGGGAACTGTTAGAACCGGCTGTCTCTAGTTGGCAGAGGTATACACTTCAGACAAATAGGGACACACCTTTTCTAGTCAGGGCAAGGGGATCACACCCTTCGATAACCCCTGCTCACCCCCTTGGTAGCTTGGCAGAGCAGACAGGCTTATCTCAGAGGCTGTGTGTTAAGCATTTATGACCACATACAGTAATAAAGTGAATACACTACAAATGGACACGACACAGTAGTATTATAAAAATAAGGATTTTTATATAAGGTTTAGCACAAGACCAAATAACGAAAAAAATGTACACAATCTTAATAAATTCTCTGGGAAGGGAGAAAGGATAGTTCAAAGGTAGTTTCTTCTTTAGCACAAAAGTCTTTAGTATCAAAACAAATCTTCTTCTTGGCAATACAGTTCTTAGCAACAGGGTAACCCACACGGGGGCTACACGACGTCGAGGCAAAGTTAATCCAAAGGTTCGGCGTCGACCGCGAGGAGCGCTACGTCGAGCCCGGAGTCACACGGACCCCCAACAACACAGTACCTTTAGGAAAATGAAGCACACGATGATCAGCGGCGTCGAGCAATCCGGTGTCGCATCTTCGGTGTCGATCAGGCCTCAGCAGGTGTCGTCGATGATGCGGTTGCACAGAGTGAGCAGCGCTCACGGCGTCGAGAGGGCACACAGTTGATGCGATCAGCAGCGGTGCAGACACGAGGTCCCTTGGAGCTAGAGCGGTACTCCCACTCACTGGCGTTGCTGCTGGCGTCGGTCGGGCCCGGCGGCCGGTCGTCGAGGAAGCGGGACACTGGGGCCGTCACCCACTGCGTCGAGCTGGATTCGGCGACGTCCGTCGGCGTCGAGATTGCTGGTTCTTTCAGAGTGCTGGATTCACGATTCCTTTTCAACAAAACAAGGGAACCCAATAGGTACCTAGGGACCATGGGCAATCAATTATTAAGGAGAACAACGGTCCTTAGGATTAGACATTCAAAACAATACAATGGAATATAGACTCGAATCAGTACTATATCAGAAAGTTTTTCAATACCCAGCCGGGCCTGAATATTTTAATAAAATAATTGCCAAGGTAGGAGAGACCACCAGAGGGGTCCGATTCAGAAGTTGATAGGGTACAAGCCTGTACCTATCCAGAGTACACTTGAACAAGGTTCAGAGGTGAGAAAAATAGGAAAGAGAGAAAAAAATTAAAGAATTTCAGGCAAAAAGAAAGTGGGAGCCAACTGTCCCTTGCATCATTAACACAATTGTGAAGCAAGTTCAGACAAACAATTACTGTAACAATATTTACACAATCGGAAGAGATTACAGAATTGTTAAAATGTCGACGACGTTTCGATCCCTGGCTCCTAGTGAACTGGGATCATCATCAGGACTTTACAATAGAATGCCTGTTTGTACTTTTGTCAAAGCCTGTTCAAAGTGGGAAAAATAAGGAGAAAGAGAAAAGGTTCTTGTTTAGATACAGCACTTATGTCAGATAATTATATACAGGAAAACACGTTTTAACCAACCGTGGCATGCCAAGGTGCTTGATGGTAGATTGTGCAAGCATTCTCATAACCATCCCATTTATGGTGTTTCAATTCCACTTCATGCCTTCTGGTAAAGGGCACACACCTTTGAGAGCCGAATCGATCGATTACCCTAAGTGACTGTCGACAATATTGTGACTGTGGCTATGGTGTCGAAATCGATTCGGAAGCTGGTGTTGGCGCTGATTGTGCATGCAGACCCTGCATAGATCAAGGTAGCAAGACTAACTTAGTGCCTATTGTGAATTTAGACAGTGTAATGGCGAGCAGTGGACAAACCTTTCAGAGCACGATGCTCCAATAAGACAGCAGAAAGTGGGGTTCGGTAGATGGAAGGCAATACGTCTAGAGGGGAGAAGGTGAAATTATATTTCTGCCAGGAGACACGCACGGTAGGCAGATTGTGGCAAGACACATAATTACCTCGGGAATGTTAACCGTTGGACAAGTTACTATCAACCGTTCGTGGTGATGCTTTCAATGAAGATTACACATTGGATTCTGCAATCTAGAGATAGGTCTGAAAAAACAGCGAGATTCTAATTAAATTACAATAGTGACTGCTTATGAACGGAGACGCAAAGAGCCACCTTTTTTAGCCCTTACCTTGAAAAACAGTCGTGCCTGCCTTGCTCGAAATTGGAGCAGAAACCCTCGGCGTGCTCAATGGCCCCGTGCCGACTCACTCGGTGTGCTCGATGGCCCAGTGCCGACTATGCGGAAGTCCGGAAGTGATTACCGGCCGTCATGGTGCATATAAGTGAGCAGGGAAAGGGGAGTGAGGATATGTGTCATAATGGCGGCCATCTTAGAGAGGTGTCTCTTATGTGAATCGTTAATCAAAAACGGGTGATTCAGTGCTTATATTTATACATTTGGCAGTTGTTTGAAAACATATACAAACATTGAATAATGCGCTCAATTGGGAATTACTTGGACCAATCTTTTGACCAGCATATATACATTATTTGAAACCATCTTAAAAACAATCTTATGTCCAGCACATATACAATATTTGAAACCTTATTTAAAACAATCCTCGGTTGTCATAATTGAAGATTATTTTAAAAAAAAGCTTTTGGTCTGTGTTTGAACAGTCTTTTGAGCAGCCCTCAAGTGCATTAAAGAAGTCCAGCCCAATCTTCAGTGCGATTCAAACCGTTCTGTATAGTATCCAGAAGTATAATACATTTCAGTTCCTCTTTAAGGCAGGCACGACTGTTTTTCAAGGTAAGGGCTAAAAAAGGTGGCTCTTTGCGTCTCCGTTCATAAGCAGTCACTATTGTAATTTAATTAGAATCTCGCTGTTTTTTCAGACCTATCTCTAGATTGCAGAATCCAATGTGTAATCTTCATTGAAAGCATCACCACGAACGGTTGATAGTAACTTGTCCAACAGTTAACATTCCCGAGGTAATTATGTGTCTTGCCACAATCTGCCTACCGTGCGTGTCTCCTGGCAGAAATATAATTTCACCTTCTCCCCTCTAGACGTATTGCCTTCCATCTACCGAACCCCACTTTCTGCTGTCTTATTGGAGCATCGTGCTCTGAAAGGTTTGTCCACTGCTCGCCATTACACTGTCTAAATTCACAATAGGCACTAAGTTAGTCTTGCTACCTTGATCTATGCAGGGTCTGCATGCACAATCAGCGCCAACACCAGCTTCCGAATCGATTTCGACACCATAGCCACAGTCACGATATTGTCGACAGTCACTTAGGGTAATCGATCGATTCGGCTCTCAAAGGTGCGTGCCCTTTACCAGAAGGCTTGAAGTGGAATGGAAAGGGGCGACCATTCGGTCCCCCCGAACGTATGGCGGAGTACCACGATCCCCCCGGGAAGCCATCTTGGGCGGGAGGCGAGTCTCGGCTGGTATGCCCGAAGTGGCGTAGCCGGGGCGCGCCTTTTTCCCGCCCTGGAGTGGGCTGGCCTAGACACTGACGCGGCCGGGCCACGCCCTCGGGGCAGGCCGGGGCGGGTTTACGCCCGCCCTGAAGACGGATAAAAGGAGCAACAAGCCAAGGAAGCATCCTCTTGTTCCTGTGCTCTGAAGCTGCACCACCCCGCTGCACGTGAGCTCGAGACGGAACGAAGAGCCAATTTTGAGCGTTGTAATCTTTCTTGTTTGTTTTTCAGATACTCTGTCTGAGAATGCCTAAGAAGGCGGGAAAGCGATTGACTACCGACCAGATAATGCGTGTTCTCATGAAGGAGGTGACCGACTTAAAGAAGCGAATGGCGGAGAAAGACGAGGAAGGGGGGCCGAAGCGTCCTCTGGCAGGAGCAGCTCCAGGAGGAAAAGGCAAGAGGCCCAGAAGGGGAACAGCAGGGGGGGACGTCCCAGTTC
The DNA here is from genome assembly GCF_964263255.1 of Lissotriton vulgaris. Classification (NCBI taxonomy): domain Eukaryota; kingdom Metazoa; phylum Chordata; class Amphibia; order Caudata; family Salamandridae; genus Lissotriton; species Lissotriton vulgaris. Next base: position 219,417,260 of record NC_141696.1, on the reverse strand, counting down.
CCTGTACCCCACTCGAAGCACCCATTCCTTTGCCGGAGGAAGGGAATCCGATTCCCGTAGTGGTCACCCCCTTGTCCGGGGAGGATATGCCGCCCGAGCTGGCAGCACAATTAGCAGCGTGGTTGGGTAAAGGTAGCAAGGGCGCCACGGCTGACGACGCGCAGGTGTTGATGAGGCAGCTGCGGGAAACAAGGGAAGCGACGAAGGCACCATCGCCATCGGTTCCAGTCGCTGATACAGCTTCCGGTTCAGGTAAGCGGCCATTGCCGATTGCGAGGGATGAGTCGGCACCCTCTCGGAGGGAAAAATTGGGTCAGCATGTCCCTCTGGCTATTAAAGAGAAAATATGGGCAGGGGAATATATAAACATCTTCTCGTTGCTTACCGACCATTATGAAATGGAGCATGTTAAGAGCCAGAAAGAGCTCATGCATCCAAGTGTTTGGCGCGCAAAGATGGCCGCCTTTAAGGTAAATGAAAACATTGGTAATTGGGGCAAGGCATGGGGGGTTTTTACATCCATTTTGGGTGAACGTAGGCCCGAATTGCTGCCCGAATTGCCGATTTATCAGTCACGGATCATGGGGTATTCAGTATCTCACGAGGGCAATCATTGGTTTTGTTACGACAATATTTTCAGAAAAGCGAAAGAGCATGATAATAATTTAACTTGGGATTGTTATGATTCTGTGTCCTGGTCAAAAATGGAGGACTCTGGTATGTTGAGGGTGCCATTGGTCGGGAGTAACGTGGGTGAATCCCCCCGCCAATATGCGGGGACGCCCTTTCGATCAGGTACGAGTAACGACAATCACTCGAGGCCAGCCGGCAACGCAATTAAAAGGGGGGTTTGTTGGAACTTTAACAGGGGGAAATGTACTAGGCCCCGGGGGTCATGCAAATTTAGGCACGAATGTGGGGGGTGTGGGCAATCATCCCATCCTGAGTCCATGTGCAGAGCCAAAACAGGTGATAACGGGGGGAGAGGAGGCGCCAAACAGGTCTGACATAGTCCGAGGGGCGCCTTTACCTACCCCGATTGATACCATGGCAATGATTCCCTGGCTCAGCGAATACCCGGATCACGCTTCCGCTGGGGTGTTGCTCAACGGATTTTCATATGGTTTCCGCATCCCAGTGGGAGAGTTTCGGGGTGTACCACAATGTAAAAACCAGATATCGGTCCTGCAGCATACGACCGTGGTACAAGAAAAGATCGGGAAAGAGGTGGCTCGAGGTCGAGTCGCCGGTCCATTTAATGCGCCACCAGTTGCTGACTTTGTTTGTTCCCCTTTAGGGGTGGTCCCCAAGAAGGACCCGGGGGAGTTTCGGCTGATACATAATTTATCAGCCCCACGTGGTCTTTCTGTAAACGATGCGATAGACCCAGAAGTGTGTTCGGTGCGGTACGCATCCTTCGATGAGGCCGTAGCCATTTTGAATCGCCTGGGGCCCGGTGCGCTGATGGCAAAATCTGATATCGAGTCAGCGTTCCGGTTGCTCCCGGTACATCCAGACGATCAGCGTCTCCTTGGTTTCATGTTTCAGGGGCAGTATTACATGGATAGGTGTATGCCAATGGGGTGTTCTATATCTTGTGCCTATTTCGAAAAGTTCAGTTGCTTCCTGCAATGGGTCTTCACGAGGAAAACGGGGTTTCAACATGTTATGCATTATCTCGATGATTTTTTGTTTCTGGGGGCAACCGGGGATCCCGAATGTGGACAGGCTTTGACTGCATTTTGTGTTTTGATGAATCAGTTTGGCGTGCCATTGGCACCAGGTAAGACTGTGGGTCCCTCGACTTGCCTCGAGTTTCTGGGGATCGAGCTTGATTCCGAGGAAGGTTGTTTTCGTCTACCAGGGGACAAAGTGTTACGATGCAGGGCATCCCTGCAAATGTGTATACGTGAGTCTAAGGTTAGGCTGCATCAATTACAACAATTGGTGGGACAGTTGAACTTTGCCCTAAGAGTTATACCGATGGCCCGCCCCTTTTCTCGCTCGATCGCTCAAGCCATGGTCGGCCTGAAGGAGGGTCATCATCGCACAAGGCTCTCGGCAGAGGTTCGCCAGGACATGCGCATTTGGTTGGCATTTCTGGCGGATTTCAATGGCCGAATTGTCTGGAACAAACCGGCCGTGTCCTCCGAGGAGCTGGGGCTGTGGACGGATTCGGCAGGAAGCATTGGTTTTGGTGCCATATTCGGCACTCAGTGGTCGGCACAAAAATGGCCGTCATGGTGGCATGAGAGTGGTCTGACAAGTAACATTGGTTTCCTAGAACTTTTTCCCATTTTGGTGGCCCTGAGAACTTGGCCCGAGGGGTTCAGAGATCACTCTGTGGTATTCTGGTCTGATAACATGACCGTGGTTGAGTGTATCAATAGCCAGGCAGCACGATGCAAGTGGATTCTGAGATTGCTCAAGGAAATTGTGTTATTGTGTATGCAATTGAATGTACTATTTAAGGCAAAACATGTCCCGGGGGTGATGAACCAGGCGGCTGATGCGCTTTCTCGTTTTCGTATGCAGGCCTTCTGGGGTTTTCTGCCCACAGCGGACCCGGTGGCAGCACCCTTTCCCGAAGCTCTCTGGTCTCTCGGTGCCCCGAACTACAGAACCTCGTGGGAGAGAGTTTAGCACCCAGGACGAGGAAGGCATATGAAGGGGCGTTCCGTTCCTATTGGGCCTTTTTGGGGGCAGCTAGAGGGGAGCTTTGGGGTCAGGAAGAGTTGGTAGTGAAATTCCTGCTATCCTTACGTCAGGCAGGCAAATCAGTGGCTACGGCTCAGAGGCATCGGGCCGCCATTTCCTTTGTGGCTAGGGCTCATGGGATCCAGGACCCGACAGCGTCTTTCGTTGTGCAAAAAGCGCTACGTGGGTGGCAACGCCTTGAGGGTCGCAGAGTAGATGAAAGGCGCCCGATAGGTCTGGATAGGTTGGCTTTGTTGTTATCTGTACTGCCTGCAACATGTTCATCCCAGTATGAAGCAGTGTTATTCTGGGCCGCTTTTGTGCTAGCATTCCATGGGGCTATGCGGGTAAGCGAATTAGTGGCAAGGAACAAGCAGGATACCATGGGGGGACTATGCCGAGAGCACGTCCAAGTCAGGGGGGAGACAATGACTGTCTCATTTGTCAAGTCCAAGACCGATCAGGGTTCGATGGGGGACTGCATAATGATACGAAGGATCCCCGGGTCCTCCATGTGCCCGGTGAGTTGTGTAGAGGAGTATTTAGCACAAAGGGTGGCATCATGGGGGGGGGCCTTGTTGAGACACGCTGACGCCACCCCACTGACGAGGTTTCAGTTTCAGCGGGTGCTTGCGATGTCAATTACGGCTGCGGGCTTGAACCCGGGCGAGTTTGGGACCCATTCCTTTCGGATAGGGGCTGCTACAGAGGCTACGGCCAGGGGTCTGAATATTGAACAAATTAAACGTGTGGGGCGTTGGTCCTCCAATTGTTATAAGAGGTATGTGCGATTGCACATGTTGTGAAGCTGTAACGATGTACTCACGCTTCTTGTTTTTGTTTGGTTTCAGTTGCGCAAGCCTACGAGGCGGGGCGGACTATGCAGTCGACCCAACACCGGGCCAGCGGTCATACTTCACCGGCTGTGAAAAAGGAGGTGTGGGTCGTGGGCCACTCATACGTGAGGCGAGCCGCGGACGTATTCAAAGCAGGTGACATGAATCACGTGGCTGGGGAATACGGGTACAGGGTGTCTTTCTACGGAAAGGGCGGACTCTGTATTGACCAGTTTCAATCATTTTTTGAGGGTTTGCTAGGGCGGACGAGGTCACCGCCGTCTGTAGTCATAGTACATCTTGGGGGCAATGATTTGGTCACCACTGGTAGACGACTTCTTCTTGAGGCGATGCTTTCCACTGTAAGTTGGTTGGCGAGGAGAGTTCCAGGGTGCACAATTGCATGGTCACACATGATCCCACGTAAGGTATGGCGGGGGGCTATTTCTGTTTCTGCTCTAAACCATTCGGTAAGAAAAATTAATAACAAAGTGAGTAGATTGTTCCGTTCTAATACACTGCATTCTATTTCGCATGGTTGTATTACTGGTGACAGTATGTATTTGGGGGATGGTGTTCATTTGTCCCGGGTGGGGAACGAGTTACTCATAGGAGACTGTATAGCCTGGCTAAAGACTTTAAGACATGACCTTTAGGTAGGAGTGTTGTGGGGGGGTCCGGATAGCCGGTCAACTATCCGGCCTGTGGCGGTAAGGTCATGATCGGTGAGCACTAATTGGAAGATTCCTATGAGTGGGCGTCACCCATTACGGATGGGAGCGCTCGAAGGAGGTGGCCATTGGCCCCTCAACGGGGAAGGCGGTCCCTTCTAAGGATGGGACGCCGAAAGGAAAGGAAAGGCGGTCAAGGCCCCTTCCTGGGTAGGGGGGGCTACAGCCCCCTCCCGGAGAATTTCCCGGGGCCAGGACATCTGCGACGGCAGATGTGGTAAGTTGTGTGGGGTTTGGGGGGGGGGTCTACGCTACCTTCTAGATTCCTCACACGAGTCCTCGGACGACCTTTAAGTGGCGTCGAGTCTATTGGGGCCCCCGTCAAGTCAAGGGAAATTGGTAGTTGCACTCGAGGTACACCTCTGTGCGGTCGCCCCTCACAAGTGAGGGGGATATTTCTGGTTAGGGATCTTGACACCGGTTACGACCTTGCCGTTGGCCCTTAAACGTTAGGATGTACAATTTCAAAATTTCAAGTTAGATGTTTTGTAGGATGTTAGTTCGGCTAGGAGAACCTTTGTATTAGAGAATATGTTAAGGTTAGCCAACATCGCAATGTGGTAATGAAATTGTACATAATATGAAACTGTTATTTTAATGTTTTAATTTTGTTTCATATTTTAATAAATACGGCCGGGAGGGTCACTCCCTCCCGTCTTCCAAAAACTTCAGAACTGTTTCCGGTTTCCCATTCTTGGGGATTGTGTTGAGAGGGGGTGGCGGGTATCTCAGCCATATGGAAAGGGGCGACCATTCGGTCCCCCCGAACGTATGGCGGAGTACCACGATCCCCCCGGGAAGCCATCTTGGGCGGGAGGCGAGTCTCGGCTGGTATGCCCGAAGTGGCGTAGCCGGGGCGCGCCTTTTTCCCGCCCTGGAGTGGGCTGGCCTAGACACTGACGCGGCCGGGCCACGCCCTCGGGGCAGGCCGGGGCGGGTTTACGCCCGCCCTGAAGACGGATAAAAGGAGCAACAAGCCAAGGAAGCATCCTCTTGTTCCTGTGCTCTGAAGCTGCACCACCCCGCTGCACGTGAGCTCGAGACGGAACGAAGAGCCAATTTTGACCCACCCACCAGCCCCTGAAGACAGCAAGTAGTTTTGGATAAAGTTTGATGTGGTAACTTTTTGTTTGCAGGTCAGATCATTATCGTGATAACCTTGAATATGCAATAAAAGAGATGGTCAATTTGTGGTATGTTTTTGCAAATAAAGTAATCTTGCTCTAGTGTTGATCAGTAGCATGTTTTAATAAAAGTGTTTTTTACTGTCTTTTAAGTAATTTAGTCGTTTAGTTTAGAACTCATTTAGTTTAGAACTGTCGTATTTATTTTGGTCGGGCGGTAAGGTCATGATCGGTGAGCACTAATTGGAAGATTCCTATGAGTGGGCGTCACCCATTACGGATGGGAGCGCTCGAAGGAGGTGGCCATTGGCCCCTCAACGGGGAAGGCGGTCCCTTCTAAGGATGGGACGCCGAAAGGAAAGGAAAGGCGGTCAAGGCCCCTTCCTGGGTAGGGGGGGCTACAGCCCCCTCCCGGAGAATTTCCCGGGGCCAGGACATCTGCGACGGCAGATGTGGTAAGTTGTGTGGGGTTTGGGGGGGGGTCTACGCTACCTTCTAGATTCCTCACACGAGTCCTCGGACGACCTTTAAGTGGCGTCGAGTCTATTGGGGCCCCCGTCAAGTCAAGGGAAATTGGTAGTTGCACTCGAGGTACACCTCTGTGCGGTCGCCCCTCACAAGTGAGGGGGATATTTCTGGTTAGGGATCTTGACACCGGTTACGACCTTGCCGTTGGCCCTTAAACGTTAGGATGTACAATTTCAAAATTTCAAGTTAGATGTTTTGTAGGATGTTAGTTCGGCTAGGAGAACCTTTGTATTAGAGAATATGTTAAGGTTAGCCAACATCGCAATGTGATAATGAAATTGTACATAATATGAAACTGTTATTTTAATGTTTTAATTTTGTTTCATATTTTAATAAATACGGCCGGGAGGGTCACTCCCTCCCGTCTTCCAAAAACTTCAGAACTGTTTCCGGTTTCCCATTCTTGGGGATTGTGTTGAGAGGGGGTGGCGGGTATCTCAGCCATATTGAAACACCATAAATGGGATGGTTATGAGAACGCTTGCACAATCTACCATCAAGCACCTTGGCATGCCACGGATGGTTAAAACGTGTTTTCCTGTATATAATTATCTGACATAAGTGCTGTATCTAAACAAGAACCTTTTCTCTTTCTCCTTATTTTTCCCACTTTGAACAGGCTTTGACAAAAGTACAAACAGGCATTCTATTGTAAAGTCCTGATGATGATCCCAGTTCACTAGGAGCCAGGGATCGAAACGTCGTCGACATTTTAACAATTCTGTAATCTCTTCCGATTGTGTAAATATTGTTACAGTAATTGTTTGTCTGAACTTGCTTCACAATTGTGTTAATGATGCAAGGGACAGTTGGCTCCCACTTTCTTTTTGCCTGAAATTCTTTAATTTTTTTCTCTCTTTCCTATTTTTCTCACCTCTGAACCTTGTTCAAGTGTACTCTGGATAGGTACAGGCTTGTACCCTATCAACTTCTGAATCGGACCCCTCTGGTGGTCTCTCCTACCTTGGCAATTTTTTTATTAAAATATTCAGGCCCGGCTGGGTACTGAAAAACTTTCTGATATAGTACTGATTCGAGTCTATATTCCATTGTATTGTTTTGGATTCACGATTCCAGCAAATAGCACTTTAGCAGATGAAGTCCTTTAGCCCTGTGACTTCGGCAGGAGACTGGCACTCTTCCAGTCCTTGGAGATTTTCTTAGCAAGCGTGAGAGTACACACACAGTTCCTCTCTCCTGGTTCCTTGGCAAAAATAAAGAAGCACTGCAGGATTCCCCCCAGCAAACAGCACACTGGCAGAAGGAGTAGGCAAGTCCTCAGATCAGCAGGCCTCTTGTCCTTGGTTACAGGGTTCCTTGTCAGAAGTGATCTAAATTATTGGTTCAGGGGTCCTTCTCTTATACCCCTTTCTGGCTTTGATCCCTTTGTCCATGCAGGGGAATTTCCCAACATCCTGGGTCTGTTGTGGGCAGAGCCAGGCAGAAGCACCTGGCCTATTCACTGAGCAGGGCTGGGTCCTCAGACGCCCGGCAGGAGGTGGAGCCAGCATTGAAACTGGCAGGAGCAGAGCTATCGGCCTCCTGGCAGGAGGTGGGGCTAGGATCGTCCATGGCAGGCACAGAGCCATCAGCCGCTTGGCAGGAGGTGGAACTAGCATTGTATCAGGCAGGGCAGGCTATCAACAACTACTCTCCCCCTACTCTCAACGCAAATGTCCCACTCATCCCACACTGACTCATCCAGACCTGTGGAGCCACCCAGCTCCTGTCACACACACGCAAGACCAGCAGAAACCAGATATGGTTAGACAAGAAAATAGACACTTTCTAAAAGTGCTATTTTCGAACCCAGAGTCCAAAAACCATCCACACCAACTGATGCGTGATTGAACCCCGAGTTCAGGGATACCAAACTCGACATTGCACCATGTTCCCCGAGCCAGCTAGGATCATAGCATTAATAATCCCGGCGGCCCATTCTAACTAATGGAGAGCAGGCTACCTTGCAATAGTGAAGAACGAAGATGGCTGTAATTCACTATTAGGACATGCCAACTTGGTCAGGCGTGTCCTACCTTACACTTACAATGCACCCTGCCCGTGGGCCTACCATAGGGGTGACTAACATGAAGTCAAGGGAAGGTTTGAGGGGCTGGCAAGAAGGTATACTTGTGCAGCCTGCGTGACAGCACTAGGCTGCACGTGGGTCTCGCAATGACCGACCCGTAGACATTCTTTTACGAGGCCGCTCCTGTGGGTGGCACAACACGTGCTGCAAGCTCACGAGCGGCATTTGTATTTACAAGCCCCGGCACTCCTGGTGCACTCGACTAGGGACTGACAGTAAACCAAATAAGCCAAACATGGATACAATAGATACATCAATTTAACATAGGGAGCACTTGATCAGCAGTGGCACGGCGCCCAAAACATATACCAGCAAAACATCGTAAAACAGTGGAGGCAACAGAAAAAATGGAGGAGAGACTCAAGCCAATGATGTCAGGTCTAACACGTGTCCCCTCCAGCTGAAATGTGGGGAGAACTACCCTTGACCTAGGGAGTCCTCTTCAATAAGGCAGAAAAATCTGGACAGACCATCAGCATTGGCGTGATCTGTACCAGGGCGGTGTTCCACCGTAAAGTCCATCCCCTGTAGGGAAATGGACCACCTCAACAGTTTCGGGTTCTCACCCCTCATCTGCATCAACCATCTGAGGGGCCTGTGGTCTGTCTGAACCCGGAAGTGAGTCCCAAACAGGTAGGGTCTTAGCTTCTTCAGCGACCAGACCACAGCAAATGCTTCTCTCTCTATCGCACTCCACCTCGTTTCCCTGGGAAGTAACCTCCGACTGATGAAGGCTACAGGCAAGTCTCGGCCCTCTTCATTCACCTGAGCTAGAACAGCCCCCACGCCATGCTCTGAAGCGTCCGTCTGGACAATAAATTATTTCGAGAAGTCGGGTGCCTGGAGTATAGGTGCTGTGCACATTGCAGTTTTCAGGGTGTCAAAGGCCGTTTGACAGGCATCAGTCCAGATCACATTTCGCGCCTGCTTCCTGGAAGTCAGCGAAGTCAAGGGGTGCACAATGTTACCGTAATCCTTGACAAACCTCCTGTAGTAACCCGTGAGTCCTAAGAAGGCTCTCACCTGAGTTTGGGTTTTGGGCGGCGCCCAAGCCAGGATGGTATCAATCTTGGGTTGCAGGGGGGCAACCTTGCCGCTCCCTACTTGGTGCCCCAAGTACACCACCGAACCCTGCCCAATCTGGCACTTACTGGCTTTGATTGTGAGGCCTGCTCCGCGCAGGGCCAACAACACTTCCTGGAGGTGGCCCAAGTGTTCCTCCCAGCTGGCGCTGAACACTGCGATGTCGTCCAGGTAGGCGGCACTGAAATCCTCCAGTCCAGCCAAGACCTGGTTGACCAACCTCTGGAAGGTGGCAGGGGCATTCTTCATCCCAAAGGGCATCACCCGGAACTGGTATAGCCCATCTGGTGTGGAGAATGCGGACCTCTCCTTTGCCTCATCAGTCAAGGCGATCTGCCAGTACCCAGACGTTAGATCAAACGTACTAAGGTACCGGGCAGCCCCCAACCGATCGATGAGCTCATCATCTCTGGGGATGGGGTGCGCGTCAGTCTTCGTGACCGAATTGAGTCCTCGGTAATCCACGCAGAACCGGAGTTCCGGTGAAGCACCAGGCGCTGCAGCCTTCGGGACCAAGACCACTGGGCTGGCCCAAGGACTGCTGGAGGACTCAATCACCCCTAACGCGAACATTTTGGAGACCTCCTCCTTAATGTACGCTCTGACCTTGTCAGTCACCCTGTAAGCCTTGTGCTTCACAGGAGGGCTGTCTCCGGTGTCAACGTCATGGACACACCAATGAGTGATACCCGGAACCAAGGAAAACAGATCCGGGAATTGTCCCAACAGGTGGCGACAATCCTGTTTCTGCTCAAGGGTCAGTGTGTCAGAGAGGACCACACCATCCACTGACCCGTCTTGCTCTTTAGCACACAGGAGGTCAGGAAGAGGCTCACTCTCCTCCTCCATTCCAGCATCTGTAGCTAGGAGCATGCCCACTTCGGACCTTTCTAAGTGGGGCTTCAAACGGTTCACATGCAGGACCCGCAAGGGGTTCCTGGGAGATTTCAAGTCCACCAAGTAGGTGACATCGCTCTTCTTCTCCACAACCTTAAACGGTCCAGTCCACCTGTCCTTGAGCGCACAAGGTTCCACAGGGGACATGACCCACACTTCCTGACCAGGCTGAAGCTCTACCAGAGTGGCATTCCGGTCGTACCAACGCTTCATCTCCTCCTGACTGGCCTCCAGATTTGCCTGAGCAAGTTCTCTGAAGCGCCGAGTCTGGTTCCGATAGGCCAGCATGTAGCTGTATACATCCTGGGGAGGTTTCCTGGGAGATTGCTCCCAGCCCTCCTTGACCAGACTCAAAGGCCCTCTTACCGGGTGACCGTACAAAAGCTCAAAGGGGCTGAACCCTAGGGACTTCTGTGGCACCTCTCGGTAAGCAAACAATAGGCATGGGAAGAGGACGTCCCATTTCCGCCTCATTGGTTCTTCAAGACCCATGATCATGCCTTTCAGGGTCCGGTTGAATCTCTCAACCAGCCCATTTCCTTGAGGGTGGTAAGGAGTGGTGAACTTGTAGGTTACCCCACACTCCTTCCACAGAGACTTCATATAGTTCGAAATGAAGTTGGTGCCCCGGTCTGACACCACCTCTCTGGGGAACCCCATCCGGGAGAAAACACCCATCAGTGCCCGTCCCACCACGGGGGCCATCACTTTTCAGAGACAGATGGCTTCCGGGTACCGTGTGACATGGTCCACCAAGACCAGGATGAACCTGTTGCCCAGGGCTGTCTTGGGGTCCAGGGGCCCAACAATGTCAATACCCACCCGGTCAAAGGGGGTACTGACCACTGGAAAAGGTTGGAGGGGGGCCTTCTGCTTCCTTCCTCTTTTCCCACTTGCCTGGCAAGTGTGACAAGTCTTGCAATGGATGTCTACATCCCTTTGCATCTGAGGCCAATAAAAATGGGTGACAAGCCTGTCATAGGTCTTGTCCTGCCCCAGATGTCCAGCTAACGGAACGTCATGAGCCAAACCCAGTAGGAAGGCTCTGAAGCGCTGGGGTACCACCAGCACACGGGCTGACCCAGGCTCAGCAGCCTTAGGCTCGCTATACAGGAGGTGGTTCTCCCAGTACACAAAATGTGACCCTGACTGATCACCTGAGGTTTGGGCTGAGGCCTGCTGCCTCATACCCACAAGAGAAGGGCACTCCTTCTGTTCCGCACAGAATTCCTCCCTGGAGGGACCACCATCCTGCTGCCAGTGGGTCAGCTCGGGCAGATCTCCCAGTTCAGCAATTTGTTCCCCTGTGGGCTCCAGGGCATCCCCCTCAGGGTCTACCTCCTCCTGGACCACGGGAACTACGGGGGCCGGTTTCCCACACCTCCTGCCTCTTCTCTTCACAGCTGGGTCCTGGGCCGTACTTTCAGGCTCCGGGACCCCATCAACACCCTTACTCGCTGTCATCGAACGAGTGGTTGCACACACCCACTCTGGCACACCCAACATTTTCAAGTGCGCCTCCCTCTCCACCTTAGCCCAAAGGGGGTCTTCTAAATCATTGCCCAGGAGACAATCGACAGGCATGGCGGGCCTCACAGCAACTTGAAAAGTACCTGAAACTCCCCCCCATTCAAAGGAAACCTGAGCTACTTCACACTCTTTCTGGGAGTTGTCAGCAGCTATCACAGGGTAGAATGCGTGGGGAACCACCTGCTCTCTGGACACCAAGTGACACTTGACAGCTGTCACACTCGCTCCGGTGTCTCTGAGAGCTTCCACTCTATGGCCATTAATGGTCACCCACTGCCTATATTTACTAGTGTTACTAGGCAGAGGGGGTGGAGGGACCATTTGCATGTCTCCTAGCGAGACCAGGGACATCTCTGCAGGACCCCTCCCACCATGGACAACCATCTCCTCCCCTCCCAGGGCTACACTCGCCAACTGACGGGGGGTGCACTCGGCGGTGCATTCGATTTCTTCATGGGACACTGGGGATCGTAATACCGGTGTCCCACCTGCCCACAAGTGTAGCAGGTTAGGGGGCCCCTATGAACAGGTTTACCCGTCGGGGCCCCTGGCTTCTTCTCAGGGGGAGGCTGGGAACCTTTCCCTTGGTTCCCATGGGGATTACTTTGGGGCCCTTTCTGAGACTCCTTCTGTTTACCCTTGTCCCCCCCACTCTTCTGCTGGGGACCCTGCCCACCTTTGGCTGAGTCTCCCACTGGACCCTTGTGGACCCTGGTACTGACCCAGCGGTCCGCCTCCTCAGCAAGTTTTCTAGGGTTAGATATCTTGCTATCAATCAGGTGCTGGCGCAGCTCTGGAAAACAGTTATTAGACAAATGCTCCCAAGCAAACAAATCATAAAGAGCTTCATAACTTTCCACTTTGCTGCCCTTTACCCAACCATCCATGGCTCTGCAAAAATAAGACACATATTCAACCCACGTCGTACCAGGCAACTTCTTACATTCTCTAAAAGCTTGTCTGTACTTCTCGGGGGTTAGGCCATACCACAACATTAAAGCATCTTTCATATGAGCATACGACATCCTATCCGCAACAGGCATGTCTAACAGGGTATCTCTCCCCTCATTCACAAAGCGACCCCACAACCCCGCTCCCCAATTCTTCTCAGGGACCTGGTGGGCCAACAATGCTAGCTCATATGCCTTAAACCACTGACCAATATCTTCGTTTCTATGATAATCCTTTATCACATCTTTGGGAAAGTAAAACTTACTTTCTGCAGGCCCAGATGGAATGCTGCCACCAGAGGGATTCAATTCTAACTTCTTAGCCTGGATGTCCAACTCCCTCAACTTGGTATCACGCTCCAAAGCTAACTTCTCTCTTTCAAAATCTAACCTTTTGGTCTCCAAATCAGCTTCTCTTCTACCTCTTGCATTTTCTAACTCCAACTGCCCATTTATGTTTACCCTTGCCATTTCCATGTTGTATGCTCGCTCCTTCGCCCTTTCTTCTCGTTCTTCAGGGGAAAGACCTTTGGAGGAAACACTGCTTCCGGGAGAGGACTCAGGCCCATTCGCTGGCGCCTCCTCATCCCCTTCCACTGGCGGTACCACCACCGGATCAGTGGGATCTCTGGCTTCCAACCAGGCCTGCAATGCTTTGAGATAGGTTTCCTTAGCCTTGAGACCTTTGGTAGGAACTTTAAACTTCTTGCAAAAGGATTTCAACTCCTCCAATCTGTAGACGTTTAACTTCGCTCTGTCGAATTCCTCCTCCTCAACAACAACAACAGGGGCAGTGACTCCGTTGTCACTCATGGTCAAAAACTGGCAGTGTTCAAAAAATCAGGCTTCAGAAAAGCGGAGAACCAAAAATAGGATCCTTCCCAATTAGATTGTGATTGCGCTACGGTCTGCTTTCACTATGTAGCGCACACTAATCACTGCACATGGGTCATAAATGCAAGGTCCAAATCCTCACCGCTGCATCCAATGTTAGAACCGGCTGTCTCTAGTTGGCAGAGGTATACACTTCTGACAAATAGGGACACACCTTTTCTAGTCAGGGCAAGGGGATCACACCCTTCGATAACCCCTGCTCACCCCCTTGGTAGCTTGGCAGAGCAGACAGGCTTATCTTAGAGGCTGTGTGTTAAGCATTTATGACCACATACAGTAATAAAGTGAATACACTACAAATGGACATGACACAGTAGTATTATAAAAATAAGGATTTTTATATAAGGCTTAGCACAAGACCAAATAACGACAAAAATGTACACAATCTTAATAAATACTCTGGGAAGGGAGAAAGGATAGTTCAAAGGTAGTTTCTTCTTTAGCACAAAAGTCTTTAGTATCAAAACAAATCTTCTTCTTGGCAATACAGTTCTTAGCAACAGGGTAACCAACACGGGGGCTACACGACGTCGAGGCAAAGTTAATCCAAAGGTTCGGCGTCGACCGCGAGGAGCGCTACGTCGAGCCCGGAGTCACACGGACCCCCAACAACACAGTACCTTTAGGAAAATGAAGCACACGATGATCAGCGGCGTCGAGCAATCCGGCGTCGCGTCTTCGGTGTCGATCAGGCCTCAGCAGGCGTCGTCGATGATGCGGTTGCACAGAGTGAGCAGCGCTCACGGCGTCGAGAGGGCACACAGTTGAGGCGATCAGCAGCGGTGCAGACACGAGGTCCCTTGGAGCTAGAGCCGTACTCCCACTCACTGGCGTTGCTGCTGGCGTCGGTCGGGCCCGGCGGCCGGTCGTCGAGGAAGCGGGACACTGGGGCCGTCACCCACTGCGTCGAGCTGGATTCGGCGACGTCCGTCGGCGTCGAGATTGCTGGTTCTTTCAGAGGTGCTGGATTCACGATTCCAGCAAATAGCACTTTAGCAGATGAAGTCCTTTAGCCCTGTGACTTCGGCAGGAGACTGGCACTCTTCCAGTCCTTGGAGATTTTCTTAGCAAGCGTGAGAGTGCACACACAGTTCCTCTCTCCTGGTTCCTTGGCAAAAATAAAGAAGCACTGCAGGATTCCCCCCAGCAAACAGCACACTGGCAGAAGGAGGTAGGCAAGTGCTCAGATCAGCAGGCCTCTTGTCCTTGGTTACAGGGTTCCTTGTCAGAAGTGATCTAAATTCTTGGTTCAGGGGTCCTTCTCTTATACCCCTTTCTGGCTTTGATCCCTTTGTCCATGCAGGGGAATTTCCCAACATCCTGGGTCTGTTGTGGGCGGAGCCAGGCAGAAGCACCTGGCCTATTCACTGAGCAGGGCTGGGTCCTCAGACGCCCGGCAGGAGGTGGAGCCAGCATTGAAACTGGCAGGAGCAGAGCTATCGGCCTCCTGGCAGGAGGTGGGGCTAGGATCGTCCATGGCAGGCACAGAGCCATCAGCCGCTTGGCAGGAGGTGGAACCAGCATTGTATCAGGCAGGGCAGGCTATCAACAACTACTCTCCCCCTACTCTCAACGCAAATGTCCCACTCATCCCACACTGACTCATCCAGACCTGTGGAGCCACCCAGCTCCTGTCACACACACGCAAGACCAGCAGAAACCAGATATGGTTAGACAAGAAAATAGACACTTTCTAAAAGTGCTATTTTCGAACCCAGAGTCCAAAAACCATCCACACCAACGGATGCGTGATTGAACCCCGAGTTCAGGGATACCAAACTCGACATTGCACGATGCTCCCCGAGCCAGCTAGGATCATAGCATTAATAATCCCGGCGGCCCATTCTAACTAATGGAGAGCAGGCTACCTTGCAATAGTGAAGAACGAAGATGGCTGTAATTCACTATTAGGACATGCCAACTTGGTCAGGCGTGTCCTACCTTATACTTACAATGCACCCTGCCCGTGGGCCTACCATAGGGGTGACTAACATGAAGTCAAGGGAAGGTTTGAGGGGCTGGCAAGTAGGTATACTTGCGCAGCCTGCGTGACAGCACTAGGCTGCGCGTGGGTCTCGCAATGACCGACCCGTAGACATTCTTTTACGAGGCCGCTCCTGTGGGTGGCACAACACGTGCTGCAAGCCCACGAGCGGCATTTGCATTTACTAGCCCCGGCACTCCTGGTGCACTCGACTAGGGACTGACAGTAAACCAAATAAGCCAAACATGGATACAATAGATACATCAATTTAACATAGGGAGCACTTGCGCTATGGCACTGATCAGCAGTGGCACGGCGCCCAAAGCATATACCAGCAAAACATCGTAAAACAGTGGAGGCAACAGAAAAAATGGAGGAGAGACTCAAGCCAATGATGTCAGGTCTAACAGGAACCCTACCAAACCCACACATTTCTGAAAACTAGACACCTGAGGGAGTCCAGCGAGGTATGGCTTGCGTGGGTCCCCTAACGTTTCCCTACCCAGAATCCCCTGAAAACCTCAAATTTAGCTGAAAAAAATAATTTTGTCTCTCAAATTTCTGTGTTGGAAAGTTCTGATATCTATGTGGATCCACAAATTTCCTAACACCCAGCGTTCCCCCAGGTCTCCAGATATAAATGCTACCTCACTCACGTGGGTGGGTCAAGTAACTTCGACCAGGAAAGGCCCAAAACCTATTAAGGCGACATCAAAATTACCTATCACAAAACAACCGGGTTTTGCTAGGGGTGTCCCATGAGTTTATGGCCCCGGGCTCGGTGGCAATCTAGGGAAACCCACCAAAGCCACACATTTCTGATGCACAAATGTCCTACCACACAGTGTTCCCCTTGTTCCCCCGAGTAAAATGATACCTCACTTTTGTGGGTGGGCTAAAGATCTGTGACTAGGAAGAGCCCAAAACATAGGGATTTGGAGTATAGCACCGAGAATTCTAACCACTACATTTGAAAAAAATATGTGTTTAGCCAGTTCTGCTTTGGACACCCACACAAGTGAGGTATCATTTTACTCAGGAGAACAAGGGGAACGCTGGGTGGTAAAACATTTGTGCCAGCACGGTGATTCCATGCATAAATATGTGGAAAATATGTTTTTTCCAGCTAAATTTGTGGTTTGCAGGGGATTCTGGGTAGGGAAGCTTTGGGGGATCCACGCGAGCCATACCTCTTTGGACTCCCCAAGGTGTCTAGTTTTCAAAACCATGTGGGGTTGGTAGGTTTCCCTAGATGGCGGCAAGCCTGGGGCCAAAAAACAGGTGCCCCCCCCCAAAATCCCGGTCGTTTTGTTATAGGTGTCTCCACAATACGATTTAGGTAATTTTCTGTTTCAGCCACTTTGCCTAACCACACAAGTGAGGTACCATTTTTATCAGGAGACCTGGGTGAACGCTCGGTGGGAGGAAATTTGTGGATCCACGCAGATTTCAGAACTTTCTCACACAGAAATTTGAGAAAAAAGTGATTTTTTTCAGCTAAATTTGAGGTTTGCAGGGGATTCTGGGTAGGAAAATGTTGGGGGACCCACGCAAGCCATACTTTGCTGGACTCCCCCGGGTGTCTACATTTCAGAAATGTGTGGGTTTGGAAGTTTGTAAAGATGGCGCTGGGCCCAGGGCCAAAAACCCAGGTGACACCCTTTGCAAATCCAGGTTGTTTTGTGGTAGGTGATTTTGATGTCTCCTCAATAAGTTTTGGGCACTTGCCTGTAGCGGGTACTTGACCCACCCACGCGAGTAAGGTACTATTTTTATCGGGAGACCTGAGCGAACACTGGGTGATATGAAATTTGTGGATCCACGTAGATTCCAGAACTTTCCCACACAGAAATGTGAGAAATAAAGTAATATTTTCTCCCCCGGTGCTACGGGAAGGACCTTTTGATTGCTGGAGAAAGGGAGACTGCCTCAAGATAGCGGACATGTTTCGGGATGGGGAAGTTTTGTCTTTTGATAAATGTAGGAAGGAATTCGCACTCCCTCAGAGCGAACAGTACCACTACTTACAGCTTAAACATTGGGTGTTGATGCCCCCTTTCCGAGAGGCGGCTGTTAGGGAGCGCAAAGAAATAAAGAAATTCATGGCCCTGTGGGTGGGATCCATGAAGGGAGCTATCCTTGGTGTCTACTGGGATTTTTGCCCCCCCCTCCCCCCCGGGGGGCAGAAAGGCTGTAATTTTTGCGTGCTGGGTGAGGGCATGGGCATGCCCATATTGGGCACCCCCCACCACAAATTATAATTAAAAAGAAAATCCCTGGCGTATAGTGGGCTGAGAGGCTGTACATTTTGCGAGGTGGGGGCATGGACATGCCCTTTATGAGCAGCCCCTACCCTAATAAATTATGTGGCAAAAAAAATATCCCTGGCGTCTAGTGGGCTTTTTGCCCCCAGGTGGGGGCAAAAAGACTAAATCGCACCCTCCCTGGTGCCTAGTGGGTGGATCCCTGCTTGGGGATCGCCTTCCTGGGGCGATGCCTAAGCAGGGATCCTCTGGGGAGGAGATTCTCCACTTTCCAATGATACCGCTCCCGTCTTTCTATGTGCCCGGGGCACTGAGAAAGCCCCTTGAGCACATGGAAAGTGAAAGTGAAATGAGCCTAAAGGCTCATTTCAGTTACGGTTTCTTTGCAATGACGACAGCGCGACGTGTGCGCTGATGGTCAAGGGACAGAAACCAGGGAGGGGGCCTCAGGAGGTGGGGAAGCTCTTCCCCAGCTCCCAAAGTCACAGGGGAATAATAGAAATCCCTCTGCTGTCTGCAGCAGAGGGATTTCGTGCCCCTGGCCTCATGACGGAATGGTTCCGTCATGAGCACAGGGACACCAATCCTCATGACGGAACCATTCCGTGATGAGCATCGAAGGGGTTAAACTGACATTTCGACCCTGCAAAATAAACATTTTTCCAGCTCCAAACTTTCCTTTTTAATAATATAAGTCACCCCTAGGGTAGCCCCTGGACACACCAGAGGGTGGGTGCAATGTATTTAAAAGTAGGACATGTACTCTGAAGTCTAACATGTCCTGGTAGTGAAAAGCTCTGAAATTAGATTTTTCACTGCTACAAGGCCTACCTCTCTCATTGGACAACATTGGAGTTACCTTATTACATTTAATAAGCTGTCATTTCCAAATGGGATCAGGTATGTAGTTCATGTTTGATGTCTATGGAATTGTAACTTATGGTGAAGTCGGATTTTAAATTACAATTTTGAAAATTATACTTTAAGAAAGTTGGAATTTTCCTGCATTAGCTATTTAGCGCCTGCAACATGTTTCTAGGTCACATGATAGGGTGTAGCTGACAGGCTTTATGTAGTCCTCCTAATTTCCTCCACACAATAGAGAACTCAGGTGTGCCTGACAGGCCATCACTGGCAGGATGGGAGGGCGGATTAGCCACAGCCCTACTCACACTTGCATAGGCTGTGTCCTGCCTTCACATAAAGGACTACATCCCCCCTGTAGTTGGTCTGGAGCCAAGATAGGGAAGGCAGGATGCCTGGGGATCTCAAAGGGAAACTTCTAGAAGCTTCATCCCACTTCAAAGGCACAAGTGGGTTTAAATATTGGAACTCAGACACCATCTATTCAGTACACTTCTGGACCAGTGGATACTCTGTCAGGCAGAAGGACTGCTGTGCGACTGGAAGCTCTGCTGAACTGCTGCTTTGAAGGACTGCTGCACTGCTGTTCTGTCCTGCTCCCTGCCGTCTTTTTGTCTGGGTGAGAAGGACTGAAGCTGCATCTGTTGAACCAAGGACTCCAGGCTGACTCCAAGGGCTAGTTGGCTGGTCTCCTGAGTTGAGCTTAAGGGACAGTAGGCTCCCACAACCTCGACCGCAGCACCTGGACATTTCCATCTGTGAGTTTACTCTGCCAAGTGGTGCCACCCCAGTCCTGGACCATTGGAAGTGAGCCTAAGGTGCTCTGCCAGCCTTTATGGATCCAGCAGAACTGACACATCTCCTCTTTTGCACGGAGCAACCCTGAGGAGAACTGCCACATCGACTGCTGCGTGGATTGAACCCGTTGCAAAGATCCACATCGCCTCCACCGTCCACAGCATCCTCAGGACAGACCATCCGTTCCTTTGTCAACAACAGCCTCTACCACGATGATGGACTCCCATAGCACCCTCGCAGCTCCTCAGAACCGACGCATTGCCCGATTGAGTAACACATCCTCAACGCTGACTTCACATCGCAGGTCTCCATTGACAGAAGCCCACGACAACTGGAGAGAGGAGAAGGCCTAACGGCTAGAGCGGTCGGTTTCAAATCTGGGGAACCGGGTTCGAGTCTTGGCAATGACGCTGAACATCCTGTGATTCTGGGCAAATCACTTAATCTCCCTGTGCCTAATTTTTTTTTTGTATTAATGTGTCCTCATGTAACGCAACTGGTACTTGTGTGAATTGCTCTGGTACCCCGGTACCTTTGGGTCAAGTTTGTGCTATATAAAGCTCCGTAAAAAAAAACAAGACAAAAAAAACAATGCAGGACCTCGCATCGCAGCCTCACCACACTTCTGACTGACGCAATGCTTCAGCTGCGGGCCACATCTTCAATGTGGATCCTTGCAACACTCCATAAACCAGGATTTAAGGTACTTTGTTCAGCGGGCCTAACTGGGTCCCTTTAACAGGGTCGCACTCCATTTTGGCTGACCTGAATTTGTGAATTTGTCCCTGCATGGCGCGACCAGATGTCCAAGGTTGGCGCTTTGTGCTTTTTGGCTTTATTTTCACTGAAATCTTTAAAGTTAGATATTGCCGGTTCTACTGATTAGAGTTTTGTCATTTTGGTCTAGTTCGATTTATTGAAAATCAATCAATTTTTCTATCTTGATGTGGGATCTTTTTTGTATGCTGTTTTTCACTTTAATATTATTTGAAGTATTGCACAAATACTTTACACATTGCCTCAAGATTAAGGCTGTCTGTTCTGTGCCAAGTTCCAAGTGAGATGAGCACAGGTTAATTTAGGATTGATTGTCCCTCCCCCTAACAAGGATTATGGTCGCTGCCTTGATAGGCCCTAGGGACCCCATCTCCCAGGGCCAATAATTAAAACAAAGGGGAGGGGGACATGCAGTCCCCTACCCCAGGCCAATTTCAGCACATTTTTGGGGGAGAACGCCATGTGGCCCTCGTCCCCAGGATTCTTTTGGCCCTGGGGACCCCATCCTCGGAGGCCTGGCGAATTTTCTTAGAGGAGGAGGGCATGCGGCCCACTTCCCTGGGACAATTTTGGTCCCCGGCATATACCATCCAGGAGCTTGGTACTATATTTATGGGGGGACACACAACCCTCCTCCCTAGTTCAATTTCGGCCCCAGGGACCCCATCCCCTGGGGTCTGGCCAAGAAATGGTGGGTGCCCTTGTGCCCACAAAGGGCACCCACCACACTATTGTTGGGCCACCAGTGCCCCTGCGGCCCCAGCCGGCTCCGTACATCTAGAGGGAGCTGGCATTACTCCTGCCTGCATGGAGCAGCTAAAACATGCTGCTCCCTGCGGACAGGAGCAATAGTTAGATCTGTTTCCCTGCCTGCATCACTGTGTGCAGGGAAACAGATGTAAAGCTTGCTCTCCCAGAGGGTGGGAGCATTCCTCTAACTCCCTCTTGTTGGGAACGGCTTTTGTGTTTGCTCCTGATTGGTGATACTTTTGAAATTGTTCCCGTCAAAAAAGAGCAAACACAGGGTTTCCTTCCCATGCTAGCAATGGCAGGGAAACTGCTATGTCCTGGGGGTAGGCACCCCAGGACATAGTATTGGAGCCATCCCTGGGGATGGGGTCCCCAAGGCCATCAAAGGCTCATGGAGGGGGGCTGTGTGCCCCCCTCCCCATTATATATATACACGGCTGGGCCTAGGGATGGGGTCCCCGGGCTGAACTTGGCCCAGGAAGGTGGGCCATGTGTACCTCTTCCCCTTTACTGCACAGCTGGGCCCCAGGGAATGGCATCTCCATGGCCAAAATTGGCCCAGGGAGGGGGCGTGTGCCCCCTCCTCCTTTTGAATTGCTATTGGGCCCTGGGGACCGAGATCAGCCCTTAGAGGGAGCCTGCGTGCCTCCTCCCCCTTTATTATGCAGCTGGGCCCCAGGGAATGCGATCCCAGGGGGGTGAAATCAGCCTGGGAAAGGTCCACATGCACAGCCCTCTCCAAAATTATAAATATTTGTTCCCCCCAGGACCTGGCCCACCCGGGGGGGGGCAGGGGGGGGGGGCTTGAAAAAACAAAGCGCGGGAGACCACACTCGCTTTTAAAATTTTGAATTTTGTTGTGGATTCCCAAATCCTCAGCAAATTTGCAGGAACATTTTAAAAATATATATGTTTTTGGTCCCAGGTGGGGTCCCTCTAGGACCCCACCACTAGACCTAAGGGGCCAGGGTATCCCTACCCTGCCCCATTGTGTCTTTTTTTAATTAATTAATTTAAAGATAAATATCTATATTTATATCTATCCCAGTGGTCGTTGCCTTGGTTGCTTGTGCTGGCCATGTTGGATAACAATGAAGTGGTCCTAGAATTGAGCACTGGAGATGTTTCCTTGGGCGGGTTGGGAGGGGTGTGCTTTGCTACAGGAGGTGCACCAGGGAAGGAGGCCTATAGATTTTGCATGGGACTGGGAATCACTCACAGATGCATTAAGGGTGGGGGAGGATGCAGAGGGGGATAGTGAGTCGGATTAGTTGCCCTATACATCAGACTGCCAGCAACTTCCAACCACAGGTATCTGACGGGAGTTGGTACTTGGACATTGTGTAGTTGCCTAGCAACCATGATGTGTTGTGTGATGTTGAGTGGTGCACATAAAGGCGTCCCCACTTCCTTATGCAGATTGTTGTCTCATTCCACGTATCCCAGCACAGTATGTGGTAAGAAGAAGGGGGTAGGTACCGCAGGGTTCTAAACGGCCTGGGGGCCTCCCTCTGAGTCCAATGGTGTTTCATATATTTTCCTGCTTCTTTAGCTGGGTGAGAATGTACAGTATTTACGGACAAATGTCATCCTTGTTGGGGTGTTGTACTGCATCGCTGGTGGTACTCTGGGTAGCAATGTGCTACCCATTGTATATTGTCTACGGATTGTAAAATTTTCAATAAAATATATTTACAACAAAATAATTGGTTGATGCTTAAAAACTCGAATTGTAGTGGGTCACAATTTGACCTGTCTCTGAATATTAATGAGGTAAGTCACAAACTGTGACTCACTACATAACAGGTATTGTGGCCTGCTGGTGCCACTACACTACACATCTGTGATTGCTTTTATAGCAAACTTTCTTTTAATGCAGCCCATTTTCCTTAGAGGAAACAGAGCTGTATTAAAAAAAAGCTTTTTTTTTTTTAAATATAAAAGTTGGCTGTGGTCCCCTGTATCACTATCCAGTCGTCAAGAAACCTTTTCTTTACCATCTCAAAGTTGAAAAGGACCCCTAGTGACCCCTTTCCATTTGCACATACATTACCACCTCCTTTAATTTACAATGTTTTGCGAGTGAATAAGATACCTCTTTAATTTTTGGAGGGGACGCCTACAACATGCCTCTTCCAGATACCATATAAGTATAAAATCAGAATCCCATTTTAAGAGTCAAAAAAACTTTTCTGACTCCTGAAACACGATTAGAATACAGGAAAAAGCAGTTTAACGGTTGCAAATGCCGAACTCGAGTGTTTGCGACTCTTAAAATGCTTAGCATATCTGGCTCCTAGTTTTTAGGTCGAGCAGACCTAAAAAGCATGCGAAGCATGCTTTGTCTGCGAAGACATCTTTTGTTGGCGTGTTCCGATGAATGTGAGACAGGGGATGTGCACGCGCTTTCCATCGGCGATTTCACCTCGTGGTCGCGCACGCCCAGCCGGCGCCGTGCACATCCCCTGCCTCTGATTCTCACCTAAACACGCAGTCAGGCACACATGCAGGCAGGCACACACACAGACGCAGGCACATACAAGCGCACGCACACACAGCCACACACGCACATGCACCCCCCCCACCCCCACACAGCCACGCACGCACCCCCACCACTCACGGGCGCGCACACACACACACACACACAGATACAACCCCCCCCTCCCACTCACCGTGCTCTTTCTGCCTCGTCCGTGTCCCTCTCTCCCTCAGCAGCCATTGGATGTGTCTCGGCGTGGGAGCTCCACAGCACGGTGGTCACTCGGGACGGGACCCGGGACTTCAGCTGCCTTAGCGCCGGGGCTCCCTCTCCAGCAAAGAGCGCGCACGCGCGGGCAGCCCCCGCCCTCAGTCGCAGCCCGGTCCTGAGAGCTGCTTTCGGTTTCGCTGCAACTCTGTCTGAGGTTCATCCGCCCGGCACGTAGGTCTTCAAATAAACGGGACAAATCCCCCCTCTGTACTAATTTACATCAGTTGTGGCCGTGAAATGCTCCGATGCACAGGACGGAAGAGAAGGTGATACGAGGGACGCTGGTCTTGGACGCTGGCTGCCACGGCGCACCGTCGATAGACAGGAACAGAAGAGGTAAGGACCCCGAGCCTTTAATTCACTGCTGCCTCCTCTGAGTCCCGGCTCGGAGCCTCTAACGGATCCAGAGTGGTGCAGGGCTACCGTCCTCCCCTCAGCAGTGCCAGCATCCCTGGGGCAGGGGACCCTGCAGGACATGCAGAGGCAGCTCAGATCAGCGGTGCACTGCCACATTCAGAGATGCCAGTGTGACACTGGCATCTCTGAATGTGGCAGTGCACCGCTGATCTGTGTCCCCGGATTCTCCCCAAAGCAGCGCGCCCAGCCAGAAAACTGAGTGGAAACATTTCAAAACAAAGGCATGGAAAACGCGTTAAACATGTGTTGGCAGAGAACCAGTGGAAAAAAAAGTGCCACATGGTTTAAACTGAGCATGCATGGTAGCTGCTGCTTGCTGGCACAGCTGGGAGCTTGTCGTGCTGTCCTTATTGCATCTTGGTTGCATCACGCAGGCCAGGGTGATGCTGTTGTTTCTGGCGCTAGGGTTCGCGAGCTGCAACGTGGGGGGTTTCGGTGTGATGGTGTGGACAAGGCAGGCTATGTCTAGGCTCTGTAACTGTCATGCTAAATGAACCGTGAGGCCTCTCCGTGCTGTAATGTGTGCCTCAGCTGTAACAATTCACTGAAATTGGGACTTAAGAGGTGTCACCCGTAGTTACTTCTTTCGTCATGCTAGTGTTTCACTTCCTCCAAATGTCATCAGTTCCTTCATATTCTCCTTCTGCCTCTCGTTCTCCCATCAACCTTTTCCCCTTACTTTCACTATTTTTAGTCAACGGTTGCCTTCCACCTCTACTTTCACACTTTCTCCGTGTCACACGTGTTCCTACACTGTAAACCACTCCCCCCCCAACATCTGTACTAATTAACGCCAGTTTCTGCTCCCTACTATCCATTTTCTGATGGCTCTCACCATTTCGCCTTGTAAAAATCTCCTTTGACTTTAACCCATTGCACCTTTCCCCTCGTGGTCACTTCTTGCTACT
The DNA here is from genome assembly GCF_964263255.1 of Lissotriton vulgaris. NCBI lineage: Eukaryota > Metazoa > Chordata > Amphibia > Caudata > Salamandridae > Lissotriton > Lissotriton vulgaris. The sequence goes on along the minus strand of NC_141696.1, from coordinate 219,392,390 downwards.
CTGACCCATTCTGTCTGCCCTGCACCTTTGCTGCGGACTGCTCACAAACTTCTCCCATTGGAACCCCCTCCTCCTCCTATTACACATCCCAGAAACCCAAGAGAAAACAAGTGAGCTACCCACGTATGGGATTTGGAAGACCGGAAGTTCCGCATCCATGTTGTGTACCCACCGCACATTGTGATCACTGCCCATGCTGTCATATTTGCACATGTCCCGGGTCCACGTTTCACTCTGTATTTGTATTTGTATTTGTATTTTAGACTTGTAGAGCGCCTTATCACCCCAGGGTCTCTAGCATCTCTGTAGCATCTTTACGTACACCGCTGAGGGCAGGTACAAGGGGAGAGAATCGTAGGAAAAAGGGTTGTTTTTTCTGTATGCCTTCTTAGTATTACATATTGCAATTGCTTCCATATAGCGCTTCAAAGTCCTGACGAGGCGCTATGCTTGTATTCCTCCTAGAAACTTTGCCCAGTGGTCCTGTTGGCTCTTTTTTAGGTCTCCCACCAGGCACACACACCACCAGCCGTCAGTGCACGCTTCCACCAGGCACACACACCACCAGCCGTCAATGCACGCTTCCACCAGGCACACACACCACCAGCCTTCAGTGCACACTTCCACCAGGCACACACACCACCAGCCTTCAGTGCACGCTTCCACCAGGCACACACACCACCAGCCGTCAGTGCACGCTTCCACCAGGCACACACCCCACCAGCCGTCAGTGCACGCATCCACCAGGCACACACACCACCAGCCGTCAGTGCACGCTCTCACCAGGCACACTCACCACCAGCCGTCAGTGCACGCTTCCACCAGGCACACACACCACCAGCCGTCAGTGCACGCTTCCACCAAGCACACACACCACCAGCTGGCAGTGCACACTTCCACCAGGCACACACACCACCAGGCATTAGTGCACGCATCAATTGTTAACGCATCCACAATTTACTATTGTAGCAATCGCAGTATGGTGCACTTTACTTCTAAACATGTCAGTGCACACTTTTCCACCAGACACACACACCACCAGCCTTCAGTGCATGCTTCCAGACGCACACACCACCAGCCGTCAGTGCACGCTTTCACCAGGGATACACACCACTGGCCGTCAGTGCACACTCACCAGGCACAGACACAACCAGCCGTCCGTGCGCACTTTCACCAGACACAAACACCACCAGCTGTCAGTGCACGCTTCAACCACACACACACCACCAGACGTCAGTGCATGATTTCACCTGGCACACACACACACACCACCAGCCGTCAGTGCACACTTTCACCGGGCACAAACAGCACCAGCCTTCAGTGCACGCTTCCACCAGGCACACACCACCAGCTGTCAGTGCACGCTTTCATCAAGCACGCACACACACACCACCAGCCGTCAGTGCACGCTTTCACCAGGCACACACCACCAGCCGTCAGTGCACGCTTTCACCAGGCACACACCACCAGCCGTCACTGCACGCTTCCATCAGGCACACACCACCATCCGTCAGTGCACGCTTTCACCAAACACACACACCACCAGCCGTCAGTGCACGCTTTAGCCAGGCACACACCAACAGCTGTCAGTGCTCGCTTTCACCAAGCACACACAATACCAGCCATCAGTGCACACTTCCACCAGGCACACATACCACCAACCGTCAGTGCACACTTCCACCAGGCACACACACCACCAGCCATCAGTGCACCATTTCTACAGGCACACACACCACCAGCCATCAGTGCACACATCAATTGTTAACACATCCACAATTAACTATTGTAGAAATCGCAGTATGGCACACTTTACTTTCCGCGTAACCACTGCATCACTCAGCGCAACCACAGCATCACTCAGCGCAACCACAGCATCACTCAGCACCACCACAGCATCACTGGTTCAAATATGTTCTCTCAATGTTTCAAGCTTTATTACAAATGTCACAAAAAGATGTTAATATTTCACTTCTGTTCTTGGATTTTCGTCACAATAAAATACACTGAACATAATCTTCACAACAGTTATTTACAAAAGTTTAAGCTATTGCCATTATAAATTAGAACCACTTTTAAGTATTAATTATTAAAAATAAATAAAAGCTATTTTTATTTGTAATATCAACACATGTAAGTCACGTAAATACAAAACATGTTGCATTACCAATGCTATAGGTGTCACATTTGTGAAAGTTATAACTATTGGCATTGTAAATGACAAAGCTATTAATTACGTTATTTTAAAAAAAAAACATAAATAAAAAAATTGTCATTTACCATACCAATAGCTCAAACTTTCCTAATGCGAGACCTATTGCATTGCAAATGCTTGTTTAATTGGGTTGCAGTAATTTCATTACAAGCAATCGTGAATGAAAACTCGACTTTTGAATAAGCTCAGGTGCAAACTAAGGTATTGTATAGCAAAATTGTGCAAATAAATGTAAAGAATGAGAGACCTATTAGAAGGTGTGGCAACTACTGATATTGCTGCAAGAAGGCACAAAAGGAACACAGAACTGCGGAAACTCAGAGTTGTAGTTTGTTGTTTAAATTACAAAAGAGGTTTGGGATAAAAAATTACTTCTCTATGAAAAACAGGCTTATTGGTACAAAAATGTTTTTGCAGGTGATATGAATTTAAACAGGAGAATTAGAGGTGAGCAGCAAGAGAAACAACATGTTAGTTGCCAGAGTTGCAGAACAAGCGAAGAGAGAGAATGAAGAGAAGGGTTTTTCGAGCACCAGGTCAGAGAAATCATGAAACTGGTGATAACATTTAAATTTGGAGACAGTATTTGTCAATAAAAGGCATAACGGCCAGATTGACCACATCCAGGTTAATTTGCAAATAACCTCCTGTGATGATAGACAGAGAAGCAATTTGTCATGAAATACGACAAATGCAGACAAAAGTGTGGACAGATGCATCTATTCCCTGAAATAACTCTGGGAGAAATCCAGAGGAGAAAAGTGTTTCTCCTCTGAGGATGTAAGCAAAGAAAATTAATCTGGAACGCAGATCCAGACTAGCCTTGGGGGGCAACTGAGAGGCTGGAGGTACCAAGATCTATTTTTAAAGGCCTTTAATGCCATCATTCTTTGCAGCGCTCCCTTGAGGACTTTCCACCAAAGATGGGTGACATGAAAAACAGTGGTCTCAGTCACAAAACCTTTACATTATGATCTTAATAGAAGAAAAGCTTGGCCATGCAGTGAAGTGAGCATGCATGACACAGGGTAATAGAGCCTATGCGCTTCCGCTTACCTATGGCACGCTGTGCATTTCGTACCAAGCAGTGCACACATAGGAAACTATAGAAAGCAGAGGAGTAAGGTGGGGTGTTATCACCTCTGCCTCCAGGGGCGTTGACAGTCTGTCCTTTCAGGATAGGCAGCAAAGGACCAAAGTGGTCCTTGGACAAGGATCTCTGGCACCTGCCCTCATTACTAAACCTCCTGAGTGGGAGGAACGAGTGAAGTGGGAGTGTCTGAAAAAAGGAGAGCATAAAGGGAGCAAAGCAGTCCTTCCGAGTATCATACATCAGAGGTTGGACTAACGCATTTTAGTGCTGGTGTCCATATCACCGCACTAAAATAGTCGTGCATATTAGAGCTCCTGCGACCAAAATGATAATGTGCAATGAGGCGTTGCATATAACAAAAGCAATCAGAGCACTTTGGCCTCCTTTAGTTGCATATCCAGTCACAATTATCATCCTGAGCTCACTCAGGATGGTAAGTTTTGCTGGGCTACAAAGTAGCAAACTGTTTTGAGTTTTATAATAATAAACAAATTGCTGCCAGTCCTTGCCCCTCTGGGACAGGTGTTGATGTCTTCTGTTGTTTCATGGTAAGCAATGTCTAATGACTGACTCAAACAGGCGGCTTTTTATTTTTTTTCTGTGTTGCTCTTGGTTGCGTGATGCTGTGGAGTCTTGAATGGCACAGACAAGGGACATCTTGTGTGTTATGCCCTGTTCTGAGATGCAGTGACCAAGATAATCCAGTTGATTTACCATAAACTTACATTTTTCCTTCCCGAGGGAGATGCCTATGTTCTCAAATACTCTAAGTACTCTCTCCAAAATTAAATTATGTTCCCTAGCACTCTCAGCAAAGATAAGTACATCATTTTGAAACACCTGCACATCTGGGATGCTTCCCAAAACAGTATCTATAAACTTTTGAAATACTCTTGATGCAGAGGCCAGACAGGAAGGCATACACAATAACTTGAAGGCTCCAAAAGGTGAAATAAATGTGGTAAGGTCCTGGCTCTGCACAGCAAATATTTGATGTTAGGCTGATCTGAGGTCAAGCAGCGAAAATGTCCCCCCCAGCTTATCTAAAAGATCTTGTACTTTGCATAATGGGTGGCAGTCAATGATAATGTTTTTTTATTGAGAGTGCATAGGTCCACACCGAGAGAAATCTCACCTACCTTTTTCTTCACAATTACAACGGGTCTAACCCATTCAGATGAATCAGTTGGTTGAATGACCCCTTCGCTACATAGCTTGTCAAGAGTTTTTTTTAGATCCTTCCTAATGCTTATAGGTACCGATCTAACCTTGTACACCCCAGGAAAGGCGCCTTCCTTGAGTTTGATTAAATGCTCAAACTTTGGAATATTTGCTATTGTATCACTGAAAATATCTTGAAATTTGTAGATTACATTTTCCAGTTTTACATCAGTGTCAGTTACAATAAAAGAGATGGAATGGTCAGCTAAAACAATGGGATTTTTTGCACCGGGTATTAACATGATCCCAAGTCACCCTATAATGTTCCTGCCTTTAGTTGCAACATACATCTTTGTGATGATTTGCCTTCCTAACCCTGAAAGAGTATCTATAAAGTACCGCAGCATGTCAATGTCTTGTTCACTGAAGGCTTTAAGGTGAATGTCTGTTTTATCCAGGGACCTTGTGCCCAATTTCTCCTTGAAGAGAACATCTGAAATGATGGTGATGGGAGCACCAGAGTCTGCCTTCATATCTATAGACACTTGTGCCACAATAGCCGTACACCAGGATCCTTTTACTTCAGTTAGAGGAATGTCATCCGAGGAAATTAAGATGGGTTTAGGGAATACTTGTGAGCATGCGTCAGTGTTGACATCAACAGTACTTATTATCATTGAATTCCTAGAACATCTGTGCACAGACATAAAGTGGCCAAACTTACCACATTTATTGCAACCAGCCGTGGCCACTGCAGGTAAGATCGGTGGGGCCAGGTGAGGGGAGATTTAAAGAGACGACCACAAGGGAAAATTAGTTATTTATTCAATTTTCCCTCGTGGTCGTCTCTCAACCCCCCCCCCCCCCCCCCCCCCCCCACACACACACACCTGGCCCCACTGCTCTTACCTGCAGTGGCCGGGGCTGGCTAGCTGGGCAACTTTAACTATTTCCGAGGTGTGATCTTGAACTGCATCTAAAGCATATATTTGAGTTCTTTCTGAAAGTCCCTTTGGCTACTTTGTTCTTTGCATCAGTGACCCCAATGAGTTCATTTGCACCAGACACATAAGCTATGGAGCTTCATGATGTGGAAGATTCTGCAGACATCAACTTGGTGGAGACGATCAATCTCTCTATACCTTTGACAATTTCAATTGTTTCTGCAAGACTGGGATCGCTGCAAGTCAACAGTCTCTTTTGAATCTTCTTATATAAACAACTAAATACGAATTGTTCACGTGTACATATGTCAAGAGAACTACCAAACTTGCAGGTAGAGGCCAAAGTCTGAGTGCAGAAATGTATTCCTCTACAGACTCCTCTGTAATGACCACTGACGTAGGGCACTAGGACCCTGTGGGTCACAGGGCAGTGACCTGGTCACTGGACATGACATCCTGTGGACGGACAGGAAGTGGTCAGTAGATGAGAGGATTAGGACGAGGACGGACGTGCTGAGACAGGCAGAACACATATGCAAATAAAGAAGTGTTCCAACCTCCATTTGGTGTCACTGGTAGTTTCTGACGATCGTGCACAGACCTACACGACATCTGGCGACGAGGTGGAAGAACATCGACAGCACGCGACTGAGGAAGTGCACGCGATCGTGGAAGTGCAACGCAAAAAGCTACACGGGAGCCCACCCCGATCAGCGTCCTGCAAGAGCTGCCAAAGTACGGTAAGAAGCGCCCACCAGGAGCAGCGCCGGTGAAAAAACAGAAGCGTGAGGCGATCGCGCTCGAAAATCAAGCGCGAAGTCTCGCGAGAACAGGGCAACTCTCGGCGGCCATTTTGAAAACAGGCAGGAAAGCCAATAGAAACGCGGCAACAACGCGGCGGCCATTTTAAGGCCAGGCAAAAGCGAGATTTCGATCGCGAAATCTCGCGGGAACACGGGCGGCCATTTTAACGAGGACAAAAGAAGAAAATAGAATAAGAAATAAAAGGGCAGCCATTAGAAGGGCAGGCAAAACGAAAAAGCCCAAAAGACAAAGAAAGAAGGAGAAAAGAGCAGGGAACAAGGAGAAATACTGCCACAACAAGAAAGAAATATCTATAAAAGAGAAAACAAGAATAAAGGAAGAATAAAGGAACATAAGAGAACAGAAATAAAATAAATACAAAGGCAGAAAAAGAAAAGAAAGAAAATGCCGGAAACAAAGCAAAGTACACAATATCGCAGACCAATGCCTTTCAATGTATCAGAGCCACAAGTGGGCATACGTTGGGAAAAGTGGATTATGAAGTTTGAGTGGTACATGGAGGCGACCGATGTGGTAGAAGGAAAGAAACTAGGGCTATTCCTAAACCTAGTGGGGGACGAGGTGGATGACCTCCTCATAACACTGCCAAAGAGCGAAACAGGAACATACGAAAAACTGATAAAATGTCTAACGACCAAGTTCGACCCCCAAAGAAACGTCGATTTTGAAAGATATTGTTTCAACATAGCATTTCAACAGCCGGAAGAATCAATGGACGATTTTGCAACAAGGCTGAGAAAGCTAGTAGCCCATTGCGAATTCGAAAAATATGACAATGAACAGGCCCTTCGCCTAAGACTGATAGAAGGCTGTCGCTACACAGAATTTCGCACAAGACTACTAAAAGAACCTATCACTCTAGAAAAGATTCTAGATCTAGCGAGAGCAGAAGCAAGAGCAATGATACAAGCGAGACAGATGGACCGAAGAGGAGAACAAGTCCACAGAATGACGGACACAGGCAAGACGAGGAACTGGAAGAGAGGATCAAAGGAACAAGCAACAAAAAAACAAGGTTCCCAATGCTACAGATGCGGTCTGGAATTTCCACACCGAGGAACATGCCCAGCATTTGGTCAAACATGCAGGAAATGCAACAGAAGCAACCATTTTGCCACCATGTGCCAAGGTGCGCAATTCAAAAATGAACGAGGAAGGCCCGGGAGACCAAGAACAGCAACGAACAGACATGTACGGCACATGGAAGCGACTACCAGGAGCTCGTCTGTGGAGTCGGGAGAAGAAGATGAAGAAGAAGAAACAGCAGGGAAAGTAGAACGCCTATACCCCATGTCCACGGACGAAGGGTATGAAGAAGAGCACATCAGACTAGTGGATAGGAAGTCAATAAAGAAGACGGATTGGGTGACCATTGACGTAGGACCTCATCAAACAGAGTTTGTACTGGACAGTGTGGGCCACGTGTAACATCATGTGTGCTACGGAATATGATCAAATGAAGAGGAAGCCACCGCTACAACCTTCAAATATAAGAGTATTTACCTGGGGTGCACAGAATCCAGTAACAAACATGGGAAAATTCACAGACACCATGACGCACAAGGGCAAGAACGTCACAGAAGAAATACACGTGCTACGAGGAGATTTTCCCGCACCATGTCTATTAAGCAATGTAACAGCAAAAATCATGGGCCTACTAAAGAGGATGTATCATATGTCGGAAAAAGAGAACATACTATACGAGTACCCAAAATTAACGAAAGGACTTGGGAAGCTGAAAGGACGACAAATAACTCTGCACATAAACGAAGCAGTCAGACCAGTCGCCCAACATCACCGAAGGGCACCAATACATCTACAACCTCAGGTGGAAGAAGAAATAAAGGCACTACTAGAACAGGACATCATTGAGCCAGCAGAAGGACCAACGCCATGGGTGTCCCCAATAGTGGCTGTACCAAAAAAGGACACCACACAAATCAGAATCTGTGTCTTTTGGCCCTGGGGACCCCATCCTCGGAGGCCTGGCGAATTTTCTTAGAGGAGGAGGGCATGCGGCCCACTTCCCTGGGACAATTTTGGTCCCCGGCATATACCATCCAGGAGCTTGGTACTATATTTATGGGGGGACACACAACCCCCCTCCCTAGTTCAATTTCGGCCCCAGGGACCCCATCCCCTGGGGTCTGGCCAAGAAATGGTGGGTGCCCTTGTGCCCACAAAGGGCACCCACCACACTATTGTTGGGGCACCAGTGCCCCTGCGGCCCCAGCCGGCTCCGTACATCTAGCGGGAGCTGGAATTACTCCTGCCTGCATGGAGCAGCTAAAACATGCTGCTCCCTGCGGACAGGAGCAATAGTTAGATCTGTTTCCCTGCCTGCATCACTGTGTGCAGGGAAACAGATGTAAAGCTTGCTCTCCCAGAGGGTGGGAGCATTCCTCTAGCTCCCTCTTGTTGGGAACGGCTTTTGTGTTTGCTCCTGATTGGTGATACTTTTGAAATTGTTCCCGTCAAAAAAGAGCAAACACAGGGTTTCCTTCCCATGCTAGCAATGGCAGGGAAACTGCTATGTCCTGGGGGTAGGCACCCCAGGACATAGTATTGGAGCCATCCCTGGGGATGGGGTCCCCAAGGCCATCAAAGGCTCATGGAGGGGGGCTGTGTGCCCCCCTCCCCATTATATATATACACGGCTGGGCCTAGGGATGGGGTCCCCGGGCTGAACTTGGCCCAGGAAGGTGGGCCATGTGTACCTCTTCCCCTTTACTGCACAGCTGGGCCCCAGGGAATGGCATCTCCATGGCCAAAATCGGCCCAGGGAGGGGGCGTGTGCCCCCTCCTCCTTTTGAATTGCTATTGGGCCCTGGGGACCGAGATCAGCCCTTAGAGGGAGCCTGCGTGCCTCCTCCCCCTTTCTTATGCAGCTGGGCCCCAGGGAATGCGATCCCAGGGGGGTGAAATCAGCCTGGGAAAGGTCCACATGCACAGCCCTCTCCAAAATTATAAATATTTGTTCCCCCCAGGACCTGGCCCACCCGGGGGGGGGGGGGCAGGGGGGGCTTGAAAAAACAAAGCGCGGGAGACCACACTCGCTTTTTAAATTTTGAATTTTGTTGTGGATTCCCAAATCCTCAGCAAATTTGCAGGAACATTTTAAAAATATATATGTTTTTGGTCCCAGGTGGGGTCCCTCTAGGACCCCACCACTAGACCTAAGGGGCCAGGGTATCCCTACCCTGCCCCATTGTGTCTTTTTTTAATAAATTAATTTAAAGATAAATATCTATATTTATATCTATCCCAGTGGTCGTTGCCTTGGTTGCTTGTGCTGGCCATGTTGGATAACAATGAAGTGGTCCTGGAATTGAGCACTGGAGATGTTTCCTTGGGCGGGTTGGGAGGGGTGTGCTTTGCTACAGGAGTTGCACCAGGGAAGGAGGCCTATAGATTTTGCATGGGACTGGGAATCACTCACAGATGCATTAAGGGTGGGGGAGGATGCAGAGGGGGATAGTGAGTCGGATTAGTTGCCCTATACATCAGACTGCCAGCAACTTCCAACCACAGGTATCTGACGGGAGTTGGCACTTGGACATTGTGTAGTTGCCTAGCAACCATGATGTGTTGTGTGATGTTGAGTGGTGCACATAAAGGCGTCCCCACTTCCTTATGCAGATTGTTGTCTCATTCCACGTATCCCAGCACAGTATGTGGTAAGAAGAAGGGGGTAGGTACCGCAGGGTTCTAAACGGCCTGGGGGCCTCCCTCTGAGTCCAATGGTGTTTCATATATTTTCCTGCTTCTTTAGCTGGGTGAGAATGTACAGTATTTACGGACAAATGTCATCCTTGTTGGGGTGTTGTACTGCATCGCTGGTGGTACTCTGGGTAGCAATGTGCTACCCATTGTTTATTGTCTACGGATTGTAAAATTTTCAATAAAATATATTTACAACAAAATAATTGGTTGATGCTTAAAAACTCAAATTGTAGTGGGTCACAATTTGACCTGTCTCTGAATATTAATGAGGTAAGTCACAAACTGTGACTCACTACATAACAGGTATTGTGGCCTGCTGGTGCCACTACACTACACATCTGTGATTGCTTTTATAGCAAACTTTCTTTTAATGCAGCCCATTTTCCTTAGAGGAAACAGAGCTGTATTAAAAAAAAGCTTTTTTTTTTTAAATATAAAAGTTGGCTGTGGTCCCCTGTATCACTATCCAGTCGTCAAGAAACCTTTTCTTTACCATCTCAAAGTTGAAAAGGACCCCTAGTGACCCCTTTCCATTTGCACATACATTACCACCTCCTTTAATTTACAATGTTTTGCGAGTGAATAAGATACCTCTTTAATTTTTGGAGGGGACGCCTACAACATGCCTCTTCCAGATACCATATAAGTATAAAATCAGAATCCCATTTTAAGAGTAAAAAAAACTTTTCTGACTCCTGAAACACGATTAGAATACAGGAAAAAGCAGTTTAACGGTTGCAAATGCCGAACTCGAGTGTTTGCGACTCTTAAAATGCTTAGCATATCTGGCTCCTAGTTTTTAGGTCGAGCAGACCTAAAAAGCATGCGAAGCATGCTTTGTCTGCGAAGACATCTTTTGTTGGCGTGTTCCGATGAATGTGAGACAGGGGATGTGCACGCGCTTTCCATCGGCGATTTCACCTCGTGGTCGCGCACGCCCAGCCGGCGCCGTGCACATCCCCTGCCTCTGATTCTCACCTAAACACGCAGTCAGGCACACATGCAGGCAGGCACACACACAGACGCAGGCACATACAAGCGCACGCACACACAGCCACACACGCACATGCACCCCCCCCACCCCCACACAGCCACGCACGCACCCCCACCACTCACGGGCGCGCACACACACACACACACACACACACAGATACAACCCCCCCTCCCACTCACCGTGCTCTTTCTGCCTCGTCCGTGTCCCTCTCTCCCTCGGCAGCCATTGGGTGTGTCTCGGCGTGGGAGCTCCACAGCACGGTGGTCACTCGGGACGGGACCCGGGACTTCAGCGGCCTTAGCGCCGGGGCTCCCTCTCCAGCAAAGAGCGCGCACGCGCGGGCAGCCCCCGCCCTCAGTCGCAGCCCGGTCCTGAGAGCTGCTTTCGGTTTCGCTGTAACTCTGTCTGAGGTTCATCCGCCCGGCACGTAGGTCTTCAAATAAACGGGACAAATCCCCCCTCTGTACTAATTTACATCAGTTGTGGCCGTGAAATGCTCCGATGCACAGGACGGAAGAGAAGGTGATACGAGGGACGCTGGTCTTGGACGCTGGCTGCCACGGCGCACCGTCGATAGACAGGAACAGAAGAGGTAAGGACCCTGAGCCTTTAATTCACTGCTGCCTCCTCTGAGTCCCGGCTCGGAGCCTCTAACGGATCCAGAGTGGTGCAGGGCTACCGTCCTCCCCTCAGCAGTGCCAGCATCCCTGGGGCAGGGGACCCTGCAGGACATGCAGAGGCAGCTCAGATCAGCGGTGCACTGCCACATTCAGAGATGCCAATGTGACACTGGCATCTCTGAATGTGGCAGTGCACCGCTGATCTGTGTCCCCGGATTCTCCCCAAAGCAGCGCGCCCAGCCAGAAAACTGCGTGGAAACATTTCAAAACAAAGGCATGGAAAACGCGTTAAACATGTGTTGGCAGAGAACCAGTGGAAAAAAAAGTGCCACATGGTTTAAACTGAGCATGCATGGTAGCTGCTGCTTGCTGGCACAGCTGGGAGCTTGTCGTGCTGTCCTTATTGCATCTTGGTTGCATCACGCAGGCCAGGGTGATGCTGTTGTTTCTGGCGCTAGGGTTCGCGAGCTGCAACGTGGGGGGTTTCGGTGTGATGGTGTGGACAAGGCAGGCTATGTCTAGGCTCTGTAACTGTCATGCTAAATGAACCGTGAGGCCTCTCCGTGCTGTAATGTGTGCCTCAGCTGTAACAATTCACTGAAATTGGGACTTAAGAGGTGTCACCCGTAGTTACTTCTTTCGTCATGCTAGTGTTTCACTTCCTCCAAATGTCATCAGTTCCTTCATATTCTCCTTCTGCCTCTCGTTCTCCCATCAACCTTTTCCCCTTACTTTCACTATTTTTAGTCAACGGTTGCCTTCCACCTCTACTTTCACACTTTCTCCGTGTCACACGTGTTCCTACACTGTAAACCACTCCCCCCCCAACATCTGTACTAATTAACGCCAGTTTCTGCTCCCTACTATCCATTTTCTGATGGCTCTCACCATTTCGCCTTGTGAAAATCTCCTTTGACTTTAACCCATTGCACCTTTCCCCTCGTGGTCACTTCTTGCTACTCTGACCCATTCTGTCTGCCCTGCACCTTTGCTGCGGACTGCTCACAAACTTCTCCCATTGGAACCCCCTCCTCCTCCTATTACACATCCCAGAAACCCAAGAGAAAACAAGTGAGCTACCCACGTATGGGATTTGGAAGACCGGAAGTTCCGCATCCATGTTGTGTACCCACCGCACATTGTGATCACTGCCCATGCTGTCATATTTGCACATGTCCCGGGTCCACGTTTCACTCTGTATTTGTATTTGTATTTGTATTTTAGACTTGTGGAGCGCCTTATCACCCCAGGGTCTCTAGCATCTCTGTAGCATCTTTACGTACACCGCTGAGGGCAGGTACAAGGGGAGAGAATCGTAGGAAAAAGGGTTGTTTTTTTTGTATGCCTTCTTAGTATTACATATTGCAATTGCTTCCATATAGCGCTTCAAAGTCCTGACGAGGCGCTATGCTTGTATTCCTCCTAGAAACTTTGCCCAGTGGTCCTGTTGGCTCTTTTTTAGGTCTCCCACCAGGCACACACACCACCAGCCGTCAGTGCACGCTTCCACCAGGCACACACACCACCAGCCGTCAATGCACGCTTCCACCAGGCACACACACCACCAGCCTTCAGTGCACACTTCCACCAGGCACACACACCACCAGCCTTCAGTGCATGCTTCCACCAGGCACACACACCACCAGCCGTCAGTGCACGCTTCCACCAGGCACACACCCCACCAGCCGTCAGTGCACGCATCCACCAGGCACACACACCACCAGCCGTCAGTGCACGCTCTCACCAGGCACACTCACCACCAGCCGTCAGTGCACGCTTCCACCAGGCACACACACCACCAGCCGTCAGTGCACGCTTCCACCAAGCACACACACCACCAGCTGGCAGTGCACACTTCCACCAGGCACACACACCACCAGGCATTAGTGCACGCATCAATTGTTAACGCATCCACAATTTACTATTGTAGCAATCGCAGTATGGTGCACTTTACTTCTAAACATGTCAGTGCACACTTTTCCACCAGACACACACACCACCAGCCTTCAGTGCATGCTTCCAGACGCACACACCACCAGCCGTCAGTGCACGCTTTCACCAGGGATACACACCACTGGCCGTCAGTGCACACTCACCAGGCACAGACACAACCAGCCGTCCGTGCGCACTTTCACCAGACACAAACACCACCAGCCGTCAGTGCACGCTTCCACCACACACACACCACCAGACGTCAGTGCATGATTTCACCTGGCACACACACACACACCACCAGCCGTCAGTGCACACTTTCACCGGGCACAAACAGCACCAGCCTTCAGTGCACGCTTCCACCAGGCACACACCACCAGCTGTCAGTGCACGCTTTCATCAAGCACGCACACACACACCACCAGCCGTCAGTGCACGCTTTCACCAGGCACACACCACCAGCCGTCAGTGCACGCTTTCACCAGGCACACACCACCAGCCGTCACTGCACGCTTCCATCAGGCACACACCACCATCCGTCACTGCACGCTTTCACCAAACACACACACCACCAGCCGTCAGTGCACGCTTTAGCCAGGCACACACCAACAGCTGTCAGTGCTCGCTTTCACCAAGCACACACAATACCAGCCATCAGTGCACACTTCCACCAGGCACACACACCACCAACCGTCAGTGCACACTTCCACCAGGCACACACACCACCAGCCATCAGTGCACCATTTCTACAGGCACACACACCACCAGCCATCAGTGCACACATCAATTGTTAACACATCCACAATTAACTATTGTAGAAATCGCAGTATGGCACACTTTACTTTCCGCGCAACCACTGCATCACTCAGCGCAACCACAGCATCACTGGTTCAAATATGTTCTCTCAATGTTTCAAGCTTTATTACAAATGTCACAAAAAGATGTTAATATTTCACTTCTGTTCTTGGATTTTCGTCACAATAAAATACACTGAACATAATCTTCACAACAGTTATTTACAAAAGTTTAAGCTATTGCCATTATAAATTAGAATCACTTTTAAGTATTAATTATTAAAAATAAATAAAAGCCATTGTTATTTGTAATATCAACACATGTAAGTCACATAAATACAAAACATGTTGCATTACCAATGCTATAGGTGTCACATTTGTGAAAGTTATAACTATTGGCATTGTAAATGACAAAGCTATTAATTACGTTATTTTAAAAAAAAACACATAAATAAAAAAATTGTCATTTACCATACCAATAGCTCAAACTTTCCTAATGCGAGACCTATTGCATTGCAAATGCTTGTTTAATTGGGTTGCAGTAATTTCATTACAAGCAATCGTGAATGAAAACTCGACTTTTGAATAAGCTCAGGTGCAAACTAAGGTATTGTATAGCAAAATTGTGCAAATAAATGTAAAGAATGAGAGACCTATTAGAAGGTGTGGCAACTACTGATATTGCTGCAAGAAGGCACAAAAGGAACACAGAACTGCGGAAACTCAGAGTTGCAGTTTGTTGTTTAAATTACAAAAGAGGTTTGGGATAAAAAATTACTTCTCTATGAAAAACAGGCTTATTGGTACAAAAATGTTTTTGCAGGTGATATGAATTTAAACAGGAGAATTAGAGGTGAGCAGCAAGAGAAACAACATGTTAGTTGCCAGAGTTGCAGAACAAGCGAAGGGAGAGAATGAAGAGAAGTGTTTTTCGAGCACCAGGTCAGAGAAATCATGAAACTGGTGATAACATTTAAATTTGGAGACAGTATTTGTCAATAAAAGGCATAACGGCCAGATTGACCACATCCAGGTTAATTTGCAAATAACCTCCTGTGATGATAGACAGAGAAGCAATTTGTCATGAAATACGACAAATGCAGACAAAAGTGTGGACAGATGCATCTATTCCCTGAAATAACTCTGGGAGAAATCCAGAGGAGAAAAGTGTTTCTCCTCTGAGGATGTAAGCAAAGAAAATTAATCTGGAACGCAGATCCAGACTAGCCTTGGGGGGCAACTGAGAGGCTGGAGGTACCAAGATCTATTTTTAAAGGCCTTTAATGCCATCATTCTTTGCAGCGCTCCCCTGAGGACTTTCCACCAAAGATGGGTGACATGAAAAACAGTGGTCTCAGTCACAAAACCTTTACATTATGATCTTAATAGAAGAAAAGCTTGGCCATGCAGTGAAGTGAGCATGCATGACACAGGGTAATAGAGCCTATGCGCTTCCGCTTACCTATGGCACGCTGTGCATTTCGTACCAAGCAGTGCACACATAGGAAACTATAGAAAGCAGAGGAGTAAGGTGGGGTGTTATCACCTCTGCCTCCAGGGGCGTTGACAGTCTGTCCTTTCAGGATAGGCAGCAAAGGACCAAAGTGGTCCTTGGACAAGGATCTCTGGCACCTGCCCTCATTACTAAACCTCCTGAGTGGGAGGAACGAGTGAAGTGGGAGTGTCTGAAAAAAGGAGAGCATAAAGGGAGCAAAGCAGTCCTTCCTAGTATCATGCATCAGAGGTTGGACTAACGCATTTTAGTGCTGGTGTCCATATCACCGCACTAAAATAGTCGTGCATATTAGAGCTCCTGCGACCAAAATGATAATGTGCAATGAGGCGTTGCATATAACAAAAGCAATCAGAGCACTTTGGCCTCCTTTAGTTGCATATCCAGTCACAATTATCATCCTGAGCTCACTCAGGATGGTAAATTTTGCTGGGCTACAAAGTAGCAAACTGTTTTGAGTTTTATAATAATAAACAAATTGCTGCCAGTCCTTGCCCCTCTGGGACAGGTGTTGATGTCTTCTGTTGTTTCATGGTAAGCAATGTCTAATGACTGACTCAAACAGGCGGCTTTTTATTTTTTTTCTATGTTGCTCTTGGTTGCGTGATGCTGTGGAGTCTTGAATGGCACAGACAAGGGACATCTTGTGTGTTATGCCCTGTTCTGAGATGCAGTGACCAAGATAATCCAGTTGATTAACCATAAACTTACATTTTTCCTTCCCGAGGGAGATGCCTATGTTCTCAAATACTCTAACTACTCTCTCCAAAATTAAATTATGTTCCCTAGCACTCTCAGCAAAGATAAGTACATCATTTTGAAACACCTGCACATCTGGGATGCTTCCCAAAACAGTATCTATAAACTTTTGAAATACTCTTGATGCAGAGGCCAGACAGGAAGGCATACACAATAACTTGAAGGCTCCAAAAGGTGAAATAAATGTGGTAAGGTCCTGGCTCTGCACAGCAAATATTTGATGTTAGGCTGATCTGAGGTCAAGCAGCGAAAATGTCCCCCCCCCAGCTTATCTAAAAGATCTTGTACTTTGCATAATGGGTGGCAGTCAATGATAATGTTTTTTTATTGAGAGTGCATAGGTCCACACCGAGAGAAATCTCACCTACCTTTTTCTTCACAATTACAACGGGTCTAACCCATTCAGATGAATCAGTTGGTTGAATGACCCCTTCGCTACATAGCTTGTCAAGAGTTTTTTTTAGATCCTTCCTAATGCTTATAGGTACCGATCTAACCTTGTACACCCCAGGAAAGGCGCCTTCCTTGAGTTTGATTAAATGCTCAAACTTTGGAATATTTGCTATTGTATCACTGAAAATATCTTGAAATTTGTAGATTACATTTTCCAGTTTTACATCAGTGTCAGTTACAATAAAAGAGATGGAATGGTCAGCTAAAACAATGGGATTTTTTGCACCGGGTATTAACATGATCCCAAGTCACCCTATAATGTTCCTGCCTTTAGTTGCAACATACATCTTTGTGATGATTTGCCTTCCTAACCCTGAAAGAGTATCTATAAAGTACCGCAGCATGTCAATGTCTTGTTCACTGAAGGCTTTAAGGTGAATGTCTGTTTTATCCAGGGACTTGTGCCCAATTTCTCCTTGAAGAGAACATCTGAAATGATGGTGATGGGAGCACCAGAGTCTGCCTTCATATCTATAGACACTTGTGCCACAATAGCCGTACACCAGGATCCTTTTACTTCAGTTAGAGGAATGTCATCCGAGGAAATTAAGATGGGTTTAGGGAATACTTGTGAGCATGCGTCAGTGTTGACATCAACAGTACTTATTATCATTGAATTCCTAGAACATCTGCACACAGACATAAAGTGGCCAAACTTACCACATTTATTGCAACCAGCCGTGGCCACTGCAGGTAAGATCGGTGGGGCCAGGTGAGGGGAGATTTAAAGAGACGACCACAAGGGAAAATTAGTTATTTATTCAATTTTCCTCGTGGTCGTCTCTCAACCCCCCCCCCCCCCCCCACACACACACACCTGGCCCCACTGCTCTTACCTGCAGTGGCCGGGGCTGGCTAGCTGGGCAACTTTAACTATTTCCGAGGTGTGATCTTGAACTGCATCTAAAGCATATATTTGAGTTCTTTCTGAAAGTCCCTTTGGCTACTTTGTTCTTTGCATCAGTGACCCCAATGAGTTCATTTGCACCAGACACATAAGCTATGGAGCTTCATGATGTGGAAGATTCTGCAGACATCAACTTGGTGGAGACGATCAATCTCTCTATACCTTTGACAATTTCAATTGTTTCTGCAAGACTGGGATCGCTGCAAGTCAACAGTCTCTTTTGAATCTTCTTATATAAACAACTAAATACGAATTGTTCACGTGTACATATGTCAAGAGAACTACCAAACTTGCAGGTAGAGGCCAAAGTCTGAGTGCAGAAATGTATTCCTCTACAGACTCCTCTGTAATGACCACTGACGTAGGGCACTAGGACCCTGTGGGTCACAGGGCAGTGACCTGGTCACTGGACATGACATCCTGTGGACGGACAGGAAGTGGTCAGTAGATGAGAGGATGAGGACGAGGACGGATGTGCCGAGACAGGCAGAACACATATGCAAATAAAGAAGTGTTCCAACATCCATTTGGTGTCACTGGTAGTTTCTGACGATCGTGCACAGACCTACACGACATCTGGCGACGAGGTGGAAGAACATCGACAGCACGCGACTGAGGAAGTGCACGCGATCGTGGAAGTGCAACGCAAGGAGCTACACGGGAGCCCACCCCGATCAGCGTCCTGCAAGAGCTGCCAAAGTACGGTAAGAAGCGCCCACCAGGAGCAGCGCCGGTGAAAAAACAGAAGCGCGAGGCGATCGCGAAGTCTCGCGAGAACAGGGCAACTCTCGGCGGCCATTTTGAAAACAGGCAGGAAAGCCAATAGAAACGCGGCAACAACGCGGCGGCCATTTTAAGGCCAGGCAAAAGCGAGATTTCGATCGCGAAATCTCGCGGGAACACGGGCGGCCATTTTAACGAGGACAAAAGAAGAAAATAGAATAAGAAATAAAAGGGCAGCCATTAGAAGGGCAGGCAAAACGAAAAAGCCCAAAAGACAAAGAAAGAAGGAGAAAAGAGCAGGGAACAAGGAGAAATACTGCCACAACAAGAAAGAAATATCTATAAAAGAGAAAACAAGAATAAATGAAGAATAAAGGAACATAAGAGAACAGAAATAAAATAAATACAAAGGCAGAAAAAGAAAAGAAAGAAAATGCCGGAAACAAAGCAAAGTACACAATATCGCAGACCAATGCCTTTCAATGTATCAGAGCCACAAGTGGGCATACGTTGGGAAAAGTGGATTATGAAGTTTGAGCGGTACATGGAGGCGACCGATGTGGTAGAAGGAAAGAAACTAGGGCTATTCCTAAACCTAGTGGGGGACGAGGTGGATGACCTCCTCATAACACTGCCAAAGAGCGAAACAGGAACATACGAAAAACTGATAAAATGTCTAACGACCAAGTTCGACCCCCAAAGAAACGTCGATTTTGAAAGATATTGTTTCAACATAGCATTTCAACAGCCGGAAGAATCAATGGACGATTTTGCAACAAGGCTGAGAAAGCTAGTAGCCCATTGCGAATTCGAAAAATATGACAATGAACAGGCCCTTCGCCTAAGACTGATAGAAGGCTGTCGCTACACAGAATTTCGCACAAGACTACTAAAAGAACCTATCACTCTAGAAAAGATTCTAGATCTAGCGAGAGCAGAAGCAAGAGCAATGATACAAGCGAGACAGATGGACCGAAGAGGAGAACAAGTCCACAGAATGACGGACACAGGCAAGACGAGGAACTGGAAGAGAGGATCAAAGGAACAAGCAACAAAAAAACAAGGTTCCCAATGCTACAGATGCGGTCTGGAATTTCTACACCGAGGAACATGCCCAGCATTTGGTCAAACATGCAGGAAATGCAACAGAAGCAACCATTTTGCCACCATGTGCCAAGGTGCGCAATTCAAAAATGAACGAGGAAGGCCCGGGAGACCAAGAACAGCAACGAACAGACATGTACGGCACATGGAAGCGACTACCAGGAGCTCGTCTGTGGAGTCGGGAGAAGAAGATGAAGAAGAAGAAACAGCAGGGAAAGTAGAACGCCTATACCTCATGTCCACGGACGAAGGGTATGAAGAAGAGCACATCAGACTAGTGGATAGGAAGTCAATAAAGAAGACGGATTGGGTGACCATTGACGTAGGACCTCACCAAACAGAGTTTGTACTGGACAGTGTGGGCCACGTGTAACATCATGTGTGCTACGGAATATGATCAAATGAAGAGGAAGCCACCGCTACAACCTTCAAATATAAGAGTATTTACCTAGGGTGCACAGAATCCAATAACAAACATGGGAAAATTCACAGACACCATGACGCACAAGGGCAAGACCGTCACAGAAGAAATACACGTGCTACGAGGAGATTTTCCCGCACCATGTCTATTAAGCAATGTAACAGCAAAAATCATGGGCCTACTAAAGAGGATGTATCATATGTCGGAAAAAGAGAACATACTATACGAGTACGCAAAATTAACGAAAGGACTTGGGAAGCTGAAAGGACGACAAATAACTCTGCACATAAATGAAGCAGTCAGACCAGTCGCCCAACATCACCGAAGGGCACCAATACATCTACAACCTCAGGTGGAAGAAGAAATAAAGGCACTACTAGAACAGGACATCATTGAGCCAGCAGAAGGGCCAACGCCATGGGTGTCCCCAATAGTGGCTGTACCAAAAAAGGACACCACACAAATCAGAATCTGTGTGGACATGAGAATACCTAACACAGCCACTGAAAGAGAACAACATCCAGGGCCACATCTAGATGACATGATAAGCTGCCTGACGGGAATGAGAAAATTCTCCAAGCTAGACCTATGTAAGGGATACCACCAACTGGAGCTGGACCAGCAGTCCCGATACATAACGACCTTCTCAACGCACCTAGGATTATTTCGCTACAAAAGATTAAGCTTTGGAATATCGTCAGCCGTGGAAATATTCCAAGAAACGATCAGGCAGATCATCAGACCAATCAAAAACAGTTTGAACTACAGTGATGATATCCTGGTTTTTGGAAAATCAGATGAAGAGCACGATAAGGCATTGAGGGAAGTGTGTTCACAGCTAGTAGAGGTGGGCCTAACAGTAAACGAGAAGAAATGTGAACTGGGAAGAGAAGAAATAGTGTTCTTCGGGCACATCTTCTCAAAGAGAGGAATGAGACCAGACCGAAGCAAAATAGACACCCTTGAAAAAACAAAAGAACCAAAAGACGTCGCCGACGTGCGCTAATTCCTCGGCCTTGCCAGCTATTGCGCGAGATATATAAAGGACTTCGCGACGGTGAGCACGCCATTGAGAGAATTAACAAAGCAGGGCCAAACATTCGAATGGACCACAGAGTGCCAAAAGGCGTTTGAAGAAATAAGGGCGTCAGTAACAGCCGTAGATCACCTAGCCTATTTTGACCCGAGCATATGCACTGAATTGACAGTAGACGCCAGCCCGGTAGGGCTTGGCGCAATACTAGCGCAACCTAAGCCTGGAAAAGAGTCACCTCGACAGATAGTAGCATACGGAAGTAAGAGTCTGTCGGACATTGAGAGAGCATACTCTCAACCAGAAAAGGAGAGCTTGGCAGTAGTATGGGCATGTGAGCACTATCACATGTTAATATATGGAAAACCATTCACGATAGTGACGGATCACCAAGCTTTAGTGACCATCTACGGAAACCCAAATGCCAAAATACCACCAAGAATCGAAAGGTGGGGGATCAGGCTGATGGACTATAACTTCAAGATTGTCCACAAACCAGGCAAAGACCAAAACCCAGCGAACTACATGTCACGACACCCGCTCCCCCATCAAAAAGGTGGCACCACGATGGCAGAAGAATATCTAAACTTCATCGTGAGACAGAACACTCCGGCATCGATAACAAGTGAAGAACTAGAGCGAGAAACACAAGGAGACCCGACAATGAAGGCAATCGGAACGGTGGTGCGGCAACAGAGATGGAGACACATCAACAGTAACATCCTCACAGAGGAAGGGGTCAATAAAGAAGAACTACTGGCATTTAAAAAGATAAGCGAAGAGCTGTCTGAAACAGAAAACGGAGTCCTGATGAGGGGCTCAAGAATTGTAATACCACATCGACTGAGAAAGAGAACAGTTGAGCTAGCTCATGAATCGCATCGAGGCATTGTAGCAACAAAGAAGATGCTGAGAGAAAAAGTGTGGTTCCAAGGACTGGGCAACATGGTGGAGGAAGAGGTATCACACTGTCATACCTGTCAAGTAACAGGACCACCTACCAAGCCCACACCATTGAAAATGTCGGAACTGCCACCAGCAGTATGGACTGAGTTGGCAGCAGACTTTTATGGGCCACTGGAGACTGGAAAATACCTGCTAGTAGTCATCGACGAATTTTCAAGGTTCCCAATAGTGAGAGAAGTATCGTCGACATCGGCAAGCGCCACCTTACCAGTGCTAGACGACGTATTTGCCGCCTGGGGCTCACCACAAGCACTGAAAACAGACAATGGTCCTCCATTTTCTGGAGAAGAATTCCGTAGATTCATGGAATACCTGGGGATCAAGCATGGGAAAATAACTCCTTTGTGGCCACAGGCCAACGGAATGGCAGAACGATTCATGAGTACTATCAAGAAAGCCATCCAGCGAGCAAAAGTGACGCAGATATCAATTGGACAAGCACTTTGTCAAGTGCTAAGAGACTATAGAAATACGCCTCACAGCTCCACTGGTAGATGCCCAGCGAAACTGGTGCTAGGAAGAGCAAGCAAGACAAGGCTACCACAAATAGAGGCAACGGCAAGCACGAATAGAAGAGACATTGCAGAAAGAGATCACCATGCAAAAAAGAAAATGAAAGAATATGCTGACAAAAGGAGAAATGCATCTGAACACCAGCTAAATGATGGAGATCTGGTGTTAGTGAGACAGAAACAACAAAGGAAATCAGACAGCCCATTTTCAAAAGATCCACTGGTTGTGACTGGAGTGAAAGGTTCAATGGTGACTGCAGCTTCAGAACATCAAAGAATAACAAGAAATAGCTCCCACTTCAAGGAGCTCAAAGTGGAAGAGGAAGAAAGAGCGACAACAACACCGGAGGTGGAAGAAAGAGAGCAAGGAACCAGCAGAGAGACAATATCACTAAAAGTGGAAAGCGGAGGACAAGAACAGAGCAGAGAACAAAGACCAAGAAGAGAGTGCAAGAAGACAAGAAGACTATTAGAAGAAATGTAGAGAGTCTCTCTCTCTCTCTCTCTCTCTCTCTCTCTATCTCTCTCTCTCTCTATCTCTCTTTCTATCTATCTACATCTTTCTTCTCTTCTCTTTTCATCACTGTGTGGATAGTGTACCAAGAACTTGTACGTGTGACGAAGACTTTGTTGTGACAAAGGGGGAGAGGTGATGACCACTGACGTAGGGCACTAGGACCCTGTGGGTCACAGGGCAGTGACCAGGTCACTGGACATGACTTCCTGTGGACGGACAGGAAGTGGTCAGTAGATGAGAGGACGAGGACTAGGACGGACGTGCCGAGACAGGCAGAACACATATGCAAATAAAGAAGTGTTCCAACCTCCATTTGGTGCCACTGGTAGTTTCTGACGATCGTGCACAGCACTACACGACATCCTCTATGTTTTGTTTTCTCTCTAAAGAGGTTGAATCGTTCAAGTAAAACACTTGGCTCCTCTGAAAATTTCTTTGAGAGTCCAGTAGCAGGTACTGTATAGACATTCCATGCTTCTTGCCCCCCGCTTCCAAGTAGTACATCTACTTCTGGCAAATTATAAAAATGTTGCTGACCCTCATAACTGAGATGACCATACGGGAGAGCAAGTTTCCTTTTTGGTTCAAATAGTATGTAATCATTTACAACAAGGTAATTTTCAAATTAATTAAACCAGTATTTCCATTGTGCCACTTGTTATACCAGGAGTGGTTAGAAAAGGTGATATTTGAATACATTGGTTCTTAGATGCCATAATGAAATAGAAGTTAAATGAAAAAAAATCAAAATATGATTTCTTCAAATTGTAACTAATAACATGCAATACTAATACCACAGGATTACATTGAGTAACTATGGTATACACTTAAGTTAATGTTAAGTTGTCAATGTATGGAAGCCATAAATCCCACAATACATTTTTTAGCACAATAATGTATATAACAATTAATAAGGTGTGCCTGTCACAGAGTGTGCAGATTCAAAGTCTGAAATTGCTTTAAAGGAGGTGTGCTGTCATTGAGCGTGCAGGCAAACTTAACAAAATTATTTTAAAAGAGGTGTGCCTTTCACAGTGTGCAGGGAAAAATATTACCAAATACCTTCGTAAATGATAAGAGATTCATCCTAATTCAAGATGGCTGTTGTCGGAGTGCAACACGCTGGTGCGCTTGTAGAATGCCTAGAAACCAAGGCACGCACTCAAGAGAAGTTTACCTCAGGGGAACGCAGATGAGAGTCGAAGGGGCGGGGCAACAAATATTCACAAAATCTCATCAGCGGTCGGTGAGGTCAGATATGGCGCATCCTTATTGCCAAATGTTGTGATGTAATGAAGGCCGCTTCACAACCAAGTAGGAGAAAAACTGTATGATTTATTTGAAGAAAGGAAAGACCCCTTCTCAGGCATCCCGGTGCTTCTGTCTCATAGTAACTGTTAAACAGAACACCCAGGACAGAGGAAGCAGAATGCAAGCCATACATTGAAAATACACATTCAGTGTCTCAAGAAAGAGCACAGGACATTGACAAGTTGTCCTTAACATTAAAGTAGGAACACTTGTTCATCACAACAAGGGGACAGTCAGCTCTGTCTTTACGCTGCCTGGTGGTCTAGCACCTGCCAACTTCAGAAAGTTTTTTGCCTAAATCTCTATCTAGAAATGCCTCAGTCCCCACGGAGTTGTCAAACTCATCAGACCGAGGAGAATCTGGACTGTTGACCCAGAACCCCTTAAAGAATGATGCATTCTAGATGATGTTCTCAGTCTTTCAGGGCAGTCACCATGGTGTCATGTAGCCGGGTGACTCTCCATGGGGTTTGTTCAAATGGGGGCCAGAACTCCAGGCCCCAGGTGCCAGTCTTTGACCAGCACCAGATCCCCCACATGCAGTTTTCCTTCCTTTGCTTATCAGTACCTGCTGGCCTGAGCATTCTACTTCTCAAGGTGCTGGCAAGCAAGTCACCCAGTGGTTGTTTCCGGGAGCCACTTCTGATGGAGTTGGACGGTGTGCACTAACCCTCAACCCATGCAGGCCAGACTTCGAGATGAGATCCCTGCTTACATGTGGGGTCCGTTCAGATTTCTCACAGAAAAGAGTGGTTGGCCCACTCTAGATTATAGTTTTTGGCCTGGACTGTGAAAATGGGCTTCGACAAGGTGTGAATGAATCATTTGGCTTTGCTGTTAGCTTTGATTCACCACTGTGTGACCTTTCAGTGTTTCACACACAGTTATCTGAAATAGCCTGCTATTTCTTGCCCGTGAAATGGGAGACCTTTGTCCATCCAAATCTCATGAATTAGTTCATTGTTGTCCATGATCTTTTCAATCCCCAGAATCACGTCACTGGCAGCAGTGGTGGAGTCAATCGCCACTTCAGGATACTTGGAATGGTTGTCCATTAACTCGAGCACGCAGAAGCTATCTGGCATGCTCCCTCCCAACATTAGCACTGGCCCAGACCCAGGGTGGTTGGAAACAAAAGGTGTGGAAGGCTCAGAGCTTCTGGTGACCTGGCACATCTCTTGCTCTTGACCATGCCCTGGTGGGTGGCATGTGGAAGATGGACTGTTTTCATGGTGAGGCTTTGATGTATCACCAGCTGGAGCCCTCTCATGAGGTATACTCCTGTGGAAACAGCAATCCAGCATAGGGAGGACAGCATCTGTTGAGCTTATGTTGTCTGACGTGATGTGTTGGCTTTCAGGATCTTCCAGTCTCGCTTTCTGACGGCTTCCAATGTCAGCTGCAGAAAATCATCCGCTTCTGCAGATTTTGGGATCTTGTTGAGAAACACTGGCAGTAGTCTGGACCTTTTTGCTACGAGTCTCACATACTCTGCTGTCTCCTGAGCCTTCGTTCCTGCTTCTCTGGTGGTGGGTCAAGAGTGTTGTGACAAATATTCTGCTGGATTTTGAGCTCTTGGCTTGAGATTGACTGAAAAAGAGTATTCATGCAGCTGTGGTATCCATTTTTCAATTTGAGGTGATGGTTTAGGGGCCAACCCTTGAAACAAAGGGATCAAGGGTTTGTTATTTGTGTGGACAATGAGTGGGTGTACACAGAAATGCAGGTTGAAATGCTTGCACCCTCATTGAATGGCTATAAGCTCTTACTCTATTTGTGAGTATGACTGTTCTTTGCGAGTGAACATGCTTGTTTCTGGGACAGGGCTGCACCTCAACCAATGAGGCAGGTATTCACCCCTAGCTCTGAGTCTCTATATGGTCTAAGTATGCCAACATGGTGTCTGCTGGCAGGGCCTTCTTTGTGCTTTGGCAGGACAACTCATGTTCCTCTTCTCATACCAAGAGTAATGACGTTTAGGTTAGAGAGACAGGGAAAAATAGGATTGTCAGGTTCTTAAGTGAATGGTTGCAGTGATAGACCACTCCCAGAAAGCTCTTCACCGATGTCACTGAAGACAAGGCCGATGCTGACTAGATGCCCCTCACTCTGGCTGAGTCTGGGGTCACGTTGTCCACCGAGCATTGGTACAAGAAGAAACTGATGCTGTTCTTAGGAATTCACACTAGTTCCTGCTGAAACCCAGACTACAGAGTTGGGGTCATTGGAATACTCCTCTGAGGCCGGCAAAATGTTCTTCAAGGGTTGCTTCATGAACTAAGCTGTCCTCATTGACAATTCTGTCAGCACCGTCCTGGTGGTGTCTTGAAAAACTTCAATGTTAAATTAAATAGAGAGAGACCCCCTCAACAGGGGGAATAGGGTACTTATCAACAGTAGAGTAAAAGTTTCCCTTGGCAGGATTATTAGCTAATCAAGCCCAAATGCTAATATTGGATACTTATATTGGACAAATATGACAAAAACATATATGTATAAAAAACTTATATCAAATTTATTATTTTGTTAAAAACATAAATAAATCACATAATAAAAACAGTTGTACTTAATCAAAGTTTGTGCTAACTAAAATTTCCACAGTTCTAAGTCACACGAGATTTATCAACATAAGATACTAATCTTAAAACACAACAGACAGTGCCAGACAGAGCCTTTTCCCGAAGGAACACAGGAAGCACTGAGAAACGCTGGTCGGGTGTGGAGGAGCTGAGGCGACAACACGCAATCGGTGGTAAAACATCGTTCCACGGCCCTAATCATCCACCCCTTTAAGACGCTTCAACTTGCGAACAAAGATAAAATCGAGCACAGAGCGCAACGCTATTTTAGAAAGGCTGGCATGGTAGATAAAGCCAGAGGACACCGACACTTTGAAAGAGGCAACACTTCAAACAGATATTGTTCCTGCATGTTCGTGCAAGACTCCATCAAAGTGGCACAAGAGGAAGCAATATAAAAGATCACATCAGAGACTCAGACCAGCCCTAGATTCTATGGTGCGGATGTTCAATATCGAGAAGAACTCCACATATAACATGAGATAAAGGATTTCCTAAACCACAAGGCAACCACCCAGTGCCGCTGACCAAGAGAGACCAAAAAAACAGTCTTGAAAAAGATGGCACAAAATAGAAATAAAAGCCATCGAAATGCATCAACGCCATACAATTTGCATAATTGAGTAACCGTGCCCATCCTGCATGTCGCAAGAATGAAATGTGCCCAGGATTGGTTGCTTGAAACTGAAATACTCGATGTGCTAAGTCTCAATGACAAATCATATTGTCTTTTTGTTTGTCTCTCCCTTGTGTTGTGTTTCTTAATTGATGAATTGATGGCACTGTCTGTTGTGTTTTAAGATTAGTATCTTATGTTGATAAATCTCGTGTGACTTAGAACTGTGGAAATTTTAGTTAGCACAAACTTTGATTAAGTACAACTGTTTTTATTGTGTGATTTATTTATGTTTTTAACAAAATAATAGATTTGATATAAGTTTTTTATACATATATGTTTTTGTCATATTTGTCCAATGTAAGTGTCCAATATTTAGATTTGGGCTTGATTAGCTAATAATCCTGCCAAGGGAAACTTTTACTCTACTGTTGAAAAACGTCAGCCACACTGGAGATCCCAAAGTTTTATCTTTTATACAAGTAAAGGCCCAGTTAGGTAAATAAGGAACGGGACTCCTGTTCCATCATGATCTGGTGATATCCTGACTGGAGGTCTACCTTGAAGAACCAGCTTGACCCAGTGATTGTGCTCAGAAGGTCGTCCACTGTCAGGGTTAGGTGCCTCTCCCGTTTGCCTGCCAGATTTGAGAGATGCATGTTTACACACAAAGTCACCTTCCTTGATTGATTCAGCTTGCAGGTTACTACACTGGGAGAAATCCACCTGTTTGTTAAGGTCCATCATTTCTACCTTGTGAAGCTGTTACTCTTCCTTAGGCCTGGGGCGGCGGGACATCCAGCAATGATGCAGCGGCAATGGCTCTTTGAATCCATCCATATGGAGCCGTAACAACTTTCCTTTCAGAAAGCCAGTTTTCTTGTAATAGTTAATGGAATTCTTCAAACAAACAGTCAAAACCATCTGTGAGTATGCAGAGGGTGAAATAGACAAGTTGCAGTCTAAAAGCTGTTGACTGAGTCAGAGCCTTGCTGTACCTTCCACAGGAAGAAGAGTTTGTAGACTGGGTTGGCCATTGGTTCAGTGGCAGTTCAAGGCTGTCACTCGTGAGTCAAATATGAGTGGGAGTCCAGTCTCTAGTAGGTTTTGTGACAGTTTGTATATACTTTCTCCAACTACGTGCAACAGTCATGGTCCCTTCCTGTTGTGCTCTTCACCTGTGGCCACAAAACACATTCCAAACCTTTTTGATCCACAGTTTTCATTTGGAGGTTTGCGTTCAGTGAGGGCCTGTAGTGACGAATAGTTCAATCAAGGCCATGGCAGCCATTTTGAGGATCCTTCACACACGTGGTGGTGTGATGGGTTGTGACTCACCTTGTCTTTTGTATACGCTTGTGTGTCCTGTGTGATGTCTCACTGGCTTGAGGCTGGCCAGTCAGCTGTCCTTCTCTCTAGGCCTTTGTGGTTATGAGTGCCTAGGAGTGGTTAGTCTTTCTTGGATGTGCCCTGGTCAGTTTTGGCGATTCAGAAAAGGGGGTGGTGATGAACAGAGTGTCTGAATTAAGCAGACCACTCTTACCCAGTCCAAAGATCAGGGCTTGATCCATCACCGTTATTTATCTCACTGCACCATCCCTGCTCAGAACCTGGCTATATGCAAATCAGTCTGTCCCTGGCCCAGTGCATCATGGGAACAGGGCAGACTAAACTACCAAGCCAATTCTTCACCAGAAAGGAGACAAGCTACCGGGGACCGGTTTCTGGCATTTCAGCCGTCTTCGGCCCGGCTTGCTTGAATCCTGATGGTGCAGTGAGAAAGGGACTCATGTCTGAGTATACCCTGCCACACCTATAGTGGCCAAAAACGATTCAGAAAAGGGGGTGGTGATGAACAGAGTGTCTGAATTAAGCAGACCACTCTTACCCAGTCCAAAGATCAGGGCTTGATCCATCACCGTTATTTATCTCACTGCACCATCCCAGCTCAGAACCTGGCTATATGCAAATCAGTCTGTCCCTGGCCCAGTGCATCATGGGAACAGGGCAGACTAAACTACCAAGCCAATTCTTCACCAGAAAGGAGACAAGCTATCGGGGACCGGTTTCTGGCATTTCAGCCGTCTTCGGCCCGGCTTGCTTGAATCCTGATGGTGCAGTGAGAAAGGGACTCATGTCTGAGTATACCCTGCCACACCTATAGTGGCCAAAAACGATTCAGAAAAGGGGGTGGTTATGAACAGAGTGTCTGAATTAAGCAGACCACTCTTACCCAGTCCAAAGATCAGGGCTTGGTCCATCACCGTTATTTATCTCACTGCACCATCCCAGCTCAGAACCTGGCTATATGCAAATCAGTCTGTCCCTGGCCCAGTGCATCATGGGAACAGGGCAGACTAAACTACCAAGCCAATTCTTCACCAGAAAGGAGACAAGCTACCGGGGACCGGTTTCTGGCATTTCAGCCGTCTTCGGCACGGCTTGCTTGAATCCTGATGGTGCAGTGAGAAAGGGACTCATGTCTGAGTATACCCTGCCACGCCTATAGTGGCCAAAAACGATTCAGAAAAGGGGGTGGTGATGAACAGAGTGTCTGTATTAAGCAGACCACTCTTAGCCAGTCCAAAGATCAGGGCTTGATCCATCACCGTTATTTATCTCACTGCACCATCCCAGCTCAGAACCTGGCTATATGCAAATCAGTCTGTCCCTGGCCCAGTGCATCATGGGAACAGGGCAGACTAAACTACCAAGCCAATTCTTCACCAGAAAGGAGACAAGCTACCGGGGACCGGTTTCTGGCATTTCAGCCGTCTTCGGCCCGGCTTGCTTGAATCCTGATGGTGCAGTGAGAAAGGGACTCATGTCTGAGTATACCCTGCCACACCTATAGTGGCCAAAAACGATTCAGAAAAGGGGGTGGTGATGAACAGAGTGTCTGAATTAAGCAGACCACTCTTACCCAGTCCAAAGATCAGGGCTTGATCCATCACCGTTATTTATCTCACTGCACCATCCCAGCTCAGAACCTGGCTATATGCAAATCAGTCTGTCCCTGGCCCAGTGCATCATGGGAACAGGGCAGACTAAACTACCAAGCCAATTCTTCACCAGAAAGGAGACAAGCTACCGGGGACCGGTTTCTGGCATTTCAGCCGTCTTCGGCCCGGCTTGCTTGAATCCTGATGGTGCAGTAAGAAAGGGACTCATGTCTGAGTATACCCTGCCACACCTATAGTGGCCAAAAACGATTCAGAAAAGGGGGTGGTGATGAACAGAGTGTCTGAATTAAGCAGACCACTCTTACCCAGTCCAAAGATCAGGGCTTGATCCATCACCGTTATTTATCTCACTGCACCATCCCAGCTCAGAACCTGGCTATATGCAAATCAGTCTGTCCCTGGCCCAGTGCATCATGGGAACAGGGCAGACTAAACTACCAAGCCAATTCTTCACCAGAAAGGAGACAAGCTACCGGGGACCGGTTTCTGGCATTTCAGCCGTCTTCGGCCCGGCTTGCTTGAATCCTGATGGTGCAGTGAGAAAGGGACTCATGTCTGAGTATACCCTGCCACACCTATAGTGGCCAAAAACGATTCAGAAAAGGGGGTGGCGATGAACAGAGTGTCTGAATTAAGCAGACCACTCTTACCCAGTCCAAAGATCAGGGCTTGATCCATCACCGTTATTTATCTCACTGCACCATCCCAGCTCAGAACCTGGCTATATGCAAATCAGTCTGTCCCTGGCCCAGTGCATCATGGGAACAGGGCAGACTAAACTACCAAGCCAATTCTTCACCAGAAAGGAGACAAGCTACCGGGGACCGGTTTCTGGCATTTCAGCCGTCTTCGGCCCGGCTTGCTTGAATCCTGATGGTGCAGTGAGAAAGGGACTCATGTCTGAGTATACCCTGCCACACCTATAGTGGCCAAAAACGATTCAGAAAAGGGGGTGGTGATGAACAGAGTGTCTGAATTAAGCAGACCCCTCTTACCCAGTCCAAAGATCAGGGCTTGATCCATCACCGTTATTTATCTCACTGCACCATCCCAGCTCAGAACCTGGCTATATGCAAATCAGTCTGTCCCTGGCCCAGTGCATCATGGGAACAGGGCAGACTAAACTACCAAGCCAATTCTTCACCAGAAAGGAGACAAGCTACCGGGGACCGGTTTCTGGCATTTCAGCCGTCTTCGGTCTTTTTTGGCAGCATCCGAATCATCTGTGCCCAATGATGCGTGTATGTGTTCAATATATTGAAGTTGTCTATTAGGTTTTTCAGGAGAGGCCTATTTAGACATGTGGGAGTGCACCCCAGTGGGCATCTGCACGCCCCGTGGCCCCTGACCTCAACCCCATCCCTTGCTGTCTTGCGAATAAAGGGGTAAATGTTTGCTGTTGTTTTGGGTGAGCCTTTGCTGCTTTGGGGCTATAGTGCTTGGTTGAGGCGGACCCTAGTGCTCTACAGTGTTCCAGCTGTTGGTGTTGAGCACGACTTGGAGGGCTCGTTTCTTCTTTCCATGTGGGGCAGCCCTCTGCTACCGGGCACAGGCCGCTATTGCCATTTTGTTGTGTAGTGCACAGCACTGCAAACATATGCGGATGCATTGTATGCAGTTAACTGTGTCTGCCTACATGGATCGTGGGCAGGTCTATTTATTAGTTACCTGATGTCAGCCAGGCTGAACCATTTAGCAACTGGGATATCAGTGCAGTCCAATACAAGCTGTGGGAAAATTGCAGTTACATTACGAATGTCACAGTAGTGCTGTCGTGACATATGGTACAGATTTGTATAAAGGTACATTCTGAGAGGCCTGAGAATGTCTCGGTATTGGGGTATCAGTGAATGTCAGTGAATTGTGGTATATTGTGAGAGTCAGGGTATCAGAGAGGCCCCGTTTCTACTGTAGCACAAATGTATTTGTCAGCTGTGCATCCAATAATTTGTATTAGGTGCTGACTTTTTAATGGGCAAATGCCTACTACTAAGTGATCCTGGGTACTACAACAGAATAACTTGCAGGAACAGTTCTTTAGGTTCTGACATTAAAACCTATGAGATTTTAGCCAATATATTTTAAAATCCTGCTATAAAATGCATAAGTCACCCTCCATTATTCTAAAATGTCTGTGGGGAGAAAACTCCCCCAAAGCTACTTAGAGAGCTTTGGTATCACTCGATTCTCACTTTGCACTGTGGGGCTGGTATCATTTTTTTTTTTTTCAAGGGCTCTTGGTACCCAGTCCGATCCTGCTGATCTCTATCAGACTCTGCAACAGTGATACCAAAATGCAAAGACCAAGCGTTATGACTTAAAGACCCAGCTGTGTTGATGAGAAAGTTGGAAAAGGGGAAATAAGATAGAGAACAGAAGCAAAAAGAGAGAAGTAGGAACTCAAAGACAATGTACAGTGGGAAATAGCGAATGACAGAGCTGTGAGCAAAAAGGAGACAAGGAGGAAAGAAGCATGAATCTTGAGAAAGCAAATTATGACTGTGGACCGTTCCCAGCATGGCTGAATTATTCTACTCTGAATGGTAATTTAAGGACTGTGCAGTATACGAGAAAGGCTGATGGGGATTTGTGGCCCAGACTCGAAATGTATTTTTAGATAGACACAAAGCTTGGTGGCTTAGTACCAGACAGAGGTTGAGAGGGCAAAAGATGAGATGCCCTGAGAAGGAGGTCCAGTTGAATTCCTCCTGTCTCGCTAATGAAGAAGCTCACTGGAACTGAGAAGCACCATAAAAATAATACATTTGCGTACTCTAGTAGGAGGAGCACTGATGTACACTAGTAGTCTGAAGGGACGTGGAGTACAGAAGGGGACACCCAAGTCTTTGTGAAATTGATTTCCAGAGGAGTATCTTAAGGAAAATTTGGACATCAACACTCTACATCCACATCTTACAACCTTTGTGAATGTGGTAAAAAAAACACAGTTAGATAAAATCTGAATTTCTGTGAACATCTTCTAAATTGCTCCTGACTAACTTTTTGTGAATTTGTCACAAAGTACTTAGGGTCATATGTGTCAATGAAAGGTTTTGCGATATCCAAATAGCGATTTTTTGAGAATCGCAATTTGAGAATCGCAAAACGAGATTTAATTTAAAAAATCACAAACATTTTGCGATTCCCTTATATTCCTTAATTGCGAGTCGCAATTAAGGAATCCCTTTCCATTCATTCCTATGGGCCAAGAGGCACATTGGAATAAATGGACATTGCGTGCGCAAATTGCAAGTACCCAATAGGTACTCGCAAATTGGGCACACAATTTCAAGGGTGCAAGCGTTTAAAAAGGACACCCTGTTGCACCCCTGAAATGTGCAGGTGCGCACATGTGGCGAACATACATGCCCTAGGGGCATGTATGTGTGCCACAGGGCACTTTGAAAAAAGCAAAGAAGTGTTTTTTTCAAAGAATTCACAAATTACCACTAACTGTATGTTGGTGGTAATTTGCGATTTCTTATGCCAAATTTCTACATTGCATTTAAAGAATTGCAATTTGCGATTCCTTAAATGCAATTGTAAAATAGGGATTTGCAAATTTTGCAATTCTTTAAGTTGAGATGTCCTTTTGGGATGATCTATCTCAAAAGGCCTTTTCCCATTCGCAAAACGGGCTCGTTTGCGAACGGAAAAAGGGCTTGCCCCTTACTTTTTTTTAATTCGCAATTTTTCTAAGTTTCAACATTATTGAGTCTAAGCTATTGAAGTGAACTCTTATCCCTGACAAGGAGCCCTATTACGATCTGCCCGCCACCGTAACAGAAAAGGGACCGACCGCTAGAGGTGCAGCGGTCCTACTAGACCAATTAGGATGCGACCGCGACCCTGGCGGTCGCATCCAGCATCTTCAAAATTGTGGCGGGCGGTGCTCGAAGCAGCACTCACCACACAGTTGAATTTGCATGCAGTGCATTGACAGGCACAACGTGACTGGCACTGTGCAGTGCCTGCCACCTTGTGCGTGGTAATTACCCCCCAAGTGCAGCCACCCCTCAGGGTCCCGCAACGGGCCCCCAAAGTCATTTACTGTATGCCTTTCCATGGCGGAGTCTCCGCCATGGAAAGGCATACCCACCGCAGGCATACTAATATGGATGGCGGTGCAACCTTATTGTGGGCCTTTTCCACCCAGCCGGCAATCCGAACGGTGGAAAAGCGGCGGCCGGACTTTCTGTCCGCTGTGGTACCCCCCATAGTAATATGGTGGGGGTAAATTGTGTTGTGATGGCGTGCGGATCGCCACCGCCCGCTACCGCTGGCCGGGCAGTGGCGATCCGCACAACATCATAATAGGCCTCTTAGTATTGTTTTGTGTTGATGCACTTGTTTGGGGCAAACTGATGCTAAGCAATGCCAAATGACGCAATAAAAATGGCAACTCTCATGCACAAAAGGGGATAATGTTAGTTGTTGCAACAGTAGCACTAAGCTGCATTGCATATAATAGTCAGTTAATTCATAAAAAGTGAATGTCATGGGGTGGAAACCGCTAACACATCCTGGGAATTCCACACAAAGCTATGTCAACCAAAATCTCTAAAAGTACAGTGAATTAGCTTTCTTTGAAATACCAGCACCAAAAGAAAGCAGGCAAAACCAATAGACACATGGAAAACACATGTGAATTTCACAAGTAAAAACTTGTTACGTTTCAAATAATAAAGTTATTTCACTATCTACCCTTTGGTGGTGGTATGTGTGAAGAGAATTGTACCTTAGGGCATGCCTGAAGTACAAAACTCATACAAGAAAACACTTGATCTATATTTTTACATGGGTAAGCCCTAAATCACTGCGTTGTTTGCTTTTGTGTGGCCCATGACATATTCAAAGTCAATCAATCAATCAGTCGTTTGTAGAGCGTGCTACTCACCCGTGAGGGTCTCAAGGAGCTGTGAGGGTGGCGGGGGTGTTGCTGCTGCTCGAACAGCAAGGTCTTGAGAAGTCTCCTGAAGGTCAGTAGGTCCTGGATCTGTCGCAAGTGGAGGGGGAGGGTGTTCCATGTCTTGGCGGCGAGGTGGGAGAATGATCTGCTGGCGGTGGTCATTCGGTTGATGCGTGCAACAGTGCCGAGGGCGAGGTCAGATGAGCGAAGCTGGAGGTTCGGGGTGTAGAAGGTGAGTCATTTGTTGAGGTATGTTGGTCCAGTGTTGTGGAGTGCTTTGTGGGCGTGGGTGAGGAGCTTGAAGGTGATCCTCTTGTTCACCTTTTTTGATGCAGCTCTGATTTTGGCCCTCACCACAAAGCAGTTCTGAAGATTTTCAGATTTCCTATGCCTGCATCTTGGGAAATCTGCCCTTTTGTTTGCACTCCACTCCTCATTCAGGAGAAACTGGTCCAGGACTTAAATATCTCCTAAAATGGCACATTCAACGGGGTGGATTAAACAAGTTAAATTGCCAATAAACTCTCTTAGGTCCAGTCATTAAAAGCATATTATCTGACTCAGTAATTACAATAGGCAAATTCTCCATCACAGAAATTCTGATGGACATATTGTCAGGAACAATAATTCTGTTGTGACAATTATGAGGTAAGAAATAATACTGATGAGTGTACCATTTTACATAGTCTGTGTGGACTTTTATCTCCATACTAGCTCTGTATCTATAGCAAGAATTCTTTGAGTTGCGCAGTGCAGTAGAATTGAGCCAATGGACACGCTGGTCCTGGCGTCATATCCTCCTGCATAGTAACTCCAAGGGACATATTATGTGACTCAGACATTTATTAGAAAAGTTATCGCGCCAGGGGAAAAAATAAGCAGATTTATTTTACAAAATTTTAAGTATGGGTGGTGAACTCTGCTAGGTTTGCGGAGTTTTCCGCGCTCTGCGTTACGCAGAGCTCGGGGAGCTCCAAAAAACTCAGCTTCGTGGATTTTCCTCACTCGCGTTTGTCAACATCAAGTTGGCGAGCGCAAGCAAGGAAAATCCACCTCCCAGTGAGATTTTTCACTGTTCACGATCGTCAACATCAAGTTGGCGATCGCGAGCTTGGAAAATAAACCTCCTGACGTGATTTCTCATCGAGGGCGGTCAGATTTCTCATTGCGGGTGGTCGCGTATGCTCGCTACCGTTTGCGTTGAGAAACTGTCCGTTTGCATTGAGAAAGCTGCCGCTCGACTAATAATCTACTCGAGCGGCAGAGAAGAAGTAGCGCCCGCTTGCGCTATGTATGGTGCCGATCGCGATGATTGCACAGTGCGGACAAGCATCTGGCACTGAAAATCATTGCGAACAGCATTTATCTAACGCACTTCCCTAGTACATTTTAATGTGCACTATTGCTATTGCCAATAGAATGCGTCATCCGAATGTGCAATATAGCAAGAAAGTTTCGCTCCATTACTCAAATGTTATTGGATGGACTACATTTTAAGAAAAAGACGGATGCTCCCTTTATGCTATAAGTAGGCCAAAAGTGCATAATGGATTTAATCAATTTCTAGCAGCAACAAAACTTTAAGAAAGATGCCACAGGCATAGGAACCTATTATCAGCTTTAGTGGTCGTCTTTTGTAAAAAAAAGATTTGAACCAGGCTCTTGATCGAGCATGTTGAGACAGAAATAGCTTGGTGAAAAGCAGGGTAAAATAATGTGTCCTCTCAGGGGCATCGTGAGCCATTGGGGCTTTGTGTCTGCAGCGGGGTGGGGTTCTTGATAGGCTGCTTTTATCTGTAACTTGGCAGATAACAGCTCATAATAAATGCTAAAGAAGAAAGAAAGATGGGTTGAAAGTAAAAGAGAAAGAAGCATAGATGAGTAGGTGCATAAGTGGGTGATGGGATGGATAGATAAGTGAGTGAAAGGAGGGGCGAATGAAAGGATGGATGAATGAGTGGGTAAAGGCATGGTGGATGAAAGGATGGATGAGCGAGTTAAATGATTGATTGTGGTTGTCAGAAAGGATGGCTGGGTAAAATGATGGCTGAATGGGTGAGTAAAGGATGGTTGGATGAAAACATGGATGGATGCGTGGGTAAAGGGATGTGGAAGAAAGGATGGATGAGA
The DNA here is from genome assembly GCF_964263255.1 of Lissotriton vulgaris. Taxonomy (NCBI): domain Eukaryota; kingdom Metazoa; phylum Chordata; class Amphibia; order Caudata; family Salamandridae; genus Lissotriton; species Lissotriton vulgaris. Next base: position 219,354,676 of record NC_141696.1, on the reverse strand, counting down.
GAGAGAAAGGATTGATCATGGTTGGGAAAAGGATGGGTGAGTAGAAGGATAGCTGGGTGGGTGAGTGAAGGATGGTTGGATGAAAAGATGGATGGGTAAAAGGGGGATGGATGAGTTGGTGAAAGGATTGGAGATGAGTGCATAAAAGAATGGGTCGATGAGTAGGTGAGAGGATGCGTGGATAAGCGGGTGAAAGAATGTGAAGACCAGTGGATGAAAGGATGGCAGAGTAAATGGAAATTACAGAGGAAGTACAGATGGATGGGTGAAAGGATGTTAAATAGAAATCTGAGAGGATGGATGGATGAAAGGATGGCAGAGTAAATGGAATTCTGAGAGGATTGATTAAGAGTTGGATGGATGGATGGATGGGTTGAAGATAGTATGACAGAATACATGGAAATGTGAATGGATGGATGGATGAGTGGGATAAAGGATGTCAGAGTAAATGGTAATCTGTGATTATGAATGGATGGGTTGAAAGGATAGCAGAGTAAATGGAACAATGCGTGGATGTAAAGATGGGCGGGTCAACGGATAGCAGCATAAATGGAAATCTGAGAGGATGGATGGGTGGGTGAAAGTATGGTGAAGTAAATGGACATCAGAGAGGATGGATGAATGAAAGGATCTCAGAGTAAATGGAAATCTAAGAGAGTGGCTGGCATAATAAATGGAAATCTTAGAGGATGAATGGAAAGTATCCTGAAATCCTGTCAGAAGTGTCATCAGAACGATTTCACATATGCTATTTTTTGTGTCAAGTATCGCGTATGAAGCTGTACTTTAATCACACACAAAAAACAATAGACAGATGGTTAAAAAATGGATGGATGGAATAGTGAAAGTTTGAATGGTGGATGAAGAAGGAATGGATGTAAAGGTGAAATGGTAGACATCAGTGGGTGGATGGAAGGGTGAAATGATGAATGGATAGTTGCTTGATGGAAGAGGTAAGGGTGTTCTTTGCGGAATTTTCACGCTCACTTGCTTTGCTGACTTCGAGCTTTAGTTTAAATTGAGGGGGGTGTAATTGTATTTAAATTGTTATGGCTACTCCATTGAGTCCGTTTACTTATATATTGGCAAGTATTGCACGCGCACCACAAAATACCAATTTGCCATGATCAAGCGGTCTCAAGTGGAAGAAAGATTTGTCCCCGAATTGCATTATTATTATTATTACTTATAATTATGTATTTATTAAGCACTCATATGCCAATGTTTTGTGGTGCTAAAAATAATAAAGCTCAGCAAAGGAAAAACAAAAACAAAAAAGTGTATTCTTATTATTAGAGTGAAAGGACTGCATTCCCTTGTGAGTCTCTCTCGGTCCAAATCCCTGGAGAGATGATGACACTGTTCAAAGAGAATAAGAATAGCATCCATGCACTTCATTGCACTGATGAATGACTGCCGGCCCCAGCCCACCTGTATGTCAGTTCCAGACAGTACATTAACCAGAATACAACATATACACTGGAAAATAATTAGTTATGCACAGGATCCGGGCACAATATATTATGCACCAGAAACATCAGAAACACACATTTGAACTGCTGCAAACAACAGGGCAAAGCCTCATATATTATTTTTGCTACAGGTGTAATAGAGAATTTGCACCACGGCAAACATGGCACAAGATGATCTCACATTATTTTTTAAATGCCTCTGCAGGTATGTTACACTTTTCAAATGTGAGGGATGGCACTTTATTCCCGGCAAAATCAGTTCCCTGTACATTTTATTACAGATTAGTTAAATATTTCAAATCAGCTTGTTCTGTTTTATATTATCCAGTGCTTATCCTTAAAGTAAGAGCGGTCTAAAATGCATACTACTCACTACAATGACGCTTGAATAGGATGTGGTTTACATTGATAAAAACCCCAGAGCAAAACCACTTAGTATTAGTTTCCTATTTACGTAATGCATAAATCATTTTTCCCAAAATCCATACTACAGAAATATCTTTGCGCCATGGCATTAGTATGAAAATAAATTGCGACTGTATTGCTCACCATACATACCAGAAATGAGTTTACTTGTATATTGTATTATTAGTGTCAGAGAGAGTTTAAAAATACTTTCTTAAAATACGTGAACTAACTGATCTTGCCTCAACAATAGTCACATCTTTTACATTTGAAACATAGAAAAAATGTATTTCTCTTTATCTTTGCAAGGAAACAAAGGATACATAGCATTATTTTTAGGTGCACATTTTACAATTCCTGTGTGTGCTATCTCTTAGTAGATAAGCAGCAAAAATGGTGCAAATTACTTCGGCCTGTTTTTTGTACGAATGCAAAGTTTCATTAATATGGCCAATTATTTTAGAATCCGGTATTATAAAACAGGACAACATCATTTACACCAGTTAAATTGCTTGTGCGAAGCCGAATGGAGAAGACAAATACACTTTCTAGAGTGTGCGTTAGAGGACGGTTTTTGCGCCCAGGGAAATGGAGAAAGGAGATTGTGGGACCGCTTATACACATCTATATTTCACGCACCTTTTTGATCGTGATGAAGTTTTAAAAAATCTAGTCTATTTAGAACTTTTTTTTTACATCGTGCAAATTTATTTGTAACAGTTTTTGCTACATTTGTCATAAAAATTGCAGTAACTGGTTTTGCCTCAAGTTTAGCAACAATTATCACACCTGAACCGTCATGAAACTATTTTTTCATTTGGCATTATAAAAGCACAGCAAACGTAGGCTGAAACTTGCTCGTTTCATGTTTTGCTCTAGTGCAAATTCAGTTTACTTAAGTCCTTATCACTCGAGAAGAAAAAACACATGTGCCATTTTTTGCACTGGAACAAAATCCGTACAGTACAAATTGGATTTTTTTCTGTTTGCATCAGTCCTAAAATTCTGCAATGAGGCATTAGGGGCATACATAGTTGTAACATCCCTAATATGGTCGGATGGAAGAGTTAGGACACAGCCTGTATGTTCAATGTTTTAATTTTGATAGCAGAACAAATGGTGTCCGTGCTCGATTTTTGCAATAATTCTGCTAGGTAATCTATGGTGTACAGTACAAATAAATCGCACATTCTTTGGCATGGAAACTGCAAATGAAACTATTCTGCAGGGCATGTTTTGCTAATACATACATGTCACTTTAATATTCAGTGGCTCAACCAATCTGACGAGCAGCTGTCGAGTGCAGTATCTAGCATAGTCATGCTGACGAGGAGTTCAATGACACATAATTCTGATGGTCATACTCTGGCAGGCACTCATATTCTTTTGTCAACCTGACATCGATAGGCACTGTAAGTGGCACAACAATTTTAATGTTTGCAATTTACTTTCCAGTCTCTCCAAGCAGATATTCTGATGGAGAATTCTGCTGCACAAGAATTCTTATGAACAGGTTCATATTTCTATTGATAATATTTTGTTGCATAGCAATTCTGGTGGCTATATTTATAGCAAAACATCAGTTTCGTCGTGTTTCATAGTAATATTTTGTGGAGCCATTCCTGCTGGTCTTTAAATCTCCCCTGGCCCTACGTTTGTGATTTGGCTACATTTGTAGGCCACAAGGATTTTGTTGTCTTTTCACATTCACTACCAGAATCGTTTTACTGCACCTGTGGGACTTTTGTTACGACTACAATTGGGGATCTAAAAGTGATAGTGACTGTGAGTACTGAACATTATTGCGGAACAGGAAGTGATGGTGACTGTTGGTACCTATGGTGGTTATGGAACTGAAAGTGATGGTGACTGTTGGTACTTATGGTGGTTATGGAACAGAAAGTGATGGTGACTGTAGGTACCTATGGTGGTTATGGAACTGAAAGTGGTGGTGACTGTTGGTACTTATGGTGGTTATGGAACAGAAAGTGATGGTGACTGTAGGTACCTATGGTGGTTATGGAACTGAAAGTGGTGGTGACTGTTGGTACTTATGGTGGTTATGGAACAGAAAGTGATGGTGACTGTAGGTACCTATGGTGGTTATGGAACTGAAAGTGGTGGTGACTGTTGGTACTTATGGTGGTTATGGAACTGAAAGTGGTGGTGACTGTTGATATATATGGTGCCTACGGAACTGAAAGTGATGGTGACTGTTGGTACCTATGGTGGTTATGGAACTGAAAGTGGTGGTGACTGTTGGTACTTATGGTGAACATGTAACTGAAATGATGGTGACTGTTGGTACCTATGGTGGTTATGGAACTGAAAGTGATGGTGACTGTTGGTACTTATGGTGACTATGGGACTGAAAATGATGGTGACTGTTGGTACTTATGGTGGTTATGGAACTGAAAGTAATAGTGACTGTTGGTACCTATGGTGGTTATGGAACCGAAAGTGGTGGTGGCTGTGAGTACTGAACGTTAATGCGGAACAGATAGTGATGGTGACTGTTTGTACCTATGGTGGTTATGGACTGAAAGTAATGGGGACTGTTGGTACCTATGGTGGTTATGGAACTGAAAGTGATGGTGACTGTCGGTACCCATGGTGATTATGGAACCGCAAGTGATGGCAATTGTGGAGACCGAAAGTGATTGGGGAACTGAAAGTAATGCTGATCATGGGTACTATAGTTGATTGATTGGGAAACTGAAAGTGGACTTCACTGTGGGTACCAATGGTGATTAAGATCTGAGAGTGATGGTGACTGTGGATACCAATGGTGACTGGGGAACAGAAAGTGATCTTGACTGGGTAACAGTGCAGACAGAAGGTTCCCACAGTGAGAAGTTAGTAATGATGGTGAAGGTGCAGCAGTGGTGAAGCGGATGCTTACAGGATGTGCTGATGTTTAGTAATGACTTTGGGAACAACAGCACTGATGGTGGATGGGAATTTGGTGTGAAAGGTGACTTGGGTGCTGAGGCATTAAGGTCACAGACAATGGTAAGCATAGAAAATACAGGCACTATTGGTGATAGAAGACACAGGCACTCATCCTGGCTATTCGGGCTGGCCAGCTGGCACACTGGTACTCCCACACTGGCGATAGCTAACACAAGGAACTCTTATATTTGAACAACAAGAAATGGTGCTGGGTGAAACTGATTGTTCTTACTGGGCTTTTTTATGCAGCCGTACCTTTGACTAAGATGAAAAATTATCATAATGTTCACATGCAAACTGTGGGGAACACTGACGTGCTTCATGAGCGTTGGCGCTGGCAGAGCATATTAGGGTCACATGGCCCGGCCTCATTGTTTTGGGGATTAGGGTTTCTATTAGGCTTCCTTTACAAATGTGTTTTAAACTGAGGGACCGGACGGGGAAGCAGCCTGACTATATCGCTTTTCCTCTTTCATCGTGACCAGCTGAATATTGAAGCTTCTGGCCCTGCTACAGAAAATTGTTGAGAGAAAAAAAGGAGACCAAACACAAAGTAAGAAAGAACGTCTGGAATAAGAACTGTCTGTGAACGTGAATCAAAGGTAGGATTCTAAACAAATAGGCAATCATCTGAGAACAGGGAAAGAAAGCCGGCAAACCTGAGAGCAGTGTAAAAAAGGTCCATTGAGTAGGGCAAATCAGCGCATTATTAATTTGACATTTGCTTACAGCAACAGAGTTACTTTTAAGTTTAGAAATAGGTTATTGTGGAGCGGACACTCAAGACCAAAGTTCTGCCCTCATGAGGACAAGATAAGAGGACAAAGCAAGTGCTACAGATCTTCACTTTGAAGCCAATGCATATCCAGAAGGAAGCTGAAATTGTGAAGCCACCACTGCAAACAATGGAACGGTAGCAGCGCTGTACATTAACACCCTCAGGAAGGCAGAGACAGGTAGGCTAATAAACAACGAAGGCCGGACAGTTAAATGACCAGTGGACAGTCTAATTTCCCGCCATTGCTAAGGAACCCTGATACTATTTGATTAGGGTCATCATCACGATGCAATAAGGCACACATCCAAATATTGTGTGTTAGTTCACACACACAAATTATATATTTTTTTTACATTAAGTAGGACAAGCTCACGTGCAGATCTTCTGATGCCTACCGGGGTAGATTAGGTTTAGCAGGTCCTGATGAAACGCCATTGATCCGCTTAGGAACAGATTACGCCTGAAGCGTGTCGACCATTGGTTTTAGTTATCGAGGAATCATGATTTTTCCTGAGATCTGCACCTTGTTTTTATCCTTTGACAAAGAGCCCAGGAATAACATTTACAGAGAGGGGATCCCTGGTGAATTTTAGCAGTAATTAGTTACCAATCTACATTTACTCTGAAACGTATGAGTCACCACAACAGGCTCACTTTAAAAAGAGGGAAGATACTAAAAATCTCTGGCAAAATGCCCCCTTGAGAGGCGCAGGCCCAATGATGAAGCATGCCACCATTGGCGGGTGAGGGCTTGTGCTCCTAAAGGGAGTTACCCTTGATGATCACAATGGGTCCAGTACCTCAATATAGGCTGGTTCCTGAAATTGTTTTGGAACGGCACACCATTCTGTTTTTGCTTTACACGAACATTCCAACACCCACCTCCTCAGTCTCTGCCTCTTCCTCAATCCTGCTTCTCTGTCCTCTTAGTGGTGGTTGCTCTGGCGTCTAGTAGGGGAGAGGAGAATGCAAATGGTGCTATCTTAGAAAAACAGAGCCAACAGCCCGCTCTTAAGAATTTAAGAATTTAAAACATTTGTAGAGCGCAGCGTTCACCGTGCGGTTTCTTGGCGCTAGAGTGGAGGGTCCAACAACTGAGGGCGGAGTGAACCTGTCGCAGAGCAGGGAGGGACCTAGTTACACGGGGAAGGCCTGTTTGAACAGGAACGTTTTTAGGTCTTTGCGGAAAGAGGAATATTGAGTGGCAGAACGAAGGTGGTCGGGGAGAGAGTTCTAGAATGTGGGAGCCAAGGTAGAGAAATTGGCTCCACCCCACTTTTTACGTTTGAAACGTGGGATTTGCAGGAGAGACTTAGAAGAAGAGCGAAGCTCTCTGATCGGGACGTATTCATTGATCAGAGAGGAAATGAAGGCGGGGGCAGTGCCCTGGCGGGCCTGAAAAACCATACAGACGGTTTTAAAAAGGGAGCGTTCCTTGACAGGAAGCCAGTGGAGCTCCTTGAGGAGGGGTGTGGAGTGGTGAAAACGTGGGAAACCATAGACCAACCGGGCCGCCTGGTTCTGGATCATCTGGAGCTTCCGCAGGCTGTATGCCGGAATGCCGTTGTACAGGGCATTGGCATAGTCCAGCCGCGAGATCACCAGCGCGGACATGATCAGCTTAAGTGCCTGGGGGGAGAAGAAACGGGAGACGGTGCAGATGGTTCGAAGAGTGAGGAAACAGGAAGAGACTACAGAGCTAATTTGTGAGTGAAGGGTGAGTTGGTTGTTCATTTTGACACCCAGTGTTTTGACTGTGGAGGAAGGAGTGGGGGAGGGACCAAAAGAGGAGGGCCAGAAGAGAGAGTTCCAGGGACTGGAAGAACCACCGGTGAGAACCAACTCGGTTTTATCCGGGTTCAGCTTGAGATGGTTGTAGTTCATCCAGTCCCTGATGAAAATCATAATAGACTGGAAGTTTGAGGCAGAAAGGGGAGAAGAGGAAAGGTCAAAGATGAGCTGGAGGTCATCCGCATAATTGTACACGGTGACCTCCAGCTGCTGAAGTGCGAAGATTAGAGGAAAGATGTAAAGGTTGAACAGTAAGGGGGAAAGAGAAGAGCCCTGGGGAACACCACAGGTGACTTGAAGTGGGGTGGTCGTGAAGTCTCCCAGCCGAACCACCTGGGTGCGGTCCCTCAGGAAGGAGGATAGCCAGACCAGGGCTGATCCCTCAATTCCAGCCGCCTTGACACGGGACAGTAAGATGGTGTGGTCCACCGTGTCAAAGGCGGCGGAGAGGTCGAGGAGCACCAGCGCCTGGTGTTTGTTGTGATCCATACCCTTCCTGAGGTTGTCTAGGACCGACACCACGACTGATTCGGTAGAATGCCTGGGGCGGAAGCCGGCCTGGCGAGAAGCCAAACCCCCATTCGCTCTTTCTTTGGCTACTGCACCAGTTGTCCTTCAGCACCAGCCAGAACCACAGAGTGGGACTGTAAAATCTCATTCCTGTTTCTTACAACCAGTGCACCTGTAGCTTCCTCCCGCACTGCCATACTTCTCAGGCCCCACCTCGCCATCCCCCGGGAAAGTTGGAGGGTTAAGAATGAGTGAAAAAAAGGGGCAAACTCATTGGCAATCAGTGGCTTCCATGCCCCTTTGTCTGAGCTTCCAGGTTGTAAACGAATGTCAGCTGCAGCAGAAGTGGCAGATACTGACCCCATCCGATGCCGTCACCACTCCACTGTGCACATACAAGGGCATGTGACCAGCATATCCAGTTCACTTACATGAAGCATGCAACAAGTACTTTCCCCAAATATTCTAGGAATGGAGAATATTCTACTATAGCCCATATAGACGCTATAATCCTACCAATGAAGGCTACTGATAAACCTAAAAACTTATAGCTCCAACTTCCTAATTAAAGTCAAATGTACTATTGGATGATACCTACTGAGACAACATCACTTAGTGGATTACAACAAATGGCAAATCAGGTTGAGCAATCTTCTTTCAAAAGTCCCGGGGCAGTCTGTGGGTAACTATTTACTCTACACTTCCACTGTATTACCAACCCACAAATTGTTATGTTTAACGTGAATGTGCCATAGAGGCCTACCTTTTTTGGGGGCCTCCAACTCTTACTTCGTGAGGCAGTCCTCAATCATTGGTGGTTCTCGATATCTGCCCAGTTATTGTGGTGTCCCTGCAGTCTCCCACAAAAATTGACAGGATGGCCTCACACACCCCTTGGGTGTCATGCTTCATCACTGGCCATCCTGAGATTGCCAAAGAATTCTCTAGTGGCGGGACAACCCTTTCTCAAAGTGTTTTAAGAGGGGCATTTGCAGGAACAAGGGGAGGGTTGTCTGAATAAAAATCCCTAACTCCTGCCAAGGTATATACATCAAATGTTATTTATGGTGGAGGAAGGATGATTAAAAAAGTAAAGGGACAGTTGAGTCTAATTAGGTACTCCTGTCCATTTAGGTCGACATGTTACAGCCATGGGTGTCCCTCAAGGAGTCCGTAGCTTTCTTTAGGACCAACAGGGAGCCCTAAATGTCCCTATATTATTCTCTATTGTCTAGCATACACACATGCACACTCGTACTGGAGCATACAATACCAGAATCCTAATATCTGGTGAGGTAAGCTCATAGGGATTTCCTTGTCTGTTTGTACGTGGTACATAGTAACATAAAAATACATATATATTAATAGCACTTGACTGGAATGAAAAGTACATAAACCATAAATATGAACACCAGGGACACAATACATATAAACCACCAGAGACAAGGATCTGAGTTAAAATACTGGCCTCATAAGGTTGGCCAGCATATGTTATCAAATGTTTCCATATTTGTGCTCTAGACAGATAATCGAAGCAAGTGCCCGTGAACACCACCATATCCCATGTCTTATTTATTAAAAACATGCCTAGGCCTCTTTCAGAATCATGCGATCACAAACAGTCTTACCCTCATTTTGGGGGTTAATTTCTCCATGGAGGAGTGATCTTGTAGTCACACACTATGGAGATAAAGGATTGAGCTTTAATAAAATGCATCGATCATTACTCAGGGTCCCCCGCGGTTCTGTGACTCATGCTTTACTTAATTCGTCGAAGATTGCCCCCCCGGGGCATGGCCAAGATGGCAGGTGAGAGGACGTGCTTTGGGGTCCCTCCTCCTTCCAGTCCCAGCGACTCAGCACGTTGTCTCGACGTCTGAGCCCAAACGAGTGCTGAGCTGGGTCCTTGGAACACCGAGTGGTCCCACGGATTTTGGAAGATAAATACATAAACAGTTATGTAAATAAACCAAACATTTGGAGAAAATTGCCCCCTGTCCCATCATTTTGTTTGTTCCATATGCTTTCATTTGTATTGTACTTTGCCATTTGTTTATCCTTTCTGTCTTTCTTCTGTACATTGGCATTGCTCCCTCATACCAGTTATAACCATGGTGTTACATATAAACCACCCAATCTGCTCATTACTTTATTTTCTGAATTTGACAACTTTATACTCGGACAAGCTCTTCTGGGATTTCATACTAACCATCTTGATTTCAGACCACACCTGAATAAACGAGTATTCTTAATTCACCAGATTTAATCAACAATATGCTTCAATACAGAGATCTTCCGTGGGAAAAAGAAAGTTTCTTCTAGGACAAAAATAGGGGATGACTACTAAGTGATTACACATTTTACATTAATCTCAATTATTTTGAAAAAAAACAGGTGCCACAACAGAAGAGATTAACAGGTATGAATCCCTTTTAAACTAATCCGAACAAGACAATATCCATTTGAAGTAGGAATGCTATAATTTATTGAGCAAAAGAACAAAACCAGATGTCCACTTCAAACATTAAAAGCTATGTACAAAGCTGAAGAAAACCAGTCAAACGTTGGCATATTGTATGAAGAATGATAAGCAAAAAAAGGTGACTTACTTAAAACTGTAAAAATATGCTAGTCTTTAAGATTTTAACGTTAATAAGCAAGCATTGTAATTATTGCCATTAAATAAATGCTGAGCATGGGAGAACCTTGGCAGATTGGACATGAGTTAGCAACAACATTTACTACAGGGCCTTGGCATTTATACTAGTAATAATGTGAATATCAGTAACCAGCATTTAAACATATTAATGACATATAGAAATGGGCGCCAATTCATTTTTTTCTGGATGTGAAATGAAAGGTGGGATAAATATGTTCCTAACTCTGCTGATTTTATGCCCTCATATTAAGATTTCCCGTCCACTTCTATCACAGTTCTTCTCAGACGTAATTAATTTGCGATGACTCTTGAACGCAGTGACATACAAAGATAACCACATACGTGTTTATAATTTTATAAACCATAGTGAGTGTAGAGTGGTGAGCGCAGAGTAGTGAGTGCAGAGTAGTGAGTAGTGAGTGCAGAGTAGTGAGTAGTTAGTAGTGAGTGCAGAGTAGTGAGTGCAGAGTAGTGAGTAGTGAGTAGTGAGTGCAAAGTAGTGAGTAGTGAGTGCAGAGTAGTGAGTGCAGAGTAGTGAGTAGTGAGTGCAGGGAGTGCAGAGTAGTGAGTGCAGAGTAGTGAGTGCAGAGTAGTGAGTGCAGAGAGCAGAGTGAGTGTGCAGAGAGCAGAGTGAGTGTGCAGAATAGTGTGTAGTGAGAGCAGAGTGAGTGTGCAGAGTAGTGAGAAGTGAGTGCAGAGTAGTGAGTGCAGAGTAGTGAGTAGTGAGTGCAGAGTAGTGAGTGCAGAGTAGTGAGTAGTGAGTGCAGAGTAGTGAGTGCAGAGTAGTGAGTGCAGAGTAGTGAGTGTAGAGAGCAGAGTGAGTGTGTAGAGAGCAGAGTGAGTGTGCAGAGTAGTGAGTAGTGAGAGCAGAGTGAGTGTGCAGAGTAGTGAGTAGTGAGAGCAGAGTGAGTGTGCAGAGTAGTGAGTAGTGAGTAGTGAGTGCAGAGTAGTGAGTGGTGAGTAGTGAGTGCAGAGTAGTGAGTGCAGAGTAGTGAGTAGTGAGTGCAGTGAGTGCAGAGTAGTGAGTAGTGAGTTCAGAGTAGTGAGTGCAGAGTAGTGAGTGCAGAGTAGTGAGTAGTGAGTGCAGAGTAGTGAGTAGTGAGTGCAGAGTGAGTGTGCAGAGTAGTGAGTGCAGAGTAGTGAGTAGTGAGTGCAGAGTAGTGAGTGCAGAGTAGTGAGTGCAGAGTAGTGAGTGCAGAGTAGTGAGCGTGCAGGGTGAACAGTGTGAGAGCGTGCAGGGTGAACAGTGTGAGAGCGTGCAAGGTGAACAGTGTGAGAGCGTGCAGGGTGAACAGTGTGTGAGCGTGCAGGGTGAACAGTGTGTGAGCGTGCAGGGTGAACAGTGTGTGAGCTTGCAGGGTGAACAGTGTGTGAGCGTGCAGGGTGAACAGTGTGCGAGCGTGCAGGGTGAACAGTGTGCGGAGACAGTGTGTAAGGGTGCAGGGTGCACATTGTGTTAGTGTGCAGAATGAGTGTGCAGGATAAACAGTGTGTGACTATGCAGGGTGACATTGGGAGTGTGTGGGTGAGCAGTGTGTGAATGTGTAGGGGCAGTGTGTGAGTGTGCAGAAAACACCACATACACCACACACACATACCACACACACATACCACACACACACACCATACACACACCACACACACATACACCACACACACATAACACACACGCAAACCACACACCTCACTCTCTCAACACCTCACACTCGTCACCACTCACCACAACACACTCACCACCACACACTCACCCCCCCAGGCTCACCCCCACAGACTCACCACCACACACTCACCACTACACAGAAAACAACACACACAACAACACACCACCAGCCGTCAATGAATGCTTTCACCAGGCACAAACACCAACAACCATCAATATACGCTTTCACCAAAAACAAACACGACCATGCATCAGTGCAGCTAAACACTCATGCACACAGCAAACAATGTCAGTGCAACCTTCACTAAACACACACACACACCAACAGCTGACAGTGCACCAGCCACTCTTTCAATTGGCACAATCATCAACAGCTGTCAGTGCACCCTTTCACCACCCACACGCATTACCATCCAGCTCTGTATGCTTGACAGCCACACTCACTAACAGCTCTTACTGCACGCTACCACCAGTCATACACACCTCAAGCCACCACTACACGCTTCCACCAAACACACACACCAACAGCGAGCACTGCACAATTCCTACAGGCACACACATCCACCACACATCAATGCACACACCAATTGATAACGCATCCACCAATTAATATTGTACCTATCGCACTATGCTTCACTTTACCTTTTAAAGATATTGCGTTAAAGTGCAGCATGCCACCATTGATAACATTCCAATCCAACACACATATCTCCAACACACACCACATGCTTCCACTCCAAAACACATGCCTAAAACACATTGCCATTTACAATGCCATTTTCTTTCACTCAAACAAACCCGAGCCCTAATGCATTCCTAATGCTTGTTTGTCCCTGCTCTCTCCCTTTATCACTGTTATTCCATCTTTCTCTTCCTTCCTATTTCTCTCTTGTCTGTTTTGCTCTCTCTTTCTGCAGGTGAAACTCTGATGAGGAAAAAAAGAGTGCTGGTCCACATTAATAGGTGTTGGTGGGCTTCACCAGCAACCCCAGGTTCAAATTAAGCTGTGCTGTTTTGGCTTCTTCTCTCCTATTCATAAAATAGCATGTTGGTTTCCATATTCTCCCTTGCCTCCCTATGTCTGTCGTCCTTTAATTGATTGCTTTTTCTATTTTCCTTTAAAGAGTGGATGACACTGTCATTATTTTTCTTTGTTGTTTATGTTAGGAAATGGTGTCCTATGTTTATTTCTCCGTGACGCCATGATGCTCTGATACAATACTAATTTGTTTGCAAATAGTTTATTAGGCCGCTTCCTTCAATTGATTGAGCGCACATTATAAATGAACACATTAATCACCCTTTTGGGGGTTAATAAGTATGGAAACCTAAGCCATGCAAATAGCTTGCACGGGACTGACATTTGAATATGAATGCAAAACAGCATGCACACAAACACAGTTTCGATTGTTTGCAATTATATTTAAGGGTTGCCAGTGCCAACTGAGTGAAATAACAGGATTGGCGTGGGCTAAGGTAAAGCAACAACATTTGCTCTTCAGTTAGGATTCAACAAGCACTGGTTTTATGCCAGAAAAAATAAGAAAATGACCATGTAATCCTCTCTGTGGAATGATGTCGGTGATTATCTCGATGGATGGTTATACATCTCTGCTCCATGGTTCACCACATACTGGAGGCGGTGCCATGCAGCAAGAGACGAGGGGGGGGGTGGGGCTAGCTTGCCCCTTGGACGACCTCTAACCTGACCTCCCTGGACCACCCTCTCTTGAAAGAAGAGCTTCCTTGCGCCTTGTGTCGGGCGAATGCTGATGAAGGCTGTTGTGTGCTGCTGTCAGCCAGTTTTCTGCACTCTATAGGGTTGGACAAGATAATAAGACGTTGTTTGGAAAGGCTTTTTCTTCCTTTCTTCTTTAATGTGGATACATTAGTGTTTAATATGAGTCCAAACACTTTCTTCTAGGGTGGGGGTGAAGCAGTGTGTGTTTGTCTGTGCGCCTGTGTTTGCATGCACTTTTTGGTGCGTGCTTTAAAGTGATTATTTACACTGTGAACCATTACATGTCTTTATGTGCAAAAGATGTATGACAAGCTTGCGCTCTATCGCAGCGTTTTAATATCGCATATCGGAATCTGAAACATAAAACACTTGAATTTGGATGAAAGTCATCAGCCTCACTGTCGAGTTAGGCTACAGAAAGTACTCCACAGCAGTCCTCCGATCACAACTGGGGCTAGTAGCAGGGGGGTTGTGGCTGATAAACCGTCTGTTTGAAATAATCCGCACATGATGCTGTGGTTTATTCTCAACTCCTACGGGGAATCCAGGCACGTTTATGTCAGTCAAGCAGAAGCGATTTGACCTAACCTCTGTTTGTTCAGATAGCACTTTATCTGGGTCTTGTATTGCATTGCTTGGGATGATGTTTGATGATTTAAGCTTTTCCAGTGATGATACAAACTTTCCCAATGATGTAAAGACAACGAAGCATTTTGGAGTACTAATGTAGTTTTCCTGTAGTAATCTTACGTACACTTACATGCCTTTGTGAATTGTACCCAATGCAGGTGTCTCCAACCTTTTCTGTAGTGAGAGCTACTTCTGATCCGTGAAAATCACAGTGAGCTACTAAAGGACGAGTAATATGCGCATTATTCTCATAGACCCGCCCATGCCCAGCTCCACTGACTAGGGATACAGAGACTGACCTCTGCAGTAACCAGATAAGAAGACTACAATCATAACCCACCCACCTCCGCCTGACCCAGGACCACCTCGCCTTCAGGAAGCAACTCAAGACCTGGTTGTTCGAGCAGTAGCAGATCCCCCTCCCCCAGCGCCTTGAGACCCTCTGGGTAAGTAGTGCGCTATATAAATGCGATGATTGATTGATTGATTGAAGAAATCATACAGGCCTGCAGTGCTGTTCACAGCTGCCAGTGCACTAAAAACCATAAACTTCACATCTGTCACACCTCCTCATCCACCACACTGCTACGCTCCATAACTCGGTAACCGCACCTCGGTGGTCATCACGTACAACATGAAAACACTTACCACATAGGATCACAAAATAAAGAAAACACCTTTCTAACCACACAACCTACATGGATTAGCTTACTGACCATGTAGGCAAGTGCTTCAGTGCCCCACATAAGGGTGGTACGCACTATATAAATGCTGCAATACAATTATTTTATTACACAATGCCTCCCTTTTCTACATTATCACAGGCCAGGACCTTGAAATGCCTGAGTTCAGGGTGTGCAATGTACAAAAATCTCTCCTGCCAGACAATACCTTTGCTCCATGTAATATTAACTTATGCCACATGTATGGTGCACGACTTGCTACTAAGGGCCAGATGTATGAAGCTCAAATGGGTTCGCAAACGCCGAAATTCGCAAAATGGTATGTATGTAGCAAATTTCAGTGCAAAATAAGGAATCGCAAATTTGCGATTCCTTATTTTGCAATTGCATGTAAGGAATCGCAAAATTTACGATTCCTTAAATGCAATGTATGTTGGTGGTAATTTGCGAATTTCTTGAAAAATTCTAATTTTTGCATTTTTCAAAGTGTCATGTGATGCACATACATGCCCTTAGGGCATGTATGTTCACCACATGTGCACCCATGCTTATTTCAGGGGTGCAACAGGGTGTCCTTTGGACACCTTTGCACCCTTGAAATTATTCTCAATTTGCGATTAGCAAATTGCGAATCGCAAATTGAGAATAATTTCACATTCATTCCTATGGGCCTCCTGGCCCATAGAAATGAATGGGAAAATATTCCTTAATTGCTATTAGCAATTTGCTAATCGCAATTAAGGAATTTTAAGAAATCGCTAAAAATAGCGAATTTCTACATACATACCATTTTGCAATTCTCAAATAGTGATTCCTTAAAAATCGCTATTTGAGAATCGCAAAAGTGTATCTTGATACATCTGGCCTTAGTTCATTGATATAGCATTGTCCTCATAGATGGTGGGAGTCCATCATTTCATGTTCAAAAGCTTTTACTTATAAAAAGGCCTCTCAGTGATGTAGGAGAAATAAACATATTGATCTTTTAAAAGACAATCATATTTTTGTATGCTTTTGTGTCATTATTTGCAAGTCTTTGCTCACGGACAGAATGGGGCCACAGATCCTTTGCTTCGCCCATGCTCAGTACTTAGGAATGACAGAACTACCAGCACGGGGGGAGGTGTTGCAGTCATCTTCAGAAACTCCCTTCAACTTAAGGCCTCTCCTATCAGCTCCTTCCACACCTTTGAATGCATTTCTCTTGAGTTACAAGTGCACCACTGTTCACCCCTTAGATTCCATGTCATTTACCGGCCGCCTCGTAGTGGCCTTTCGTTTTTGGAGGAACTCACTGACTTCATCAGTGACCAATACTCGCAAAGTGACAATCAGACCTTCGTGGGTGACTTCAATCTCCACTGGGGCTCACCGCAAGACTCTTCCGCAAACTCCCTGGCCACCTTCCTCTCTGCAAACGATCTCATCCAACACTGCACAGAATCAACACACTCTAAGGGCACAATATTGGACCTTGTTTTTTCTAAAGCAGGCATGCTTTCCATCACTACCCCTATTCATGTAGACTGGTCTGACCACCTCCTCATCCCATTCTCTATTCAACTATCACAGTCTATAACGCTTGGCCAACCCAAGAGGGCTATCTCCTGGTTCCGAGATGTTAAAAATATTGATGTCGGTCCCCTCTGTGAATCAGCTTTGTTATCACTTCCAAGGCTAGACCCGAACCTTGATTTTGACGAACTCACCTCCCAATGCCTCACAGTTCTTGCAGATGAAATCAATAACGTCGCTCCATTCAAAAGCAAAAGATTAAAGCCCACCCCCTCAGCACCCTGGTTCAACAAATCCCTCTATGAAGAAAGGAAGCAGCTAAGATTCCTGGAGAAACAATGGAGGCAAATGCCCTCTACCGATAACTTGCCCACGCTTCGCACCGCAAGGTCCAAGTACCCCAAGCACATCTTCCTTGGGAAAGCGGCGCACTTCAAAACCCTCCTTGACTCAGCCAAAACTAGACCCAAAAAACTATTCGATCTCATCAAGATTCCTGACTGCTCTCCCCCATCCTCCAAGTTGGAGGATTCTGCAGAGAGCAGCGGATTTTGCTATATTCTTCGACGAAAAAGTGAAATCACTTGTGGATCAGGTTGCTCATCCTAGCCCTCCAGAGGAGTGCAAATCCTTAGCCATTTGGCAAAACTTTGCCCCCTTATCTGAAGATGCCCTTCTCAAGTACATCCGCGAAACAAAGCCCTCCAATCATCATCTGGACCCCATCCCCAGTGCCATTGCCATTGACTTTTATACCCTTTCCCTCTCCTACTGGACCACTCTGGTCAACCTCTCCCTCTATCAAGGCTCCCTTCCCGTCTCCTTCAAAACTGGGCAGGTCACCCCGCTTCTTAAAAAACAACTGCTGATGCGTCTGACCTCAACAACTTCCGCCTCATCACTAACTTGCCCTTTCTTGCGAAGATTACAGAAAGATGTGTAGTGAAACAACTCTCTTGTCATATCAAGGACAATGATCTTCTTGACAATTTCCAGTCTGGCTTCATTCAAAACTGCAGCGCTGAAACAGCCCTACTGCAAGTGGTTGATGACGCGCTGAGGATCCTTGACTCAGGGGGGTCCTGTCTTCTAATTCTCCTTGACCTTTCTGCAGCCTTTGACACTGTCAATCACAACACCCTCCTCAACATTCCTAAACAGAAAATGGGCATGGAGGGCACTGTGCTTAAATGGTTTGCCTCCTTCCTTCCTGATAGATCCCAAATGATCAAAATAGCGAACAGTCTTTCTTCTCCTGTGGCGGTAGGTCAAGGTGTTCCACAAGGCTCTATACTTGCACCCACATTGTTCAATCTCTATTTAGAACCACTAGGAAATCTTCTAAGTAAATCCTGGATCCACTATCATCTCTATGCTGACGACACTCAAATATACCTCAAGGTTGCCTCCACTCACGATCTCTCTATCCTAAGCTTTACTCTCGACTCCACTTATAACTGGATGTTTACTCATCAACTGATTCTGAATCCCTCCAAAACCGAATTCCTCCTCTTCTCCTCTTCAATCTCTCCTCCCCCGGTGCAATCATGGATGGATCAGTTGAATCTACTTAACACTAAACCCATCATTGCCGACAGCGCACAATCCCTGGGTGTCATTCTCGACAAAAAACTCAATCTAATCCCCCACATCAATTCCATTGCAAAGTCTGCTCGATACCATCTGCGCCTTCTTTGGGGAATCCGTCGCTTCTTCCCGGAGCAGGACCTTATAACCCTGGTGCAATCGCTGGTCCTCTACAGACTTGACTACTGCAATTCTCTTCTTACTGGCCTCCCCAAATCCCACTTGTCCCCCCTTAAATCGGTTTTCCATTCAGCAGCTCATTTCATTTATGGGGCCAAAAGAAGCGACCACATCACACCAATGCTATCCACCCTCCGCTGGCTTCCAATCGAGGCTAGAGCTATCTACAAGACTGCTTGTATCACCCACAAAGCCTTGCACTCCTCCTCTCCTCGCTACCTGGCAAATAAACTGAAACTCTCTGGAGGCTCTAGAACATCACGTAATGCGGAAAATCTTCTGCTTGAACCTCCCACTTTCAAGAAGGAAAGAACGATGGCACAATCCTTTTCAGGCAACGCGGTGAGAATCTGGAACTCCCTTCCGCCGCAGCTACGGACCGCCACCTCCTCCCAGGCTTTCAAAACTGACCTCAAAGTTCTCCTCCTTCAAAGACACTTCCAAATGTAATTCATGCCCTCTCTATTATCTGAAGGAAGCCCTTCCACTATAGAAAAATCTACTTTACTTGACTATGGAAGTGTCTTCCCAGTGTGTTCTTGTGGTTTGAGAGTCTGCCATTTATTGCAGTTTTATCTTTCTACCTGTGTTTGGTACTCGTGTGTAACATGCAGCCGTCACTTTCTCTAGTAACACACTGTTTTCTACCTCTTACATTTGTTTGTTCTCGATACCTGCACAAGTGCCACCATTGCCCACGTAACATTTGTTCTTGTGTTTGAGTGTCCTCCATATATTGCAGTATTATACCTCTGTGTACTTTGTACGCTTTTGTAACCTGCACACGTCACTTTTTCCTCCTGTAATGCACCGTTTGCTACCTCTTGTATTTTGTTGGTTCACGATTGTCTCTTTTGTAATGCACCGTTTGCTACCTCTTGTATTTTGTTGGTTCACGATTGTCACTTTTGTAATGCACCGTTTGCTACCTCTTGTACTTTGTTGGCTCACGATTGAAATTTTTGCTTCATTTCATGTAACGTTTGCTTTTGTATTTTGTGCACTTGTAATGTTCTCATGTATCAGTTCTGTTCCTAATGTGAAGTGCTCTGACACCTTCAGGTAAAGTCCGCGCTATAAAAAAAAGCAGAAATAAATAAAGTACACCCTGCTATTTATTGGCCCCATTTACAACTGAAAAATGTGACTGTGCAGGGGTGAGGTACTTTTTTAAAATGGGATAAATGTAAAGTTAATCCTTACATTCATTGTGTTATATAATTAACACTTCATTTGAAATTTCTCCCATTAACTTAAGGTATCGTTTTAAAGGGATTTTCTTTTTTTAAAATAAAGCACCTCTTGGAAGTTTTCTCCCTGTGCACTAACAGGAGCCAAGAACTTAATATTACATTTCTCCAATTTCATTAACATTTAGTGAATAGACATGTAAAACTATGTTCCTGGTTCCGTTTTGTGGCCAGTGATATTGTGCAAGGTACATTATTTCTTTAAAATTAAAGATGCCTGTGAAATGCTGCTTCAATTTAACGATGAAATTAAAACAGTGTTTCAAATAGATTTTTTTTAAAATAGATAATACTCTATGGATGTACGCTTACCATTGCATTATACCTTACAACACTAATCACATTGTAAACACACAATGAATAGCCATGATCCAAGGTCTACTTCACATGAGCAGTCATGGCTATCAAAAGAGAAACTTCCCTATTACTCAACATAATGATATAATCTTAGTCATTGCCACATTTGGAAGTATGTCGAGCCTAGAGTGCTCCATCTATGTCAGACTGTAGGACTAGGTTTATGCTATGCTGTGCATACGTATGTAGCTAATGTCATATTGTTAGCTAAAAGACTCTGTAGCCATGAACGCTATCTACAGCTAGGACAAACTCTGAAAATAAAACTCTTTCCAGGCAGAATAATCTCAAAAGCAATGTGCCGCTTGGCCTGGCCTCCACTCCTAGATGGACCTGTTTTTTCTGCCCCCACGCGCCAAACATATTGAGGGAGTTGCTTCGATTGAAGAAGTGTGAAGTGGGCAGCTGTTGCTCCAGCGTAGACTTAGGAAACCTCCTCCACTCTCTTTCCAATAGTGACAAAATCCACACCATCAACAGTGACATTTTCAAATATTAAAAACAATCAGCTAGAACAAGCTGTATGGAAGTTGCTGTGAATGGAGTGCAATAGTGTGTCTAGCACTATGAAAATGGGCATAATAAATATAAAGGCTACAGCAGTGTTCATTTGGAATGTTTCTTACTGTGAAGAGGTGCTCCCAGAGGCGCTCTAATGTTAACACTAGGTAAGTCTGAATCTGAAAACCTGTTTTAGGACACAACTTGATGAGCTCAATAAAGGAAGCACATCTTTTATTACAAGAAACCTGTGGATGTCGATTTATTTTCTGCAAACTTCAACATTTTATGATTCACATAATACATTTTACTTTTAGAGGCAAAAAAGGGCAGCCTTCATGTAATATCATTATTTTCCTTTCATGCAAGACAAAATCATTAATTAATGGTGGATACCTTTTTTTTATATTTATTTTTATTAAGTATAACAAGCAAGGCAAAAAAACAATATACAGAGCGCTTTGTTCACACGAGGCCAGACAAACAGTACATCAAATAATAAGTCATCATTATAAGGAACGGAGGGGTACAGGGGCGAAGCAGAAAGCAGACTATAATGCAAACATTGAATGTGGGGTCAGGGGGAAAGTGGGATATCGATGTTATCTACTGCAGGTGGTGTACATATGTCTCCACGATACCTATTCCACGGCCCCCAAACTCTATGCCATAGGTTTCCAAACTTTTCATGTTGGTGACACACTTTTTAGACATTCCTGATTTAGGGACACGGTAATGCGAGCGTGTGTCGCGAGCGAGCCTGAACCACCTAAGGGGGACGTTCTCCCCATGTGAGAATTTTGAAAAAATAGTGGCCAAATGGTGCATTTTCAAGCAAATTTGAGAAAGCAGGAAGGGTAATAAAGCAATTGTGAATCTGTTCATAACAAAGACAGCGACTGGCAAAACTGGGTGTAAGGTTAGGTTTGTGCCTGAAATGAGAATATATTCATGCACACATTGACACATGCCCTAGTGATTTACGGCACAAAATGGGCACCCCCACAGCATGTGGAGTGTTGGTTTTGGTTAATGTTTCTTCCTTCTTAATTACTAAAAAGAAACATGTGAATCAAATTAGAATAATTCCCAGTTAAAAAAAACAAGGCAGTACATTAGATCGACTGTCGGTTGAGTTGTGGAGTTTTTGTTTCGCCATGTTAGCAAAGTAAAACCGATTTCCTGTATTGGGCCAAATATCAAGTTGCTGGTAAGCTAGTATATTATAATCAACTTTAAGCATTTTGGCCTTGTTTGTCACATTCTGTCCCTTTTTTTAGGTTCCGTCTAGGCTGAGCATGTGCTGTCTCGAACAGCCATGTTTTTTTTAATCTGTGGGCTTCAGCCCGCCCATAGGCTTAACACTTGTTTGCTCCATTGCGTTCTCATATCCTTCGTTTCCGTTAGTCCATAGCATAAAAGCGTCATGCTTCTTCCTGTGTTTGACGCTCCCCCAGAACATGGACCAAGTGCTTGGGTCCATCCTCTGCTCCCATTATAGGAGCTACTTTGTCCTTGTCTTTGAGCACTCCACACAAATGCTGGTGTTTTTACTCGCACTATCTTCTCCCACCCGCGCCAACACTGTTGATACGTTTTCTATGTAGATCTGCTTTACTATTCACCTCACTTGCCGAGCCAGCCACATAATAAGTGATGTATGCTTACCCCTTTGAGATCATCCGCTTACGCACAGATCAAGAAAATAAATTACCTTCCTGCTAGTTAGGAGCTTGGGCCTCAGTTTTCTAAATGCACCTATTTTAACTAGCATATTATTAATTTACCAAACACCTCTTCATGGTTCGTTGTAAAGGAAATGTACTATATGCCTATGTACTAACTCACCCTGCAAAGATCTCTTGCCCTTGCTTTTCAGTATTAGGGCACACAAGTGAACTTCATCATTACTAAAATGAGCAGTAGCTGCTACATAGCTCCAAGAAACGCACATGCAGCTCCTGGCACTATGTGGAAGACAGGGCACAAGTTTTGTTTCTTTTACAAGGCTTTAGTGCTACTAATCCCATTGCAGAGTGTCAGAGCACCTTATACGTACACATTACACATTGACAATAAATGATGTGTGTAAATCAAGGGAGCGTTACATAAGACTGGGAGAGTTACAAGGTGTAGGAGCCACATGTCCTTGGTTCACTGTGCTTTATTAGAAGAATTACAATTTATGAACTGCAAGTAACAAAAGGATCTCTGTGTTCAAAGCACTTAACTCACTTGCCCATTTACATACAATAAAAATCTGTTCTGGAGACCTATTAACCCTCAATGTTACTTTGACTCAAAACTGGGATCAGACAAAACACAGACCTTTCCAGCAAATAGCTATTTTACCATTAATATTCCCTGAGCTTCACTGAGCACACAAAGATCTCTGCCACAGGTGCCTTAACTCCATGATATTTTAAAATGCAGACTTTGCAACCAGTTGAGTAGAACAGATTTATTGCCGCGTTTCTCCTTGTTACCAGTTTCTTGGTGGCAGGTTTTTAAAAAATAAATACATGTTAAGGACCTGATTTTTCATTGAGGTTGCATATTTTTTTTACACAACTCCCAAACTGATAATTCTTACAGCAATGACATCTGCGTAACTCGAACCAAGGGTAAGGAGGAAAAATTGACACTACCCAATTTGGACAATCCATCAATCCAGTACTTACCCTGATAGAATAAGCGATAGACGATGAAATGCAATGTAAACTAATGCAAGTAGATGGAATGTCCCGGCCATAATCATGCGAAAATGTCAAAAACAGAGATTGTGCTCAATACTCCCTCCACCAGATATCAGGCCCCAGCGTTCAAGATGCTTTCAGAATTTATGATAACAGGCTTAAATAAAGATTTGTTATAACTTGGCCTTCACTGCAACCATGTACATGATCAAGCATCCGCGAAAGCCACGTGAAACTGCCAAAGGGAACTCACAGCAATTTGCCTGTGTATGAAAGTCTTACCCTTCAAAATCACTGCTGTGTTCCACCCAATTGTTCGGTTCTCTTCATACCCCTATATAATAGTGAAGGCCCACATGACATACTTAAACGGGGAATCATCTTGCATCTATTTACTGCCATTACGGCCCTCTCACACATTAAATTAAACGATATTGATTGCATTTCTATTTAAGAGGAGACACATTTCGCTGGAAATCTGCACTTAAGGAACACGAAAATTACCTTTAACAAGTAGGATATCGCCATCCTAATTTAGTTACAACGAAATATCTTTCTTGAATGGGGCGATTTATGTTCAGCAAAAAGCAAAATCCAAATACCAACAGCCCCAGACACTCCCTATAGCAGAGCTTTGCAAAGTATGCAGCGCAGACGTCCTGATGCACGAGAATGTACATACGTCTAATCAAGCATGTCATTCTGTCTTAAAGATTTAAGACAGAAGTACATGCTTGATTAGAGAGTACCGTCGCGCGACACACCCACACATGTCAGGCGACACAGTACTGTGTCCCGACACATACTTTGGAAAGCTCTGCTCTATGCCATTTCCGGGGGCGGCCCCGGGCCAGATACACATTTTTTTCCCTAAACATGCACCAGTCCATGTTTTCCTTCCATACCTCAACCGTAGGCGGCCTTTGGGACCCCCACAGTTGTGCAATATCACGCTTAGCGATCATGGCCCCCAGGGTCGCCCACTGGGTCTGGGCTACGTTGTAATCCGTAGGTTCCCAGATGTTTAACAAGCAGCGCCTGGCCTCCGGTAAGAGGGCAACACCCGTAACTTCTTTCATTACATCATACACCCCGTTCAAATAAGCCGCCACTTCAGGACATTCCCAGATAATATGAAGAAATGTCCCCACCAATCCACATCCCCGCTTACACAAACCCTTCTCGGAAAAGCCCATTCGAAACAGACGGGGGCCCGTGATGTACACCCTATGAAGAATCTTAAGCTGGACCAGCCGAAGTCTCGCTGGAATCGCGACCTCCTTGGGAGAGGAGATCGCCGACTGCCAGTCCTCGTCATCCAATTCGAGGCCGTCACGGACCCAGAGATCACGCAAGGGCAACAGGACATCCGACCTATCATTGATCAGCTTTTTATAGACAAGGGAAATAGTACTGTCCGGAACGTGACCATCTAGCAATCTATCTTCAAGCGGGGACGACTCAGAGACCTCCCCCATCGAAAAGACTGACATCAATGCATGGCGGATCTGAACATAGCGGAAATACTCCGAGTCCCCCAATTCAAACTCCGTCTTTATAGTATCAAACGATTTCACTTGTCCTTTAACCCAGAGGTCTCCCACCTTGCTAATACCAATGAGGTCCCACTTATCGAACCGTTTTGTCTTCCACAGTGTACCAAGTCTATCAGAGTCGAAAAGTGGGGTCGCTAAAGTCAAGCGGTCCTTCCATCCCATCGAATTAGTTGCATCTTGCCATATACGAACTGCCGTCTTAGTAGGCCCCGACAGTGACTTGACCACTGATTTCGAGTACAGTGCCCTATAGTAATTACCCCCCGGCAGCAGCCATCTATCCTTAGCGAACGCAGGGTTCAATTCGGGACACGCAATACCATGATTAATGGCCCCCAACTGAGACGCCCAGTAATATCGCTTGATGTCCGGGAGGGCAATACCCCTGTCGTACCACAGGAGCGTTAGTTTAGCCAGCGCAATGCGGGGCCTACAATCCCATATCAGTTTCCTCTGGAGACCCTCAACTTTACGAAAATAACTAGCGGGGACTATATCTAGAGTGTTTTGAAGGGCATAAAGGAAACGAGGCAGAGACATCATCTTAAAGAGAGCAGCGTGTCCCAACGGCGAGAGTGGAAGTCTACGCCAACCCGCGACGTCCTGCCTCAATCTAGTTAAAGGTGGGAGAAGATTCAGCTCATACCGAGCCACAGGGTCTATAGAGACCCTGATACCGAGATATTTAAATCCCGTCTGTGCCACCTGTATGGGGCAGTTACGCGAAAGGAGGGGGACGTCACCAGAAAGAACGTATAAATAGGATTTTGCCCAATTGATAATTAAACCCGAGTTTCTACCAAAGGAGGCCAGGATATCACAGAAGACCAGCAACGACTTCCTGGGCGAGTTCAGATATAGAAGAATGTCGTCTGTATAGAGCGAAATGTGGTCTTCATACTCAGAGGACCACCGAATACCCCTCATCTAGGGCTCCCAGCGGATCCAGGCAGCGAGAGGCTCAAGTGCCAGGGCGAACAGGAGCGGTGACAGGGGACACCTCTGACGGGTACCGCGCCCGAGACCAAACGGATTCGAGACTCAACAGTTTACTACAATTTACGCAAGGGGGTCTTCGTAAAGAAGTCAGACCTAACCGATAAAACCGGGACCAAAACCAAATTTAGCTAACGCAGCCTACAGATAAGGCCATTCAATATTGTTGAAAGCCATCGTGGCATCCAAGGACGCCAAAATGGCCGGCTCGCGCAGTTTCACAGCCCTCGCGAGAACTCCGTGCAGACGCCGAGATTCAACGCAGTGTTACGATGGGGAATAAAACCGGACTGATCCGGATGGATCAGTTCGCTAATAACAGTAATCAATCGATTGGCCAGTACCTTTGCGAGAATCTTAGGCTCAGCGTTCAAAAGAGATACAGGTCGGTACGACCCACACTTATCCCTCGGTTTCCCTTCCTTATGTATAACAACAATCATCGCAAGTCGCTGATCCCGGGGGAGAGAACCCCGTTCACGAGACTCCAAAAACATATCTCTCAAATAGGGAGCTATCTTGTCAGGCCGCAACTTGTATAGCTCTATCGGCAGCTTGTTAGGACCCAGGGCCTTACCAGACCGCAAGGAGCGGATCGCAAGGGCTACCTCATCAGCGGTTATTGCGCTGTCCATTTGCTCTCTATCTACATCTGAAAGACTCGGCAGAGCAATGTCACGTAGCAACAAATGAGAGTCCTCCTCCGGCCTATCGGACACGGGGGAGTATACCGCCTGGAAATGATCAGCAAAGCAATCAACAATCTCCACAGGGTCCGAGACCCGCATACCACTCGCCATCTCAATCTCAGGCACAACACGACTATCTCTGTCCCTCTTGTCCAAACATGCTATCAATTTACCAGCTTTATCTCCCACGTCATATAGACGGCCCTGTTGCTCTCGACTCATGGCCTTAGCTGCATCCGTAACCAACGCCCTGTATTCCGACTGTTTTAATCATAACGTATGTGTCTTCGCGCGGGTGACCTCCTGTTCCAGATCTAACTCCAGGTCTGCTATTTCAGTCTCAACCTTCACTACCGCCTCATCTCTCTGTTTCTTAACGCCCGCAATCAGAGACAGGGCTTGAGAACTGTTTTAAAGGCCTCCCAAAGCAACGCTGCGGACGAAACAGACCCCTCATTCTCTGAAAAATATAGATCAAGTGACTTTATCAAATCGTGACGAGTTTTAGGAGTACGGAGATACCAAGGGTTGATCGGGGCCACCCGCCCCTCGATCCCCGAAGACAATTCATTCGAAGCCACAAAGGAGAGTGATAAGAAATTCCCCGAGCCATGTGTTTAACCTCAGCGACAAAAGGCGCCTGTGCAGCAGGCACCAAGACGTAATCAATCCTCGAGAAGTTACCATGGGCACCAGAGTGGAATGTGTACTGCCGCTGAGAGGGGTGCAACAGTCTCCAGCAGTCTACAAGGCCTAAAGTATCAATGAAGTCATGAAGCCAATTCTGCGCCCCCGTGATGACCCTAGGTGGGTGTCTATCAGAGATACCAGATACAACAGCATTAAAATTACCACCCAGTAGTAATGGTCCCTCGGGGAGAGCAAGGAGAACCCGCCCCAAGTCTGCAAAGGTGGTGGACTGTAGGCCGGGAGGGACATATACGGAGACCAGGGAAAGGGTCCAGCCCTCCCAACGACCAGTAAGAACGACATAGCGCCCTCTATCGTCGAGGACCGTTGCATCAACTTCCAACAGGGAAGAGTTCTTAATAAGAATACCCACCCCCCGGGAGCCTGAGGAGAACCCTGCATGGGCGACTAAGCGATACCCCTTCCTATTCATAGCATAGCATGCATTTCCTATCAAGTGAGTCTCCTGAAGTAGGACCACATCTGGGTTGTGACGTTTTAATAGTTGCAGCACTACCCCTCGCGTTATCCTATCCCCAACTCATTCACATTCCAGCTCATAGCCTCAACCCCCATCCCATACGAGGAAGAAAATCCAACCCCAAGAAGAATCTAGCACTTCGATCAGAAAGTCTCGCAATACTTTGCCTTGCAGAAAACGAAACTGGAAAACCAACAAAACCCTCCTCCCCCCACCAACAGCCCGTTACAAACCCCCACACACTGCACCCCTCCATAAGACTAGAAAGCCACCCCAACTTGCAGTGTGCTTGTCGCCCCCACATCTAAACTAAGCTACAGAAAGTCAAGCAGAGGAGGAAAACGACCCTCCGATAGCCCCGCAACACCCCAAAATGTCTCACAGAGTCATGTTACACAGTTAATATACCACAGTTCGAAACATCCGGAAGACCCCAGGAACCAGACAGCGACAGGGCTTATTCCTGGTCCATCGATCCGCCCTCTGCACCGCCGGTCTGCCCGTCCTGCGGATGATGGGTCGGTAGAGTATCCAGCCAGTCGGCCACCACGTCCGGTCTGTCGAACAAATAAGTCTGCTCTGCATGTTCAATGCGCAACTTGGCAGGAAACAGCATGGGGTACTTGAGGCCCATCTCACGGAGTCTCCTTTTTACCCCAAGAAAACCAAGTCTCTGTTTCTGAACAGCTTGGGTAAAATCTGGATAAAAACTGATGGTAGTGTTCTCAAATTTTATGGGACCGCCCGCCCGCGAGGCCTGCAGGACAGGGTCTCTATCATGCAAGTTAAAAATATGTGCAATCATAGGCCGCGGTGGGGGACCCGTCTTGGATTTACCACCCGGAACACTGAACCCTGTGAGCTCGTTCCACGGTGAAAAAATTACTCTGTCCCTTGGGTGCAAGGTGATTCATAATAAGGTTCTCCACGAAGAAATCAGCTGCCGGATCCTCCGCCTTCTCCAGGACCCTGATAATACGGACGTTGTTCCGCCTAGACCTTCTTTCAAAATCCTCCAGACGACGTGCAAGGAGGTCATTGGAGGCTCTCAAATTGGGAACCTCCGTCTGTATCTCAACAACGTCGTCCGTCAGACCAGAAGTCTTAATGCCCAACGATTCAACCTTTTTGTTGGTTTTCACTAGGTCCGTGCGGATCAGATTTACATCAATCGCCACTGTGTCGAGCTTGTGGGCGAGAGTCTCCATTTGTTTCCCGAGAGACGATCTGATCCCATCGATGGCGGCCATTACGTCTTGCAGGGTAGGCTCCGCCGCTGAGGGCAATGGATCTCTCGTTCCCTCCAGCGACCTACACGGTCCACTGGGCGACACCTTAGCCTGGGCATAGCGATCCATGATGTTAGTTCCAGCAGCTGGTTCGAAATTGAAAGAAGCAGACTATCTAATACTTTTGCCGCAAATTTTTACCGATTAAAAGAATTCTTCATTTCCATGTGACTAATGCACCTGGTTGAGAGGACTGTCGTGCTGCATATACTATTGTCTTGATAAAGACCCGCCGCGAGTGAAAACATTGGCGCTTTTAGGGTCGAAATGTCGACATCCATTCACAGGCCACATAAACTTGGAGCCCCCAACAAACTTGAAAGAAACGATAGGGTTCCCAGATTGTATCAATTGATGGTCTTATGAAATGATATTTTGTATATACATGTACAGTTTTTCTACATGAAATTTGGATATATTTGGTTTATCACATGTACACTATTCACTAATGTCACTTGGTTTTGCACTATTCTTTGACATGATGCCAGTTATTTGTATATAATGTATAAAAATAATTTTTTGACTCAAAAAACAAAAAAACAAAAAAAAATGATATAAAGAAAGCATAGAGTAACATTTAGGTTTTCCTTCTTTATTTACTATAAGGATTTGTTACAGTACTTTGGAGGGTTTATGTTGGTTCTATTAGAAAAAAATGTTTGGATAAATTACTTGTTGTTTGAACCCGACAGAACCGTTTTTTTTTAAGTTAGTTTGGGTATAGCCACCTCGCCGAGTGGTCTTCGACCTCTGTTTGTCCCCCTCCGGCTTCCCTGCCATTGTGGAAGATAGGAAGTATAATGCCAAACTGGGGTAGGCGGATAAAAGCGCAATCAAGAGGCTGAGTGGTAGGCTATGCCCAGCAGCAATCGACGTCGGTCAACCTGAGACAGAGTAGAAAGATGGAGGTCTCAAAGGTCCCTTGAGCGGAAGTGCAGAATCAGCCCGAAGACATGGCTCAGGCGTCTCTCCAAGGCATGTCCATCCGTGTAATACACACACTCGAGTGCCAAACCAGACCGTCACCTTCAGCAAGAGGGAGGCACTCACAGTATCGGGTCTCTTCAGTAGGCGAAAGCGAAAGTGAAAGTGGGCCGGACCGGTAGTCTCCGCCACCTCAAGCCGATATTGTTCAACTACATCTCGGGCACCATGCCAACTCCACAGCCGGGCATCACGGAGGCGCAGGCCACAATCTTCCAATCGTCACAACTCCGGCCCCCGGGGTCCGATCCGGACTCTGGTTGCAGTTTTTGCCTCCCCAGTGGTTCGTCTTTAAGAAGACATATATAAAAGTCAGGATAGTCTGCAGGATATATGCAGGAGGTTCCGAGGGTCTCGGGAGCCCTCTGCTCACGGGGCCATCTTGGTTGTGCGCGAAGCTCCTCCTCTGGTGGATACCTTTTTTAATAGGACATGCTGAATGTATACATTCAAGAAACCGGTGTACTTTTTTAGAACAAGGATCCCTTTCGTGTCAATGTGTGCTCAGATATAAAAATAGCTAGATAATAATTAGGGGTGCACATAAAATTTTGCTCTGCCGGCGGAGTTCGCAGAGTTTTGCCCACTCTGCACAGAGCGCACAGTTCTGCAAAATTCCGCGAAGTGATGCAGAGCGGAGTTTTTTCTCCCGTGTGACTTGCCAACATTAAGTTGGCGAGTGCTCGCGAGAAAAAATTGGGTGCTAGACCTCCTCCGGCTGAAATTTCTCAATGCCGGCGGTCACTGCAAGTCACGACCGCTCGCTTTGAAAAATCTGCTGCTCACGTTGAGGAAGCTGCCGCTCGAGTAGAATGTCTACTCTAGCATCTGAAAGCAGCAGTGCCCTCCGGTGCGATGTGGAGTGCCGTTCGCTATGATTTTACAGCAGGGGGAAAGCTCCCATTGCTTAAAGTCAGTGGGAGCAGCGCCATTTACTAGACTCTGCTGGTGGTGGAAGTCCACAGAGTGCAGTGGTGTTTTTGCAGCACTTTACGTATTTCCGCGGAGTAGAACTCCGCTCAGGCCTAACAATAATACAGCAGAATGTGCTTTAGTCACACAATAACCACATAACTTGTCTTTTCTTGTTGCATAATGTATTCAACGCTATCATGTAATTTGGTCTTTTAAAGCTGAATAATATTCTCAAAAGTTCAAATGCTTTATAACATCCCCTCATTTTTTTATTTCTGTAAAACATGAGTTTCCAAGAGATGCAGGCCGGTTCATATAAACAGTATCTGGGTTGGCAGCAGAAGAGAACTCAACAAGAAATCCATATGAATAATGTATATCTACTTTGCAACGCCAGCAAAAACGCTTTTCAATAAATCAACTGAATACATTTAAACAACTTTATAAAGCTTTTCTTACCTGGCATGTTGCAAATTCAACACAAATACAGCTAGATTCATAATTAAAAATTAGAGGAGGGCAAGTGAGCAAATTAACAGAGAGAGCAGTGTCGAGTCAAGGATTTGGCGTGGCATGAAGCCTGTGCACGAGCTGAGCCATGAAAATATTCGGCACTTAAATCAAGTAACAGATATCATTAAAAAAATTAACAAAAAGTATTGTCAAAATCAAAAATCTGGGCTTGTTTAACATGTGGAAAGGTTTCTCTTTAGTACATCAGATTGTGCCACTATATTGAGGTATATCAAAAACATATTAAAAGCAATGGCTCAAACACCAACTTCGAAACATTCATGCACCACCCTCAACCCTCCCGCCACAAAGACAATGCCAATAGTGAACTAAGAGGCAAGTCAGTGGTCATGTGGCCAGGATTGTTATCAGTAGTAACAATATGAGAGTGAGGGAAAAGGAAGGGACACCCTCGGTCCCCCGGGTAAATCTTAGTCAAACAACAGGAGAGTGTCAAAAAAAGGGAAATAAGCACAAAAACAGAGGAGATAGTCAGCCTATATGATTCACATTGTAAATCATTAGGAGTTTTCTTAGAAGCCCTCCATGCTTCATCCTCGGGCCCACCAGGAGAAGCCGAGTGCCTCCCGGGTGTGCTACAACGCCAGAATACTGCGGAGCTGGTTTTTTGTGACAGTGATGTGAAAAATTTGTGATGTTAAAATTGTCAAAGGACTGTACCATAAGAAAAATATTATATTCAATGGTCAGCCTGACAAGGTTAAAATATGTGTAGGGAAATGTGCCAATTAATGTATTGGTTATTTCCACTTAAGGTGGGGTCGACATGTTTCTGCCCTTTATGTGTAGATTTTACTGGGCTTTCTTCAGGACCATTAGTAATGTACCTCAAGGTGTGGGCACGCTAAGGCCCACCCTACCAGAGGACGTGAAAGTTAAAAATGCAGTGTAAAAATAAAGTGCAAAGAACAAACCATAAAGTTGTGGGATTTACCTCTGCATTAGAGGAACCTGTATAGTTTGTAAATTAAAAGATCCACACCCCATAGATATCGGGAGGGGGGTAGGGGCGACAGTGGCACACCGCCCGCAATGCCCAGCACCCGCTCAGCACCTAGCGTTTCCTGCAACCGGACATCGTGGATGTTATCATGTTAACAGGATTGTTATCATGCATGGAAGAACACTATAGTCTATTAAATCAAACACAAGATTTTTGTGCATCACACACTCGGAACTCGTATTTGAACGTGATGAAAGCATGCATGTATGTATGTCGTAATAAGGAAAATTGCGATTCAATTAAATCCAAAAAGTTGCCTAGGATCACACAATGTGGTCAAGAAGGGAAAGCCAGACTTGATCCCAAGTTTTCTGGTTTAACATTATGCAATTCGGCAACTAGATCGGTTTTTTTCTCTCTTGGTTTTTTTTACACCAA
Organism: Lissotriton vulgaris; assembly: GCF_964263255.1. Classification (NCBI taxonomy): domain Eukaryota; kingdom Metazoa; phylum Chordata; class Amphibia; order Caudata; family Salamandridae; genus Lissotriton; species Lissotriton vulgaris. The sequence goes on along the minus strand of NC_141696.1, from coordinate 219,321,794 downwards.
AGGTCACTCCTTTGTTTTTAATTCTTTTGCATGAGGTTTGAGCGTGGACTGCAATTAGAGCCACGTGAAAGCCCGGCTCGTTTTGGGCTCAATGTTTTGGAAAAGTATCAGCTGGTTATCAGTAAAAACAAAATATGCATTTTAGTGCACAACGTCTTGCCACAATTTGTGTCTTACATACATCTTAAATTGATCGTTAAAGATGGCATTTGAACATAAAAATTATTATAAAATTCGTTGTCCAGAAAACCAGCCTGGAGTCGGTGCAAAAGATACACATATATTTCAAACCAACCGGCAGCAAGGACCACGCAGCTAGTGAACTGGTTATCCGAGTAAGCCACTCTAGAAGAGGCGTGGCACGTAGGGCTGTGTGGGGCAGACTGTGCCAATTATTGTTTTCTTCTGGTTTTGTAAATACACAGCGAGGAGCAGATCTTCGTCAACGTGCAATGTGGTTCCGGCATTTTTGCATCTGAGGCGAGGGCGCGATGCTGCTGTGTGCGTGTGCGTGCTGTGGGCGGTCTTCAGCGCCTTCTCCGTTGCCTTGGAAAAGGTACGGAACCGGAAGTAAGTCTGAGAGAATAGCCAAACGCAGGATTTTCTCCTGCTTGACGGAAAAGTTATTGCCTGCAAATGCCAGTTTGTTTTCTGATTTTCCACGGTCCAGCCCTGTATTTAGCACAGAAAGGCACTTTAGAATGGCTGACATTGATAAGAACCTTAAATGTACAGGGAAACAAAGCCTGGGTCATGTCGGTTTTGTTCCCGGAGGCAAGTTATGATCTAAGTGTTCTGCTGGCAGCATTTTGTGTCGCTGCGTGCAGTATGTTGCACATCAGAGTGATGCAACCCAGATAAACTGTCCATTCTTGTTAGGTCGTTGTAACTGTTATCATTAAAATTGACCACCAGTGGGTAAAAATATAGTAAATGTGCTATAAACCATGCAAGCACTAAAACACATGTTTTCATTTATGCTAGAATAAAATATATACATATATATATATATATATGTATATATATATATATATATATATATATGTATATATATATATATATATATATATATATATATATATATATATATATATATATATATATATATATATATATATATATATATATATATATATATATATATATATATATATATATATGCTGTACTGCCTGCGCTCCCAGCCTAACTCTTGCTAGGCATGAGTGGCGTGCAGACGTACTATTAATCGTTTTGTAAAAAGAGGACACAAAATGCGCACCAAATTTTTGAGACTCAATTTAGACTTTTTGCAAAACAACCTATGTACTAATATTTCAGGTCACAAAATCACCTTAATAAGTGGGTTGCAATGCGACTTAGGTCCTTACTATTCATGAGGAAGGTTGCAAAGCGACTCACTCCTTTTGGAAACCATCATAGTGATGGTGGTCTGGGGGGATCAGCAGACCACTGTGCTTTTGATTGCATTTAAATTTAGTATTTTTAAAAAGCAGCCCATTTTCCTTAGAAGAAACAGAGCTGCATTAAAAAAAAAAAACTTTAGTAAAAAAAGTTTGAGAGTTAGCAGTGGTCCCTTGGACCACTGCCCACGCCTAAAAAAAAGTTTATTTAAGAGCTAAGAGTTCTTCCTTGTAGCACTACAAGCAAACTTTTTTTACTTTTACAGAGGAGAAGGGGTCCCTGAGGGATCATTTGCCTTTTGAGAATGGGTTACTGCTGCCTTTGAAGAGTCTGTAAAATATACATGGTTTGTGACCAGAATTGCAGTTATATATTATTGATAGAGAGCATTCCGTATCTGAATTTAGAAGGGATGCCCCTTTCAAATCGCAATTCTGCAATTCAGTATTAATTTACAAACTCATCCTACAATTTGGTAAGCTAAACAATTTTGCAGCACTTTGCTGTTCATGTTAAAGAAAATGGAACACAAATGCTCTATTCTGAGCTATAGATTAGCATTTGGCCTAAAATGTTTGCAAACTAGTTCCACATGAGTACTTTTTTTATCTGCTTACTTAAAAAGAATACAAGCAATTAACTTAATTTTCATTTTTCAAATATAAAAGATGGGGTTATATTTGAGGTGAAATTATTTAGCTTCATTAACTTTTAGTTAAGAGGCAATAACTATGCAAAACCAGCCTTCATTTTTTAAAACAAATGTGGTTTCTTTATTAAAAAGATTTCACATTTATCACATAATTTAGTATGGAGGCAGTAAAATATATTTGCTCTGTTTTTTGGCACCACTTCAGAGCCTACTGGCTCCTGTGCCACAAAAAATTACAGAAAGGTGGAAAAATTGTTGTTAGTTGATGAAACTCAAAGGTGGATTTGACTTTTATCCATACAGTTTACATACTGATGTGACGGGGCCGGTGAAACACACTTAGTTCGCCCTCTAACTTACTTTTGCTATCTTGCTAAGAACCAAGCCACTGGTTTGGGTGAATTTTTACATACTGTAGCACTAGAGTGGAGGCTCACCCCCGCTCCCCACTAATCCGAATGCCCCCCGCTTTCCTCCAGTGATTGGATTAGTCGAGGCCTGTTCCCAGAAAGGCGATGCCTCGAATGCATTTTGCCACGAGTGGCTGGCAGAATGTCCACCAGCTTTCTGAATGGATAAGTGTCCCACCCTCAGCAGAGGCCCTTGTGAGACAATGTATGAGAGGCCGAGTAACACATCTGATCAAAAACCTCTCTGAAGTTGCAGCCTTTTGTGTGTATACTTTTGAAATATCTCCATTGTCATGCAAATGTCGATTTTCGCTCAAAATTAGCTGAAAACGATTATTCCAGTAGAAACTGCCAAAGGTGATAAACTGAAATTAAAACATTTACCATTTAAAAACAAAAAACAGGGCTAGCCCATCTGACTGGGTAAATGTTAACCTTCCATCCTTTGTTAGAAAAGTTGCACAATTTAGGTGCATCATTATAGTGCGCATTATACAGTTGAAACGCCTGGTATCATGTGCCAAATGATTTCAAATTCTTCTCTAAAATTAAAATATTTGAAAATTCTTTTCTTATCACAGATATTGCTTCTGAGGCCTTTCAACCACTGCTTTTTAATAAATCATTATTTAAACGATTTCAAGAGCTTACATTAAAAAGTTAGTGCCTTCTGCTGTATCAAAATTGATAGAGAAAAGAAAGAGATGCATACACTAAAATCAAGTTTTTAAACAAGTCACAATTAAAGAAATTAATTCAGCTAAGATAAAAAGCCAGAAACACCAAGCTGCCATTCGGTGCGTTCACTGACATTTTATTTGCAGCCTTTTGTCAGGCTGAAAGTGTCCTACTGTACACGTCTCCCTGTACATCTGAAGGAACAGTTCTCCTGCCAAAATACACAGTCTGGGATTAAAAGGCCTGAAACCTACCACCAAGTTCTTAACGCCCTCCCACCATCATTAGACTAAATCCGCCATCGTTCCGGATTCATTTTCCCTCATTCATCTGTCCCGCTAATTCCTGCTGCATTCACCGGGCTTACATCTTAATCTTTTCTGTTACATAGAGAATACATAATGAAAAGCTGCGTTTTCTGGGTACATGCACACATTGGGAGCGGATGAACCATATGCGAACGGACATACAATGCTGAATGCGGCCTGAATGGTGTCCGGTGCTAGCAACAGTGCAGGCCCGGGAACAAAAGGCCGGCCAACAAGGGCCCTGCGCTGGCCCGGCCTCGCTCGAACACCGGGGGATTGGCCGCTGAAACATGGGTATAATTTCACTGTTTTCACTCACACAAGCTGTGGGAAAGGAGTCACCATCTGATGTTCGATTGAGCGGGATATGTTTTTGGCAGTGGCCTTCTATTCGTCATTGAGGCGAGATGAAAAAGAGGCTTGGGGCGCCATTGGCCGCATTGAATCCGGCGTCTGGCAGGGAGGTATGGCCCCAGGAGCGCATGCTTGCTTTTGCCACCCAAATTGCAAGGACTGTCTTTGCGGCAGATTTTGCTCGATCAGTTGGGTTTCATGCAGGCGGGGGAGTTACAGTGGGGTGGTTGGGCAGGGCACCGGCTTGCTTATCAGGCAAGTGATGGGGTGGGAGGCGGTGGTATTAATGGGAGGTGAACATTACAAATTCTGTGTCACTAGGAGCAATAATAACTTTAATGGACAGCATGACAGAAGACGGAAATAGTGTGATATTGACTTTTTGGCCTCAACTACTCCAAGATCTTGCTTGGACCGAACCTTCTCCCTCTATTTGTCTTTCATGGGTGCCTTCCACGTGCTTGTCGCTATCACAAATCACCTGCAACCCTGGCACACTGTCATCACTCGTGCTGGCCCATCACAATGTTTTGGGACAAGATGCACCAGACAATAACCTTCCAGAAGGTGGTGCCATTAGAACCATGCAGATGGAGGCTATAGAGAAATCAGGCCATTGATACCCCAGCCAGCGATCTTCTGTAACGTCCAGGTTAAAAATGGGCGCAACAATCCTGTTATTTTTTCCTGAAGCATTTTATATGAATTATATTTATACAGGATTTAACAACTTCATGGTGACTAACTAACCTTACATGGGGTCAGACATATTTGTTTATCCTCTTTCCAAAGGCCAAAACGTTAGGTTAGGTAATTGGGTTATTCGAAGATTCACAGTAGACCCTAAAACATCTGTTCTAACACAATGCAATGATTCAGAAGGCTGACCTATCACGCCATTCTGTGTATTCTGTTGCATTGACTGATGTGGAATTTGAATGACAGTGTGACAAATGTTATTAATTGAAACAATAAAATCATTTTTTTATTACTTTGCCGTGTGACAAAGCAATGGGTGAAGGGGGCTGACCTAAAGCCTCTTTGTGTAATTATTATTTTATGCATGAATATATTATGTTATATTTGACATGAATGGCGCAATGCCTTTACACCTCAAACCTAAAAAGAAGATGACAGAATAAAGACGAGCAGAATGATGAAAGTGTAGCAGAAGAATGACATGCCTGTTTGTTTAAAGGATGTTGTAAGTAATACTTGATTGCTTTTTCAAACATGTGTTATATTAAAAAAGGAGACGTATGACATCAAGGTAGGTAATCTAGAGACAGGGGACCATATTTACTAATCTTTGACATAAGCAGGGCCGCAAGCAAAGTTGTTGCGTTGCATGAAAGGGAGCAAGCAGTAATGCTCCATATTTACAAAGATAAGGAGCATTTCTGCTCTCTCCTTGCACTTGAGCACTGTGTGCTGCCTAGTGCCAATGCAGGTAACCTTGCACTATAGTGCAAGGGTGCCTATTCTACTGACAGGATTCGTTTTGTGCAGGAAGGGACACAGGTCAGTCACATTGTACCCAAAATATGTAGAGTACAATTTAATAAATTGTTTGACACCAACATGACAAAAATCCAATAAGTAAAACCAGAGTTAAGAATTTTTAAAGTTTAAAGTAAAAACTAGTGCCTAAAAGATCACAGCATAAACCGTGGACATCTGGTCATGCGATGCTGGGACAAAAGTCAAAAGTTATCACAGATTGCGATGAAGTGTGGTTTAGATGCACAAATTGGATTTGGGACAGTCTTGCCTTAACTACGGCCTTAGAGGAAATAAATAAAAAAATTGTGTGAAAGGGTAAAGTTCAGCAGGGCAAAACAGCTGGCAGTATCTGAGGAAGAGGTGTCGTCGTTGGGGAGCCGCTGGCCAAAGTTGAAGTGAAGAATCCTTCATTCACATTTTGGGTCTTTTTTGGAAGTCAAAAATCTCCAGGGTGGGACGAAGATGCAGGCAGTTACTGATTAGCAACCCTTGACCCCACCAGGTAGGTCGCTCCCCCTCCGTACAGCACCGCCTGTTTGTCCCTGCCCCAGCTGCCTCTGCTGAGGAAGTTTGAGGCCCTCCACTACCCACAGGCTACCACCTGCGCCTCATCCATGGTGAACAGTGGTAGGCCGTAGGTTTTTTCATCTTCCGCTTTATTGTTTTATTGTATTACCTGTTTTTCATTGTTGTGTCTGTGACTGCTGTTGTTCTGTCTTCCCCCGCTGCCTGTTCGTGGTCCGTGCCCGTTATCCTCCCTCTGTTCCCCTCGCTGTACCCGTGTCTCTCAGCCCGGTTTTTCCTTCTGTACCCCTCGCTGCCCCCGTGTCTCTGCCTAGTTTTTCCTCCTGTACCCTTCGCTGCCCCTATGCCTCTCTGCCCGGTTTTGCCTCTGTTTCTCAGCTGCCCCTGTATTCTTGTGACCTTTTTGCCTTCTGTGCCACTCGTTTTTTCCCTGTATTTCTGTACCCTCTTGCCTTCTGTGACACTCGTTTTTCCTGTATTTCTCTGCCCTTTTTGCCTTCTGTGCCACTCGTTTTTTCCCTGTATTTCTGTGCCCTCTTGACTTCTGTGACACTCGTTTTTCCTGTATTTCTGTGCCCTTTTTGCCTTCTGTGCTACTCGGTTGTTCCCTGTATTTCTGTGTCCTCTTGCCTTCTGTGACACTCGTTTTTCCTGTATTTCTGTGCCCTTTTTGCCTTCTGTTCCCTTCATCGTCCCTCAATGCCCCCGCCGCTGCGTCCCCTGTGGCCCAGCCCCCCTGACTGCCCACTCGCTGCCCCCGCCTCCCACCTCCCAGCTGCTCCTCCATACCACCTACCCATATATGCCAGCTGCGCAGCGGGCGCGCCGCTGGCGTGCCGAAAGCCATCCCGTCTGCACCCATCCGTGCCTGGACCGCGCCCAGCGCCAGAACCCCTGGCCCCCGTACCCGCCACGACGACCGCCGGCACTACGACGCCAGCACTCTGCACGCTCTCAACCCCGGACAGACCCACACCTGCTTCAAGGCCACCCCGAAACACACACACGGTCTCTTCACTTGCCGGAACTACAGCTGCACCAGCCTCAGAGCCGACGAACCACCCGCCAAGAAAGAACCCAACCACCTCCGATGCATACTACTGAACACCCGCTCCGCATGCAAACACGTCGTCGAGCTCTGGGACCTGCTCTACACAACATCCCCGGACATCGCCTTCCTGCCAGAGACCTGGTTGAACGACTCCTCCGCACCCGACATCGCCATAGCCATCCCAGACGGCTACAAGACCACCCGCAGAGACCGCACCAACGGAGTCGGAGGAGGAATCGCCATCGTCCACAAGAACAGCATCAGGGTCTCGACTAGAACCGACGACGGGCTCAGCACCGCCGAACACGTGCACTTCCAGATCCACACAGACCCTAACTCCACCCTTAGAGGCACCCTCGTCTACTGACCCCCCGGACCCCGTCCCCAGTTCAGCGACTCCATCGCCGACTTCATCAGCACGCACAACCTGACCTCCACCGACTACATCCTCCTCAGAGATCTGAACTTTCACCTTGAGAACAACAACGACAACAACTCCACAACCCTGATCGATAACCTCACCAACCTCGGACTGAAGCAACTCATCACAACGCCCACCCACTCTGCCACCCACACACTCGACCCCGTCTTCTACTCAAGCCCGCACGTCTCCGTCAGCCGCACCACCGAACTCCTCTGGACCGACCACTGCTGCACCCACTTCGCCTACCAGAAAGCCACCACACACCACCGCACCCAACAGATCCCTTACCGCTGCTGAAGCAAAATCACCAAAGACCAACTACATGCATACCTCGCTCTCAGCCCACCCACCAAACCCTCCAACACCGACGACGCTGCCCACAGCCTCAGGCGCTGGATCGAGGACTGCACCAACACTCGCGCCCCACTGAAGAACCCCCCCCACAGAGACACCAGCAAGAGGGCCAGCTGATTCACCCCAGAATTCCATGCTTCCAAGCAAGCCTGCCGTAAACTAGAGAAGGAATGGCACAGTGAACAAACTCCGGACAGCCACGCAGCACACAAGGACGCCATCCGCAACCACCACCACCTCATCAGGGCGGCCAAGAGGACCTCAATCAAAGACCGCCTCGACAACAACTCACACAATAGCAAGGAGCTCTTCAATATCGTGAAGGAACTCCCCAACCCCAACACCAACGACATCCCGCCGTCGCAAGCCCTGTGTGACTCCCTCGCCACCTTCTTCCACCGCAAGATAGCAGACATCCACGACAGCTTCAACACCCAGACAGCCCCAACAGACAGCAACACAACAGACCCTCCGCACACTATCGACCATGACCCCCTGCTAGCCTGGGCCAGCGTGAGCGTCGATGACACCATCAAGGCCATGAGCACAATCCACTCAGGCTCTCCGTCAGACCCATTCCCGCACCACGTCTTCAACAAGGCAAGCAGCTCCATTGCACCCCACCTGCACAACGTCATCAATCTCTCCCTTGAGACCGCGACCTTCCCAGAGAGCTGGAAACACACAGAGACCAACGCCCTACTCAAAAAACCCTAGGCAGACCCAAGAGACCTCAAGAACTTCTGGCCCATCTCTCTGCTCCCCTTCCCGGCCAAGGTCATTGAGAAAATAATCAACAGACAGCTAACCCTATACCTCAAAGATAACAGAATCCTGGACGCTTCCCAGTCAGGGTTCCACAGCAACCACAGCACCCAGAATGCCCTCATCGCCGCCACCGACGACATCAGGACCCTGCTGGACAACAGTGAGACCGCAGCACTCTGCCGCCTTCAACACCGTCTGCCACCGCACTCTACACGCATGCCACCGCGCCGCAGGGATCCAAGACAAGGCTCTGGAATGGACCACCTCCTTCCTCTACGGCAGAAACCAGAGCGTCTGCCTCCCCCCATTCCGTTCCAAAGCCTCCGAGATCATCTGCGGAGTACCCCAGGGATCCTCCTTCAGCCAGACACTGTTCAACATTTACATGGCCCCGCTCGCACACTTCTCCCGACAGCACGACCTCAACATAATCTCCTACGCCGACGACACTCAACTGATCCTCTCCCTCACCAAGGACCCCATCACCGCCAAAGCCAACCTCCACAAAGGAATGAAGGCCGTCGTTGACTTGATGAAGATCAGCCGTCTGAAGCTGAACTCGGACAAGACGGAGGTCCTCATCCTCGTCTCCAACCCTTCAGCCTGGGACGACTCCTGGTGGCCGACGGCACTGGGGGCAGCCCCGACACCCACCGACCACGCATGCAACCTGGGAATCATCCTCGACTCAACGCTCTCATTGACCAAGCAAGTCAACGCCGTCTCCTCCTCCTGCTTCAACACCCTCCGCATGCTCCGCAAGATCTACAGATGGATCCCGACAGATACAAGAAAGACAGTCACCCAGGCCCTCGTCAGCAGCAGACTCGACTACGGAAACGCCCTCTACGCGGGAGCCCCAACCAAGCTCATCAAACGACTACAACGCATCCAAAATGCCTCGGCACGACTGATCCTCGACGTACCACGACACGGCCACATCATCCCCCACTTGAGAAACCTGCACTGACTCCACGTCAACAAGAGGATATCCTTCAAGCTCCTCATCCATGCACACAAAGCACTCCACAAGACTGGCCCAGCCTACCTCAACAGACGGCTCTCCTTCTACGTCCCCTACCACCAGCTACACTCCCCGACCTCTCACTCGCCACCGTTACGCGCATTCGAAGAACAACCACTGGCAGGAGATCCTTCTCCCACCTCGCCGCCAAGATATGGAACACCCTCCCACTGAGCCTACAACAGACCCAAGACCTGCTGACCTTCAGGAGGATATTCAAGACCTGGCTGTTTGATCAGTAGCGCCCCCCCCCAGCGCCTTGAGACCCTTGCGGGTATGTAGTGCGCTTTACAAATGATTGATTGATTGATGAGGGCTATACGAGGCCGGATACCCCTTCTGCCAGGTGCCACTGAATAGGATCTGCTGCTATGGAGGAGAATGTACCGGGAGCTGCTGTTAAGTCAGGCTGACCGACGATGCACCTTGGGCAGGTCGAAGAGCAGGTAGGTCCTGCTGTCCTCTTAGTTCTCAGAGTACTTTTTTCCCAAAAATGTTTACATCTCAAATTTTGGATTTGGGCTATTTGGGCACATTTAACACCACTTCCAAGGGTCCAGGACTGCAGAGGCTCCACTTGGAGGGCCAGGACTCATGAACTGCCCGTGCAGGTAAGAGCGGTGGGGTGGGGTTGGGGGGACTCAACAGACGACGACAAGGGAACATTTTGTATTTATTTAATTTTTCCTTGTAGTTGTCTATCGAGTCTCCCCCCACCCGCCTCACCGCTCTCACCTGCACGGGCCACTCCTGCTGGGACTCACTTAGGCAGGACCCAGGTGTGGGTTCAAGATGTAGACTTTTCTGTCCCTAAGGCTCTGATCAGGAGGCCAGCCAACTCACCCTTGGAGTCACTCTGGAAATCCTGGGTTCAAGGTGATGTGCAGAGCTCAAGAAGCAGGGCAGACCTCTGAAGTGCAAGAAAGGCTTTAAGCAGCAGAGCAGTCCTTCTTGGTGCAGAAAAGCAGTCGTGAAGTACACAGCAGGCCACAGCAGAAGGCAGTCAGCGGAGAGCCCTTCTCCTGGTCCAGAAAGTGAACTGAAGAGTGGGTGTGAGGGTCACTTTTTTATACCTGCTTCCTTCTTTGAAGTAGGAGACGTTTCTAGAAGTCCCCCTTTCAAAAGTGCTTGGAATTTCATGCCTCCCTGCCCTGGCTCCAGCCTGGCTACCGGCACAATAGACTAATGTGAAATAATTTTTGTGTGAGCAGGGCACAGACTAATGACTTGCAAGTGGGCGGTTAGCTCTGACTCCCAATCCTGTCTGAGAGACCATCCAGGAGCACCTGGTCCCTCTATTGTGTGACTGTTTGGGTAGAACATATAAAGGCCAACTGCGGACCTAGTCATGCAACCCAGGAACAGACTGCAGGCACCAAATAGGGCAGGAAAATGACAACTTTCCAAAAGTGCCATTTTATAAATTGTGACTTAAAATGCAACTTTACCATTAAAGAGAATTGTAAATTACAATTTGTCACACAACAAATATGACTTTCCCACCTGCTCCCATTCAAGTGTTAGCACTTATTAAATGACATAAGGTAACCCAATGTTATCCTATAGTAGAGGTAGGCTTCGCAGTATCAAAAAACAAATTCAGGAGTTTTTCACTACCAGAACATGCAAAACGTGAAAGTACCTGACGTACCATAAAAAATAACATAAGGAGCTATACTTACCAATAGCCCCAATACCAATTACCAAATAACCAGTCAGTTGGTAGTGAAGAAAGTTCAATCGTTTATTATGCAAAATACTCTATAGAGGAGCCTCTCCCATCCTCACACCTCAAGGTGTGTGGAGAAGACTGCTGGCTTACATTCAAAACTGCACATATATACTTTTTGCATAGTACATGAAGTCACCGTAGATGGAAAAACATTTCATGGCTCTTAGGCCTAGAGGAAGGACCATATATGGCACACATGATTAGTACAAAGCTCTGCTTGGTTATTATTGGGGAAGGTCAGAAGGGGTGACTCCCTTTCGTCCCGGTGCCCGGGAGTGCAGGCATGGCGCCTCCAGGAATGCGCTTATCGCACCCAAAGCCAGATGCGACCTTGAGTCCCAAGACAGAGAAAGAATACTGTGCATTCTGCTGCTCTCAGTAACTCAACTAAACTGGGGCCTCACGTCCATTGGAAGGTAACACGTGATAACTGCTCGGGCCTGACACAAGTGGAGAAAGATGACATCTGTATAGTTCTCGGCTTACTTGATGTAAACAGAACACACGAACAGCATATACCCTTACCAACTAGCTAAAACAGATATAGGTTAGGCATTATGCGTACCTATGTGGAAAGAACATATAGATACATCATGCTAACACAATATATATATATATACATATATATATGGCTAATACTACTAACATAGGGGAAATCAGATTTAATCCCTCATATCGGTCTAACTTTTTAATTACAATGCACCCTGCCCCGGGGACTGTTAGGGCCTACATTAGGGGTGAAATATGTATTAAAAATGGAGGTTAAGGCTTGGCAAAGAAGAAGCCATTTGGCAGTTTCGAACTGCTAGCAGGCTGCAATGGCAGGCCTGAGACATGTTTTACAGGGCTAGTTAAGTGGGTGGTGCAATAAGTACTGCAGGCCCACTAGTATCATTTAATTTACCGAACCTGGGTATATGGTATACCACTTTTCTAGAGACATATGAGTACATTGAAAATGCCAATCAGGCGTAAGCCGTTTTTACCATGTTTTAGGGAGTGAGCACAAGCACTTTTAGCACTGGTTAGCAGTGGCAAAGTGCACAGAGTCCTAAGGCCGGCAAAAACAAATTCAGTAAAAATAGGAGAGGTAAGGGGAAAAAGTTTGACGGATGACCACCATAAGGCTGACATGTCTAACAGTGAGCAGGTCTTACAGATCAGACTGTTGCTGTCTTTCTTGCAAAGTTATGTTTATTGGTCTGCTCTGTCAAATTTAGAACTTTGCTGTTTGCGGTCGTTGGGCAACGGATCTATGACATTACAACGCGTTATTTTACAACGCAGACCGTTACATCGCAATTTTTACAACGCAGGATCCATTACATCGCATGCCTTTACAACGCATGACATTACATAGCAGATGCTATTACAACGCATGCCATTACAACGTAAGTATAGGTAAGTATATCTTTTAAAAAAAATGTAATTAAGTTAATTTAATTAATTTAATTTAATTAATTTAATTTAATTAATTTAAAATTTTTAATTAATTTAATTTAATACATTTAATTCTAATAATTTAATTTAATTAATTTTAAAATTGTAAATAATATAATTTAATTAATTTAATTTAATTTAATTAATTTAATTAATTTAATTAATTTATTTTATCTAAAGTCGTTTTTTAAAAAAAACTGAACCCTAAAAATACCCCTCTACCCCAAAACCCAAACCCAGCCCTAAAACCTAAAAATACCCCTGTACCCCAAAACCCAAACCCAGCCCTAAAACCTAAAAATACCCCTGTACCCCAAAACCCAAACCCAGCCCTGAAACCTAAAAATACCCCTGTACCCCAAAACCCAAACCCAGCCCTGAAACCTAAAAACACCCCTGTAACCCAAAACCCAAACCCAGCCCTGAAACCTAAAAATACCCCTGTACCCCAAAACCCAAACCCAGCCCTGAAACCTAAAAATACCCCTGTACCCCAAAACCCAAACCCAGCCCTGAAACCTAAAAACACCCCTGTACCCCAAAACCCAAACCCAGCCCTGAAACCTAAAAACACCCCTGTACCCCAAAACCCAAACCCAGCCCTGAAACCTAAAAATACCCCTGTACCCCAAAACCCAAACCCAGCCCTGAAACCTAAAAACACCACTGTACCCCAAAACCCAAACCCAGCCCTGAAACCTAAAAACACCCCTGTACCCCAAAACCCAAACCCAGCCCTGAAACCTAAAAACACCCCTGTACCCCAAAACATATACCTCAGTACCCCAAAACATATACTCCTATACTCATACTTATTTTTAAAATTACTTAAATTAATATATTTAATTTATAATTTAAAAAACATAAATAAATATATTTATTTATGGTTAATATTAATTAAATTATTAAATAATATTAAATAAAATTAAAAAATATATAGTTACTTACCTATACTTACGTTGTAATGGCATGCGTTGTAATAGCATCTGCTATGTAATGTCATGCGTTGTAAAGGCATGCGATGTAATGGATCCAGCGTTGTAAAAGTTGCGTTGTAATAGAAGTCCGTGGTAAAAGTTGCGATGTAACGGTGCAATACCTTGGGCAACAGAGATCTGGCAGACAGAGACCACATTTTCCTGTAGTCTGCAACCTGTATTGCGTGGACAAGGTTGACAAATGCACTTTGTAGTCATGGTTGTGATTAATGATGAACATGTAAACCAAAGATGCATTGTGGGCTCGTTCAGGCAAGGTTCATCTTTGGTGGAACAGTTTGGCTAACACTGACAACAGCCATGAACAGATGCTCTCCATGCTTGTTTGAAAAGCCTGGCAAATGGTGACCAAAGCCAGTGACCCCTCTCAGCTAGCAGTAGCCACTACTAGTTTATGGAACGTTCTGTATACAAACAGGACATTTAGCCTGTTGTAATCGTTGTGTGATCTAGCTGTACCTGACATGTCGCATTTTTTAAAAAAAGTATACATTTTTTACACTGCCTTACAAATAAGGACTGGTCTATTGTGCGTTGTCACATTGTGTTATTTGTATACACTTGTCTGTTTTTTGATGCGTTTCTGTTTGAAATGTGTATTATGTCATCTTAATTTGTTTTCAATTGTATGGTGTAGTATCTTTCTCTATGACATGAATCGAATGTCGACCATGTTTGTACTTGAATGAAATAAGAAAAGGTGGAATAAAAGCACCATAATTACTTAATGATTAAAGGTGGTTATTTTTTAAAGTATCAATAAGTAATGCACGTCCAAAACACTGTCTATTTTTTTTATAGTTATATTGTAGCCTAGTTTGGACGCAAGTATAGGCCCAACCCCTTGGTGTAATAAACTGTTTGAAAGGCCTGGCATTTGGTGACCAAAGCCAGTTTTCAATGTCATCCATGCTTGGTGGACCGATTCTGCAAATGAATACTACATCTGTTTTTGTCATTTGTCATTTTTTTGGGTAAAGATGGCCAAGAAAAAATTAGCTGATTTTTAAAATCAATTTATCAAAGCACTCTATACCATCATTGAGTATTTTCAAAGTCTACTTACCGGGCCGGGACATAGACTGACACTAAACTGAAAATCTCATTGATTTTTTAGGAAATTCTGCGTGGTGACGCTGCACAGAACTATGCAAGTTACACCCACCCCAATATTAGTTACTTAACTATTAAAAAACCTAATTTAGATCTCTAACAACAGTGGCAAATATAAAATCTATATTGCAGCTCTGTTTCCCAGAAAAGCTGAGGGGGAGATTACTAACTGGACAGTTACAGACATAACATAGGAAAATCTTCTACTGACCTCTGAACTGTCTGTTTTTAGTTTTGTGCAAGGTTTTGACGTGCCGATTTAAAAACACCATTGAATTAACTCTACAACTGGTACACTCACAGTAAAAAGAAATATTAATTAATTACATGAATTAAGAAAGAATTGACATAGGTACAACGACGATGTAGTGGGGTGAGGTAGTGGTAAATAACATTTGAAGCTTTCCTTAGTGATGAAGGGACCCATGATGTAGCCCCACCAGTTAAAGCAAAATGGTCAGAATATCTAGTTTGCCACAAACCAGAAATACTCTCCAAACGTTTGGGCCATTGTTAACGAGTAGGGCAAAGTGAACATCACAGTATTTATCAAAGAGGGTTTCTCTGCAGAGACATTCAGATATAGTTCACATATACTTCAAATTTCTCTCACACCTTTTTCCTGACCCTCTCCTGAAGATGAATGTTAGATATTTGACTAGAGAAAGAAAATATTTGGCTGCACCTCTGCTTCTTAGGTCCTGACAAAAAAAGCTGCTCAACAGAGTCCCTGTTCATTCTCCCCCTCCTCACCCTGAAGAGAAATATCCACCCATTTCACTCTTGCTCCACTGCCACTCAGTTGCCTGGTATAGACTGTATAAATCAACAGGAAAACAGTTTGGTCTTTTCATGGAATGGGGCTACTGATCCAGCAAATGTGAATTCCTGGTAGGGAAAACTGGTAGTCACTGACAAGATATTTTGCTCTAGCAACTCCCAGTTATGTTTTATATTTCATATTCTTAATTAAATTGCACCAACTCCTTAATATCACCAAGACACAAAACACAAGTAAAAGCTGCTGTTGGTGCTGCTGTTCAACATGCGTTGGCAACCCAGATGCTACAACTGGATGCCAGAGGTAAATATTTTAGATGGTTTTATTTTCTGTGCTTCTGTGGCAGATATTTCGGATGGCAGTAAAGAATGAAGCAAGTCTGTTGCCATCTTAGTGCTATTCTCTTGCATTCTTGCAAAATATCAGATGAACCTTGGATCACTGAACTTTCACCAGATTAAAGTGGCATGAAGTGTGGAACATGTTTTAAGTATTTAGGATTATAGCTCATTAATTGTGCAGTGCGTCTATCAAGACTACTGACACTCCACGTATGGTGGTCTTTTGCTAAACCAGTGATAAGCCAAAATTCATTCAGGCTCAAGATAAGAAATCCCATTCAGCCAATTATGTGCTAGTTACACTGGTCACTTATAAAATAGCACAAATTAAATTGATTTAGAGAACTTGGCACAAAAGTATTTTTTGGCATATGTAAAGTAGTACTGCTTTACATCTGGACAGAGAACACTTACCCCACCTCTCCTGTGTTTTAGGTAATTAGTGAGTTAAGTTTTACTGCAGGTGGTTGTCCCTTGTAACTATGGTAGTCTCAGGTGAATGGGAGTTAGAGGAATTAATTAATTTTTAAAGAAAAACACAATAATATGTATATATTTTCTTAACTAAAAAATTTATTGTCTTTAAATTCCCCAGTGGCGGAGACCTTCACAAACAACTGGGGAATTACTACAAGTAGCTTTGTAGTCATAAAATCAGCCAAAAGAGTCTCCACTTCCTCATTTAAGGGGGTAAGGATTAACCTTGGGCGGTGAACTCGGCTCCTCTAGCGGAGTTTGCAGAGTTTTCCGCACTCCCGTTATGCGGAGCTTGCAGAGTTCAGAAAAATCTCTTGCGTTCGTCAACTTCGAGTTGACAACCGCAAGCAAGAAAAATCAACCTCCCGGTGAGATTTTTCCTCATTCTCAATCGTTAACATCAAGTTGGCGAGCACGAGCGTGGAAAATCAACATCCCGGTGAGATTTCTCAACGCGGGGGGGGGTCAGGTTTCTCATTGCGAGTGGTCGCGTATGCTCGCGACAGCTCGCGTTGAGACACTGCCCGTCCGCGTTGAGAAAGCTGCTGCTCGAGTAAAAATACACTAGAGCGGCAGAAAAGGAAAGCAGGGACCGCTTGCACTGTGCATGGTGCCGTTAGCAGGGATTGCACAGTGTGGGCAAGCATCCGGCACTGTGCAATCGCCGCGAACGGCATTTTTCCATCATACTCCGCTGCTTGCGGAGATCCGCGTAGTGTGGCAGACTTTTTTTGCACTTCGCGGAGTTCTGCGTAGGGCAACTCCGCGAACTCCGCCCAGGGTTAATGAGGATCAGTACATCTACACCGAGGAGGAGGAAATGTTAAATTCTATCCATGAGATATACTCTTGGGTTTAGGTGTAGATCCACAGGTAAAGTTATCTGTGTGAACACTTGCACTAAAACTGAACATATTAATAAACATACAAGTTGATTTCTTTTTTATTTTTATTCATATTATTGATAATTATATTAAAATAATTTACATTAAATTAAATCTAAATATTGTTAATTTTACTTCCTAACAGTTAAATACAATGAAATTTACTGGGTGGAGAATTCCTGATAAATACTAGCACATGAAGATTTTAGGATGGTAAACATTAATATCTGCACATTATACCCTATTTCTGGACAAAACTGGTAATTGCCAATATTTATTCCATACAATAAATAATGCTGTCTAGGGTATCATTATTTATTGGGTGCAAAGAATAACAATTCAGTTATGAAAGACTCTTAATTGAGCCCTTAATCAGGTCTTAAGACCAAGAATACAAGTGGTGGGTTAATTGTTTTCCCCTGACAGATTTTGGCAGGTAAACCTGGTGAATTTAGCAGGAAAAAGCCCAGCAAAAATACAAAACATGTGGTAGTTTGTTTGATATATACAGCATTATGCATATTATGCCTTATTTTCAAAATAAAAGACAGAGTAGTAGCTATGTACCACTCCGTGTAAGTACCTCATCCTGGGGTAATGGTATTTACCTGGCGTGAGAAATATTACACCCTTAGATGTAACACCTTCGTGCTCATGATGAGCTCAACTCGTCATGAGGCACGGTGGCGCTGTGCTCATGACGAGCTGAGCTCGTCAAGACCGCTGTGGTGCTCACACGCGGGGATAATTCCCCTGCTGTGCTGAACGTTCCACGAAAACGGGTGTGGTCATAACGAGCTCAGCTCGTTATGAGCACAGCGCCACCGTGCTGCATGACTAGCCGAGCTCGTCATGAGCGACGCGGCGCTTCACGCGGGCTCCCTCCACCTGCATCCCGATGGAATTACCCTCGCGGCAAAAGGGTTAAGAAGAACATGAATTAAAAGGAGATGTGCACAGCAAGGCTGTCTTTAGCTAAAACTACATATGGCCAGATTCATAAAGGTAAACTTACAAGTTTGTTAAAGTTTACGCTTTATTAAATTCACAAAACTGCATTTTAATATTAAGTAATAATAAGTAAGTAAGGAAGTAGGCCTGTCCTTTCTTTTTATGTGGGGAGTTCTCCACCACAACTGCAAAATCTCCACACTTGTAAACTTACTATTAAAATGCAGTTTTGTGAATACTGAAAAAGCATAAACTTACGCAAACCTATAAGTTTACCTTTGTGAATCAGGCCCACAGTTTTTTTTCTGCCCAGAGGGTTTTTTGTATGACAGTATTTTTCCACCTTTTTAGGTTTCCCCTGGTGAACAGCTGCGCAGCAGCGTTTCGCGTAGGCGAAATCTTATGTTAACAGTATGTGTGTGTTGTCCCGCCTCTCTGTTCCATTGGCTAGCTCCATAAATGGAGGCTAGCCATTGGAACAGAGATGCGTCACTCATTCCCCGAGCAGATTCATGGGCGTTCCGGCGATTTTTACTCATCCCGCCCATTTTCCTGCGTCATGCGGCGGTGGGCGGTTGTTTTTTTTTTTTTCGTATCGGCATGTTGGTTTCATTTCCAACGTGTGCCTTGCAGGGGTGGGCTGCGCGATTTCACTTTCCAAGAGTTGCTAACAGGTAAGCGGCATATTTTACTCCCTTTCCCACCCCCCCTCCCGCTGTCCGTGAGCCCGTTCCCGCCCCCCCTCCCGCTGTCCGTGTGCCCGTTCCCGCCCCCCTCCCGCTGTCCGTGTGCCCGTCCCCCCTCCCGCTGTCCGTGTGCCTGTCCCCCCTTCCGCTGTCCGTGTGCCCGTCCCCCCTCCCGCTGTCCGTGAGCCCGTTCCCGCCCCCCCTCCCGCTGTTGTTATTGGGACTCCAAAGATAGCAGTTTCACCTTTCCATAAGGGCCACCACTATTCCTTCCCAGAGTTCCTATTGTCACCACTTGTTAATTGTCTCCTCTCTATGTTTATCCATGTTCCCGCAGACGCTGTTGTGTACTGACTGGGGTGCGTAACCGGTCCGTATGTGTGCGTCAGGGAGGAGGTGAAGCCTGTGCACGACTTTGGTCGACCTCGAGCAACGAGAGTTGGAAAAGGGAACAGTGTATAGATAGGCGCCCACTACAGGCTGCAAAAATATTGTGGGGAGATGTAAGAGATGACTGACAGGGAGGGGAACCCGGCAAGGATAGCCAGCCATGAACTGGAGCTCCTGGTAGAACTGAGGTCTTTGGCACAGGCAGCCCGACATTTGAGGAAGCCGGTGTGAGGTCTACTGAGCTCCTCCTACCATTGGTTTCAGAGCTTGGATTTTCGTGGCGGTCTCTGGGGTAGAGCCGCAGCAGCATGTCGGGAAGTCGCGATGAACAGCGCAGTAAACTGGCCGAGATCCTCAACCACTGGAATAACAACCGGTTGGACCTGTTCGAAATCAGCCAACCTACTGAGGTATGTCACAAGCCCCATTCCCAGATATCAGCTCGCCCGGGACTAGTTGCACAGTAAAATCCAATAAAGACACTGCACATGGCGATCAAGTGCATACGGGGATCAGCTGCAGCCAAAGATCCAATATACTTTAGCGATCCACTGCAATCTTTACCATGTGATTAATGGACATCTGACACAATTCGAATGCAACATTCACAACACCCAAGGGCCGAATCCACACGTCTTACCTAACCCTAACCCCACAGCGTTTGAGACACACCCACCCTGTCAGTTAGGCTAGTGCAGGTTCCTGGGTACCAATGCTCATAGAAGGTATTCTGGGAGTTGTTTTCGTTTGAGTGGAAGGTCGGATACCAATGGTTTGTTCAGAATAGCCAAGCACTGGAAACATGGCTGTGCTTGCTTCCCTGCCCCCTGGCTGTGCTTGCTCCCATGGCTGTGCTTGCTTCCCTGCCCCCTGGCTGTGCTTGCTTCCCTGCCCCGGCTGTGCTTGCTTCCCTGCCCCATGGCTGTGCTTGCTTCCCTGCCCCCTGGCTGTGCTTGCTCCCCACCCCCTGGTTCCCCTTCCCCTGACTGTGCTTGCTCCCCTGCCACCTGGCTGTGCTTGCTTCCCTGCCCCCTCGCTGTGCTTGCTTCCCTGCCCCCTCGCTGTGCTTGCTCTCATGAGTGTGTGTGCGGCTTTGGGTGTGTGTGTGTGTGGCTTTGGGTGGGTGTGTGTGGCTCTGGGTGGGTGTGTGTGGCTCTGGGTGGGTGTGTGGTGCTCTGGGTGTGTGTGTGTGGCTCTGGGTGACCTCCGCTTCCTACTCCGTAGGAAGCGGCCGCTCCAATTGCCCCTGCCTGACTGCCATAGCGCTTTGCTGAGCTGGAAACCGGTATCGTAGCGCTATTCACCTGCCTGCTTCTGCCGCTTTGCTTTGCCTGCCTTTGCTAGCGCCTGGAAAACGTGCACTTTGGGAACTTTGAATATTATTCTGCTAGCGTGCACTTCGTGTTCTCTGTTACCCTGGTTCTGCATTTGCAGCTAGCGCGCAGATTGTATTGCTTGAGGTTTGAGGTTTGTAGAAGTATTTTCTGTTTGTGCCGATACCTTTGCCCTCAGCGTCCCTCCTCCCTGTGCCCCAACCTCGCCCAGGATCAGTTTCGTTTTTCCCCACCATTTTGTTTGTTGTGCCTGAAGCAGCACATCCAGCCCGCCTCCCGCCTCCCAGCCGCCCCTCCCTCACACGGACTAAGAAGGCTCGCCTGCCTGCTGATCCCCTGTGACCTCTCCTACTCCGTAGGAAGCGGCCGCTCCAATTGCCCCTGCCTGACTGCCATAGCGCTTTGCTGAGCTGGAAACCGGTATCGTAGCGCTATTCACCTGCCTGCTTCTGCCGCTTTGCTTTGCCTGCCTTTGCTAGCGCCTGGAAAACGTGCACTTTGGGAACTTTGAATATTATTCTGCTAGCGTGCACTTCGTGTTCTCTGTTACCCTGGTTCTGCATTTGCAGCTAGCGCGCAGATTGTATTGCTTGAGGTTTGAGGTTTGTAGAAGTATTTTCTGTTTGTGCCGATACCTTTGCCCTCAGCGTCCCTCCTCCCTGTGCCCCAACCTCGCCCAGGATCAGTTTCGTTTTTCCCCACCATTTTGTTTGTTGTGCCTGAAGCAGCACATCCAGCCCGCCTCCCAGCCGCCCCTCCCTCGCTCCGCCCTCCCCACTATCCGCTTATGACAGTCACACCCGCGCGCAGCGTTCACGCGCAGCGATCGCGCCCCAGTTGCGCCAAAGGTAAGCCCGTCTACGCCCGTCCGCGCCTGGACCGCGCCTAGCGCCAGACCCCCTGCCCCTCGCGCCGCCCAGCCCTCCCGCATTACCTACGATGCCACCACCCTCCTAGCCCTTAACCCCGGCCGCTCCCCCAACTGCGTCCAAGCCGCTCCTGGACACACCCATGGACCTTTCTCCTGCTACTCCTGCAAATTCAGCGGCTCCGACTACTACTCCGCTACGACCACTCCACAGACTCCCGACCCCAACCACCTTCAATGCATCCTTCTCAACACCCGCTCGGTCCACAGACACGCCATTGACCTATGGAATCTACTAGACACCATCTCTCCAGACGTCGCCTTCCTAACAGAAACATGGATGAACGCTTCCTCCGCCCCAGACATCACCATTGCCATCCCTGAAGACTATAAGATCACACGCAAGGACCGTACCGGCCACACAGGAGGAGGAATCGCTATCGTCCATAAGAAATCAATCCGCATCTCAACCAGCTCTGACGCCAACCTCGCCAACTCCGAACACCTTCACTTCCAAATCCACATCGACCCCAAGACCACACTCAGAGGCACCCTCCTCTACAGACCACCAGGACCCCGCGCAAAATTCAGTGAAGACATCACGGACTTCATCACTCCCAACGCGCTCCCCTCCAAAGATTACATCCTTCTGGGAGACCTCAACTTTCACCTTGAAAAGATCAACGACCGCAACACCACCACCCTCTTGGACAACCTCGCCAACCTCGGACTTAAACAACTAGTCACTTCCCCCACCCACATCGCAGGTCACACACTCGACCCCATCTTCACCTCCAGCAATCATGTCTCCTTCAGCCACACTACGGATCTCCTCTGGACTGACCACAGCTGCGTTCACTTCACCTACAACAAGCCGAAACCCACCAACCACCTCCAACCAACTCTGCAAAGAAACTGGAACAAAATCACCACCGACCAGATCTCCGCATCGCTCCTTCTAAACACCCCAGCCCACTCTTCTAACCCAAACCAAGCCGCCGCCAACCTCACCCTATGGTTATCCAACACCGCCGACACCTTAGCTCCACTGAAAAAACGTCAAAGCAAACCTGGCAGCAAGAAGGCCTCATGGTTCAACGATGATCTTAAGAAGTCCAAGAAACTCTGCCGCTCCCTTGAAAAGGCCTGGAAAAAAGACCCAACCACTAGCACCAAGGACGCCTTTAAAAACGCCACCCGCACTCACCACCAACTAATCCGAAAGGCCAAGAAAACAGCATTCAAGGATCGACTTGACAACAACGCCCACAACAGCAAGGAACTTTTCAACATCGTCAAGGAATTTTCCAATCCCTCGGCCAACTCCAACGACATCACCCCCTCTCAAGCCCTCTGCGACTCCCTAGCCTCATTCTTCCACAACAAGATTGCAGACATCCACAACAGCTTCGACAACCAACCCGGAGACCAACGCACCCAACCATTTGCTGAACATTCTCCCCCCGTGAACACCCTTAACGACTGGAATCCAATCTCCACTGAGGACACCATCCGCCTGATGAATTCCATCCACTCAGGATCCCCCACAGACCCATGTCCTCACCACATCTTCAACAAAGCAGACTCCGTCATAGCACCGCACCTCCGAGACGTAATCAACTGCTCCTTCAACTCCGCCACCTTCCCGGAAGACTGGAAACACGCTGAACTCACCGCCCTTCTGAAAAAACCCACAGCGGACCCCACCGAACTCAAAAATTACCGCCCCATTTCGCTCCTTCCATTCCCGGCCAAAGTCATCGAGAAAGCTGTCAACAACCAGCTCGCCGCTTTCCTCGAAGCCAACAAATCCCTCGACTCCTCACAATCTGGCTTCCGAGCAAAACACAGCACTGAGACCGCCCTCATCGCAGCAACAGACGACATTCGAACTCTACTGGACAATGGAGACACAGTCGCCCTCATCCTCCTCGACCTCTCTGCAGCATTCGACACAGTCTGCCACAGCACCCTTTTACAACGCCTCAATAACATCGGAATACAAGGTAAAGCACTTGAATGGATCACCTCGTTCCTCACCGGAAGAACCCAGAGAGTCCGCCTTCCACCATTCAAGTCCGAGGCCACTGAAGTCATCTGTGGCGTACCACAAGGATCCTCACTCAGCCCCACCCTCTTCAACGTATACATGAGCCCCCTCGCGGCCATCGCCCGCCAACACAACCTCAACATCATCTCTTACGCGGATGACACTCAACTAATCCTTTCTCTCACCAATGACCCCAGCACCGCCAAAACTAACCTACACGAAGGAATGAAAGAAGTTGCCGAATGGATGAAACAAAGCCGTCTGAAACTGAACTCAGACAAAACAGAAGTCCTCATCTTAGGTACATCCCCCTCTGCATGGGACGACTCTTGGTGGCCGGAAGCCCTTGGAAAAGCACCCATCCCGACTGACCACGCACGGAACCTAGGCGTCATCCTGGATTCTTCACTCTCAATGAACAGACAAGTCAGCGCCGTATCCTCATCCTGCTTCAACATTCTTCGCATGCTCAAAAAAACATTTCGCTGGATCCCCACCGAAACCAGAAAAACAGTCACCCATGCTCTGGTCACGAGCCGACTGGACTACGGAAACACCCTCTACGCAGGTACTACCGCTAAACTCCAGAAGAAACTCCAACGAATCCAAAACGCCTCAGCCAGGATCATATTAGACATCCCGCGCAACGAACACATCTCTGGTCACCTGAAAGACCTCCACTGGCTACCCGTCAATAAGAGAATCACTTTCCGACTGCTAACCCACGCACACAAATCACTCTACGACATCGGACCGGAATGCCTCAACTCACAACTGTCCTTCTACACCCCCTCCCGCCAACTACGTTCTTCCAACCAAGCCCTCGCCACTGTACCTCGCATCAACAAGACCACCATGGGAGGCAGATCCTTCTCATACCTGGCTGCTAAAACATGGAACTCACTCCCCGCTCACCTGCGCCTTACCCAGAACCACCTAGCATTCAGAAAGCAACTTAAAACATGGATATTTGACAAGTAATCCTCCTCCCATTCCTAAGCGCCTTGAGACCCTCTGGGTATGTAGTGCGCTATATAAATTCTCTGACTTGACTTGACTTGACTTGGGTGTGTGTGTGTGTGGCTCTGGGTGTGTGTATGTGGGTCTGTGTGTGGCTCTGGGTGTGTGTGTGTGGCTCTGTGTGTGGCTCTCTCTGTGTGTGGCTCTCTCCGTGTGTGGGTCTGTGTGTGTGGGTCTGTGTGTGTGTGTGGGTCTGTGTGTTTTTGTGTGGCATTTGCCAGAGATTAAACTATTGGCATTGTAAATGACAATGCCATTTATTTATCTGTTTTCAAAACCAACACATAAATACAAATTTTGTCATTTACAATGCCAATAGCTCAAACTTTTCAAAAGGCGAAACCATTGCATTGTAAATGCTTGTTACCATTGCCATTACATAAACTGAACCTTAACGTGTTGGTAACAAGGCTACGTATCCCAAACAATTAAGACTGTTTTCGAATTAGAGATATGAAAGGAGCTGTGGAGAGAATGGAAATGCACTAAGTAAGCAATTTGTTATGCTATTTTACAACATTTATAGCATAAAAACATGTCTAGCAGTCAGTCAAAAAAAAGTTAATTTAGATCTTAGTCTTTAAACTAAAGCACATACAAATATACCAAGAAACATTCCTTAATATTTTACACTTTAAAATCTACATGAACACCTTTCTACACTAAAACAGATACTCTTCCTATTGCACATAACGTTGATAATTTTTATAAACAACTTGGGATTAAAAACCATTTAAAAACTACTTTACTGCTATCATAAATCCTGCTCTTGCCCATGATACATCCAGGTATTTTTATATCAGTTAAGAGCTCTATTTCTTTACCACATTCTAAAACACCATATTTAATATAAAAAAATAGTCTTAAAAATATTTTATGAAGCATCATTTGTTTATGACAAATCCAATCTAGAAGAATATGCAAGCAATCATACTTCACATTTAACCTGCAAGAACAATTTGCATTGGCATCTAATATCACACTTTTCAGTTTCACTCCTATAGTACGGCTGTAGACCAATTATACATTTCACAGCTCCTGTGTAAGGGAGGGGTTGGGTAAGGCATCTATATAGGGCAACTGTTCTTTGCTCTGCCAAGACGATAACATAAACTGGTCGATGATTTACCACTTAAATACCTCAAGTCATGTTCTCTTAATCACTTTTTGGTGAATACTTGGAGTTCCGCCTTTGAGATAGATATTTGTAAGTTTTGCTTTCTAAATTTAGTCTCAATACTCTGCATATATATTCAAAACATTTCCTAACTCCCTTTGTCCACTTTAACTCACTCAGTACGATCTCCTTCTTGCAGAGGTTATAGATCGGTGGCCTTTCCCCGCTTTCCAAAGCTAGCCAAAATGTTACTACCTCTGCCCATGCCAAATAGCTCCAGGCAAATACATGTAATTCTATTCTGATGGCCTGGACCATCGATGACTTTGGTAATGACAGTAACGTCTTTAGGCACTCTACTCTTCCGTTTCCCAATCATGTTTACCACTAACAATTATTATTTCCACTCCATATTGAAATTGTGGGTGAATCATAGCAGTGTAAGAGGCCAGGACTGGTCTCAAAGTCATCCCACCATAATCTTTACTACATTTTTTAAGACGGCCCACCGAGAAGCATGCTGTTGTTTCAAGTGGCTTAATCTGTTCCTTCTACTGTAATTTCACCTCGAACCATACCCCTAAATATTAATATTTATTTGCTATCTCTATTTTAATGGTTCCTAAACTCCAATGATATCTTACTGAGTTTTCTGATCTTCTCCCAAATGCTAAAACTTTGGTCTTATCCATATTCACAACCAATGTTTTCTTCCTGCAATATTCATTAAAAGTATCTAGCTTCCTCTGAAGACCTATCTCAGTCATATCTTAAATGACTAGATCATCCGCATATAGGAGGCATGCAATATGCTTCCAACTCATTTTATGGTTTAGGCCCTTTGATGCACTTAAAACAGAGGATAGGCTTGCTATAAATAGGGAAAAGGTAAAGGGGCCAGTACACAACCCTGTTCAAACCATTATCAGTTGGTATTTTGTAGGTTAGCTTTCCCTCATTATCCACAATAACCTGTGCCCATTGCTGCCAATTCCTCTAGAATGAGAAGGAGACTAGTCGGAATCTCTAAATTTACTAATGTAGACATTCATAATGATCATACTTCCCCACTGATTATCATATTTACATAAATGCACTTGACAAGGCACAATACAGTTACTACTCACTTTTAACATTGTCACAATTTAGCTATATTACTGGAGATAAGTGTTAACAGGCATCCCGAGGGCCAACCAGAGCCCCTATTCATTGTTTTTTTTTAACTGGCATAAATCCATTTATAATAGAAGGTTCATCGCACAGCCAAATTTCCTGCAAGCATAAAATCTTGTAAGTTTCTATTATTTTTTTTTAAATTTCTAAACAGAACAATCTCTTCAAGCCACAAACATTCCATGATTGAATTAATGGGCTGTGGGAACTAATACTATCCTTGTCTAGGTCACTCAAACCCCCGGATTTTCTCACAATAGGAGATGCCAAAATTGCATAACCGATTCACTTTTCGAAAGATTCCCTGTTCTTATTTAGATTATCTCATGTGATGGTTACCCTCAGTGTTCCTTTGTAACTACTCCCCACCCATCTTACCTGCCTAGTTTCTTGTCAATGTAATCTTACTTGGTGTTTCCCCAATCCAGCATGGTTATTCAGGAAGGTCTTACTAATTATGCCCTTATCTACAATTTCTATTTCAGATACTAACTTAATATCTTTGTTTAAATCTCTCTGCTTTTTCAAATGCTTCTTTAACAATGTCTGAAAAAAGTAGTACCTTTTGTTATTTCTGTTCCTGCTTTATTGCTAATAAATCCTACTTGCTGTATATCTTTAGACTATATTTCTTTTCAGGCATAGACATTTGAAAGGGAGTGCAATATTTGTGATCTATTTAGGGGAATTTATTTTCTATCTCTTTTACCCTTCTTCTCCACTTGCAGTGGCTCCAGAAATACCCATAGTTTATTGTCTATCCCATCGTTCTTGTCAAACTTTTTATTGTTACTATCTACTCCCTTCCGGTTCTTCTAGATTTCCTACACTTTGTCTGTTGATTTGAGCTATTACTCAAGCACTGATCCCACTCTTCTATCATTTTTACTTCACTGAGCCCACTACTCCAACTTTGTTCCTTAACTTTTGTAGACTGCACCCTTTTCCCTCTCAGTTTCCCTATTGGGTCTGTTGCCTGTTTAATCCCGAACCTTTGGCCTTTTTAATTCTCCTTTTTTTTTTAACCTTTTTTACATTTCTCACAGACACCCAATTCAGCCTCTTCTAGCACAGCAGACCTCTTTTGTATATGGTAAGTTCCCATCTCTTTTTAATAAACATCTGGTGTTTAGAGATATAATCTTCAAGAGTATCCTTTTTTGGTGTCCTTTCCACACCTCTTTCGTCCTTTAGCATAACTTCTCTATTTTCCTCCACTGTCCACACTAGAGTAGGCATGCTCTCATTCATTCGTCTTAGTTCACTTACAATAGCTTGCAGAAATACGTTCTGAAAGTTTAAAATGTAGTTATTCAAAACTGTCATTTTGAAGATCCCTGCAAGGTTTTCTGCAATATTAACATAATATACAATATGGATGACAGTGGCAAAGCAGACATTTTCATAACTGAGTGATTTAACTCTCCTAATCCACCCTTGCCCACCCTGGGTCTTTGCCCTTGTAAGTCAGTTATTTTTTACATCGTATCTGAATTCCTCCCGATGCTGACTCCCATATCCCCAGAATTCCCTAAGGGTTCTGCTTGTCGAATCGTTTCAATCATATTTATCACTGACGAAAATAACCGGGTAGAGGAAGAAAGTCCTGGTTTTAACAAGGAATTATTAAATTCCAACAAATCTAGATAATTTATGAGTAAATTGCCTTCACTTTGGTCTAGACATACAGTACTCTCTTTGCAGATTACTTCCTCATTTGCATTATTATCTCTAGATTTGTGTTTGCCTTTTCTTAAAGTGCTTTCCCCCAAGCCTTTATGGATTTGGTTACCGACGTGCTATTCGAACCCCCAAAATCTATCTTGATGGAGCTACTTGGATTATTCTTCTTTGTTCTCCTTGTGGAATCATTCATTCCTACTTAAGTTTGATCCATTGATTCCCCAGTTAGGCTGTGATTCTCTGCCCCTATTCCCCTACCTTTTCATTGTTTGGATGTCATAGCACTTCAAGATTTCACTTTGGGTTTTGTTGGGGCCATTCTATTAGAAGCGTATAAAACTTTTATGTAGAGAAGTTTTTGCTTCCACATCCTTCAAAAACATTGAAAAGCAGTGGCTGCTCCTCCGCTAAGGCAGAGGAGTGTCGCCCATTGTTTCTTTCATCAGTATAAGAAAAAATAAAATTATAATAACTTAGTTATTATCATTCCCTTCTTCGTGGAGGGCACCGAGGCGAGGCAGGGCGGGGCTGACAGAGCAGCCAAGGATTGGTTTGCCCCCACTCCTGAGTGCACATGACCGTTTGTCTGGCCTTCTCGGGCCGACCATACCAATCATGCGCCTTTTCCCTCTCCTCCACCCAGGCTGCATTACAGCCTTGGTGGAGAACGCTCAGACCAATCACAATGCTGCATTGCAGTGTTGTGATTGGCTCAGGGGAGCCTGGGTGCTTCCAGGCTGCTTCCTGTTCCTGCTGGTGGTAGGAGGAGAGCTGCAACCAGGAGGAGTGGTAAGGAGGATGCAAAAAGCAGGTAAGTTGAAATATTTTATTTGTTCAACCTCCAACCCCCTCATAGCTCCCCCCACTGCCGTGACAGCCCCTCCACCCCTGATCGGTGCCGGCCGCTGCTGTTGAAAAAACTCCAATTAATATTGGGTTTTCTAAACTGTGGCAGAACTTACATACCAGATTATGCACAAGGAGTTAAACAGTGTTATGACTTAATACGTCCAGACTTTTCAAGAACACGTTGGACATCTGAACACACGTAGATTTTACGTTCATCATAAACTGACATGTTAGCTTCAAAACACTTACACACTCGTGCCAACACCACAAATTTGGTGATCTGCATCATTGTGGGAACCTTAGGTTATACATATGTCACATTTAATGAAGGAGACACTGTACCAATTTCATATAAATCACATTTATACACAAATGCTGTAATGCGTTTTGCAACGAAAGAAAAAATACTTACAGCACTACAGTCAGCTGTAGTGAAAGAAAGATCATTAGCTCAAGGAAAACAAACAATTGTTGTAATTCTGATTCCAACCTTAGAAGCTGTCACTAAGGCCAGCATTTCTAACATGAAAACTTTACATGAGGACGCCGTCGCTTAGCCGGAGTCGTGCCAGAGTCCTGCCCGTCTGCGCTCGTCCGCGTCGAGGCAGCGTGAGGCGGGGCAGGCTCTGTTTCTTGTCATGGTGTGGCTTCGCCGCTCCTGGCAGGTATGTTGTCTTACACACGGTCAGAGCTGCTGGCCATAGGGCAAATGTCCAGAGGATGTGTTTGTAAGCCTGTGGACCCATTAGTTGGTCCTTATAGCTGTGCCTGTAAAGGCTGGTCACTTAAGAGCCCTACTAAAATCCGTTCCTTGGAAGATGCTATTCCTGTCACACGAACGTGTGTTGCATCTCGAGATCTTCGTATTTGCTGCCTAAACGTTAGATCACTGGTAAAGCACCACCTGTCCATTTATGAATTGATTGAGAAAGAGGATCCCGATGTCTTTCTAATGACAGAAACCTGGCTTCAGGATTCTGATTCTGCCATATTGAATCTTGCATTCCCTCAGAACTATACCGTCTTCACTTCCAATAGGACCACAAGAGGAGGTGGTATCGCTATGGCAGTCAAATCCTGCTTTCCGGCTGAACGGAAACCGTTGGGACTACCTGCATGCGAAAGTGCTATTTTCAAAGTCGCTTTTTCCCATCAATTCACTTTCAGTGGTATGCTCATTTACCGTCCTCCCGGCAATGATTCTGTCTTCAGGTCCGCACTGGCCGATATGGTCAGTCCTATAGCGCTCGGTTGTGCCAATTTCAACATCTTGGGGGACCTGAATATCCATTTTGATAATGGGTCATCCACTACCGTGAGCACTCTGCTGGCCGATCTTGAAGCTCTTCAACTCACTCAGCTCGTCACCCTTCCAACCCACTCAGGGGGCCATATTCTGGACCCCTTCTTTTCCACACTTGACGGGGTGAGGTTGTCAGATCCGAGGCTGATGGGGTGGACTGATCATCTGCTGGTAGAAGCCTTTTGTCCGGTCCACGATAAGCCTTTTATATCTGTGGACAGGCTTATTCTAAAAAGGCTTTGGCACAAGCTTAGGCTTGAAGAGTTCTATAGTATACTGGAACAGAAACCTCTGAGCACTTTTATTAATGTGGAACAAGGTTACCAACAGTTCTGCGCTTGGATCACCGATGCCCTGGATTCTCTTATACCTCTGCGGTGGTCGAAAGGCCGGACAAAAACACCCAGTCCTTGGTATAATGAGTCTCTCGCAGTACTGAAAAAATCTTGCCGAAAAACAGAGAGGGAATGGAGAAGATCCTATGACCCTGCTCTGAAAACTCGGTATTTTACTGAGCTGAAGCTCTACCATAGAGCTATTTGCAGAACACGAGCCGCATTTTACGCTCAAGAATTTGCTACCAGCCCCAATCCATCGAAACTGATCTTTAAGGTACTGAAGGACCTTATGAAAAATAGATCCACCTCAGAGGTGATTTGCACAGACTCACACTGTGATAAGCTGGCCTCCTTTTTTGTGGAGAAAGTGAAAAAAATCTACCAAGGTTTTGACACACTCCACCAGAATCGAGAGGTTACTGTCCCCGATACGATGGGATATGAGACCCTTGCTATGCTACCGGAACTGACTATTGAGACCTTTGACAGGCTTAGCCTCAGGGTCAAGTCAGGTTCTCCTTTGGACCCGTTAAAGCCAGCCTTTATCAACACACTTTCCCCGCTGTGCCGTGACCCCATATTGAATCTTATCAATATGTCATTGTCCAACGGAACGGTACCCACGGCATGGAAACAGGCAGTGGTTACTCCTATACTAAAAAAAGCCAACTCTGACCCCTGGTTGCCAGAAAATTATCGACCTATTTCCCTGTTGCCTTGGATTGCCAAAGTAACAGAAGCCCACGTCAACTCTGTTCTGTCTGAGCATCTGGCTCGCAACCAGATATTGGATCCCAGTCAGAACGGCTTCCGGTCGGGACACAGTACCGAGACGGCATTACTCTACATCACGGAACATCTCCGCCAGGTACTGGACTCAGGTCATACTGCAGCGCTTTTACTATTAGATCTAAGCGCTGCCTTCGATACTGTGTCCCACCATATACTGATCCAACGCTTACAGGAGGCTGGAGTGACTGATGTCGCTCTCCAGTGGTTTCGGTCTTTTCTATCGGATCGATCCTTTAAAGTGGCTATACCACCTGGCCAATCCGCCACTTATCCCCTGGAGCTGGGGGTACCACAGGGATCCTCGTTGAGCCCTACAATGTTCAACCTCTATGTGAAACCGTTGGCTGGTGTCGTCAAACAGTGGGGTCTTACGATGGCCTCATATGCGGACGACACACAGCTAGCGGTGACACTTAGTGGAGACCCTGAGGTGGAGGCCCCCAGATTCCGAGCGGGTCTTGTGGCAGTAGCAAGCTGGCTTCGCACCAACTGCCTTCAGTTGAATGCCACCAAAACGGAGGTGTTGGTACTAGGGAAGCACGCTGAGCTATGGGGTAACCAGTGGTGGCCATCAGAGTTGGGTGTCACTCCTATTCCAGCTTCTGGAGTGAGAAATCTAGGTATCTGGTTGGACTCTGCGCTCACCTTCAGGGACCATACCAAGAAGGTGGGTGCCACGTGCTATGGCATTCTGCGGGGAACAAGGCCGGTTTTAAAGTACTTTGATCCCCCTACCAGACAGCTTGTGGTCCAGGCCTCAATACTATCTCGGCTGGACTTCGGCAGCTCACTGATGTTAGGGGTGAATCAAGCGGAGGCCTCTAGGCTCCTAAGGGTGCAAAACGCCGCGGCACGGGCCATTGTGGGCCTCCCCAGACATTGCTCAGTGTCTGGTACCATCACGGCCTTACATTGGCTCCCGGTTAGACAGCGAATAAAGTTCAAAGCGCTGTGTCTGGCCTTTAAAATTTTGAAATCTTCTTCGCTGCCGGCACTTGCTAACCTACTCACGCCCTATATTCCTTTGAGATCCTTGAGATCGGAGGGGCTCCACCTGGCTGTCTGTCCACGCTTTAAACTGAGCAGAATGGGTGGCCGCTCCTTTAGGGTGCTTGCGGCAGGTTTATGGAACTCGCTCCCGGTACACATCCGAGCTCTTGATAACTTGCTCGCCTTCAGGCAGGCGATTAAAACTTTCCTGTTTCCCGTGTCTGGTTAATTTCCTTTTCTTTTGTTGTGTGTTATGTTATAGTGTCTGTCAAAGCGCCAGGACGCCCCTTTGCTGGGGCAGCTGTGCGCTATAAAAATATAAATAACATAACATAACATAACATAACATAACAACCAAAATGGATACAGTGAGCCAACTAATTCACAGAAACAGATGTAGATTATGTCTCTGAATCTACACAACAAACACTAGCATACCTCCAATGTGAACATGAATATCCTCTGCCCAGTGAAATACTCTCTCTAGATCAGTATGATTTCATAATCTATACTGATGTTTCTGCCCAGCCTACAGTAGGAATGAAACACCAATGTGCGGCAAATAAGGGTAAAATGAGGGGTGGAGTATTCCAACCTCATAAAACAAACATGCAGATTGCACTGCACAGCTGTCTGAACTGAATGCTCTAATTCTGGTACCTGAGAATACAGATCCTGAATTCCCCACACTAATAGTGTATGATTCATATTATTGTGTTCAGTCTTACAATGAATATTTACACTACTGGAGCCAGAATTGATCCAGCAACTGTAAAGGGTACACAATCAAGCACAAGATGTTTGGAGGTGAAGGGGCTAAATTTGAAGTAAATTTGGCACAGGCTCATGTTATTTACACACTGAGTCACCAACGCATTGGAATACATTGGAATACA